>NW_011888792.1:7640128-7738001 GCF_000151845.1 Pteropus vampyrus | reverse complement strand
TTTTTTTTGGATTTATCTTGAAACTCTGAGCTAGATTTCCTTTTCTTTTTTTTTTTTTTAATTTTGAGACTTGTAGCTGAGATAACTAGTTACCTACACAATATTTATTTACTCTTTGTTCTTACTGGCAGAACCCAGTTTAGTTGTGGACTGCAATATAATCAGCAAAAACTATATTTGACAGCCTCCTGTGCAGGTGGGCAGCTCTATAACTAAGTTCTGCCAATAAATTGTAAGCAGAAGCTATTGGGTAGGGTTGATCCAGCTAGCACCGTATTTGTCCTTTCCCCCTCTCTGTTCTTTCTGCTTAAAATAGTCACATTTTATACAGAACTTCCTCTGTCAAAACCATGGAACGGAAAGCCAGAAGGATCTTGAAGCATAGGTGACAACATGGTGACAAACTAGCCCTGGAAACGGGCTTTCCTCTAAGTTGACTGCTGTTAATCACAGTTCTATCTCTGGTAAAAAAAAAAAATTGCAATCTTATACCTTGATACAAAAATATATGGTAAAAAATCTTTAATTTCTCCCACAGTTTAAAAGTAGCATAATAACAACACCCTAAATGTATAAAGTTTTTCATTAGAAATTTGTCATTCATAAGTAGCGATGTAGTTTGACTCTTCTACTCTCATTTTTTAAAAGATCTCAAATTCTGAATGTGACAGCAAGACCACAGCTTTTTCTTGATATATGGAAAAATGCTTTCTTGGGAAATTCCTGTGCAAACAAATCTCTGTGCAGTGAAACTAATTTTAATCAGATTCCATGAAGGGGAATACCTGTACTA
This sequence comes from Pteropus vampyrus, assembly GCF_000151845.1. Lineage (NCBI taxonomy): Eukaryota > Metazoa > Chordata > Mammalia > Chiroptera > Pteropodidae > Pteropus > Pteropus vampyrus. The sequence goes on along the minus strand of NW_011888792.1, from coordinate 7,737,208 downwards.
GTCCAATACTCTGATTTATAAATTGTGTCTAAAAAGGAACACAGTTTTATTGTTTTCCAGAAGATAATATCCATTTGTTAATAGCAAACACTGTAACGATTTGTTCTCTTATATTAATTAAATATATAAATCACATAATACCAGAGCTCTGAAGAAATCTTTTCTATGTTCAATCTCTTTTCCAGTTTTATTGAGAAATAATTGACATGTGTTACTGTAGAAATTTAAGATATACAACATAATGGTTTGATTTACATATATCGTGAAACAATTACCACAATGAGTTTAGCTAACATTCATCATTTCATATAGATACAATAAAAAGAAAAAAAAATTTCTCTTTGTGATGAAGACTCTCAGTACTGACTCTCTTTACTTGCCTCTATATCATATGGCAGTGTTAGCTACAGTCATCATGTTGTACATTACATCCCTACTACTTATTTATCTTACAACTGAAAGTTTCCACCTTCTGACCACCTTCCTCCAATTCCCCCTCCACCCAAAGCCCCCTCCATTAACCACAAGTCTATTCTTTTTATGAGTCTGGTGGAGGTTTTTTGGGTGGTTTGCGGGGGAGGAGTTTTGTTTATTTAGATTTCACATGTAAGTGTGATATACAATTTTTGTTTTTCTCTGACTTATTTCACTTAGCGTAATACCTTCAAGATCCATTCATGTTGTTGCATGTAAGATTTTCTCGCTTTTTTATGGCTAAATAATATATATACCATGGTGTACACAATATATGTATACCATGATCTGAAGAAATCTTGATGATACGCTAGCCCATCTTCTCATTTTTCAATGGAAAAGGCAAAAGGGGTTAAAGTAATATTTCTTAACTATTCACTGTTGGATTATTTCTAAAAAAAAATTATTAATTAGTGGAAAAATAATTCTACTACTTGCTTAGAGTTCTCCCCTTTTGCCTTTTGTCTTGACCTACTCCCTCACATCAAAGATGTCCTTCCTTCCCCACTAATAATTCCTCCCTTCCTTTAACCTAGGTAACTGCAACTCAGCTTTTAAGACCCAGGCCTGGTCTCACCCAGAAAGCTGTCCTTGACTTTGCCCAACATGCTCAGGCCCCGGCCAGAAGAAGAGTTTCTCCTTGTTCCTGACCACACTCTGTGCATTCCACCATCACCCACTTACCTTATATGATAGTGATCTGGGTGTGTCTTCTCTTTCTCCAAAGAAAGCAAACTCCCCAAGTGTACAGGCCAAATCTGTGTGCCCCAGCATGAAGCATGGAATCTGGCAGAATATATTTTCTCCAATTCTTTCTTATTAGAAAATATATGCCAGTGAATCCTAGTGCAATGAGGACAAATGCTAAATCAGTGGAACCTTATGCAGCTCTTTAATGTATTTTGAAACCCTTTCTCTTATTGACGTCCATCCTATGGCCAAACAGATGCCCATAAGCTAAGGGGAAGTGGCTCCAAAGGCAGCAAAGAGGTTTAATAACACTAGAAAAGTTGTAAACAGCCCATTTTAATGTATAGTAGTATAATACAAAGTACATGGTTTTGTCTTGGTGGGGGACATAGAAGTTTAATAGAAGCAAATAGGGGCAGTTAAATAAACAGAACAGATTTGATAAAATCATTTGTTGCACTGCAAGTCTCTGGTTTCTCAGGCTTGGTTTCCTAGCACATCGTGAAAGATACGAGTTTTTAAATTAATAGGTTAATCTAGGCTTAAGAAAGGAAGATACAATGATGGAAAAAGCACTGATGCAAAGCACAGCAGAAAATCAACTCTCGAAGGAAGCCTATTTCCTAAAACAGAGACAAGGGAAACTAGAATGTTCCAAATGATATTCTTTAGGTAACATCAAATTTGTTTTTAATCACACCAACTATAATTTGGTGATTTTAGTTGAGATTTCTAAATGAGAGTTCTCTGGTAATTTCCCCACCTTTTTTTAATGAATGCTCTTTTCCATTTATCATATTTTAAATGATTCTATAAATAGCTTTTTATGTTAAAAAATAGTTTCCTCTCTAAAATAGAGTATTAAATAAAGGTTCTATATAAAATATCCTACAGAGTGAAATATTAGAAAATAACAACCAAATAATTGATATAGTCATTTTAATCGCTACCTTGTTATCTGTGACCTAGTTTGCTTAGTGGTTTTTATGGAGCCTGATTCTCTGATTTCTCTGATTTACTGGAGGATGTTAAATTCAGGATAGATGTAAGAATATTTTGATCTCTCAGTTCTATTGGATTGCCAGTATTTCTCTAAAAACAAATCAGGCCAGTAAAACTCATTTTTAGTATTTTTTCTAAACAGCAAATTTTTATTAAATTGTATTTAATAAAGAGGAAAAACAATTTTTTTCCATAATTATTATTCCCTATAGAATGTATGTGCATGTGTGTATATATGTGTGTGTGTATATCTATATCTATATATATCTTTACATATATATATGTGTATATATATATATATATAAAGGCAGACGAGAGAGAAAATAATGTTATCATAGACTCTTGGAACACTATTGCAAACAATCAAACAAAATTAACCTGAAGTCCACTTTTTTTTTATAAACTAAATTTTTGTTTTCTACTCTTTATAGCAGGTCTTTGGTCCATACACTCTTCTTGAAAACACTCATCTCTATGAGTCATCCCATCTAACCAAGACACAAATGACATTCATTTGTGATTACAAATGTTTTCAATACATACATTTCATTCCCAAACTATAAAAGTCTAGATGAAAACTATATGAAATTGTGAAGCAATTGCAGGTTTGTGCAGAGGCTTTTTCATGAACAACAGTAAAAATAATAATAAACAAATGATGGGAAGCAAAGTAAGAGAAGGCATAGAACAGGGTGTTGTAAGACACATACGTGCATCGGCACAATCACACACCTGTGCCTGTGGCATGACTATGCTCAGTATAAGGATTCTCAACACAGTCTGTTAGATTAGCCTTCTTAACATTTCTTAGAAGTGAGAGCTTATGTCTCCAGTGAGGGTGAACACTCAGCTTGATGTGAAGACCCATTCCTCAATATTTTGTTTCTTTGCGGCAAGGTGTCTGTGTGGGTGCCATGCATAAACCTATGTACAAAATTATAATGATAAAGTGAGAAATTAAGCCGGATCATTAGAGACTTGCACCAAATACCATAACCAAAGATATCGTTAAAACAAGCTATATAAAACTGTGACCTTGTTGGTTTGGCTACTTCTGAGTGGTTTGTGAGTTGAATGACTGTTCCTGTTTCTTTCTTTAGCTTGGCTGCTAAGAAAATTAGAGTCGTCTTTGTCATTAAATTCATATTTAGCTTCATTGTGTTTTCTTTTTTACCTTGGACTTCACTTTGGCAATCTAATATTTTTTTGAATGGATTTAAGTCAGTTTTACTTACTTTAAGGTATTTCCTTCGTGAACAATTTTGATTCTTCAATAAAAGACAAGAATAGGAAGGATGAGAAGAAGACAAAAAGAGTGAAGGGAGCAAAGAGAGAGTGAGGCTTTGGAGTTCAGTCACGCCCAGACTGGAATCTCACTACTTTCTATTCTTTTGACTTTGTGCATGTTGCATAACGTAATTTATTTAACTGCTCAGATTCATCTAAAATAGAGATGTATTAGTATCTACCTCAATGGAGATAATACAATAAGCAACAAATTAATGTTAGTTTCTTCTGCCCTGATATTCCCATCAACCTCTAAATTGTGCATGTGTGCGTGTATATATATGTTACAGATGAAACTGCATACAGATACATCTCATATGTAGATTATATATATATAGACACATACACACATATTTACATGTACACATGTGTATATCTCTCTAACACACACACACACACACACACACACACAGCTGATTCTGATTTCTGGAATCGAAACTTTATTCAGAAAGTGCCCATTCACCAATTTTCAAAAAAATTCAAGGTGAACTAATCCATCCTTTGTCACAGATGTTCTTTTGTTTTTTGTTGAAATTGTGATCTACAGAAAATATTGTTAAGTAAAACCTAGGAAACGAGCCATTTTATTAAAGCAGAGCTTAGGTGATCTTTGTGTCAAATAGAAGCCTAAAACAAGCTCCTCCCATTGGATCCCCACCTGCCTGTCTGCTACAACAATCATCGCCGCAGCATACGGTGCTCACCACTGACCTATTGCAGACAGTTAATCAAGAGCAGAGCGAGCAGCTTTCACAGTACAAGTAGTTACTTGTTCTCAACTTTTTAAAGTTCATAATTCAGTCTTACTGTCATTTCTTTCCTCTTGGCGGTGCTTTTATGAAAGGTAAAGCTGAACAGAAAGAAAACCAGAGTCATTAACTGTTTGAAAGTTTAATGTGCTACCAAACCAGAATTAGATGTGATAATGAAATTTCCACTGCTGAAAGCAGACTCTGCTAACTGATGTATGTAGTGAGAAGGTGGTCACATAACCAATGAAAATAAAAACCATACTCATTTTTTATATTTCTCATTCTTTTTTTTTTTTCTGTTTAAACTGGCCACACACCAAATTAGACTTCAATTAAAAACTGAATTTAGTAATGTTCCACTTCTTTTAGAAAATATATATTCTACCTTTAGAGTAGTATAGATATTGATCAAGTAACTTTATATCTAGAGACATTCTAGAACAATGGATCAAGATTTATGGCTTAACATTGCTAGACTTTATTCAACCATCTAATTGGTCAGAAATGCCATCTAACTCACCAGAATCCAGTGGTATGGAATGATTCACCCCAGGCATTCTACTCCTCAATCTAGCAGTCAAGGTATGTCTAAATAGGATTCCAATTCGCCTTTTCTAACTACTTCAACTTCTGTCTTCTATGCTCAATACAGTCAAAATGGATCATTAGCTGTGCCCCAAACACAACATATTCTTTCTATCTCTTGTTTTGCACATACTGTTCTCACCTCTTGAAGTTCTCAGCCACTGCCAGTACTTTGCTTCCTCTCATCCAGGCATTCCCCAGACCCCTTCATTCTTCCCAATACTTCCACTTAGGCACCTCTTACAGATCACTATCTGTTGAAATTATACCCATTTAAAGTTCGGTCAAACTGCCCTTTTCCAAGAAATTATTCCCTCTTGCCCACATAAAACTGACCCCACCTCTTTCTCCTCTTCATCCAGAATCACTTTGCTTTAACTGTTATACATCACTTTTCATAGTTTTTGGCACACAAGAGAAGCTCATTTACTATACAATAAGTGAATTGAAGGATTCCAGGATATATTGCACTTTCATTTACCGCCTAACTTTCTTCTTCTCCCTAGCTTATAAGCGTCTTAATGGCAAAGATGGAGCGGATGGGGGAAGGGTACTTATTAATCTCTATAACCTTTAAATTATCTAATAGGCTCATTGCACATAATGAAGGCTTGATAAATATTTCTTGAATTGCACGGTTAAACTGGGTCTGCTGGCTGGGCTTGGTGGAAGCGCTTCGGAATCACCCCTTGATTTATCAGGAGCAGTGCCAGTGATGCTAGAGGCAATTTTCTTTGCTGAATCATAACTGAGTTTATATCACACTAAGCTTTGGAAGGTACCATTTTTCAAATTAAATATAAAAAACAATAACCTTTCTGTTTGTAACATTTTAAGTTCTCCTGGCTCCCCTCAGGCATGGGGGCATTTCTGTAAGGTGTTGACCTAAATTTCTTCTGACCTAATTTCCTTGTTGCAAAAGGAATTCGGTGCAGCCAGCCCCCACTGCGGAAAGGTTTTGTTCTATATCACTGTCACATTTCAATGACAAATGGAATGAACTTTGTTAGTCCTTTTGAGATTTCAGAATAGCTCAGGATATTCCCCTCTAATATCTAAGAGGATTTCAGTGATTTGCCCTACTGGCAAAGGGTCTCCCTTTGTCCTGTGCTTTCCCCTAAGCAATTGGGCTTCCCTCATGGAGATACCCTGCACTACTCACACACATTTTTTACTGCACAACAGCTGAACAGAAGGTTGTGATAAAATAAAAAAGAATGGAAGTGGCAAAAATGACCCACTGGGCTCTTGAGCAAAAAAAAAAAAAAAAATACAACAAGAAATGTTTCTTGGTGTACTTTGGTTTTAGTCCTAAGTATTTTGAAGCAAAACCAAACTAACCTTTATTCCTTTGTTAGGGAAAAGAAAAAAAAGATTTCTCCCTAATGATACAAATAAACCATGAAACTTATATTTTCCACTATATTGTGATCATGTGTATATATTTGTGTGTATATGTGTTAAAAGATGAATAACCTCATGAAAAAATAACATTTAGCTCAAACGGTAGCTGTAAAAGTCATCAGACAATAAACAGGGATATAATAAAAAATTATTTTGAGTAGTTAAAGAAAAGACAACACGGTCCGCTATTAAAAAAAAAAAAAAAAAGAAAAAAAGAAATAGCTTCCTAGATGACTCCCCAGGGCTTCTTTCTGGTGCTGTTATTACCTAATGAATCAGGTATTCACATGAAGTGTCAATATGGAATAGGCTGATTTTGAAATTCAGATTTTTAATAATCATGTCAGTGATACAGTGAATGTGCTTTAAAATGCTTAAGATTACTGGGATTCTCTCACGTCAGTCACAAAGTATAACTCAAAAATGTCACTCCATTATTTCCATTTGGAAGCAAATCTCCTGAAGACCTTAAGGCACCACGCCCTGCCAGTTGGTGATGTGGTCAGCAAAGTCTAGCGCAGGTCAAAGGGAGCAGCTGTCCCAGCAATTTAGCTCCAACCTAAATGGCAACATGAAAGAGAGCAAAAGGAGAAAAAAGATCTGACAAAGGAAAACAAAAGTTTGCTTCAATAGAGAAAAGATGTAAGAAAAGCAATAGATAATAAAGAAGCACATGGGAGTGGGGGACAGAAACGTTATTTCTAACAACAAAAACAACAACAACACAACAAAAACAGAAAGAAAATAAGCCTGAAGAAGAAAGAGAATTTTAACTACTCCAAAGAAGGCTGAACATCTTTGGAGAAACTCCTCCAAAGAGTCAAAAATCACAAACAGAGTGAAAGATGCACTTAGATAATAGGTTATATGAAAAGAAAGCTAGCAAAATGAAACTCTCAGTCAACAAATAGTCACTAAGAACCTACTGGATTCACTGCCCTGGGTGCCAGGGAGGCCGTGATGACCCAAACAGGCAAACCAATTACCAGTGTGCTATCTCACCAAGATTGTGTTCCCAAAGGCCAGAAAAAAACTGAATGTTATTTAGATTTTTATTTTTTATATTATAGCCTGGTGAAGAGTATTAAACCAAGAGCAAAGAGCTGAGAGAGAGGATGCCCACAGATAATGGGACTGTTTGACTAGTTGGCTCCTGAGCAGAGAAGGCTAACATATTACTGAGATCAAACAGAAAAGATTCTCCCTTGAGAGCACTAACCTGAATCCCTAGATAGATCATCTACACTAAAGGGAAAAAAGAAGGAAATCTTTTGTGAAATAAAAGGAAATTATTATTCTGGGAAGTTGGTTTTGGCATAGAATTTCTTGGCATATTTCTGTGAACTGTAAAGGATTTCCTAGTATAAAGTAATTTTCGAAAAGTTAAATTTCCCAGTAAGAAATGATCTCAGCTGATGTCTTACAAAGTGGCACGGGATAAGTTATATGTAAATTAGAGACCTTGCCGGGGTCTGAATCTCTTTGATATCTTTTCTTTCTAATTAAGGACTTAGCAGGACCCCTCCACCTTGATTCATGTAGGATGCAGTAAAGCTTTTAATAACCAAGTAAATTGGTAACCTGAAAATACATATCAACCCATATGTAAGCTCTGTGGTGAACTTTAAAGACTTTTCTTTAAAGTCATGGGGACTAGGCTTCCATGACTATTACAGGATCTATCCAAGTAGCAAAGGATCTTAGGCTGTTGGGATTTATTTACCTAGCATGGCACCCTGGCACTATTATCCTTTGCTCCTGCTGCAACACACACCTGCTTCTCCAGGATCTTCTCTCTACCAAATACATGGAAAGGAGAAGCACTTCTGACATCCGTTTTTAAGTTACCAAGAACAAAGATGACAATTTGAAGCAAAAGCTGTGTCAAATTTAGCTCTTTGTAAAATTGGCTGGACCAGCCTCTGCTCAGGGGAAAGCCTGGCTAACTGTCTGCTTCAGAAGCCACACTAGATTGAACAATCAGACTATTTGCAAAAAACCATCATCCCACAAGGATTTGTAAAGTGTTGAGCGTCTGGCATATGGGTGTTCTGAATAAAAAGATTTTGCTAGGAGTTTTGAAATCGAAGATCCATGATTAATTCTGACTGCTTGGATCAATAAAGATTGTTTTCCTTTGAAACAGAGCACCCATAAAATTATGTAATTTGAGGTATAGGAAAATCATTGCCGAATGAGCAAAGAGTACTTTGTTGCCCACAGAATCCATTTGGTAATAATTTCTGGATGAAAAGTAAGACCATTATTTTGATAAGACAAATGCATTTGAAAGTCACAAAAGATTATATCAGTTAAAAATTATATTTGCATAAAATACGTTTTCAGCACAAACTCACTCAGGTGTAGCACTATTCACACCAGAAATGCAATTCAGTGTGAGCTATTTCCTAAAGGAAAAGTACATGTGAGAATTTAGATTATTTTGTCTAGCACAGCTGCTGCTTGTACTGCAAAAGCAGAGATGCAGCTGATGACAAGGTAGAATGGAACTTGGCACCTCCGCTGGCATCCAGCCAAGAATACAGAATGTTTTAGCCAGTCTGTGGCATGTGATCCATTCCTTAATTGTTGATAACATATAATTAGGACAATCTAAGCCTAGTTTAATGAATGTAATAAGTTAAACTGCAGTGCTTGACTATACTTGGATAGACTTTGTTAGTCTTGGAGCATGGAACTGCAGAGTAACATTTTATAAACAGTACAAAATGGAATCTTCCCTTTACAAACTATCAGCCTAGAATTATGGCCGACATCCTAACCCACAGTATAAATTCTGTGAACTGTATAAATGTCAACTGATATTCATGGCCAATGTGCCCAAAATAAATTTTCCCCTTGAAGATTTTAAAGGTAAGATTTATGGGAAGAAATTGGGCACGTATTTAAAAATGACAGACTACACGTTCTGCTAATCAGTTATCAACCTGCTTTATTTTGACAGACTTCTAAGATGATTAGAGCTCAGTCTAGTGTACTACACATTTTTTAAATGCAATGATTTTCTTTAAAATAATGAATTATTAACTTTATTAAAATATATTATTGCATTCATCTTTTCACACCCCATATTACTTAATCTCTATGTTTTGTAAAAATGTTTTTCCAAAGCAGGAAAAAGACCTTTACCTCTACCACAAATAAATTAAGCTGAATTTTTCATATCTCTGATAAGGGAGTTATCTTTTCCAAAGGGGGAAAAAATCCTACGTAGACATAAAATAATAACAGAAACAAAAATTTTGAAAAACTGCAGTTTAGCTTTTCAGCAAAAAAGACAAAAAAATAAAGGAAACTGTTTATCCACAGCACGCATGCTTTCTCTGATTGTTTTTTTTTTCCTTCCATCTTTAAATTTGTTCTAATGTTATCAGAATTGATTTTTAGTCTCAGTCATCCCAAAGGAACTGTCTTGAGTGAAGCTCTTATCGGGGAACTGTAATGAAGAATCAGCTTGCAAAGCTGTTACTATGGTGCTCACATATCTGAAGAAATTTTTAGTGGAAATAAAATTCCAAAGCACTAAATTTAGAGGTATTTCGTTTCCTAGTAAGAGGTATAAAAATAGTACTACTAGATACAATTTAAATTCCAAAGGAGGGGAGATATTTATTTCTGTACGATGCTAAACCGTGTATATTCTAGAAAGCCATTTTCTTTCCACAGGCCTTGAGACAAATTAAAAATCATGTTAACCAATTCTCTTTGGCCACCAAAAAGATAATAAGTGTAAAAAAAGGAGATCTTCATTTTCACATTTTCATATTAGCGTTGCTTTTAAGAGAAAACTTTATGAAGTGAAAGCATAACTATTTGAAAATGTATTATTTTTCATGTTTAAGAAAAAGTTTTTGACAAGGATACATAACTGTAGTTTTAGATACTAAATTGTATATTATCTCACAAAGGGTAGAGAGTTAAAGAACATCATCAGTGTCCAGGCATGGTTGCTTTCTAGTTCAGGTTTAAGACACATCTTCCTTTAAAAAGCAATAATTACAATAGTGTGTATAGTCAACAAGATCCTTTATTTTAAAAATATAAAATAAAAATTTTCCATGACAACTTATAGTCTTGAAATTAAAATTATAAGCATCATATGTAAATATGCTTTTTCCTATGCCCACTTTAAAAATATGTATTGAAGTCCTCAAGCCAAATTGCATTCCAGAGGTGTTGCCTAAATTACCGCATGCAGAGGAAGAAAAATTTTTTAATCATCTTTAACATTTTAGTTTTATGATTAAGTCACCAAAAACAACAGAAAAAAGCCTATAATAATATTACATGGGTGAGAATATTACATTACATCTATATTTCTAAAAAAAGAGAAACAGGCATCTCTCAAGAAAAGAGACTAAGCAGTTACAGATCTACACTTTTCTATGAGTGATAGATGAACATATAATTATTGAAGAGGAGGAAATAAAGAGTAGTGCCATATTCTTCCATCCATTATGTATAATTTTTATATGTGTATTGGAATGAAAAACTTTTAAACACTAAGATTTGACAAGTGTGACAAAGAAAAAGGTTCTAGACTTATGCCATTCTGTGCATACAGAAGGAAGAAAAGGATTCACATTATAAATGCCTTTGGTTTTATCTGTTCTTACAAACTGTCCTTATTTGAAATTTTTCAGAAAAGCAATCCACAGTGCCATCATCTAAATTCAAATGCAAACTTCATATTAACACAAATAAATGTGTCCATAATTTCAGAGATTATTTTAGGAAATGTGGTCATTATATGTTTCCTTTTATGATGAATTTGGAACTTGGGAAAAGACGTTGGCTCATAATTAGAATAGAATAACAAGACGAAGAGATAGAATGCATGAAATAGTGGGTAATTCCCACTATTCTTTTACAAATATCTAATTCAATACTTCTAATTATCAGTTTGCACCACAAAAGAAATATTCCTTTGAGTAAAGCAAATGTTAAAGAATTCACATGATTTTCTAGGTATACTTTTCATGTTACCATAGTTTAATTTTCATCTCTATTTGACAAAGCCTGCTACAAATAGTGAAATCTAAAGGGGGAAAAAGTATAAAAGAAGTGAGTTTATTTTGCTATCACATAAAACAAAACTCTAAACTGTAGCATTCATAAAATAAAATTTACTAAAGCTTCTTTTCCTGACAAAACGCTTAGAAAACAATCTCTAAAACTGCCAGTTTAAAAACAGCTTAGGAATGTTACACTGTAAAAGTCACCTTTTTGTTAATTCATTATTTATTGATATTGATAAAAGAAGTGTTTTAGTTTTGTTTTTTTTTTTGATCACAATGACCATAATTATTTTTTAATAGGCTGTATTCTAAATATACTATTAATTTTTATCCATTTTTAGTTCACAATAAAATCAGCTCTCCACCTTTCCTACTTGCTAGACAAAATGGATTTGAAAGTGATTCTCATGATAATTTTACCAGAAGCTAGACAGTGTATACACACATTTAGCTACACAGATTTCTGGACTTTTGACTGTGTCTATGTAACTGTACCATGAATGGTATTTTGCAAATATTAAACCAATGTACTTCACGACATTCTATAAACCACATTTCTTTGCAGTCTCCCACCTTCAAGGCAGAGCCAGAGAACTTATTGCCCTAGATCAGGAAAGGATAAGAATCTGTTGAGAGCAGGGCTTTGTGGAGAGTAAACGGATCTGTTAAATTCTTTTAGTTACTGCTTAACATTTTGAGGACTAAGCCTGGAGGACTCAATCTAGAATTCTCATATGAAGAGAGGATACTTTTCACCTATGAACTATCCAAGCCATGTGGTTGGCTGCTTTCTGATAGAAGAACTTAGGACAAAGAGAAAGGGGAGCAAAGCCCAGCCCTTCTGCATCTGGGGACTGAGAACGGTAGAGTGTAGAAAGCAATCTGAGACTGCCTCTCAGTTTCCCTCTCTGGCTTTCACTCTTCCTAGTGGGAATGTGCAGGAAGCCCAAGGGAAGAACAACCTCAAACTCCCTGTTTGACTAAAATGCAACCTTCCCCACACCCTGGGGCTGCCTACATCGACCTCCTGAGAGCTCACTTGTTACCTTTGAGGAATGGCTTTCCTAAACTCCTGGATATAAACCAGGCTTTCCCACGGCACACCACTCCTATCCCATGGGGAAGTGACAGCTGAGTTGAGAGCTAGCAGCAGGCAAGATGCCACCATGGAAGAGGCTGAATTTGGGCTTTCCACCAGAAGCCACATGGGGAGTAAAGCGGAGAAAGCCAAGGTGAGGGTGAGTCAACCAAGCCAAGATAAAAGGTGCTCGCATCAACTGTGAGTGCCAGAAAGACAACACACAAGGGACATAACCCTGAAAATGAGAGGATCTGGAAGACTCCATACCCAAGGTGCCAGTTCTTCCCTATTACTCCTAAACTGTGAAAGCCCTACCCCTCCTCCACACACCCAGACACTAGAAAGGGTGCCAAAAAGTGGACAGAAGATTGAGACGTCTGGGAGACAAAGCATGTTTTCCTAAAGGAGCAGCATTACCTAAAAGGATGGTTTTAATTACTAGAATGGACTGAATTTTAAACCACATAGGACTTTAAATTTATAAGAGAACCGGAGTAGATATAGACAAAACAATGGAGCTACATTTTCCAGGCACATCCCGGTTGCTGTGTGAGTGAAGTCAATATTATATAACCAACGCAAAGAAGAAAGTTACTGTAGTAAAAATAATTCTCTCTCCAAACACACATTCTTACGTACACACAGGATCATGACACGGTATTTTGTGAGGAAAGTGGGGTGGCCTCTTTTGACTTGAATTGTCCACACCGAATGTCCATCTTAATCAAACTGACTAAATAGCTACTTGGGTTTCCTTTTTGGTTTTTCTATGTATGTATGAGTCAGAATTACTAGTTTACAAATTAAAACAAAAAGCTGCTCTTTTCTTAGTTTACTCACCTGTAAAAAGGAATACTAATACCTGGAATGTTATTTGGGGAATGAAATAAGATGCTTTATGTGACGTTAAAAAAAATGGGCATTCAGAAAAATGGCTAGCACAGTTATATCCACTCCCTTCTCCACAAAATGTTCATAACTTTTCTGAGAGCAGCCAGGTTCAAATCTTCTACATCACTGACATTTCACTTTTCATCAGCATCATTTCAAAACCCTTATCTCTGAGTTGGCAAGTCCTGTTCTTCACCTGAAATAGTTCTTACACTTACCCCTCATCTCCTCTCTCACTGCCATGACTTTCTGTCTGGATCTCATTTCTTTTCTTCTATTTGACACTTGTGCCTTCTAACCAACTCCCTGTCTCTCATTGGCTTCCCCCTTGTTTCCAAACTACTGCTCAGCTGTGAGCTGGTTATTCCTTTCTCCAAGTCCCCCTCTATTTTTCTTTCTTCTCTTCCTGTCTCTCTCCCTCCATTGCTTTCTTTTTATTTTTTGTAACTTCCATAAAGAATATGAAAACTCTTAAAATGCTGAAATACACAATATGAATCACTTAAAAATAAAGTTGGATAAAGATGAATCAAAAGGAGAAAAGAGAAAAATATTAGAAGAACCTGAAATAGACCGTTTCTCAGCTAAGGTCTAAATTTAACTCTGAGCTTTATGACAGTTCAAGTGAAAAGGAAAGTTTTGTTTTTGGTAGTCATAAACTCAAAATTTTAAAACAATTAACTTTATATTTAATATTCATATTTCAAAAATTTGAAATTAGTTACAGAATAAGTTTTTCTAAGCACTAAAAAACTCATTTTTAAAAAAGTTAGTGTATTAGTAATATATATTGCAACATTATCTGTAAATCAAAAAATACTGAGCATACAAGTTTCTTAACATAATATATATATTAGAAACTCAATTCATTGGAATCTAGTTTACTTAAATTCTTAGCTAATCAAATTTTCTTTTCTTTACTCAAACGAAGAAAAAGAAAATCAAGGGAGAAAAAGTCAAATAAATATGAGGTGGTTACTCAAGGATAAAAAGTGAATTCTGTAGGTATGTCCTGAAAGATGCAACTCAATTTCCTATATCATCTTATATTAATTTTCTTATATCATCTTATATTAATATTCATATTTGTTTATAGACACCATATTCTTAGCATCTGGCACAGTGTCTTCCCCACTTCAAATTTTATTTTTTTAATAAATAAGGCCTCAGATACACTACAAAACCTTTCAATATAGGGCCAGTCTCCCTACTTTTTATAAAACAGGAATAACAATAATAATAATGATAATTCTTGGCATTTGCAGGACATAGACATTATCAGCATGCTTTACAAATATCCTGTTTCATTCTCACAAGAAAACTGGGTTTCTAAGAGGTGAAACAAATTCACTGGGACTACCCACTTAGTTAGTAAACAGCAAGGCTGGAGCTTGAACACAGCTTCACTAAACTCTTTTCACAACCCCAATCAGCTTCAATTGATTGATTAATTAAGTGAGAGTGATTAATTGCGAGTGATTAATTGCAAGCAGCTGGAGCCTGCGTCACTGAGAGCATATTCTTCATTGCAGTCTCATCCAGGCCCATTTTGATATGTTATATTGTCCTCATTCCCTTTTGTCTACTTTGACCAAATAGATGGTAGAGGTGATAAACGAAGGAGGAGGAGGAAAGTGACACGTTGCTTGCAAATGATGTGTGTTTCAAAATTGTGCAGATACGATTTAAGAATACATTTGCTGGGGTTTTCTGGGAAAAGAGGTTCCTTCGTGGCTCCCACGGCTCTGCAGGGCGTGAACAGGAAAACAGGTAGCCGTGGTGTCAGATGCTCGCAGTCATCATGTGACCATGAGGAAGGCTCTGGAAGGCAGACCCGGGAAATAGTAACCATCAAGTTTTCTTGATGAAATGCAACCACCTACACTATACCACTTTTCAGTTAAGAGTCTCCTACATTCCTGTTAAGCCAATTTGAATTGGGTGTTTTGCTACTTGTAACCAAAAACACACAACTGATATAGGAAAAAAGTAAGAGTAGGGGGGCCAGTTTATACTTTCTTACATATTTTAGATTTATTTGTAAAAGGCATCAAAGCGACAGTACTTAATGTATTAAAGTTTAAAAGTGTTGGAGAACATTTTGGATCATACAAATGCGAGTTAGAAGACGTGGATACTGAGTTCTAAACAGTGCATGAGGGAAATGGCAGATGCCTTTACAAGGGCTGAAGGGGGAAATACAACAGCCCCCACCCCATCCCACACAGATCAGTATGTCAGTGGATATCCCATCTGGTTTACAGGTGCCAGAAACAAACAAACAAAGAACAAGTGGAGTAAAAATTAGACTAGAAGGGAATGTGTGCATGGAACACCCTCTGAACCAACCTCCTCTACTCAAGAGGGAAAGGGGACATTTTACACCCACACTGGGCA
Organism: Pteropus vampyrus; assembly: GCF_000151845.1. Classification (NCBI taxonomy): domain Eukaryota; kingdom Metazoa; phylum Chordata; class Mammalia; order Chiroptera; family Pteropodidae; genus Pteropus; species Pteropus vampyrus. Next base: position 7,721,606 of record NW_011888792.1, on the reverse strand, counting down.
TTCTGTTTCTATTTTCCAAGCTCTGCCCTGTCCCAGTCCCCTCTCCCCACTGAAAGGCCACAGAAAAAATAGACCTCACCAAAGCATGAGAGAGAATGACCCACAGCACAGTTCTGGAAGACAGCCAGTTCCCCAGCACTGATGTAGTCCTACTTAACTCTTCTGGGGTGGACGCACGTAGAGGCTTAGTGACAGCGAGCTATCACAGCAGCTGGAGTTCAAGGAACTGAAGTGGAGTCATTGCAAGGAGGGTGGGCAGCAGAAATGCTCCAGAAAGCACTGAAGTGTAATTTCAGGCAATGCCGCATTGTTTTGGAATTCGGGAAACCGCAGGAGTAAACAGACCAAGCTGGTATGCAGCAGGCAAAAATAAGGCAAGACTTTTTTTTTTCTGGCCCAACAGAGAAACCAGATCAAAGATATATGGAGCAGTCAGCATGCAACTCTGGCTCTACAATACCGATTCATTCTGTTACCAACTTATTGTGTGACTACTATGTGTCACATACTCTCTGACACAGGAGTATGACAATGAGGAAAGCATAGTTCCTTCTTTTCATACATACAAACCTGGAGCCTCTAAACTCAGATGTGCAAAGATTATATCATCTTATTTTCCATAATTATTTTTTACCTGGAACTCCCACTCACACAGTAACAAAAATAAGGCCTCATCTAGCCCCTTATTTTTTGGGTCGCCTCTAACTTCCAAGGACTTAGAAGTGCCAGGGAGTCCGGAGAGCAGGGTCAGGGGAGGAATCCAGCCCTCTCTGCACTGTCTCTCCTCACTAGACTGTGGGAAGGCCTCATCTCCTCTGTGCTCACGTTGGGATATCCTCCTCATCCCAGCACTTCTCGGTTTTCGTACCATTCCAGACACTGTCTGTGCCCCTTCTCAGGGACCCACAAGCATCTAAGCTCCCCTATTACCTCCCCAAGTCTCTTGCCTTCCCAGGACCCATGAAATCTTTACCTACCCTGAGCTGAGTGGAGCACAGCAGAAACGGACCCCTTATTCTTTCAAATCTATTTTCTAAATTGGGACTTTATATCGAGTGACAAACACAAAAAAGTTGACTCTTTTATTGTCACTTGTTTTTTTTTTGGTCCTTTTCCCAAAGTAAACAAGCCTCCTAAATGCAGAGGAAGGATAGAGGTTATATGAAATACTAGGAGGAGGACAGAAGCATTGGTTAATATCTCAAAAGATTATCCCACTATAACAGAGCTATGTTGTTCTTTGAGAAGGTGAGACATCTTTCACTGAAGAGACAATATATGAGCCGGGTCTTGAAAATGGATAGGTGTTTATCAAAAGAAGAAAGTGAAAGAGAATAAAATGTGCAAGCAAAATTTTACTTGTATTTTTAGATCACAAAATAGTGTAGGATTTAAGAACAAAATGCAGAACGTCATAGAAAATGAAGGTTCATTTTCATTAACAGTGTGAAATGTGCACCATAAGTAGAAAAATTGACCACATGCCACTTTATTTTATGTGGTTAAATGTCAATTTTAAATTTACATCTTTTCCCTAGCTTTAAAAGTTAAAGAACTGAAAAACTTTATTTAATAAAAATATAACTTGGGTAAGGCTCCAAAGCAGAGGTCAGATACAAAATCAAGAACTTTATTTTCCTTTCCTTCTGTGGCAAGTGCCTATTTGACTAGAGACTTCTATTAGAATAAATGAGTAATAGAATATTGCATTGTGTATAAAAAGAGGTTTCTAATCTCTGCTACTTCTGAATTAGAAATTTTCAGTTGCATGTTACACAACTGATTTGATCGACTATATTTTCAAAAAAATATGGGCACACAACAGGCCAAAGCAATTATTTTTAACCATCCACCAACAAAGTTTCCAATAAAGTTTCCTTCCTATTGCAATATCTGTATCTCAAATTTTATCAACATGTGTGTAACCTCCCTTTGCTTCCACGGGCGTCAAGTGGGTGTCCCTGCACCGGAGAAACAAATCCCGTGAACACACATCACTCTTCCCAGTCTACGTTTTCAGTATCCTGAATTCAAGCATGCTCAATGAATCTGACAGGGAGTGCTACTGAAGTCTCAACTCTAAATAAATAGTTTAAAATAAAAAGTTGTATAAATATCAGTCTGTGCCAATGATGCGGTTTGAGAGGGAGTGCTATAAACACAAAGTAAATTAAATGGGATCTACTTTTGTGGGGCAAAAGGCTACTTAGACTGGTTATTATAGAGAAAATTTTGTTGTGTGGTGCGACAGCACGTACCCATGTGGCTAACCTACCACTGGTAGAAGAAACAAATCCCACCCATACCTAGGGGCGGTGCCATGGCCAGACCACAATTCCTATGAGGGATGAACTTAATGTGCTGAAAATGAAGGCCAGGCTCTGTTGCAGCTCATTAGCTGGTTACAGACACACTGCAAGAGAAGAAAGTAGAATTTAGTCGATGTTCCAACTTCTACATGTGCTGTGAATAAAACAGACTATTGTTTTTTTGATAAAGAAGTATTGTTTTGAATGTGCAGAGTGGCTAAGTAAAGCCAGCAGAATTTTTTGGCCAAATATAGTCTCTAGCTCACTCCTAAAAATCCTAGCTTTCAAATTAGGAACTGAAGTCATTGAAGAAAAAAAAAAAAAAAGTTTACATTCCTGCAGCCGCTGCAGCAAAGCCAAACAAATGTTTGGCTTAAAGCTCACTTACATCTCTTTCATGAGTCTTTTCTTTAACATGGAATTCTGAAAAATAGCATTTCTTTTATCGAGTCATTTAATGCCAAGTGTTGTGTGTGTGCACGCATGTGTGTGTTTATGTGAGGACACGCATACTCAGCAACAGTACTATAGGGTCAGTGTAGTGGTTTTAAAGCATGTGGGTCACATTTGAATTTAAAGAAACCATGGTTTTACAGCTTCTGGCATAATTTAGGTCACAGGCACAAACTGTGATTTTTTTAAAGCATCATTAACCACTGAATGGACAAGGAATGTGTTATTTTCAAGGAGTTTCTTTGGTGCCAGTTCAGGCAATAAAAACCTAAGGACAGGGGTCAATCTGGGAAGGTAACCTAGTATGTAGTTGCCCTCCTGATGCACTATTTTACCATAAAAACTCAACATGCTTTTTAGCCTTCAGTCTCTAAGCCCAAGCCAGATAACATGGAGTAACAGCATCAGTTTGCTGGAGGCAGGCATCTTGATGACAAGTTTCCATACAGTCAGTTGGATTGGTGATTTGGCACTCTGAAGAGCCCATTAAGATTATAAAATTGTGGAACCGAATATGCAGTAGCCTAGTATTTTTCAGGATCATGGATACATTCTCTTTACAATATTCTTCATGGATCAGCCAAATTTTTGCTATAATACAATTGAGTTTTGTTATAATGATGACCTTCCTAGAAAGCAAATTCCCAGTCTGAAAGCAAAAAATAAAATGTTTAAATCAAGCCTCTTTATAACTAGCTGGCAACTTACAATCTATGTCCAGACCTGAAGAAAGAGAAATGGAGAAAGCAATGTGTGCATCATTCTTATTCTTCTCCTGCTAGTTGTCTACTGTCTCTGCATGCTGGTGGCATTATATTGTTTTCAGGAGTAACTTGGTATTGAAGGTAGATTTCCCAAGTGCAAATGATTGGTGTGTCAGAGTGAGAACAGAGAGTAAGCGTGCCTTCACGGTCAAACAATAGCATGATGAGCAGCTGAGGGCCTCCTTGGACCAATTCTAATTCCTTTCTCAGCCTTTAAACACTAAACAAATAAGTACTTCCATTACACAGGCAATCATTACATGGAAGGAATAAAATGAAGCATTTACTATAAAATATTAGTTACATATTGATTTCTTTTTTCCAAATTAATAACCTCAAAAAACATTTTGTTGTTGTTGTTTGTTTGTTTGTTTCTTTGTTTGTTTTTGGTCACAATTACAAAATCCCCAAGCTCTCTTCTTTAGATGCCTTTTTTTTTTTTTTTTTTTTTGCAGCAGCATTGGCTTAAATAGAATTTTACCTGCATGGATTTACCCGCATAGTTTATATCATCAGTATAATAGTCAACTTATCAGCATCAAAGGAAGAGCAGAACAAATGTATATTTTATTATACATTTTTCCAGATATCAATTCTTGTGCTTTTTATGAGTGTTTTAGATATCACACTCTACCAAAGAATGTTTTTATGTCAAAACCTCTGAGAATTAAGTCTGGAGGGGCTATCAGAGAAACAAAAAAGGTTAACTTTTGAAAGAATGGTGAGGACTGAGTTCAGGTCTAAACACAATATTATCATATTAACAAGATGGCCCCAGACATGTATTTTTCAAATAAATATTTGTTGAGTATGTAAACTAAACACTTTAAATTTAGTCATTTATTAAATAGTTTCTAAGATGTTTTCTAAATGCCCTTATCTCCATAAAATGTTTCAGAATACAAATTTAAAATTTTTTGTCTTATGTCATTACGAATCTCCACTATTATATCATATATCTGTGTGTCCTGTTTGCCCATAAAGTTGACTGCTTTCTACTTCAGTTTCAGGTTCTCAATTAAGACTTTTCTACTGCTGTGCCTGTTTCTAATATTATTTCATTTTCTTCCAATCTGTTCTGAAAAAAGAGATCTAAATATTTTAACAATTTATGCTAAACACTAATCAATATGACTCTGGATAAAAGCCTACTATATAAATTTCTTAGAAGTTTTGCAAGTGCATTTTCTGCCAAAAGCTTAAGTTGCCAAAAGATCACTAGTCAGGTAAGTAAGGAGTTATTGTAATATACAAGTCCTGTTTACCTCTAGACCACGTCACAAAGTCAAAGAATGCATATAGAGCTGCAACTGGTAGTTGACTACCAAATAAATTTTTCCTTAATAAGCATTTAATTTTTGAAAACAATCTATATCCTAAGCATCTCCAATCCCACGTTATATTTGAACACTAGCTTACAGTTTACAAATAGGTTACCAATATAACTTCCACATAATGTACTATTCCATTTTACCTTCATGAGTATGTTTAGCTTTTTCAGGTAACAAGAGATAGAAACATATTCAAGCTATCTTAAGTTAGTATAAGGCATTGCAGGAAAGTGAGGAATACAAGCATCTTTAAAACAAGCCAAATGGACACTGGCTATAACTCAGGGTTGGGAAGTGTATGGTGAATCCACACAACCGGTTATCACATTGTCACTTCAGCAGAGGAGAACATTTTTCCCTTTGCTGTGTTTTTGTCATTATTCTTACCTATTTTCTTATTCTAGTAAGTTCTTAGTAATTTACTAGATATTTAAAACAACTTATTAAATATTTTTAATTTAATTAAAAATATTGTATTAAATATTAACTACTTAAAATTATAAAAATATTTAAAATAGTTTCAATGCTATATGACAGATTAAGTGTTACATAGTTTAAACAACCAAAAATAAAGATGGTATTTAACACACACATATACATAATGATTCACTAGTAAAAAGAAAAAATATTGAGCCTTTAGTAATTAAACTTTCTGGTAAACCACAAAAAGAATTTCTTTACATGGCAGTGTTCAATTAAAGATATAGATGAAATATTATCATTTTTATTTGATCTAGAGAAAGAGGAATCATTTAGCTACCGAATCTCAACCCTTGGAATGTCAGAGTTTCTAGTTCTCAGTCAGAGTATAGAAATTTCTCAGAGACACAAAAGTCAGCTGAGAAGCATTAAAACCATAGTCTCCTCAGGATGGGGGACAAGAAAATGTATATCCGTCATTTTATCAGCTTCCCTGACCAAGTCTACTTTTGTAAAGCTTCGGTCTTGGTATCTTGAGAAAAGAAGCAACTCAAAAGGAAGTGTGGTGGAAATTTCCAAAATACAGAGTGTCTGTTTGGATAAAAACGGTGAAGACAGGCTTCTATATTTAATGATGGGGCCGAGGTTGCCTGTCTTCTGTGATCACTGGCTCTGTGTGGTACACTTTGGTGAGTTTATGATGGTGTAATCCTCCGATGAATGAAGCACTCCCTTCCCTTCAGCGCTGTTTATTCTTAGCTTATGCACACAAAGAGCAAAGAGACTTGTCAACAACACGTCCAGTTTATACACTGAATGCCGCTAAGAGCCAGCTGACTCAAGTGAACCAAGAGACTCTTGTATCCTGAACGTCCTTCATTCATTCACACACACAAATATTTACTCTGCACCTACTATGTGCCAGGCACAACAACAGAAGAGGTTAATTGGGGAAAAGTGAAGAACAGGGACATGGCAGTGGAAGCAAGAGAGGAAAGAGGAAAAAAACAGTTTGTGTTTGGATTAATAAAAGAGGAGCTTCTTTTCCTGACATCTTGTAAAAATCTGTGACTCTCAGTCTAACTTGCCAGTCATATTAATTGTTTACAATTTGAACCAGGAGATTCTGGGGAAAGGACCCCCCGTTGGTGTGCCCTTTGTTATTCTTACTGAAATTCCCTTAGTAGTTGAAAAATATATCTACACTAATTTTCTAAAATAATTCAAATCTAAAGAATATACAACTCAACATATTTCAGAGTAGAGAATAACGGAGATAATGAAATAATTTGTTGCTTTTTATGAAAAAAATATGAAGTTCAAATTATAAACACCATTGATGTGTTCAATTAGAAAATAGATTAAAGTGAATACTCTCACTGCACTTAAATTCTAATACTTATAATATAACCGTTTAGGAGAAGACTTGGTTGAGAATAGAAAACAGGGTTTTTTAGCTGGAGTTTGGAGGAGTTATAGATCACTCTACATGTTTAAAAATTAAGCCCCCTTAGAGGAAAAAAATAGTAGTTTTTGATCAACAGCAGGCTGTTTTAACATCATTCTGTGAATTTGGATAACAGAAATAGCACTCGTTCAGAAAATGTTTTCAAGTCATGATTTCTAGAAGTCGGCCCACTTATCGCTACGTCAGAATGTTTTGCTTCAGTCCATTAGAAGCAGGTTTTGCCTTTATGCTGCTTTCAAGAATTCCAAAGGTTCACTCACAATGTCAGACTACAATAAAATTCAGCGTAATGTGAACCACTCTATGATATTGCCTTTCCTTATTGCCTTTCAGTTACACTGTTCTAAATGCAGTAAAGGAGAAGTTGTTCTGAATGGGACAGTTAGAGAAACGAGTATCATTCCCCAAGTTGAAAAGTCACAGACTATAATAGGCTAACAGCTTAGAGGAAAATTTCTTATACTGATGGTTGGTTCTGCAAGTCTGAATAGCCAAGATAGGCATATCAGATTGCCTATCGTGGTGGGTTTTATTTGGCATGCATTCCACAATGGGCAATAAGGCAGTGTCCCCACCAGCTGCAAACGTAGTGATGCATTTTTCTAGAAAACAAACCCAAGAAGCACTGTGGTCATAGGAAAGGAGAACCTGCCACTTGCTCTGAGGAGCAGCCCCTGTGAAAATGAGGCACTTCTTTTTACATAGAGGTTTGACTCTTAGTTACAGGTCAGAGCTAAGGAACCCGCTGCCCAAGATATTCTGGAGGCTATAAACCCAGAAATGCTTTGAGAGCTGCCAGTAGGGCCCCAAATGATCCTGAGCAGTTTGCAAACAACCTTGGCATAGTACAGACCTGTCTCTCTGCATTCATTAGCCTGAGATGAGTTTCTTAACGGGAAGGCAGGGCACATGACAAAAGTTTAGTTTTCTATGCCTTCTGAGGACATTCAAGCAAAGCAGAAACTTGAGGCTAGCAGCACTGATCCTTGTTGGTGATGTCAGGAGCATTGCAAATATGAAAGTCAGATTTAAAATACTCAGAGTATATAAAGATTATTTTACATAGTCATCTGTTTATTTGAAGACAAAAAGAAGGACTGCCGGACATTTCTGGCCTATAAATACCACTAACCCCAGTCATTATTTTAAGTGTTTCCTCCACCCTCTAAGAAAAAAAGGGGGAGGGGAGTTGAAAAAAAAAACACACTCAAAAGTAACATTTCAAGGGTAATTATACTCATATTTTGAAGTAACTTATCTTAAGAATATGTATGATTCCTGTCCAGCTCACAGCTTGGGTAGTTTTGTGCAGAACTCCCACTAACGATCCCTTTGCCCAGTACTTAAAATAAACCTATCTATTCCTTCTCCCAGAAAGAAAATAAAAATCTCAATGGTCGCAGTGAAATTATCCCCTGTGACAGAGTGAGTCATCTAGGCCACTGCAGGCAAAAGCTCACTTCTTTGAAAACTTGCTCCCTGTCTTCCTTCTAGGGAACAGGCACTACCGGCCTATGACTGGAAAAGATGTAGCTTTACTTCACTTATTCACGAGACACAGTCTGAAGAAGTTTTGTTTTAAGGCTAATTCTTTTATATAAAATTGTACTTTCTTGTTGACTTTTACCATAGAGTTTAGACGGTAGACCTACAGGAAGGAGTTTTTACTAAAACATTTTTAATTTCAGTTACGAGTTGCAATGTTGGTCTCAATGGGCATTTCTTGTGACTTATTTTCACACATAACTATTAATTCTGCAAAACAGCAAAGCTGACTCTGTGCACTTACTCAAAATATACTTATAAAAAAAATCCACGATTTCTTATATCTTTGACAGTTTTTCTTTAATATTTAAGAAGTCATTCTAACGATACCAATTATATAGTTATTAAGTAAACGCTCATTTATTGGAAAATCATTATGAAGTTTTTGTTAATTAGAATCCACCAGTCTTGCCAGTAACACTATATATAATATATTCATTTACTAACCTCAAATATGATGGATTTATTTCTTAAAGAAGATCTTTTTATTTAGATTAATTTAAAAGCATAACAAAATACCTACTATTTATGACATACTTTAATTCATGTCAATAACTTTTATAAAGTCAATCTATTTTTCCAGAATTTTTTCAAAAAAAAAATTCTTTATGTTAAATATTGAGTTTCCAATGCTCTAAATTGTTGAGTTGCACAGGGATTAGAAAAATTCTAAGTTACTCTAATATGAAAAAAAAAATCTACAATATTCACTAAGTTCACTAAGATTAAGAATCTCCAAGTTCTAGTTCTAGGCAGTGTATGTTCTGACACAGGTTTTAAGAAATACAATAAAAAACATTAGTGAATGTACTATAATTCCCTCTTAAAGATACCAGTGTCTCCCATTATCTGTAAAAACTTAAAAATAGAAGGAAAGGCAAGAAAATCTATGTATAACGCAATATGCTGAGCCAAAAATAATTAAGAAATCTTAGACTCATGCCCTCCCCCTCAAAAAACATTACTGAATGGTTATATTGGTGAGATCAGCTCTCTCTATCAAGACTGGGCCCAACCTGATGACCTCAGAGAGATAAGCCACCATGTCGGCACCTCTATCCAAATGCGAACCAGAACTAAACATTCTGAGAAATCTCCTAAGGAGAAAAATACAAAGAAGCAGAGGAAGTTAGGGCTGAAAGGAACTTTAGAGGTCATTGGTGGTGAAATCACCAATTTTCACAAAATAAAATAAGAGTCGAAGAAACCATAACATTTCTATAGTTTAAAAAGAGACTAATAAATGTAAGTTCAAATAAAGTATCTTAAAAATGTAGGTCTTTTAGAAAAAGAATTAGAGATAGCTCTAGCATGATTCAGTAGAATAATCACAGAACTAGGGTTTAATGATTTTTAAAACTTAGATAAAAATAATAGACAAATTCAGAGTTTCCAGCTCTCACTTTTAGACCTCTTTCTCTACCTTTTATTGCATCTTCTAGGCAATGCCTCTTTAACCTACTTCTTTAGGCCTATCTTCACCAAACTGACCCATGATTCCAATAAAATTATTAACTGAAGTAGTTCAACGTGTTATCCCTGCAACGGATATCGCAGGGGCATTGAAGACTATAAGCTCTCAAGACACCCAAAAATTAATGGAAGAATTTCAAACAATTGATAAATAATGGGAATAACTTTTAGCTCCAAAGAGCTTCAAATCTGTCCTCAGGGGGGGCCATCTAGACACATACGTGTAATAGTCATGTTGGTGGAAATTACTGGAGTATGGAGTTGTTTGCAACCAAGATGAATGGTACAGTTTTGTTAGTTACTCAATTATTAATTCATAGACTGCTAAATAACAATAAATGCCACTCAGAGAATGGCACCATTACTTCTCCAAAACATTTTCATGATGCAGTTTGCTGGAAACGAGGGACGAGATTGGTGGGAAGTACGCCTTCCCTTGTGAACATACACATCTTACTAATTAAGCCATGCGTTGTAATTTTATCTAAGCAAGCAGGAATGCACATAAAAGTGCCTAAATTGAACTATAAGAACTTGATCTAAAACACAAGTGTGTAATAGAATAGTAAATTATCACTAAGTGGAAGGTGGTAACACTAGTAGTCCAAAATTCATAGGCAGCAAAGCAATGCTGAGCAAATTAAAGCCCCAGGCACACTTTTCGTGTGGGTGGCATAGTGGTACAGAACCACACACTCCATGCTGAAGAATTTTGTCTGTGGAGGTTTATGATAGCCAGCGAGACGAGCAAAGAAACTCACAACATGGCATATTTTAGAGGACAGTCACTCTTTAGATAGGGGAGATTGTCTCCTTTGTAGTCCATGGTTTAAAGAACAATATTGCTGTGAAAATTCTATGGTTTCTGAGACAATATTTACTACTCCTCTGAACTTCTGAAGCCATTTCCAGTGAGTCAGCTACAAAATCCAAAGGTGCTTAAAAGTTATCATCTAAATTTCCATAGTCAGGTTGTCCAGAATTAGTCGGCAATAGAAAGTCCCAGATAGGAATGGCCATGCAGTGAGACCAGGCAGACCCAGTGTGGTCTGGCAGGACAAGGTGTTGGAGGCATCTAAGCAGCAGGTACACTGAGAAATCAGCTGAAGACTAAGCACAGCTGGAAGCCCCATGGGGAGCTAGTGAGAGTTATAGGGATCCAGAAGTTTTTATATGGGGGGAGAGGGTAGTGAAGTAACCAGATGTTTAGTTCACCTATTGACCCCATGCTTGAACCTTCATGTGTATTCATTTCTACAGGCTCACATTTAGGTTTTGGGAAATTAGAGGGTGTGTATTTAACAGAACAAAGGCAGAGCAAAATTCTGAGAAGAGAAGGGGAGAAATGGGTAGGTGTCTGAGAGAAGGAGACAAGGAATGCCTAATAAGATCAGCCCTCAATTCAGAGGTGAGGTTAGATTAGCTAGAACTATACTGAACTATACCGAAATGTCTCACAGACAATTAAGTCTTTTTATCTTGTACTTTTTTTATATTGCTTTCTCTGACATTCCAGAATCTGATTTTCAGCTGGAATTTATTGTTTCTTTCATTTGTCTGAATCTAGAAGTCTTATAATTCCAAACTTTATTAATATGTCACTTCTAATCTTCTAAAGGCTTAGAAACAAACAAAAGCTTGTTAGAACTGTAAACAAAAAAAGAATGAGTAGGCTCTGTCTGAGTAGAAGAATGAATCACTCTTCTACCGTTAATGAAATTGTGGACTTTTTTCCCCTTTGCATTTCTATGCCCTTTTGAGAATGTCTTAATTCCTAGCTATGATCTGAATGTTTGAAATATTGACTAGTTATGTGAGGTATTAGTATTTCAATCTTTAAAGTTAACCAACGATTTCTGAACTGCAGTGAACTTCCAAATAAAAATGGTGGGCGGATATTTCTGTTACTTCATTATGAGTTGCAATGTATCCAAATTAGTTCTTCTATATGAAGTATGATGCTGGTTCCACAAAATGACCTGCACATAAAAATTAACATTATTTTAGGTAAAAGAACCTTGTAAGGGCTCTTAAATGTCAATGGAGAGTGTTTCGTATGTAGTAGGCTTCCCAACATGTCTGGTATGACAGATTCTCATGATAGGTGAATTTGTACCAATAATCAGAGTTTGGGGCACAAAAGTTGTACACAGCTATGTTTACTTTGACAAATATTTATACAGCACCTATCAGAAGCCAGGTACTACGCAATATCCAAGGAATGCAAAAATGGATATGCTAGAATTCCCATGCTCAAAAGGCTCACAGTCTAGTTTGGGAAATAAATATATCTTTAAAATACAGGACAGTGTAATAAAATATGAATAAATGCCAAAAACAAGGGAAATGCAAAAGGACCAACTGACTTGCTTGGATGGTCAGGGGCTGTTTCACCAAGGAGATGTCATTTGAACCCATATCTTTAAAGAGTGAATACACATTATGAAGGTGGATAAAACTAAAACCCTTTCTAGCAGAAGACATTCCAGCTATGGTCAGAACATGGTTAATATTTATTAACTCATAGCTTTGTATAGCTATGAAGAAGTAATGTAGAAGCGTCTGAAAAGCAGACGATGCATAAAGTCTTTTTGTGCCACACTAAGGAATCGAGACTTTATCCTGGAAGGCCATTATAGTTTCTTAATCATATTCAATAATCTTATCAAAATAACAAAACACACAATGTTAAAATTTAGTGATGCACTTAGTTACCCTCTACACCCACCCCTTTTACAAGTCTTTTCATATCACCACTCCCGAGAAATACAGCCAGAGCAGAAAGGCCCTGGATGTCTTATGGAAGATTTGGGCCCTCGAGAGAAAGATTCTCCAGGCCTCAGGAAGCCTTTTATTTCAAAAAAATGTCATTCTCAGATCCTGGCTAATATTTTGCAGCATACCCAAATGACATAGAATCCAACCCACCCATAAAATATTTCCCAACACTGGAAATATTCGGTAAAAGGGATTTCATCTTGTACACCCCAGAAAAACATAATAAAACTTTCATGCGAGTATTTATAGCATGACTGATAATATCACTTTTGTCTCATTAATGTCTCAGTATCACGAGAAGGTTCAAAAGCAAATGAGAAGCAACCACATCCTCCTTCATCCACCAGTAAAATCCAGGCACCTACAGATTAGTTTTATAGCTTCGAAGAGTGATAGCATAATGGGAAGCGCAAGTGTTTTGAGCTACTTACATGATATATTTCTGATATCTCACAGATGTCTGTGAAGAGCAACTTAAATGGTGAATTCAAAATGTGTACTGAAGAATGTGATTACATGTGTTTATTTAGAGAAATTTCTTTTTAAATCTATATATACACAAATCATGGTTTAATTTTCCTCACGCTCTTTGCTTTTGCCTATCGATGACATATCTATAAATAGATTGAACCAAAGCCTTGGGAAGATAGCATGTCCACATTGTCCTGCCTGCATGCTCTTCTCTATTGATGTGCATTTTGCTTCTCTCTATTTACTCCAACTCTTTTTTTTTATAAACCACTCATGTTTTTTTAATCAGTTGTTTAATCAGAGGATCTAAACACTCTACGGGAAATTTCTCCTTTCTTCTATGGCTACATGAAAATAAAGATGCTAGCTGTGGCAAATATTTCACAAAAATTTCTGCTTCCTAAAAATTGTTTAATTGACAATGGAAATATGACAGGCTTTAAAGGTTATCACAATTATATAGATTTTCATTTTATTTCCATTAGCAATATTTTGTTAACTTTCCAAATTAAGCATTGTTACTTTGACCCGTTTTTCAGATGCCTCAACAAATCTGAAAGGCAGTAATTTGGGACCTAAAATTTGAACTTTCGATTGCCATATTTTTAGTACATCCTAAAGGTACTCACAGGAAAACGTGGACCTAGATTAAAAAATAAAGAGTTGTTTTATGAAAGCCACTACCTTTTCTAATTCAAATCTATTTTCATTCTCAATTTTTCCTAAAAGAATTTTTTTTGCTAACATCTTTAATTACTCATGGCCACCGTGTTATTTTTATTTTATTAGGAGGCAATCAAATTGTATCCTTCTGCTAGCTATAAGAATGAAAATATTTTTAAAGTATGTATGCTAATTTAACTTTACTGTATAACTGTATACTATTTCATTATAATTTACAGCACAAAGGTTTCAGACACTGTACATGGTATTGCTACAAGAAATTGTTGAGATTCAGGAATCATGAACCATGTCTAACTTCTTGGAAACTATGTGTCTGCTATGGTGGCTGTTGGCTCCTGTGAATGGAAAAAAGTGCCACAGAGAATTTCAACCAACATTAAGCAACTGTTCCAAAGAATGTGGCTTAAGATGTTCAAAGGCAAGTCAGACAGTTAAAGCATGCAGCTGTACTAGAAGGTGACCAAGAATAAGAATAGATGAATCAAATAACACATGCATTACAAGACAGGTTCGAACTGTCAAGACTAACTTAAGTTTTGTATTTTTACCTGAAAAGTATTCATATTTCAAAAGCAACTGAATCAAAATAATGTAAACATAGAGAATAAATTTCAAAAATGAGGAGTGGTAAATAAAATGGTAAATAAATGATGTCCAAAATCAAAAGAATTAGAGGTTATCAAAAGTTACCTTAATAACAGGAAATACCTAAATCCTGTATGTTCTTTTGAAGAGAGCACATATGACAATTTTAAAGCACACTAAAATTCAACTACAAAATTCTCCCAGAATAAATTAGCTTCCAAAAATCAAACATTTTCAGAGAGCCTATAAAAAAAAGATAAGTGTGAAGTGTAGGCCTTCTGTGGAATCACCAAAATCTCTCAGCTCTTTATTCTTCTTTCTAAAAAGTTTCTCTGCCGAAATATAATTTAGAGAACATGCAGAAAATAAATGCAAGATGGGCCAAAAAAGTCTAAGGCATGAAGCTCCAATGACAATTTGGAGAATATAAATGTTATTAAACTTCAACCCACCTCTTCTTCGTGAACGTGACTTATTATTTCCTATGGAAATCAGGCTTGACCAATACCATTGTGAATTACTTATATAAATTAAATATGCCTCTTTTATAGAAAACTTTAGGTCAGCAGCAGATGTTGGTAAATTCCTACAGAAATGCATGCCCAGAGAATGTTTTTTTTTTTTTTTTTTTTTTTTAAATGGCAGAAATCTGCTAGCTGTTCCTGCCTTATCTGCAACAGCTGAGCAATCTTTCCGTGCCACGCGGAGACGGAAAACTTGGCTCAGACGCAGCGTGGACGAGCTCGCCTTAATCACATTGCTCTTTTACATGCGCACAAGGCCATCAACATTGACAGTACAGAGTAAAGCAGCCATTTGCTGAAAACAACTGTCAGCGTTGTCAAGTTTTTGGAACCACTTATCATGTGATTTGTATGACAAATCTTGTGGCATTTTGTTTGTCAGCAACAGTAGTGCATTTCCATGTATCTGGGAAGGCAGGAGAACTGTTCAGAAGTGGATTGGGTTTCTTTACAGAGCCTACATTAAAGGAAAAACAGTTATCAGTTTTTAAATGACAAATATCAAATAGATCTAGAATTTTAAAAATGGAATTTCATTTAAAATATTACACAAGTGTATTTCCCCCTTTCGCTCAAACCTTGAAAAATTGCAACAGTCGCTTGATTTTCCTTTGTTGCACTCCAGATTTTGAAAACTGTTACTGTAAAAATATTAATATTTTCTGAGACTGGAATCTGTAGCAGTAATTACTAGGCTGTGTTCTAAGTGACAGCAGTAGGTTCATTTCTTTCTCCAAGAACTAGATGTGCATTGCCATATAGCTCACAAAAACGGATGTAACAAGGTATAACTAACCTAGTGCACACCAGTGTTATTCAACAATGTACCTATTAAGAGGCGATTACAGAAATATTATGGTTCATTAGTTTTTCATACAGCGACAAATGTGCTTCACTCATTTGTCCTCAGCTAAGGTCCTCCTCCATATGGGTGGAGTCAGCCTGGACACAGGGTGTAACAGACCACATGCCCTCCCTCCACGTACATGCCAAAATACGCTTGGATGCGTTAGACCAGTGTACTCACTCAGCCAAGAAAATCTCAGATTCTTCACATCTATACTAGTTATGGTTCCTTTAGAACAGATTTGACAAAATCTAATGAGAAAATCTTCTGCACAATTTCTCTCATATGGATCTGGTTTGAGAATTCCAGAAAAGATATTTATCTCCCTCTATTATGACCCGTCTGTTCTCAAAATATTCTGAACATAATGCCTAGAACCACCCTTATATATATTAGGCACTCGAAGTGTCTTTTTTTTTTAATTGAAGCAACTTGAAATGATAAATAAAACTGAGGCAGCACATCTCAAACAGGACTCGGCACATTTCAAGAGCTCAACAGCCCCATGTGACTAGTGGGCATCAGAGTTCTAAAGATCTCAGTTCTAGCACTACTTTGTCTATTTGCTTATGTGACTTTACGTAATTCCCTTTTCTGTTGAGTCTCATTTTCTCCAACTATTAAAAGAGCTTTCATAATTCCTTTCTTATTTTATCTGAAGGTAGTTTATGTTAACACAAGGAAAAATACATTTAAAAGTACTTTGAAAACTAGGAAGTTCTCATCATTTTAAAATTCCTGTTGCTATTTCTTCTTTCACTCCCCAGAATCCTCTCATTTTCCTTCTTTATTTTTTAAGTTACTAGCTACCAGTTAAAATTATATATGGGAAGGCTCAGTGTGTTTTTGTTTAAAGTACCTGTCTTTTTCTCCTCTCAATTGCAGTTTGCCTTCGTGAAATCCTAAGCTTAGGGTAATATCAATTGCTTATCTTTTCTGTGATAGTCACTGTTTCGAAAAGACATTCACATTCAATAATTTTGATGCCATTCTGTCTTCCATTTAGGCTTTGATACCTCTAGACCAGAGCTTAGCTAGTGTCAAAGATAACAGAAATAAAAAGAGAGGACCTCTGTATCTAGACTTATTTTAAATGCCCATCTTATTCCCTATTTATAAAAATACTTAAAATTGAAAATTATGTATATAGTCGAACTTTCAATGGCTACGTTTTTACAACTACCTAAAGGAGTTCACAGGAAAATGTGGATCTACATTAGAAAATGAAGAGTTTTATGAAAGCAACCACCCTTTCCTGGTCTAATCTCTTTTCATCCTTAAGTTTTCCTAAAAGAATTTTTTAGCTAATATTTTTAGCTAATTACTTTTCATGGGTAGGACATACCTAGGTAGGAAACCCTACCTCATATTCCTACTGTTCCATTTCTTTAAACTCTGAAAAACCTCTTTTGCCCTACCACGATTCTTACTGGCTTTTCTCCTCCAGATTATTTCACATTTATTGCTATTCTCTCCCTCTTTTCTTGCTTCCTTCTTTCCCTCTTTCTCGTTCTGCCTCTCTTTCTTTCTCTCTTCCCCCTGCACTCTCAATCTCGTCACTAAATGTGTTTTCAAACTACAGCTAAACTGTAACCACACCCCTTCCCTTTCTCTACTCTTTCTCTAGAGCAGCTTGTACTTAGCGTCTGGCAGGCTGTAAATTGACCGTAGCCAAAGAACTTTGAAGTTTTTGTTTATATTTTTACCAACAACCGCTATCCTTATCTATAAATAAATAATTTAAAGTAAATTATAAATTTAGCATATAAAATATATTTTTATAAAACATCTTACAAATTAATCTAGCAGAATCCAGAAGTATCATCGGCTGCCCAGCTCATCACTAGCCCAGTAAAACAGCAATCTATCTGAACAGTGATCTAAATGTTGTGGTGGGTTTTTTTAATGCTTTTGAATACAATCTTAATCACCATTTCCAGTGATGTGTCTACATACCAGCTGCAGCCCTGCTGATTAGAACATCAATACCAATTGATTTTCTAACACATACTTGCAATGTCTATTGTATTTCATTGTATACTGTACACTATTGGTATTTAGCCAAAGCTAAGAGGAGGGGAAAAAAGATTTTGTGTACAGAACACATGGGCCCTGGAGAGTTTCATAATTCCCAGAAGAACAGAAGAATCAGGTTCTCAATGTCAGACTAAATGGTTTCTTACAGTTAATGTGTTTGGTGGCCACAGGCACAAATAATTCTCTTGTCCAGAGCCAAGGTTACTCAGCTGTATAATAACCTCTAAAGTCTCTCCTTCGAAAAGGACTCAGGATTCATGGCTTTAATTTTGCCACTGATAATAAGAAAAGTATACTCTACATAGTACTGAGCAAGCATTCACTCTCAGCTTCCACTATAATGAAATTCTAATTGTTTCTAAAGTTTAGGAAGGATAAAATGGTTAATCTCCATGATGACAAAAGGAAGCCAGGAAAATAAAGTGACACACTTGAATGAACTGTGAGGAAATAAAGTGCACAACATGCGATAATGCCATGACTCCGTGTTATTGCGCATTTCTGGGCTGAAAAGATATGGCTTGATGGGTAATTTGTCATGCTGTGCAATAGAGAACAACAGTAAAGAGACTTCAGACAGAAGAAAATTACACAAATAGTAGGGTGGAAAGGTATAATTGAAGATAGCAAAAGATTGAAAGAAAGACATTTAAAATTACTGTACTGACCTACTAAATGCACTTGGGCGTGGAATCCTGGCCTCACAAGAAGAGGCATTAAATGACTGCGGGCTGTGACACTACTGCGGAGTAATGCCAATCTCCGAGCTCTCAGAGAGGAAAAACACAATGCACAGCCTAACTGAACAGCTTCAACCTGCTTTCTTTCCAAGAGGAGCCTGGGCTTCTGGTGAACTTAGGAAAAGTTTCCTAAATAAGTTTTGCTTTTTTAAATTATGAGTAGATTTAATTCAGTATTTGGGGTGCTTAACTCCTTAATTTTCTGAAGTCAAGAAATCTCCAAACTGTAAAACTACAAAACCAGCATAATATATTTTTCAATAAATTTGTACAAAAGGATTTTGCTTCTCACATCTAGCCAAGGTCCTCCAAGATTGAAGAGTCCAAGAAAACAGCATGACTTTGTTCAAAGCACATACGTAAGTCTGAGAAGCATGAGACACGAACATTAGCCCCATCTCTTCTGAAGGCTCATTAATCATGCACAGCTCGGGGTAAGTCTCTTAACCTCCCTACGCCCAAGCCCCTTTCTCTGCAGAAGGATAAGTGTGAACCCAGATACTTTCTAAAGAATTCTTCCAGTCCTGTGATTCTACTCCAAACAGCAAAACCTCAAGAAAACTTCTCAATAAAGGTTATTTCCTGCTCCTTCCCAGGCTCATAAAACAAGGGCTGTCCCAACCAACCATACTTTATAATGAATGGCTCACGTCACTCATCTCCTTTGTTCTCTTAAATTAGAGAAATATGCCTTCTATCTAGCATGTAATATGATTACATGGGAAACAAAGTTATTTGCAGTGTTCGTTAATTATAAAGATCTTTGTATTTTACATATAACTGCATAAATCACAACTTATCTTTAAAGAGTTGATTCTTAATGACAATACAGTAGTCCCTCCCTTATCCAAGGGGTACACTCCAAGATTCTGAAATGATAGTAGTACCAACCCCTATATATACTATGTGTTTTCCTACACGTACATACTTGTCATAAAGTTTAATTTACAAATACACACATTAAGAGATTAACAACAACAATAATAAAATACAGTAATGCCTCACTTAGTGTCATTAATTTCTTCTTGGAAACTGCAACCTTAAGTGAAACGACCTAAAACGAAACCAATTTTACCGTAGGCTAATTGATATAGAGTTAAGTTCCCATAGCATATTTCTGGTCAAAATAATCACCAAACTTCTAAATAAAGCCCCAAACACTTCTAATATTAAACAATGAAATAAATGTGAGCAACACAGACACTTAAGAAAGATGAATAAAAACAAGTAAGATAATAATTTTCCAATCTGCTTATTCCAGTTCAAGGTACAAGGCTAGACCCCACCCTGGAGAGGGACACTAGGCACATTACTAGGTACACTCACAAAAACCCCCATTCACTCAGACAACTGAGACCTATCAGTTCACCCCATGTGCACATTTTTGAGATGTGGAAGGAAACCGGAGGACCTGGAGAAAATTCATGCAGACATGGGGAGGGTGTGCAAAGTCCAAACAGACAGTGGCCCTGGCTGGGAATCGATTTTTTTTCTCATCAATATTATAACAAAATGGCTTTGAATGAAACGAAGTTATTCTTTAAGGAGATGCTGTAGAACAATTATAACAATACACTGTAATAAAAGTTATGTGAATGTAGCCTCTCAAAATATCTTATTGTACTGTACTCACCCTTCTTATGATGGTGATGCGAGCTGATACATCTACTACATGATGAGATGAAGTGAAGTGAATGACACAGGCATTGTGACGTAGCATTAGGCAACCGTAAGGGTGACTTGAACACAAACACCTCGACAGTTGATCTGATAACCAAGGTGGCTGCTACAAGTCTAATGGGCAGGACATGTACACAGTGTGGAGACTCTGGACAAAGGGATGATTCACACTGCAGTCTGGACAAAGTCGGTCAGCAGGAGATTTTATCACACTACTGAGAATGGTGAGCAATTTAAAACTTAAATGGAATTTCCATTTAATAATTTCAGACCATGATTGATCAGGAGTAACTGAAACCACAAATGTGAAACTGCAGATAAGGGGGAATTACTGTAAAAAAAAAATTATAGGAATATGACATTTCTTTATATAAAGGAAAGTGTGGTCTTTGATGATGACATTCAATTTTAAATTTAAAATAAAATATTAATTTCTTCCAGGAAGCAAAATTCTTAGGGTATAATTTGTGTGATGCTCCATGAACTGCACAAAAATGTCTTTCAAAAAAGAATAAAATACCTAGGAATAAACTCAATGAAGCATGTGAAGAATCTATACACAGAAAACTATAAGATATTATTAAAAGAAACTGAAGAAGACACAAAGAAATAGAAAGATATTCTGTGTTCATGGTTTGGAAGAATCAACATATTTAAAATGACCTTATTACCAAAAAAGTTATGCGGATTTAATGCCATCTCAATCAAAATCCCAGTGGCATTTTTTAAAGAATTAGGACAAAAAAAATCATCAGATATGTATGGAAGCACACGATCCTGAATACCCAAAGCAATCCTGAGAAAAAAAGAACAAAGTCAGAGGTATAACTGCCTGATTTCAGATTATACTACAGAGGGTCAGTAATCAAAACAGCATGGTATTGGCAGATAAACAGATGCACAGATCAATGGAACAGAATTGAGAGTCCGAAAATAAATACCCATATATATGGGCAAATAATTTTCAACAAAGGAGCCAAAAACATACAATGAAGAAAAGAAAACCTTTTTAATAAATAGTGCTGAGAAAATTGGAAAGCCAAATGCAAAAAAAAAAAAAAAAAATTTTAACCATACACCAAAATTAACTCAAAATGGATTAAAGACCTAAATATAAGACCTGAAACAATAAATTGCATAGAAGAAAACATAGATATTAAACTCATGGACCTTGGATTTAGAGAGGATTTTATGAATTTAACCTCAAAGGCAAGGGAAGTAAAAGCAAAAATAAATAAATGGGACTATATCAAACTAAAAAGCTTCTGCACAGCAAAAGAAACCATCAACAAGACAAAGAGGCAATCTTAATGGGAGAAAATATTTGCAAATAACGCCTCTGATAAGAGCCTAATACCCAAAATATATAAAGAACTCATACAACTCAACAATGAAAAAAATAAATCCAATTAAAAAATGAGCAGAGGACCTGAACAGCACTTCTCCCAAGAAGACAAAAAAAAAAAAAAAACATGGCCAACAGACATATGAAAAGATGCTCAACTTCACTAGCTATTAGGGAAATGGAAATCAAAACCACAATGAGATACCATCTCAAACCTATTAGAATGGCTATAATCAACAGGACAAGTAATAACAAGTGTTGGAGAGGATGCGGAGAAAAAGGAACCCTCATACGCCACTGGTAGGAATATAGATGGAAAACAGTATAGAGTTTCCTCAAAAAATGAGAATAGAATTGCCATATGACCTAGCAATCTGTCTTCTGGTTATTTGCCCCAAAAAACTTGAAAACATTTATCTGCAAAGATATATGCACCCCAATGTTCATATCAGCATTATTCACTGTAGCCAGGGCACAGAAACAACCAAAGTGCCCTTTGATAGATGACTGGATAAAGAAGATGTAGTACACATATACAACGAAATACTATTTAGTCATTAAGTAAAGATGAAATACTGCCATTTGTGACAACTTGAGATTATCATGCTAAGCAAAATAAGTCAGACAGAAAAAGTTGAGAACCAAATGATTTCACTTATATGGGGGATATAAAACTGAAAGCAACAAATGTGACACACAGAGATTCATGGATATGAACAGCAGATCAGTGGTTACCAGAGAGAAGTGGGGGACGTAGATAGGGGTAAAAGGGGTCAAATATATGATGACAGAAGGAAATTTAACTTTGCGTGGTGAACACACCATGCAATATACATATGACATATTAATGAATTGTGCACTTGAAACCTATATGATTTTATTAACCAATGTCATGCCAATAATTTTAATTTAAAAAATTAAATAAATAAAAAATAAATAAACTCTTTCAATGGGAAATGTTTCATATATATTATACATAGGGTAAAAATGTGTAAAAGTTATTTTATAATTAATGAAATTATTTACATTTTTAAAATAGAAAGCTAACAAGCTTAAAAATGAGGACTTAATCAATAAAACCATTCTATCTGGATGACATTATAAGGAGTAATTTAAGAGATTTAGGACTTGTAGGGGTAAATAAATTTTAAAAGCGTTTACAAACACTACATAAAACAGACTTGCGACAAACTCTGGGAATATATCAAATTTGCCTTAAAGATGTCTAGAGGCCCACTAGACAGCCATGCTACCCCCAAAAGGCCCTGAACATCACAAATGGAATTTTGGACCAGATTTCATCATGAGACATCATTATATTTTCTTTAATTCTTATATTCTTTTTCTTCAAGTTAAACATTTCAGACTTTCTATATTTAGTATGTTTTATATTTACAAATTATAATACTGATGATAATGAGCAGCAGGTACAATACATAACTCTATCCAAAAACATCTTTTCATTAATTCATTTCAATATGTGAGGCTTAATTTAAAACTTCAAGTGTTAATGCATTGCAGTAGAATCTAGCAAAATCTTTCTCAAACTCATTGCACATAATAGAGAAAACAGGTAATTTCTGAATAATGTCAATAAAAAATGTATTAATTATTTAATTAGAAATTTCAAAAATCACAACTCTAGAAAAGACATCAGAAGCTCACCTAAGCTGGAGCTTTATACATATGGAGCTAATCTTTTAAAGAATGTGGTGAGCAAAGACTCAGTCTTTCAATTAAAAAAAAAAAAAAAATTCCAAAAAAACACTCATTCATCTAACAGATAAAAGTCCTAATGGCTTTTAAGGTCTTATCCTGCATTGGGATTACATGGTGTATAAAAACACATAACTATGCTCAAGAAAATTCTATTCAAAATAATTAGTCATACGAGAGTCAGAATCCTCAGACTCCTCAAGACTCAGTTTTGCTACCCAGATTTTATGACTATAAGACGTCTGTCTAATCAGGGCCGTGAAAGCTGCCAATGTAGTAACGAACAGGCCTAAATGTTATTTCCCAAAATAATAATAAATCGTTCATTCATACATACATTTGACAAACATTTAACTGTGCATGATGTGCTGGATACGGTGCTAGGCACCAGGAATAGAGGCGGCAATTAGACAGACATGGAACTGGCCCTCACAGAGTCTATTGGAGAACAAGCAGTTGAATGAATAACAAAGTGCTCGTGAGTGTTAAGACAGGCTAAGAACAGGGAACTATGAAACCACACAAGGTTCTTTTAAACCTCCTAGGGAAGGTAAGTGAAGCTGAGACCTAAAGAATGAGTAAAGGTAGCTGCTTTGGTGCAATAGACCCTCTCACTTCTGTGTCTGTGCACCCACTTTTCTCATTCCCTACATGCCCTTCCCGCATCTTCATTCCTTCTCATCCTCTTGGGTTTAGTTTGGGCAGCACATCTTCAAGGTATCCTTCCCTGAAGCCCTCATCTCCACCTGTTTAGAGTGGATACCCGCTTCCGTAATCTCACTGAACCCACGCATGTCTGCAACCACCAGTCCAATAATGGCCTGCATAATCTTGGTCTCTTGGGCTAATAAAATCCAAGAAGAGGTTTCTTTAATGCTTCTGGGAAAGCTTTGCTAGCTCTTCTAGAAAGTCTCTGAAATAGCCCCTTTCACTTGATAGCCATCTTGCTACTAGGTACTGATGAAGCTGATCCACAGAGAGGGTAAGGAAAAAGAATGGAAGGAAAACTAAGTCAAAACTATTGGATTAAAATGTCCCTAAATTCCACCTCCCTCTTGACTTTAAGTGGTGTGAGCCAACAAATTACTTTATTACTAAAGCCATTTGGAGTTAGGTTTTCTGTAACCTATAGCCAAAAGCATGGTGACTGATAAAATATAATGGATAGGACTCATGTTATTTTTCCTTAGCATCCAATATAATTTTAGCCCATTGTAGTTGTTCAATAAATGCTTCTGGAATAAATGAACTGTGTAATGTACAGAAAATATCTGATAACAATAAAATTATAAATTTTATGCCTAAATAAAATTAGAAACAAATCCAGTTTTCAACCAAGACTTTTAAAAGGTGTTTTAAAACAATATTTCCTATATTTAAGGAAAGTAAATCTTGTCCTCTGCTGTTCCAAGCCTCCTCATTCAGAGCCTTTCCCTCACTGCTCTTCTGCCCTTCATGCTCAGAAGGCAGCCCCTTGTACTCCTCCTTACCCAATGTCTTCGTGTTTTTCTATCCCCACCTTCAAAACCTCCAGAAAGAGCTAATAAACTCATTCACACTGACTTCTATGAATCTGATTTAACTAAAATATTATTATTTCTAGGCATATTCGCAAAATCCAAAGATTTCTGAACCCTAATTATGCAACTTCAGATACCAGTAAGCAGGTAAAGGAGGCATTTGTGGAGCCTGAAAACCAACTCTGTGGCCTTGAAATGGCAGGGAAAAATGCCTTATTATTTGCACACAAGGCAACTCCAGACATTGTCATCAATGGCCAACCCTACAGCTCAAAAGGAACCCACTCTTGTTCCATTTTCTTAGATAAATTCAATAAACAGTGAACCACATCCACCAAGTGATATCCGTGCCTCTAAGAAGTTCTACTTGTGGACTTTATTCCTGGAGTGGGATTTAACACCATCTAATCTGTATCCCATTTGGAACTGAATAACTTCATAATTATAAGAAGCATCTATATGAAAAATTCCCCTACCTCCAAATCCTATCAGTTAATTATAAAGAACACTTGATTTACTCCAACAATGCGTAAACTCAGGATTCTTTGTTATAGACCCCAAACTCAGATGAAAACTAAACTCTTAAAAACAAGTAGATGTCCCTATATAAATGTTCCAATCTAGAGCAATTACAATCTCTTTTGGCTACCTTTTATTTTTATGTTTGGCCACCTTTATTGCCAAACATAAAAGCATCCTACTGCACACCTCAACAGAATTGCCTGTGTTTCCTTAATGTCTTTCCAAGCAATTTTATGCAGTCAGCACCCTATACATTAACAAAGAAGAAATGGATGTGTGCTCTGGGTTTAGCAATGAACCTTCATAATCAGACCCATTCCTTAATTTTGCTTACTTTTTTATGCAGCTGCATTAATACTACATTGCCAAACAAAGACAAGAATGAATATGAGACTTGAGTTAAAAACAACAACAACAGTACAACCATCCAAGGAACAAGTGCTGAGCTTGTTAAAAAAAAAAAAAAGCTCCCATTTTATTAAATAATAGTGTTCATGCAGAGATGTCTGAAGTACTCTGTAAGGCTAATTAGGACAGATCAATGTACACTTACCTTTCTGGAAAGCTGAAAGGTGTGTAGTGACTATGTGTCATTAAAAATTTACTTGACCATGGGCAGCAGATGTTCATGAGAGTTTGACCCTGGTGAGCACTCTCAGTTTCCATTTTACTCATGTCATCATCAATGCATCAAAAATTCTGTAGACACCATCACTATCATCCAGTTTCATAACAGCTGATGTGCTATATATGTTTGAGAGGGTGGTATCAATTAACTATATTATCTATAAAGCCATACCTGTAATTACTACCACTTCACAATTTATCATTAACACATTTGGCAGATTTTTTTCCAAAGTAACATTTATTTAAAGGTTAATCAAAATTCTTAGAACAGCATTTATTATAATGTGATTTTTTATAATTGACTAAATCAGTGGCTCTTAAGAAAAACACCCTTGTCTCAGTCCTGCTCAGTATACACCACGGTGCCATTTGGGGAAAAGAAATACATATTAGAACTGTTCATTTCAGACCTCGTCATGGAAGAGCATATATTAATGTAATCAGGTGGTACATTTACATGCTCATTAGTAATCCATCATTAGTCCAAATGCTCACTATTAGGAATAAATGTACAACGAGTTATTCAGAATACCCAGAAATAGTATTTCTTATTTAAACATTCAGAATAAGCTGACTGAAATAAGTGCACACCTTGAATTTGAACTTTCAAGGCACATCACTAAAGTCAATCAGTTATGTCAGGACACTCTTCTATAATAATCTCAATTATAAAATTCCTGCCCCTCCCTAACAAGGGGATGGGGGTGGGCTGAATCTTTATAATTCACCATAACTGCAAAAACTCTTGATGAAGTGTGCGTTTAGATTTTATGCTTTAATACATAGCATGCCACTAAAACCACGTTAGTTATGCTTTTATGCTGTTTAATCATATGTCAAAATCTATAAAATCTGTTCTAGCATGCTAAGGTAATTTAACTGCAATTAATCAATCAAGGAAATAAATAAAACGTGATAAATGCCAAATAATGTAACTTCTTTAGCAGTCCGTCGCCTTCACCACTTGGCCACCTCGTCCCACAATGTAACTTCTTTAAAAACAAACCACTATCTATATATTTATCCTAAAAATATTTACTAGCCAATACCATTGAAGGAAAAATAGTGAAAACTGGACTTCCTGAATATTTTTTCCATTAGTAGCTTGCTTGCTCTAAACTTACAAATGTTTTTAAACAGGTTTTGGCACAATCTGACTTTCCAAAATATGAGGATCAAAACTTATCTCTACTTATACCCTGTGCCCAACACAATGTCTTAATCATAATAAGTGTTCAGTAAGTGTTTACTGAATGAAAGAATGAATGATTCAAATATCCATAAACTAGACTCTTTCATTATAATGTTTAGAACCTACAACAATAGTCATACTTTTCCTTCCGGCAAAAAATATTTATTACACTTTATTACTTTTTAACAAAAAGTAGTAGCACTCTCTTTATTAGTTCTTTCCTTTTTTCATAGTTGGGAACCATCAAGGAAGGTTTGTAATTGTGTGTTTGCATTTCTTCTTCCAAATTAAAAGTGATTTTCTTTTCAAGTATATAATTTAACAGTTTCATGCATATAGATCAAGACTAAGAAGGTCAACTATAAGTCATGGGTCCAGTCAGCAAGAGTTCATTAAGCACTGGCTGTGTATGCTGCACTATGCTAGTAACTACAAATATACTAAAAAAGTCAAAAGCACATTCATGCCTTTCAAACCATAAATCAAAGAAGACACATAGATGTTCTATCAATAAGCATTACTGACTATATTCTCTGCCAGAAGCTAAAGGAGGATAGCCAAGAAGCCTCAGTTCTCAACAGGGGTTAACAAAGAAATTAACTGTATGTCAAGCAGAAAGTCATGAATTTCACTGAAAAATTACAAACTAATTCCCATTAAAATCCTAGGAGAGAAAGCTGATCAAATCACAGAAGTCTTAAGGAAGCAGGTGGCATAAAAATAGATCAAGAGAATTTCCCAGACAACATAAATTAGTGCATTCTCTAGTAATGAGGGAACTGAAAGCCAGGGTCTAAAAGTTTTCAGAATCACTTACTGACTTTGTTGAGAATAACTGAATCTATTTGTTCCTCTCATCAAATTAGTTCTGGTGACATAAAATGATAACTTCTGGATTCATGACCACGCAGCACAAAGAACACTAAAGAATTTTCCATTCAAGTTTCCTGATGTTAATTTCAGCTAAGAAATCTTAAGACTGAAAGCATCACAAGAATATTACAGCTAAGAGTTGCCCTTTCTACCTACTCCACCCACTCACATGTGGCTGTTGAACACTCAATGTGACTAGTCCAAATTGAGTTGTGCTGTAAGTGTAAAATAGACACTGCACTTCAAAGGCTTAGTGAAAAAAGAAAAAAAAAGTAAAATATATCAGTAGTTTTTATATCAGTTACCTGTTGAGATAATACTATTTTTGGATATATTTTGTAGAATACAAATATCATTAAATTGTTTTCACATGTCTTTTTTATTTTTATTGTGGATACTAGAAAATTAGTGGACAGTACTAATCTAAAGGCATTCTGAAAAAAATACTTTTCGAAGGATTTCATGATAGAAAAGGAGACTAACATTTAGCAACACACACTGATGTTTTAATATGATTATCTGATATAAAAAACTTTATATAATGAGCCTCTCAATACAGTCTTCCCAATAATGCACAGCTAGGAATACAAGAGAATCTCTCCTGGCGAGTTGAATCTCCTGTCTGACTCTGATCTGACAAGTGGCATCAGTATTTATGCCTCCCTTTTTTTTCTGACAGGCAGAAGACTTCAGCCTAAAATTCAAGTTTCTCAACTTCAGGCATTTTTTGGGAGGGCTTTAGTTTTCTGGTACAGTTTTACCCCACCCCCTTTTTATTACTTGCTTGGTTCTCCCTCTTATTTTAACAGTTTTATTGTAAGTTACAAAAAAAAAAAGATTTTTGGAACTAAGAAAAGCTTAACAGCAAATAAGAAAGTGAGTGAGCCTCTTACTATGATGCAATCAGTGAGGCACCACTTTCCAGAGCATGGGAGGTTATGTCTGTGTCCCTTCTCCCAGTTACAGGTGTGAAGTATGATGCATATTTAGCAATATCAGGCCAGTATTCGCATTTGAGATCATAAATACAGAGCTGACCCCATCCATGGCTACCACTCAAGGATCAAGGAGATAGAGAGGAATAACTTTCAAAGGGCATGGAGAGCTCTGAAATCGTGCAAGCAGCTATAGGTAACATGGTATCAAATCAGACAGAGGAAAGAATGACTATCTGGAATACCTAAACAGGTGCTCATTATCACATCTGATTATATTCTGTGTTATACTACAGTGTGGAATAAGGGCATAGAGATACATCTAAAGAGTCAAGAAGACCTAGCAGAGGCCTAGTCTCATAAAGTGAGAAAATGGGATAATCTCTTAACTGTAGAGCCACACAGGCCCCTGGGACTAGGCCCATAGTCATGGCATCCCAGATCCAGTGGACTACACGAATTCAAGATGAGAATGAGCAGTAACATGGAAGCCCGGCAGTGGTAGGTGAGCCACCAGATAGATGTACTCAGTGAGGAAGAGAAAATCGAAGGTTCTAAATATGCTTCCTATTGTTGTTGAGTTTGGTCCAGAGACTTACAAGCTTGGCTGCAGGTAGAGCATCAGTACATTCAGCTCAAATTTGCTCAAGCAGATGCAGTGCTTGAACAAAGATGGTAGCAGTGTCTCTCTGTATACTGGAGGGATTATATTGGTGCCTATGCAACTCTTATTCCAAAATTAGTGTTTCAAGGATATTTAAGATACTTAGGGGAAATAAACACTTCAGTAGCTTCCCAAATCTATAAAAATGCCACTGCTTCCTATTAATCTCTATTCCTCTGCAAAAAAAAAAAAAAAAATTCATAATCTTACTTAATAATATTAAATATCCAGCCTAACACAGAAACAATCTTAAGATTGTCAGAAAAATATAGAATGTGTGTGATGTTATGTAATGTTCAGAGCCCTTATAGTTTAATTTTAAGGAAATAAATAAGAATAAAAATTAAGTAATAATTTCCTCAGATATACAGAGATAGGATAGAACACAGAAAAGATCATGGCCATATAAAAACCAGGGCTGCACAATCACCACAAATTACCAGAAGATGAGAAAGAAATATTCTAAGTCAGCTAGACTATTGACATTTTGGTATATTTTCTTAAAGTAGTTTTAAAGGATTTAGTACACAAATAATGTTGGTTTTTTTTTTTCAGAAAATCAAAATTAATAAAATGCTAAAATTGAAAAGTAGTATACAATTGGCCACAACAAAAAAGTAAGAAAAAGTCTCAGGATCTAACCAATAAGTGGCCTTTAAATCTAAAATATATTACTTCTATTTTAGCAAAATTACAAAAATTGGTTCAAGGCCTCACCATTTCATCAATTTTATAAAAGAATGAGTTCAAAAGATAGAACTAAGTGTGAAATTTTGCAAAGTAGACGTAGGTAATTTCAAAATGGCTACTATGTTGATAAAGGTAAATGACACAAACCTATACACATATTTTGAGATTCTATTTCAGACAGTCGCAGTTCAGATTAAAAACTCTAAGAATGTTTTCTGCCCAGCAAATATTCCAGTAACACACACAGGTACAGACTCAGACACTCTCCTTAGTCCAGTGGCAATTCTTAGGAAGTTTTCCTGACACTGAAAGGAGGGTAAGTTTCTGCAACAACAAAGCCAAATATCAAAAATTTCCAGCTTATATATTATAAGCCTACCTATTCATTAGACACAACCTAATAAAAATTTTAAGATAGCTGAGTTGTCACGAAGGGACAAGAGCATAAATTGATATTGAGCAGCTTTTCTAGTGCTTCCTACTAAATATCAATAAAACCAAAATGTGTCCCCCAACATATCAGAAATAATAAGTTTTCTACTTAGTTCCAAGGGAAAAAAAAACTTTTATAACTAATGAAAACTCAAAATATGTGACAATCTGTCACTGAATTAAAATAAGTTACAGTAACAAGCGACAATGGATGTACAAAACTCACTGCAGATATGTGTTTGCCTTCACATACAAAGACTATTTCTAAACAGGTCAGAGTAAAGCTTTGGCTGATGGCAGGAGAAGGTCCAAGAGGAGCCAAAGCCGTGTGTTATCCAAAACTCATTGATTTTTAAATTTGGAATGGGTCTTTGAATTTACATTTGAACATGTCGTATGAACAAGAGACTCCTGTTAACTTTATATGTGTTCATTCTGATAAAATGTTTGCCTTGTACGGTTAAGATATTTTGCTGAGGCCTAAATGGGAAGGGCACAACACTCTGTGTGGTGGAAGTTGGGGAGGGTCAGTCGTAAGCATTCCACAAGTCCTTTTCTGCTAATACATGCCCCTCAAACACAAGCAGGACCTGACAGGGAAGTTTTAGGAGACAAGGGAATGGTAAGAAGTAGCAGAGACATTGGCTCGAAAATGGGAACAAGGTGTTCCTATGTACATAAACTCTATAGTACTACCCCTTAACTGAGTATTAGTACAGTGTATTATAATTGGCTATTTAGTTCTTTGCATCCTCCATGAAATTGCAAGTTTTTAATGAAAAAAAAATTTCATTTGAAATAATTAAAAATTCACAAGAAGGCACAAAGAAATATACTGTGCTGTGTACCTTTTCCTCAGTCCCTCCCCCTACTCCCAGTGTTATTATCTTGCATAACTACAATATCAAAACCAGGTAATGGACATTGGCAAAATCCATAATGCTTATTCATATTTCATCAGTTATACATGTTCTTATTCGTGTTTGTGTGTATAGCTGGATGCAACTTTATTATATGTGTAGCTTTGAGAAACCACTGCCACCATCGAGACACTTAACTGTACCATCATCATAAGACTCTAGTGTTACCCTTGTATGTTGGCATCTACTCTCTCCCTTCCCCTCTCACCCCTGGCAACCACTAATCTGTCCTCCATCTCTGTAATTATGTTACTTTATGAGTGTTGTATAAATGGATATAAACAGTAATGTATCCTTTTAAGATAAACTATTTTCACTCGGCATAACTTCCTTGAGGTTCATCCAAGTTGTTGCCCATATCAATAGCTCATTGCTTTTTATTGCTGAGTAGTAGTCCATACTGTAGATTTCTAACACTCTGTTTAACCATTCATCCATTGTCAGACATTTGAGTATTTTCAATTTTGGGTTACTACTAATAAAAGCTCTTAGGAACATTCGTGTACAAGTTTCAGCGTGAAAATAAACTGCAAGATTTTTAAGGGGAAAACAGTGTTCATTCATCCTATATCACCAGCATTTTATACAACATATAGTAGGTACTCAAAAATATTTGTTTAAGGAAAGAACAGATGAACCACGAAATTGCCTTTAATGGCAGAAAATAAAATAGGACTCAACTTGTGAGAAAAACACAATTAGTTGGGAGTGCAAATGTCAGCAAGAGGTCCTGGAAGTTGCATTGGCAGTTTTAAGACTATAGCAGTGTTCCAAAGGACACACACACACACACACACACACACACACTTGAATTAGAACATTTTCCGGTTGGTTTTAAATATTGTGCTTCATATTAAGATGTTGTTTGGCTTAATAAGCTGTGTCTGAACTATTTTTTTCAGAAAAAAATGGAGAGATTTCCTATTCTAGCCAAGATGGACTAAGAGGGGTTGTATGTATATATCCTCATTTCTAAACAACATTAATAAGAACAACAAAAGTGTGAGAAAATATATGAAATAATAATTTTAAGACACGGGACATCAGGCAACAAAAAACAGTGATCCCTGAGAGATGAGAAGTCAAGAAGGTGAATCTTATGATTGTCTTGCCTAGTGTTTTGAGGGTTTCTCAGCAGTAGCACAGGAAGGGTAACTCAACAGGCGGGTGGGGCAGCTCCAGGGAGGCAAATTGCCTGAGTGGAAGAAACAGAACTGAAAGTAAGGGAGAATAAGGAGGCTACAGTTCACAGGACAGAGCACCTGGCAGAGAGCTGCTGCACGGAGAAAGATCTCCTGAGATCTGCAGAGAGTCCCATTCAAGAATTTAGCAGAATACTGATCTGGGCAAATGTATGAGGAAACTACCCAAGTGTGGGTACTCCTTAGCCCTAAGGAATAAATGGATGTAAACAATGATCAGTACCTGCTAGCATCACAAAAAGAGAGAGAACCAGTAATCTTGCCCAGTCTCCTCCAAATGAATTTGGTCAAATTCCTAGTTCTAATTACCAATTAATAAGAAAGATATGGAACAGAGGAGCTTATTAAACAACTCCACAGGAATTCATTAGGAAAAAAAAAAAAAAAAAAAGCTCTACAGCACAAACAATCCAATTTCCTCAAAGAATAATCAAAAATAAATAGACAAGGTGAAACGTATAGATTAAAAGAGAAGATAAATAATTACAACACATGGATCTTATTTATATTCTGTTTCAAACAGTAAAATTTATGAATATATGGGAAATTTTGAATACTGATTACACATATTTGATGACAATAAGGAAATATTGACTTTTTAGATGTAACTCATTTTTTAAATCTGGTTCATATTTTCAGTTAAAAAAACAAGTCCTAATCTTTTAAAGATACCTCTGAAATATTAAAGAATTAAATGATACCAGGTCTGGAATTGGCTTCAAAAAATTTAGAGTGGGGTGGAAAGTGGAAATATGAAACAAAATTGCCCATGAGATGATAGTTATTGAAGGTAGGTGTAGTCGTATGGGAGTTTATTATATTATTCTCTCTATTTGTTAATATGTTTAGAATTTCTATAATAAAAATTGTGATAAACTTTAAAATACATAATTACATAATAAATTGAGGCAGTGCTTAAGTACTCAGAGATCACAGTCCATGTTTCTGAATGAAAACAATTTCTCAGGCATTATAGACATCGGATGATATTTTATGAAGACATCGAAGACTGTGATTTGTAGGATTCCCTTAATGGACACCATGTTTTCTCCGCACAGGTTACTGGCTTTTAAGGATAGACTTTTTTTCCAAAAATAGATCTGGCAGTATGCAAGTGGTTGACTATCTAATTGAAGACACCAAAAGACATCAAAGGAGACTAAAAATCTGGGTCTATAAATGTGGTTGTTACTTCTTCCTGTTCTTTTATTAAGGTTAGGTTTATGAGAAGTCTAATAGAGCATATGACTGCTATCCTCCCAACAGCATCCTTGCAGTATGACCCCTGGCAACCACTTCGGAATCAATTTGCCATTCCCACATTTCCTGTTTGCTTACTGTTCTCAACTCCACTTCCACTCACACTTTTTAGTTTTTGGAGAGGTTCTGAGGTAAGGGTGAAGAATCTTTGGAGACCTCCAAAATCTTTTTTCAAGTCGAATAATTCATTAGAAAGTATATTTTATCTAGAATCTGGATGTTTTACAGTAAGAGGAAGACTCCAAGTAGCTTGTTCAAGGTTCTGCCAAGAGAAGTATCTTCTCTCTTCTTAATTGATTTAAATTCTAACCAAATGGATATGCCCAAGTCCAACAAATAGACTCCCTAAGATGAGTGTTATATCTTCTATTTTTAAAAAATCTTTCATGGTCTCTAGTTCAGTATCCCACAAATAACCAATAACCTACAAAGTAAATTTTAAATTCTCAGTGTATTTTTAGGTAATTATTCTATTATATTACTGCATTAATATTATTATTAAAATATCATCATGCATCCTAATGTTCATTTTCACTAAATGACTGAAAAGGCCACGGGAGTAGTTTTAAAATCTGATATGTGCTTTGGGAGCAGAATCAGCTTTGGGAAATCAAGGCTAGTGAGCATTTTTGTAGGCTGGTTACATTTGGGGAATTATTTGCAAGAATGTATTGCAGAAGTTGGAACTAAACTTTCCAAAATATTTATCACCATAGTTAGAACTTCCATTACAGTGTTTTCTTTTTAGACACAGACTTGTTTATAATGGTCATTTAAAAGTTGCTATCCCAGGCTTATAAAACAATGTTATAATGTCTTCCCATCAACAGTATTAAAAACATTCATCTCTGGGAAAGTGTTATAAAGAAATTCCACTACAATGGCAATTCAAATATTAAAGTAAATAAAAAAATGATATTGTATGATAGAATACCAGATTAGAAATTCTTGATGGAGGATATTTTAAATTCTGATGAAAGCAAAATACTAGTACACTAGATACTAGTCAATGTGGCCTATGTAAATTTAAATAAATTAAATTTAAATAAAATTCAAAATTTAGTTTCTCCATTGCACTATGCACATTTTAAGTGCTGAATAGTCACATGGAGCTAGTGGTTACAATGATGGACAGTGCAGATATAAATAATGTCCATCATCACAGAAGTTCTATTAAGTAATGATTGTCTTTGTGAGAGAGACCACTACTGATGAATAGATGTGCAGATATTAATTTATTTCTATCGAGATATTTTTCTTTTCGTATAGGAAGTTGAATTAAGCCTAGCAAATTTAAATGACTTTTCTGGAAAATCTATATTCTCATGTATATAGTTTAAATAGTACCACAATCATTGCAGTATAGATATTTTCTCTCCCTACCAAGAGAAGAGAATTAAAAAGATTCCATTTCCTCAGAATAGAGAATTATAACATTATCCAGTCTTCCCTTTCGATTGCATTTTCTTTCTTTTTGAAGATCTATTCTAAACCTGCTCTGCTTCTACGTTTACCCAGTAACGGCTCAACCTTTATTTTGTGGCAAGGAATTCCTATTTTAAAGGATAGCACTTCAGTCTTCAAGCTGTACACTAGTGAAATTTGTAAGCAACATAAAAAGCTTACTTCCTAGCCAGGTCTTCCTACCAGGTGAGAAGTTCCAAAAAATTCCTTAATCTAATATGACTTCCCATCTCTCAATTCAGAAAGATGCATTTTGTAACATATATAAGAAACAGAAACATAGAAATGCATAAACAATACAGTTTGACATCCTCGTTTGAGAAAGTGAAACGCTTTTGCAGTTAGACACTGAATATGAGGATCTGTCTGATTCAGCAGAGAAACTGAGTGAGGTAGTTCTACCACTGATGCTTAGCAAGGAACTATGTTACATAGGAGAGTCAGAAATACAAGAGTAACAAAAGTAGATGAAAATAATACGAAAATTGCCCAAAGCACAGGGCTAAACCAGTTGCATTTAAATGCAGTTCCTGTAAACTTTGATGAAAAGTAAAATGTCTGTATTTAAAAGATTAGATAAACCACATAGCTGATCCAGGTGGTAAAAAAAAGAAAAAAAAAAAGAGAGATCTATAATTTCATCAGTATACAGAAAATGTGAAGTATTTTCATGAAAGAGTAAACAATAAAAGTAGATAGTGCAACCATGAAAAAAATAATAAAGTCCAGGTAAAGAAACACTTAATTGAGTACACCAAATATTTTAGAAATGGATCATCTTCCAGAATAGCATGTTGTTTGGAAATTAAATTTCCACAGCAGTTTCCATAGTTCTGAAAAATAATTAGAACCTTCAAATCAGCTACAAAAATGTATATTAGTTTGGTGTGGAAAAAAAACAGAAGGGAAAATAATATGTCAACCTCCCAACCTTTTCTGGAAACAGATTTTTGCATCTTGAAATTACACTTGCTTTCAGGATTCTTTACATTGTTTGAATTGGTAACCTCATCTCTTTGCTCATCACTCCCCAAGTGAGTCTAAAACCCAACAAATTGCTATAAATGTTTACCAATAAATATTATTTTTCAAGCAGTTTTTTTCTTAATTTTTAAAATTTAAAAAGTTTTATTACAATTAGGTAACTACTCCTGGCAACAAAGGCCTCTGAAACATTGTTTCTCAGACGGTAATGGGTCTTGGAAAAGTTTGAAACTCAGTTCATTAGGACTTTGAGTAGCTGTTTTGTACCCAAGAATGAGAACTGAAGGAGAGGCTGGGACTAAACACATAATTTCATGAAATATGATGAAAACATAAGGGTTTTGTTATGACGCACATAACAATCAAGAACCTGTTTCTTTTTAGCTAGCTCCTAAAAAGTACCTCCTGTATAATTATTAAATAAAAACACTCACTTATTCAGTACTCAGCTAGCTTTTACAGTCTGAATAAGAGAAGTACACAGTGAGAGAGGTACTTACATGGTTTCCTTGGATACTGGATGATGCCATTCAGGTCTATGTTTTTATCTGGAAGTGGTGCCCTGTGGAGAAATGAGGCTTGGTGAGTGGCTGTTTATACATACTAAGTAAATAGGAACTTTGTTTATTTTACAAAGCATTTTTTATTATGACCCAGATTTCTTTTCCTCATCACACCCAACCCCTGTAAACAGCAATAATATGGTAGAACAGGTATTTTGCACAACTCTTTTTAATACCACTTAAGAAACTATAATTATTAAAAAGAAGCTCAGAATGCTTTGGCTAAGCACATTACTCCTTGGGCTGCTTAAATATCTTGATGACTGTATTTATGCCGGACATATCAATGAACACTGCCTGCCTCTCTATTTGCCTTCAAAAAGAATTGTTCTCAAACCATCAATAAAGAAATTAATCTTTAAAAAATTCACATAAATGATAAATATCCTTACCTTAATCTAAGAGTAAGAAAATGTTGGCTTTAGCCAGCTCCTAAGCACCCACAGACATTAGCTGCCATTTTGAATGTTGTAGTGGGATCCCAGATTCCCAATAGTTTAAGTGCTATGAGAATACAATTTTGACATTCTGTCTCTCAGAATTACATGCTTTCTAATTTTGGTAACGTGATTAATCCCTCCTATGTGATAAGTTTTAACCTTTTAATAATATTTCTTTGGATCGAAAAGAACAAATGAGCTATGGCAAAGAATGGCAACTAACTTTAATGCTTAACACAATTTAATAACCTAAAATGAAGGGAGTGTGTGGTATGTTTCCATTAAAAAGTTTCCA
This sequence comes from Pteropus vampyrus, assembly GCF_000151845.1. Lineage (NCBI taxonomy): Eukaryota > Metazoa > Chordata > Mammalia > Chiroptera > Pteropodidae > Pteropus > Pteropus vampyrus. The sequence goes on along the minus strand of NW_011888792.1, from coordinate 7,683,853 downwards.
GCCACAATTAATTGAACAAAAACTTGTTTCGTTCCAAGATTATTCTTGGAAATATAATTTCGAAGTCTGTGTGAAATGAGGAAACTTACTTTTTTACCATATGAAAGCAATCTCACTTTTTTAGGAATGATTTTTGGATAGACTTCCGATTTGATATTTTCCATTTGAACTAGCAGCCTAGGGGCTTGGAAGTGAGAATGGGGGTGGAGCAGTTCTGTGTTCTTTTGCCAGCACTGACAAAGGTCTGGTTGTCAGTGATACCTTTACAGCTAAATTTACTTCAGAGTGACAGGAACAGGTGCACCTCGGCCTGCCAGACACTTGTGCACAGGGATCACGCATCTTACGGCTTGACGATCAAGGGGGGAAAGCCTGGGTCTTCATAGAAAAGGAGAGGAGGCAAGCACAGCCCAAACTGGGGGGTTTCTCTTCAAAGCCAGCTGGTCTGGCTTTATTCTACAGGAATTTTTTTACCTGTCAGAGTTTGGACAACAAAGCCCTCAGCAGGTGCTGACGGGTACAACTTCCTGGAGAAGCAGAAAGGCACTGGTGAGTTTCAATTGCCAAAATATATTTTTTAATCTCTAAAAGTTGAATTTGTTATCTTAGAAGAGGCACTGCTGAGGTACCCACATTCAGAAAGCTGATGAGACCATTGGAATCAGAGCCAACTAACTCAACAGTGGGTTTGCCTGGTGTAGAAAGTAGAGCAGTTACCATTTGACAACGTTTTAGACTTTAAAAATGTTTTTTTTAAAGGAAATACTTTATATTTTAATTTTGGTCTCTTTCATAACTATTTTCAATATCTGAAAGATGAACTAATTACATATATGATATTAGATTATTTAAATAAACACAAAAATATCATTCCATCTCTTTTTTCTAATTGTCATCATCCATTCTGAATAAAATGTTATTTTTCAATAAACCCAAATAAAAGTGTGAAATGGTACATGCTCTTTTCAAATGTTTCATGTGCTAGTATTTTTTATGTGTGCATGCGACAGATTTATGATTAGAGAGAATATTAAATTAATCTCATTTTTAATACATTTTTAGAACATGTATTGCACAGAATATTTAATAATTAAAAGTGGCAACATTTTCTCATTACTTTACAAAGAGTTACTTTAGAGAAAAATCTTTGGACTAAACAGCCACGACAGTACTACAGCATGTTTTTACGTCATTGATTTCCAAAATTAGTACGTTTATATATTTGGTAATTTTATTTTGTGAATTCAAAAGTTTATGCAAAAATATTTTTTTCAGAATAGGATTTTAATTAATGCAAAACATGAACAAATGAGACCACATGTCAGGACATATTTTTAAAAAGTGAATCTATTTCAAGGACTCATTCTTTTAACTATGCTTCACAGCATTTCTCTACAAATTGTTGTATTATAGCAAATTAAAAACATTTATTTAAGCAAGTAAGGAGCTCAAAGCTAGGGACTATACATAGTAAACATATGAAACTATTTTAATAACCAAATTCCATATTCACTAGCAACACGGGATAATGAATGTAAAAGATGCAGCATACATTGATCAAAAATGCTATAAATTACTATGCATAAAATCAATTTTCTGGGCTGTGGGGGGTAGAATTGGTGCTTAAGAAGAGAAAGGCCCCTACCATTATAAATTACTAATACTATGAGGCAATTGTTTTATTCTGATGATCCCATAAATAATTTTCAATATACATGTTTAATACATAGCTATCTAGTGGGAAAATATAAGATCTGACTGTTTTAAATGACCATTATCTCTAAAACAATTTTTAAATCAATGATGATGCAGATATTCCACAAATTTATAAGTATCATGCATTCTTAGTATGGCTTAACTGCTGTTTAAAATTATGAAATATTTGTGGTTTCAAAAATTACCAGAAATCATCCACCCAATCAAAAAAATCAATATTTTTAAAACATAATCTCAACTACATTTTAATGAATCCATATTTTAAAAAAATTAAAACCCAAATCTGATTTTCATTATAAATTATTATATATAGAATATGGTTCAGAAATTTAAAGCATATTTTATTTTTAAAAGGAAAAATCATGATTTCGGATTGTCATTTTTATATAATATTCTTCTTCATTATATTGATTCTGGCACCTGAGTTATCAAGTCACTAATTTTTTGAGATAATTTCATTAGTCCTTTAAAGAATGAGTATGCACTCCATGCACTTGACGATTTCTTTTTATCTTTCTGGTTAAACACTATATTCCTAAAGAATTAGAACGCTCACTTTTAGAGATAACCAACTAGTGCAAAACTGAACATACACTCTTAAGTCAACTTCAGAATTACATTTGTTACATTTTTATGTGCATTACTATCAGCTATAATTATTATACTGTGTGTCATTAACATCAAGTGTAAACAGTGCAAAAACTTCTTCCAAACTATTTTAATGACACTTGTGAATTATTAAAGTGTGACTGGACCTACTAGTAACAATGTTAGGTATAGCCTAAATATTTCTAAATAACTAAAGTTTATAATTTTTTTTTAGAAATCACAAAGCTTTATTTTAAAGTATGCATGTCGAGTGACTAAAAATATACAGGTTTGTGTCAGAATTTAAAGTTTATAATTTTAACTACACCCTGCATTGTGGGCTTAATCTAAAATTCCATGATTTTTTTTCTTTTAATTATAAGAAGAAGCTTCAATCCCTAGTTTGACATGCAGCTACATGTTTGCCCTTTTCTGATAAACTTTCAACTTTCGTGTCCTGAAAATACCTGTGCCAACTCCCTCAATGTATGGGAATGGTTTATTTTAATAAATCCTAATTAGGAATTGTGGCTTAAAGTTGCAATGACTCATATGTTCCTTAAAAGTCTAATTTGAAGATATATGCATTTTAAGCATTATTTGCAATACATATCTTAAGGACAGCTTATTTACAGTGGGGAAAAAATTATTATTCCCCTGTTTCAGAAAGACATTTTAAAAATATCGTGTTTATCTTATATATTCATAAAGACAATCTTGATTCTCAAGCAACTAAAATAAATTATATTGTGAATTCAACCTGTTTAATTTCAAGACTATGAAAGTTTCCAACTAAAATGGTTTACTTGTAAGTATTTAAAGAAACAAAAATATTTTGGCAGCTTTAAATGCATCTCATCATTGACCAGCCACCTGACTGACAGCTGTTAACTGTCCTTGGGCCAAATGTAACCCAGTAAAGATAAAAATTACATATTACTCATCCCTGTTGATAATACCTGGTGCCAGTAGGGTTTCAAATAGGAATAACTAGACTGTACATATAAAAAAGTAAAAGGGGAATTATTTCCACCACCTTCGAGCCCTCCTTTGTCATTAATTTATTTCCTCTTCCTTTTCTTATTTATCCCACTTCTCTTGATGTCCATACTTCACACCTACAAAGACTTAATTTCCTTGAAGGAAATTCAGATGCATGTAATAAGTGCACGTCCATGAAAATACTGGGCAGCCAACTAATGATGCCCACACATTTCTTTCAATCAAATCTTCTTTTAAGGTCATGAAATCTTTGAGTTGTGGGAAAGAGTCTCTGAAGCTTTCAACTACTTCTTTTAAAGAAAATAAAACAGAAGCACAAAAATTAAATTTACCCAAGGTCACCGACGTGAAGATGTAGATGCAGACTTTGGTTTGTCTTCCAACTTCATATCCGGTGATTTTTTTCTATTAGACTTTAATCATATAGACTATCAAACTAAAAGTAAAAAAGAGCACATGGAAAACTAATGTGAGTTATATTCCTTTCGAAAACTGTTTTTCATCACCAAACTTAATACCTTATTAGAGAAATACATAATTTTATCAGAGCATATTGAAATGTAGTTTTTAAAAAGAGCATAAACACATTAAAATATCTATGATATAAATTCTTTTTTGATTATCTTTACCATTTAAACCGATTTCCAGACTGAAAATATTTACGGTGTACGTAAAATAGCAAAAGTTAAAAAAAAAAAATCAGTGGCAATATATATGTTTGGAAGACGAATGCAGAAATCAAAAGCTGAGGTTGAAAATCTCTTTGAAATATTACAGATAATTAAAAGTACTAAGTAGTACTCAAATGCAGAATATTTTAAATAGTTCATATAACTGACTCAACAACTAACTAGCTTGTATATATGTGTGTGCATGTGTGTAATTACCAAACCTCTCTGAACCCCAAAGGCCTCATTAGCAAGTGTTTCCTAACGGCTCAGAAATTCTATGACTCAATAATCCTGTATTAATAGAAGTATCTTATATTTATTCAAATAATTATTAATTACATGAATAAATATTTTACATTGCTATAATCTAATTTGTTGATAATGCTACATAACATATTAATTCAGTCAAGGTCATGAAAATAAATACTTAATTACTTTCTGACCCTTTGGAAAAGAAACTGTTTAGGAGTTATCTACTTCGTTCTGAATTTAAAAGAATTTATCTTAACCCTGGGCTTTGCAGCAGTATTTGCTCTAAAAGCCAGACATGTAAATAAATTAAAGAAAAAAAGGAGGGGAGCTTGAAACATTGATATAGGATATAGAAGGAAACTGTTGACAATGTTTCCCTGCAAAGGATTGGCACTATGATCTCATTTAGCAACTAAATTATTTATCTAAATATACAAATATATTTGCTTATTCCAGGTACACCTGAAACTAATACAGAATAATACCGAATGTCAATCATAATTGAAAAATAAAAATTAATTTAAAAAAACATATTATTAATCAGCTAACCATTTAATAATATGCAACAGTATAAAAATCAATTGCATACAAAATAATAATATCCATTTCTAACAACAGTGAAAGGCAGTAGTATCAAAGCAAAATATGCAGAATCATAACACTTTCAAAAATTTCAATTATCTCCCTATTAATGAAAGTGAATGACTTGTCCCTCATTGCCTGTGAAAGATCATAAATGTTTTCTCCTTAGAATTGAAAAGTGTTGCCCAAAGAGCACCAGAGCAGAAGCAGGCAGCTCTGAGTCACAGTCTCTGTTTCACTGCTTAGTAATTTTGTGATTGGAAACAAATCGTGTAATCTCTGTAAGGCTACTGAATGGTTGAGACTTTGATGGGCTATGTGTAAATCATAGGAAAGGAAGTTTTAGTTATCCAATAGAATGTGTTTCCTCTGCTTCATGTGAAGTCCCAAAAGAATCCTAGACCATACTGGTAGATTCCAGTCTGCAATGACACGCCCTGCTCTCTCCCTATTGCTCTAAGTAGCCCACCGTGTCGGCATGCAAAATATTAAAACTAACACCAGTATTTAACCTGTGAAATCAGTGGGCAAAACAAAATCATTCTGTAATACACTACCAACCAGCTGGCCATATTTTTCTCACTTGGGTAGCCTGGTAACAAAACATGAAAGGTCTCACCCTTGAAAATATATTACCACACACATCTTTGAACTTTTCAGTATGCTCTATAGGACTGAGTTGACCTAAATGACTTAATGGTCACTTAATGATTTTAGTTTAATAAAATGGGAGAAAATTAATTTTTTCAAATAAAAATCTTCACCATGGTCATTGCTACTAATAAGCCAGTAAGAAAATGTGTGTGTTTGTGTCAGAAAAACATTGTGACAGGAAACAGGCACATCAGAGAACCCTTAATCTGAAGTGTTTAAAATAATCTGAATCCAAGAGAGGTTAATGGTAGCAGCTGGGTATAGAGAGAAGTTAAAAGGCTGGGAATATGGATCACCATGTTGCCTGGGATGGCCATGTTCTGAAGGCCTTTTATGACTGCTTGGCAGAGGTAATTACCGAGTTCATAAGGAGCATTTGTATTGATTGAAAGTCTCTTTAGTGAAAAGCCACATTTCTCATGTAAGAGATCATAGCAATGCTAGTCCTGGTTGCAGGTAATCTAGGCTCACAAGTAGCCGGCAGTCACTGAAATATGAACATGTCTGTCTGCTACTAATAGCAGAGGTACCTAGATCTGAAATCCACTTTATAGGTTTTGCTGAGACACCAGGATCCAAGGAACATATTCCATCCAAGCAAAGAGTCACCTCTCAGATAAGTAAAGATGAAGAATTATACAGAAATTTGAGAGAATTAGGTCTCCAAATTGATTAATCAGTTTTCTAATTATATTAGTCAGAATATATCTGGCATATCTTTTTTGGTTGTTTACATTATGAACCAAAATAGGCAATGGAAAGAGTCATATCATTTTGAATTCTCATTTGTATATTTTGAAAGGTGTTCACTAATTTAAAAGTTCCATAAAACTTAAGATTAGTTGAGAGAACAAGAATGAATAATGGAGAAAATTCAAAGTCATGGAATTAGACAGCCTTCACAGATCTCATGCTCACTCTTACCCTAAGGCAGTGGCTTGCAAACAACATGTTCATAAGAAATACCTGGGGAGCTAGTTAAAATGCAGATTCCTGAGATTGTGGGTCAGTGGGCATGAGGTGGGCCCAGGAATCCCAGTGAATTTGAGGCACTCCTATAAACTCTTCTCTGAACTACATTGTTCAGTCTTCACATGACCCTTTTCTTTAAAAGGGTCCATTCTCCTCTACAAGAGCAAGGAAACAAGTACTGAAATAGTTCAATTATTTTTATATAGGTTAGCAAATGATAAAGTTCACCCAATACTAGTGATAAGCCAAAAATCATTCTCAAGTTCCACTTGAGTTTTAGGTACTAAACAATACAGCTTAAAATATGAAAAGTAGCTTGAACTAACTCTTTATGAAAGTCATAATAAAATAAAATAGCACAGACAGTGCTTATCATGAGAAGTAGGTATGCATACACATTCAAATTTTAGAGTACTCAACTATCATCACTGACCGAGAATTTAAGAGATTATAGTCTAGCGATAATGTAAGCGAAACCATAGGCTTTATTCTCTTTTGAGAGAGTTATTTTGTGGCCATAGGCCACAGAAGAGAATAGCCACATAAAGATGAGGTGAGAATGCATGGATGATTGAACATAGATCCTTTGCAAATAACTAGATAAACAACAGTGCATGCCTTATTCGCTGTGGCATCATCATCAATGTAATCAAAGGGTAATTATAATGAGTAATAACAAAATAATCATAGAAATCCTTCTATGACTATATTGTCTATAGCGTACATCAATTGTATAGAATTAAGCTCCTTTGTTAGCAGTATTTGATTTTGAAGTGACTCAAATAGGAAAATATTATTAATAATACCCTACGTTCTGAAACAGAAAATGTAACTTTCCAAAGCAATGAAAAAAATTCGATTGTTAACGACCAGTCGTGTGTGTATGTGGGTATAACTTTACTGAGTTTACAATAGCAAATATAAAATGTACAACTGAAGATAAATATAACATTGCAGAAAATATGAAGGAAAGAAGAAAAAAAGAGGGAAATGGAAAAGATGAAAGTAAATCTATCACTTAGTTACTTAGCTATTGCTAAAGGGGAGCAAAAGGAAAAAAAAAAACACTACAGAATGTTTCTTATCCCTTTTAAAACCCTTTATGTGGAATCATATTTCTTCATTTCTGAATCCCTTGAGAGTGATGATTTTTAATATAAAGCGTATCCCAAGTGTATGGATGTGCTGTATTTACAGGTTTAATGCTATACAAAGTTGGGAAATATTTAACTTATGTGCCCTATCTTTGCAGTGATTTCATACAAGAGATAAAGGGTAGAATGTATTTTTGCCCTCCAACCTTGAACCTCTACCCAATTGTTTTACATTCTTCCCTTCATCCAGGAAGCAATGCGTATTGTCCTCACAAAGTTGTTATATCCCCTTCAGGATGTTTCTGGAGAAATAATCATTAATTATATCTCTGGTGGCTTTTGGGGGGCAGAAGAAAGTGCACACAGGGTGAGACCAAGTGACAACGTGGTAGCCGTGGCACAAAGGACATGCAGCAATTGTGTGCCTCCTGTGAAAAGAGGAAATAGAGCCTGGAACAACAGGTACTAAAGTGTACCATATTTTAAAAATTAAGTAGACAAATGCTCAAGGAGCATCATGACATTTTGCTGATACAGAGCTCATCTTCCAATCCCAGCCTTTTCAAAAACAGTAAATTTTTTCTTCAAGTGAGAGCCAAGCTACCCGCTGACTTACCCCCAGGGCTTACCTATGTCTTGACTAGTGAAGTGACTAGGTAGGAGGGACCTGAGACATACCAAACGTCTTCTCCCTGCAGCATCTCCTGACCAACCCAGCAGGGAATTTGTAGAATTTGGGTAGTGACAGATACTCCCTTGGATTATGAACTCTTTCCAGAAAACTTTTGAAAAGAAGTTCATTTAAAGGAGTAATATGTTGATTTTGTGTCATGAAGTAGGCAGGTGGAGTGGTTGGCTCCTCCGATAGAACATAGTCCAGGAGAATTCTAGAACATAAACAGGCTGCTGAGGAATGAAAGGACCTTATGGGTGACATCAGCGAAAGGCTGTGAGGAGATAGGGATACTCAGTAAAAGGCTATTAATGATTTTAAAAACTGTTGCTGGGTGAGTAGAGCACGCCCAAATGAAAAAAAGGACAAGTTGAAGGCGAGTGTAGGAAAGTTGGTGATGCAAGGCAAGCTTTAGCAACCTTACAGTTTTGCCTATACCACAAAGATAATATTGATTTAAGAGAACTTAAAAAGTCAGATTTACTAGAAAACTACTAATTCTACATATTTACGCTAAGGTTCCTTAAATTTAAATGTAAGACTATGGAATCAATAAGCAATTTAGAAGATGTCTGACGTAGCTAAAAAATAAGATCATGGAGCCTTATTCTGGGCAAATGGACACATAATTATTTTCATAAATTTGGTAAAATCAAATATGAATATAAAAGAAAAGTTCCTCTGGAAAGAACATATGGAACATTGACAAGGATAAAATAAATTGGCAATCCCACAATGTAAGACTACTTGGTATAATACATATTAGTTTAATCAACATTTTATGATAAATGTTTTATATGTATTTCAAATATAAAATGCTCTATTATGAAATAAAAACTGCTTTGAAGCACAAAAGCTGATTGAAAAGCATTTTCTAAAACACTGTTATATAAATGAGACATTGCGATGTTTTTCAGGAATATGAGATAGTCCTTGAAAGTGAAATAGTAATAATGATAGCTAACATTTATTGAGTGTTTTCTATATGCAAGACACTAAGTGGCTACAGAAGTACAATTTCTTGTCCTCATCTCAGCCTAATTACATACTGCATAGGTACTGCCACTTATCCCATTTTATAATAAGGACATTAAGAAAATTAAGGTCAAATCGTTATTAAGTGCTTGAGCCTGGATTCTAATCCAGAGTCTCTGATTTACCCTTCCCTGCCTGTTGTATATCTTTTGAAAAGATAGTTCCCACGATGTTCATGCATGATGTGTACCCTTTAATTAGTGAAACTGACATTTTAAAAAATTATCACACCTTTAATAAGTGTTACTTTCCAAAATGTCTGTTTAAAGGCTACACATTCATATCAGGAATACCTTTAAAATTCCCCTTTTGTATCTGTAATTAGTGTCGATTTATGAGCCAGATATCAAATCAGCTGCTGCTTTGTAATTACATCATAGTTTTTACCAAACATCTTATTCACTACGTTTGGTTCAGATTTAGTTTCAGTAACAGATTCATCCTTAATGATAAAGATGTGCCAACAATAAGACTGGTCTTATGACTGCATGGCAGATTCCAAGGAGATTCGATTTGTGCAAAGACAACATTACTGAAATAAGCAAATAACTTTCTAAAGGTTCTACCTTGAAGAAGAAGAAACATGTTTAGACACATATTTCTGGAATATTCCTTGGTGGGAAAAAAACATATCAATTATATCATCTCCTTCTCTCATCATCCCTATAAGTGAGCGAAGGTTATAACTACAAGGAAGTAGTATAGCATCATAGCTAAGGGCATCTACTAAAAACAAACAAACATGGTTTCATGTCCTTTGGCACTTATGAGCTATGTGATCCAGAGCAGCTAATGTTACCTCTCTAAGCCTTTTTTAAAATCCGTAAAATGGGAAGAATAGTAGTACCTGTCTAAAAGATTGTTGTTTTGATAAGAAATAAAGTTTATAAAGCAGCTAATACCGTTAAAGCAGTTAATACAACACTGACAAATAGTGAGTGTCCATTAAATGTTCAGCACTTTGAATTTATTTATTTCAATCCACATTCTAATATAATAGTATTATTTTTGCACCAATGCTACAAATATCATTACATTACAAAAACAAATATTATTGATATAGAAATATTTAACTACAAATTTAGCTTTAAAAACTCTTCTATAGGAAACCAGACATCTTTGGTTTGGGTTTTTGACTCAGTTAACTAGTACACATTGGTAAAACAAACCAGTTTTAATCACTGACTAAAATTTAAGTTTTAATTCTCTATACTCCAAAATAATTTAGAGACTTCATCCCAAACAATGAAAGTTAATTCTCCCTCTTCTTAGCAAATTAGAATGTGGATATAATTACGTATATCCCTGTTTTTAAATCTAGTATGTATTGAAAGCATATAAATATATGCATGATCTTGCCTTCTTGAAAAATTAAAATTTTATATTATTTTGCTTGGTTTAAAATTTTAGGTTATAAATAAAATATTTTTAAAATAATTGTCTAAGTTCTCAGCTAAATTAAATGCCATAGTTTGGAAAATTACCTAGAGGGACAAGGAAACAAAGTTCATTTTGCAGTGTGGTAGCTTTATTCTCTCCTTTCTAGACTCTGTTGTTTTAACCTGGTGTCCTTAATGAGGAGAGTTAGCATGAATACCAGATACAGGAATCATACACATTCCAAGTGGGACTTCATTAAAACCAAAAATGCAAAATGTCTATGGCTTCCGTTTTTCAAGAAGTGGCAAACAGTCCCTAGACACATCTATAATGTTGACCATGTGTATAACAGAGAACTACTTCTAGACCCCTCTTGCACAGAATGCTCCGTTAGGCATGCCACTGGCTCCCCTTTCCCAGCAGGCCATTGCCCAGCACTGTTGCCATAGATGGCCATCAGACATTTGGAATGACATCAGAAGATAATCTAAGCAGGCTCTGCCCAAAAGAATTCAAGCTAGCAGGAGACTGAAGATATCAATGTCTTCTTGGCTGACAACAGCATTCCAAAGGGCAACCAGGGTGAAAAGAGGATGGACTTGGAGTTTCCAGTGCCTTTTCAAAAACCAAGCAGCTAACAAGTATAAGGAAGCATCTCTCAAAGAAAACATAGTAATAATAAATAAAGACAAAGGAAGCCTGAAAGTATCCTGAAGATACTATGCCTCTGAAAGAAAAATAAGGCAACCTCTACCTAGTAAGTCAGTGAATTTTAGGATTGAAGAGATCTCTACCACTTAAAGGTGAAATTCACAAACAGTTCTCATCCTGAACCAATTCCCAACCCTCTGACAACTTACTTCTCCAACTTCTGCTGTTGTGACAGACCCAAAATGAGTGAATATGGGACTTACTGATATAGAAGTAGAATTTCTTTGTAGGAGAATGAGAATGGCTAACTGCAGTTTACCACTTTCTCAGCACTGTGCTTTACTTGATTAACTCATTTGAGGGTAGCACTTTATGTTCCACATTTTAAAGATGAGAAAACTGGGTGAAGTGAAGGAAGGGTTGATAACCTGTGCATGTGATAGAGCCAATTGGTTTTTGGCCACATAGCCTCTTCCCTTAGTTAGACCAGCCTTTTCAGTAGTCAGCCACAGAGAGACTGAAGCCTTCTAGCATATCTGCAAGCACTTGAAGAATGAAAAGATTTTCTCTTAGAGAAAGATTTTGCTTTAGGGGGACTAGAAGAACCCTTTACCCATTGAACGATATGCAAATAAAAAATTAATAAGAGAAATAAAGACAATAACTTAAATATGTATCAGCTCTGGAGAGATGCAAGCTTTAAAAACTTTTTTTATTGTTTTAAAATTATTTATTATTCATGAGTCCTCCTATCTCAACACTCGGGGGTCCTTCACTAAGGGTTAACTTAAAAGCTAATTACATAAATGGCCAGATTAATACCAACATTTCACCCTCCAATAACAATAAGAAACATAGAGGATAATCATGGCAAAAAAAACCTGCTACTCAAAGAAACAAAACATTGAAGTGAGAAAGTTAATGCTTTGTCTCTAAATCTTTATGATGTATCCTGTTACGTTCTATATCTCAGATAGGTAATTTGTAATGAAGTTTTGTTCATGTTATTAACATTTCTGGTCAAATTCCACCCTAATGATATCAGTCTAAGACATAATTAATATATCTGACAATATCTTCACAGAATCTGAAGATTATGCTTTGTTAACAATTCTTACCTTATGTAACACCTTTCTTCACTGACCTTGAGTGCTTTTTAGCTCTTACTTTAAAAGAGTAATTCCATTTCCTCAGATTTTTTTTTAAGTGAAAGTAAGCACAGTGTTATTCCAACTAGTCTCTGAATCTATGATCCTACCAATAATACATTTTTAGTTTGAGAGACAGTGTGATTCCCCATACACCTTATTCTCTATTAAATGGAATTTCTTCCTAGAGGAATGCTTAGAAGTATTTTCTTGTGTAAAAGGGTTCTCTGTCTAAAATCTTCTACCAGGTCACCTTTCTGAAGAGTTAATTTGCCTAGCCAACCCCAGGCAAGGTGCCCTGGTCTGGCACAAAGTGTATTAGAACCTGTCAGGTAACCTTATCTGCTTCACAAATTTATGGCATGATTTGGGGGTGCATCTCTTAACTTCCCTGGGTGTGACTCCCCTACCCTGTAAAAACTTAAGTGCTTCTGTTAAGTGTTTCCTAATATTTCTTCCAGTAGGAAGATACTGAAATTCTGACTTTAAAACTTTTCACACTAGTGCCAAGAAATGCAAATGCCAAGAGTGTCCTAAAATTTAGCTGTTATCATAAAGGTGGGTTTTTTTGTTTTTGTTGTTGTTTGTTTGTTTGTTTGTTTAACCAGCATTCATTTAAACTCTATAGCAGCACATTCCAATAGAACTTTATGCAAAGACAGAAACATTCAACATCTCCCACATAAGGTAGCCACTAGTCATTTGTGGCTATTGAGCACCTGAAATGTGGCTAGGGTAACTTAGGTATTGAATTTTAAATTTTATTTAATTTAAATTAACTTAAACTTTAAAAGCCACATAGGTAGCAGCTCATAGCTTTAAGAACATGACGTTGTAAACACTTTACACCTTTGATTTATTCAACCAAGTAGTCTAGGATGCCTTTGGAGCGCTGATCTTTCCACCACGCTTGGTGCCTTTGGTACAGCTCCCCACACAGATCAAAGAACACAGGTATTTTCATTTTGTGATGACATTTTTGCAAAAGATCCCGGCACTGTTCTAGCGCGCTAACAAATAAAAAGATGGAAGGGGAAAGGAAATTGGGGGAGGAGGGTTCTCCCTAATATCTAGTTGGGTTTGTGGCCTTTCTTAGCCAAGATGCGCACATATCTACCGAGGCATTTTAACTACTAGAGCCAGCGGTTGGCTGTTAGTTTTTAAAATAATCCTGTAGACCCCAAGAGCTTGGGCTATAAAATCCAGCTCCAGGACACTGCCCTTTCCTATTGGTCTGGTGCAAGACAGGGGTGGCAGCCCGACCTGCACGCGCCACTCTCCCGCTCCTAGACTTGCAAAATACTCGGAGCGCTCCGAGAAGCTTGTGCCGCCGGACGCGAACCGCGTGCCAGCGCTTTGTGCACGGTGCGTGAGTTCACTGTGTGCGTCGCTCGGCGCTCATCCCCAGCTCTTTGGGGTCGTCTTTCGCCAACCTAGGGGAAATATCTCCAAGATCCCCAAACCAGACTAGCAGGGCAATTCCCCTGACACCGCCACCGCCCGTTTCCAAAGCCCAACCACCACCGTTGTGCAGCCCTCCATGCCCCAGAGCCCACCACGCGGCTTCTTCGCCGAGCCACCGGCCTCTTTCTCCCTAAACCGAAAAATCCCCGCTCCAGACACGACCTGGGACACCCGCCCCCAAGACGGCACCGCCCCCTCCGCGCACCCAGCCCAGCAGGTCCCCAGAAGGGCCCCCAGAAGGGCCCCCAGCCCTCCTCCTTCTCGCCCGTGGCGCACGCACGTGGCGCACTCACCCCCTACTAGCTGCCTCGGAGCTCTAGAAACACTCCCGTGAGGAGCCCCCGCCCCCTCAGCTCTGTCCGCGGGGAGAAAACTGGGTGGGGGTGGGGGGGTGGGGAAGCGGAGCTGGGCAGAGAAAGAAGTACATGGGTGGTGAGAGCAGTGTTGAGGGGAGGACCGACAATAATTGGATGGCCTTACGGCTGTTGCGCCTCTGCAGTGAATCCAGCCAGCGCGGATTCACTTTCCACACAAATCACCCGGAGAGATTGTTGCTGCCTGCAATCAATAACTCAGCGGAGTGAGCTGCTGAAACCAGAGGCGTCCCCAGTCTGGATCTTTAAGGGGCCGTCCCGACTGAATCCCAGCCCTCTGCTTTCCAAACAAAGAAGTGGGCACCAAAACGCAGGAGGAGATTTTTAACCCCCCACCCCACCCCGATCCCGGATAAAGATCTTTAAAAATTAAAAGGCACACACATAGGTATCTAGAAGAAATAGTTAAAAGGGGAAGTATGAAAATCCATTCTTTGAAGGTTTCTGTGATATTTCAAGAAATGGGGGAGAATCAATGTTCCGATGAACATTTAACAATTTTGTAAGTAAAGGTAAAACCCATTAAATTTAGCCATGCATATAGATACTTTTAAATCGGCCTTACATTCGCAAGCAAATTACTGATCAAGCCTTATTTGGGCATATTGATCCAGGAAAAGGAAGAAATGTATCATAATTTGTAGTGGCATTTTTAAAAGCCTTAACGTCTTTCAGACCATATATATATAAAAGATTGCATTTCCGTAAGGTGAAATGGTCCTGGGAGATGTGTATTATGACCCCCACTTAATAGTCTGTAAAACCAAGCACAGTTGGGAGGAAGGGAATTCACCATGTCATCTGGTACTGAGTACTGGTCACTAAGTTCAGAGTAACTCACTGTAGGCCTGAGCCTAAAAGACTAAACTCAGCTAACACCCCTAAAGTAAAGGTGGCCAAAAGTCTTCATTTCTCCTTGACTCAAAGCGACTTAGAAATAAAAATAAATCTTAAGGATGTCAAACCAAATATAGATACTTCATAAATCTTAATGACTCTGCACTATGAAAAGTCTTGTTACTAATACAAACGAGAGAATAGATATTGACCATTATGGTCTGCTGTCTCAAGGATGGGAGAACTAGACCCTTTCTGAAGCCAAGGAAAAAGTTCATTTGTGTTCTCAGTCATAGAAACGTAGTTTCAAAAAGAGATGAGAACACAGGCGCATTTGTCTGTGCTCAATAGTTAAACAGTGCTTGGAAAGATATTATTGGTAATAGAATTCATAAAGGGTACTGAATCCACATTACTAATCCCAGAGTATTTAAAATTGGCCTTTAGGCAACATATAAAATATGCTGCCCTTTCAGCAACTTCAGTATCCCAACCTGACAAATTTTGTTAGGTTGGGATATCATGGATTTGACTTTCTTCCTTGTACTTCATCAGACATAAAATTAAATGTACAAAACGAAGATAAATATGGGATATTTAGATATGAAATAAAGGATATGATTAAACCTTGGCCTGGCATAACAAATCCTTTGTGTGTTGCAGATTCTCAATCACAAGTAGTGCATATGATGTATACTATGCATGCGCTAAAGTTGTACCTAAAGAATTTTTGAAATTTAGATATTCGGCACTATTTATATTAAAGGTTATAAGTATCACGATTAATGATAATTTTAATTATTTTATATTCAATACACATTCATTTGGTTTAATACTAGAATGTTACTTCAGATTAGGAGTTTTAGAAATGAATTTATTTGAACGTACTTTTATATCAGCATGCATAAAAAAAATTTTTAACTATGTACCTTGTACTTACACATTTTAAGGTGCCAAAGAAGAGTTGCAAACTGTGAAGTAACTTCTATGAAGAGATGAAGTAAAGAATGGAAGGCAAATGACTGTATATGTATGTGGTGAGTGCTTAACATTTGTTATATCATCTACCACAAACTTGATTCATAGAGATAAAACTGCCAAACTCTTTGTCGTTAGATATTTGATATAGACATGTATAAAAGTAATAGAGTTATATAACTATTATATGCATTATATTATAAGCAATACCATATCATTTTGCTTAAAGCTTACATCACCTTTCAGGGCCTATCTTTGTCTCTTACAATTAATCCATTTCAGGGGAAGTTATGTATGTCATCTCTATTGTAAGTATAAAAAATAACATTTTTAATGCTATTGGAATTTGTATCTTACTACTTTTTATATTGTTCTAAACTTCCACATTCAACTACCATGTTTGTGTTGAAAGTATTCTGGCTGAAGAACAGATACTACTATACAGTTGAATAATCTTGAGGGGTAGATTAATCTACAGCCTTTTTTCATTTTAGGGTGAGTTGCTGTGGCAACCGCCCCAGCTTACTTTGAAATAGTTTTTTAAAGCGCACTTCAAGAGCTACACCCAGTCGAACCAAGCTTAAAAGCAGACAGACCTAGTGCACAGGGTTTTAAGCAGACTGCTTAAAGTAGTAAAGAGAGGCGGGTAGACTAAAATGGTATGTGACCCTGAACAGAAATTAGCTTTCCCTAGAGTTAAAACCCTGAGTATCATGCTCTGTGTAACTTCTGTAGCACTTTAATTAAATATATTGCTAAACAATTCTTTTGGGGGAAAAACAAGTTAACATATATTTACATATATAATAAAGCACATGACAATTATTTAATAAAGGAAATATTTGATGGTTCAAAAAAAGAAAAAAAAAGAAAAAGCTGATTTAAATAGTACATCAATCCCAGATATCATTTTCTCTTAAAGGAAGTATCACCTTTTACTTAACACGCTAGGCCTCGAGCTTCCAATTGGCTTAAAGGGTATAAGAATTTTCTACTTTCCAATCATAGAACGGGAGTAGACTAGCAAATTCATTTAACACATAAGCAAACTGAAGCCCAAAAAAGACACCCTCATTAGTTAGGCACAGATGAACCGGAGAATCCAGGCCTCCTAACACCTAGTACCAGCTCCTCCCTACACCAGAAAATGTTCTGATCCTACCCCGCTACCATTAGGTAGCAAGGATAAGGATAATTTTAGTTAAAAAAAAAAGTCCGGAAGTGTTTAAAGAATACAAAGTACATTTTGAATTAAACACTTTGTGGATTACCAATGAATAATTTTAAATCTCAGGTGACTTTCTATTGTATATTTCTGCACAACCTCTTCTGTCCTGCTTCAAGTATAAAAGCTCCTGGGAAAGAAACTAATGCTAATATTAACTTAGGGTCACAGATAATTAAGAAGCTAAATCTGCTGAGGGGACTATCTTATATTTTAAAAGGCCAATTGTAATACATTCTAGATCTTATTTTAAAATTATCCAGCGTGAGGTTATACATACTTTTGAATGTTTGTACTGTCATTGATAATTATAGGTTTGTTTTAATTTTATTAAATGATTCTTAAAAATGTAAAAGGTAAAAATAGTTTCTTTGTGAAGGAAAATATAAAACTGAAGTGTTCTGTGATATTATCTATAATTCATCAAAAATAGAACAGTTGAAAGTCATGTATTGCCTGTGTCTATTTACTCATGTAAAATAGGCTGTTATGATTCATTACATTAATTTCAGGCATTATGGCAATAAACTTAGATGTTCCTGCAAATGGTTTGCTTTGCCAGGACATTTGTGAATCTGGAAAAAATGAAATTAATTTAATTTTTACTACATATAGACATATCTCAGTATTCAAAAGGTCTATGCATCTTTAAATTTTTGGATTTTTTTTTTTTTGGAAGTTGTACCTTAAAGAAAACCTAATGCAGCTTATCTCTGCCATACTATTAAAATGAATTCATGCTAGTAGTAAACTAACCAGATGAAAAAATAACAAACTGGCAAACAAATAAATTGTAGATAGTAATCTGCAGGAAATAATTCTATTTCAGATTGTTCTTGCTTTGTGACAGCTTGTCATGCTTTTCTATAATAAAAGCAAGAATTTCATCTTTGCTGTGCTGATAGTCACAATGGTGATGAGCCAGAAGCCTGAAGATTGTAGATCTAGTTGTACTTGCCTGTAAAATCAACCTTCTTTCAAGTGAAGCGTTGGGGCAGATGCCTAAATATTGAACCTACTGTTCTGAGAAAAGCTACTCACATCAAATAGCCCCTACAATGAAGCAGGAGGCTTTTTAAATCACACTGTCCTCCCATATTAAAATAGTCTAGAAGCATAGTGCAGAACCTAACAGGAAATGCAACTAGTCATTGGGTTAAACACATAGTCCTGAAAGGAATTTTTTTAAGTGAGGAAATATCTTTAATTAGCTAGATATTTCAGTATACGCCTATTGTCTACTCTTGTACAGTTCATGTTATTTCTCCAATGTATTTTCCCCTCTTCCTTTTACAATATTAAAAATTTTAAACTTGGTTTAAACATTTTTATACTATGTATAGTTCTACTAGCATGCAATCTTGTCTTTTCATGGTTTGTGTACTAGTTGATATATTTTATCTTTGGCTTTATTAGGCGTGGTGTAATTTGGCTAGGAACAGAAGGTAGCCAATCCCTAGTAGCCTTTCCTAAATCTTTAATATTAACCTATTTTTTAAACTTTAACATAAGTAGTATCTTCCTTATCAGTCTCTATTTCTGCTTCCTGTGCAGCTGAAACTCTTCAGGATAAGTGAAGTCATCAGCTATCGGATAGGGAAGCCTAATGCATTTGGGAAGTTAGTTTGGTTTACATGTTAATGCCCTAGATAAAATCCAGTAAGGTGTAGAAGAGATAGAGTGGGAGGAGGGAGGGGGAAATCTCTGAGGAAGCTGCCGCCTTGGTAAATATTTCCAAACTGATTAGAAAGTTCGTGGCACCGCGATGAAGTTGAGATTTAAAATACTGGTAATTCTTTTATTTTGTGCATTACTAACACTTGAGCAGCATCTAGGCTCGCTTTCTAAACCTCCGACCTCTCAGGGCGGAAAACCGGGTATTCTGGTGGTTTAGGAAAAGCGCGCTGGAATCGAGTACTACAGACAGCCCGGACCGTGGCTTTTACGCGTAAGTAACAGAGGAGCGCTCGGACGAGTGGAAGAATGAAGTGGTTAATGCGTCTCCAACCGACGGAAAAGTCACAAGAGCAACTATTAGGGTCGCGCTCCTATTGGTCAGAGGAAAGATCCCGACTTTAGAAGGTCTTTCCTGCTGGCTGGCTCGCAGCGTCCCCACGGAGCGAGCGCGCTGCAGCCAGAGACTCGGTTCTCCGAGCGTCCTCGGCGACGGCGCCGGCTCAGAGCAGAGAGCCGTCGCTCGCGGTGTTGTCTTCATTTCGTGCAATAAAGAATTGTCATTAGGTTTGCGTATGGCATGTGCCGTTACCCCACCGTAAAACTAAAATTAGCAAAATGTCAGGAATGGAAAGATTGATTCACCAAGATGCAATTATCATTTAAAAGTGCTTGATTGAGGTACTGATGTTCAGTGATTTATTCTGCATACCATATACATAATTAAAGTAGTGTAGTGGAGCAATTTATCAATCTAGTTGAGACTGGAGGGGTGAGGAGCGAACTGCTGTATGTTTGTTTTATTAAAATGCTGCGAGGTCTAGTCCCGCCCCCCTTTTGCAAGAGTGAAACTGATGATTTCTCCAGCTCGCGAAGAGTCAACGGTTTGGGATTGTGAAGGAGGGAGAAACGGAAAGGAAAGGCAGCGCAAGGCAAAGGCAAAGGCAAGGACAAAATAAAATAAAATAAAATAAAAAAAGAAAGCGAGAGGCACCCCATCGTTCGTGCTGCTTGGAACCCGAGCCCGTGTGCTCCGTTTTCCCTGCCACCCCCGCCTCCCCTCCCAATATCCTTCCACCACTACCCCCCTCCCGCCCCCCGCCTTTTTTACGCGATGTTTCAAAGGCGGTGAGCAGCTCTCCTTTTCCCATTCGTCTTCTGTCACTTCCTTCCTGGACGCAGTTTTCTGGATGAGTCTGGTTACTTTTAATCCGACCGGCCGCTAAGGGCCACTTTCTCCTCCTCCTCCTCCTCTTCCTCCCCCCACCCCTTCCTCCTCCGAGCGGCCTCTGCGCGCGCGAATGCGCGGCCCCGCGCGCGCCTCCCCCGCGCGCGCTCCCTCCGCGCGCGCGCGCACATCCCTCGTCTCCAGCTCTCTGCTTGCTCTGCTCGCAGTCACAGACACTTGAGCACACGCGTACACCCAGACATCTTCGGGCTGCTATTGGATTGACTTTGAAGGTTCTGTGTGGGTCGCCGTGGCTGCATGTTTGAATCAGGTGGAGAAGCACTTCAAGGCTGGACGAAGTAAAGATTATTGTTATTTTTTTTCTCTCTCTCCTAAGAAAGGAAAATATCCCAAGGACTAATCTGATCGGGTCTTCCTTCATGTAAGTACCTCTGACATTTCACGAGGAAATAGAAATAGCCTGGGTATTGTCTCTAAAATCTGCATCAATATATTCCCCGGCATTGGGTCTCTCTACCCCTGTGCCTTTTTGAAAGCTGAAGTTGAGGTTTGTTCTGCATTCTTTTCGTTAGATTCCATTATTTCCTTGTCTGTGGCTAAAAGTAACTTTTTAGATAGTCTTACCCCTTTCCCATCAGTTATTGAAATCACTCCGGGCTCTTTCTTGTCACACCGCTCTGTTTAAAGTTTCATGAAGTTAGTTCACGTCATTAGCATGTTCGATATGTGGAGTGTGTAGAGCCTGGTAGATTTTAATATTTCAGAGAATGTTCTGTGACCTTGAAGTACATGCCTTAAGATTTAGCCGTTAGTCCACTGTGGAAAGATGCTTCTCTGAGTCCCCCCAAAGACTCTGATTTGCTTTGGGTATGCTTCTGAGCCACTAATTCTTGGGATTAGTTTGAGCTAAAGCATGGCTGTCTGTCAGAGTATTATACCTTTGTGCATCTCCTTCCCTTACCAAAGTGCTGGCTTGATAGAGGGCTTCTAGTAATTGGTGTGGGCAAAAAGTAATACCCTGGCGGTGGTAGTCTATACATTTCACAGGTCATGTTGGGATTTCAGTATATGTGTTGCTGTTTAGTTCCAGTCAAATACATAGTCATTTAAAACCTAACAAGGTGAAGTCACTTAAATAGCTTTCTGTTTGGACTTTGGATGAAAGTTACCAAACTCGGTGATAAAGTTTGGCACAAAGGAAGTATATATGGACACGGCACAATGTTTATGGTATTATTAAATATTATGCAAGTATTTAAATTTAATACAAATGTTATCTCCTTTCTAGAATATGGCTGTTGATTCTTGAAGAAAATTTCATATCTGAAGCATTTCTGACTATTCTAGGTCCAGTAGTTATTTTTCGGGAAAAGCTCTTTCTCCACATTTTAGGAATATGTATCTTTTGTATAAAATACCTTTATATGTAAATGCTGACAGTATAAGTAGAATCGGGCTCTCTGCCAGTTCTTTAACCAGTCCTCAGTGGAGAATTGCTTTGACACAAAGTAGGTTTTACTATTGTGAATCTGATACTAACTCTAAGAGTAACTGTCTTGTGAAATGGCTAGTTACTGCATATATTTTCTAAGTGCTGTAAAGGGAACTCTAGCCACTTTATTATACCAGCCAAAAAGAGTGACCAGCCTCTTTTTCACTGGCACCTTGCAGTGGAATTGTGGTTGCAGAGTAAAGATGTTTATGTAGAGTATAATAACTTCAATCCCTAGAGGCTTGGTAAGACTTGGAAATGTGACCACCTGTGAACCCCGTTTAACCTCTGAATTGCATACTAATTTTAGCTTTAAATAGATTAACAATCTCCCATTGGAAACCAAAACATCTTATTTAATTTTTGAAATAATGTTTGGGCTAGATTTTGAAAATTTTCAATATGTACCAGTATGGCACAAGCAGTATTTTTGTTTCTCCATCAGTTTCAGTTAAATATAATGCAGTTAATAAACCATATTAGAGCCTTCCAGTGTATGCATGAAATTATTTATTAAGTTAAAAGAAGCAGTTCTAAAGCAAGTAGTTCTGAACTTGACAGGTAAAATGAGATATACTTATCTAGTATCCTATCTCAAGAGGAAAAAATATCTCTAAAATATCTTATTCTATTTGTAGGAAAGTACTTTTGGCTATCTATTAGACTACTAACTCAATTCTAAAAGCTTATTGTCAAAACACACTTTAAACTCAATGTTTGTTTAAAATATAGTCCCCCAGTCAAGTTGAGGAGACAATAGTTGGTAGTTATCTTTACTTCAAGTTTTACTAAACTTTATAAAAATCTACTGTTTTTTGTTTTGTTTTTGTTTTTGTTTTTGCTAATATAACTAACACAACTTTGGAGTATCTGTGGCATATTTTTTAGACTTCATCCTAAAGACAGTATTTTACTTCATTCATTAATTACACTACATACATTCTGATTGCTATGTATGTATGTGGAATGTAGTGAAAGATAATATTAAAGATGTAACTTTTATCAAATATTTGTTTCTTTGGCTTAAATAAAAAATGAGCACTTTATAATAAAAAGTCATTTTTTCACCTTTCCTGAGCTATTCATACTTTAAAAGTATGCAATCATATATATTAACTTTTCAGAATAGAAACACATTAACATTAAGTACATGAAATTTAAATAATAAGAACTTTACTGCATCTTGCCGCTTTTCTTCCTTGTAAACATATTTAGTTTTCAAAATTTGAGAGAAATGGTTCATTCCAGTAGGGAAAAGGGCTATCTAATGATTCTAAATTGAATCCTGAGAAAACATCAAGTTTTATATTTTTCAGATTTCTATGAATTTCTTCCTTGGCCCTCACTTTACCAAATCAATAAATTGCATAATATTACAACCATATCTAATAAATGATTTATTGTATTTAAATTTCTTTTATAAAAAAACTGAGCTGAGTAACTCTTTAGCATATGTTAACATTATATTTCAAAAATTTCTTCTGTTCATTGTAGTATATTTTGTGGTTTTATTTCCCAACTCTACATGCGGTATATTTTGAGTCTATGAAATCTCAGAAAGTGACAAAAATGGGGAAATATCTGTGCAGCAACACTTGTGCTACATAACAACAAAAAAATAGTTATTAAACAGAGAAAACTGGCTTCAGGGACATAATTCAAAACAATATGGAAGAAGTTCATATGCAATTAAGGGTCACAGAGTGGACTTTAAAGAGAATATTTTAAAAGTTTTACATTTTTTCAAAAGCATTTTCTCTGAGAGAGCACCATGCAAATTAATATCTAAAACTTATAAAAATGCACATGTTCATTTTATGAATATAGTGATTGCCTGGACACAATGAAAAATTTAATCGCTGATGTTCAGTCTGTGTGTTGCATGTGGAAGGATAGGTGATTAAGATCCCCGTCCTCAGCACTGTACCTTAATCTCATGGGCGCGTGGACTGCCTTGCACTCAGTAAAGCCTGACTGTTCACCGAGATCTGTCATCTTTAGGAAATCAAACCAGATTACAGAGGCGATTCACAAAACCAGGAGCGACAACAGAGTCTGTGCACCTTACAAAAGGCGGATTACCCAGTTCATGTATTATTTTGATAGGTCCAAGATAAAAGCTGATTGTTGAGAAATGGCAAGACACTCCAATTTTAAATGATTGCTAGGAAAGTATACCACAACCCTGTTGCTTCATCATTATGAAGAGCCAGCGGAATACTCAGTTTTCAAATGACAGGTTTTCAATAGTGAAATAAGAGAAAATATGTCCTTTTCTATATGCCTTTACTACTTAAATTTTAAGCTCCATCACTTCTTTATGAACAGACATCAAGTTCTGGCTGCTTATGTGAAGCAGTTATTAAAATAAGGCTTAATTGCAGTAGACATTTTCAGAGGCGTTGTAAAGAGCACAAAACAGAATTTGCCAGAAATATACACTCATGGTATTGAGTAACTTAGCAGAAAATGCATAGTAGTCAACAGCCATTATGTTAATCTGTTAGCAAATATATTCTTCATAAAAATGTGTAATTACATAGTTATTAATTCACATATTTGAAATATATCTTGATAGGTGTTTATTGGTCAAGTTATATATAGTTCATGAATGTTATATAAAGATCATTCTTTACAACAAAATATGATGTTTTCAGAGTTTATTTTAGAGAATAAAGTTTGGTTTACATAATAACATTTTGAAAACCCTAACTTCTTACACATCTAAATCTACAGCAATCTCTTGCTTCTTTAAAAATTGAAGTCCTTTTTTACCCAACTGATGCCTCCTAGTGTTTCACACAATAAAACACTAATGAGTCACCCATAAATGTAAACATTGCATTTTCATTGCCAACATCTTCTGTGATACATAAAATTAATATTTATGTGTTTAATTTTCTGTGCATTATAATAGGATAGGAAATTCTAGTGAATGAGATGTTTCATCCAAGTGGATTTGTGGCACACACTTGCAGGTTTTCTTTGACCATAACAATATCTTACCAAATTTTAATAAGTTTATTACCTTCAGTTCCAGTTTATATACTCACTGTTTATAATCACTCTTATTCCAAGTGAAAAACATGGGCAAAATAACATAGCTTCCATTTTGTAGGCCTGGAAATTATATAGCTATGTTCATCTGGAAATGCCTGATGAACAAATTGCAAAGGGAATAACCAAAGAAACACTAAAATGTCTTAAAAGAGATATAAAATTTTGCCTACTGTGTGTCTTGACATTTAGAAATTTCTTTGTAAAGGTGGAATAAAATGAGGGTTTAGAAAAAACAAAAGTAAAAATAAGTGCACAGATTCCCACATATGTAAAGTATATCACTTTATTAGAAAATAACAATAAAATAATACTTGCCTTGGGAGTATATTATTCTACATAATTGAAGAAAGTTATTAGAACATAACTTCTCATGACCAGCAGGTTGTCTTAATGAGGTCGAAATTAGTGAATACCAACTTTGGTGTGAGTTTCCTGTTCGGATGATGAGCGTAGACTCTCCATATTCTTGCCCTTCTGTGATTTCAGTGGCT
This sequence comes from Pteropus vampyrus, assembly GCF_000151845.1. Classification (NCBI taxonomy): domain Eukaryota; kingdom Metazoa; phylum Chordata; class Mammalia; order Chiroptera; family Pteropodidae; genus Pteropus; species Pteropus vampyrus. The sequence goes on along the minus strand of NW_011888792.1, from coordinate 7,658,651 downwards.
TTCTGATTCTACTTATAAAGATGGGTACTGTAGTTTCTGAAGATTTTTTTCTTTAAAATATTTACGAAAGGAAGGAGGCATCCCCCTAATGGGTCTTAAATTCAAAGGATGCACTCGAAAACCTGTAACATATATGGGCCTCTTCCTGAGTTGTCATGCAACGCACATGTGCATAAAAACATTGACAGATTTCTTCCATTAACACTTATAAGTGTTCTGAGTGTCCAGCCTTAGACACTAAACTGAATGTAGTTCATTGCTCTTACCTATATACATATGTGTCATTTAGTTCTAATTCAAAGCACATTGCATTTTAACGATATTTAACTCTCATTTAAGATTTTCTCATTTGGTCAATAATACAGTGCTATTACAATTCTGTGCATGTTGGATACATTTCAAAGAATGTAAGGGGGTGTATTCCTTTCGTTCAAGGAAGCAAACATGTAGAAAGGGGTGGACCTTTCCCACAAGAGCCACATTTCTTCCCTTGGAGAATTGAAGAAAATATGCAGTATGTAAGTGAATAACAGCATGAGAAAAAATAATTTCTAATGGTCTGCCGTAGTTAGTAAGCAAAGGAAACTGTTAGTTGTTTTTCTACACACAGTGATTGATAACCTTTCTCACACTGAATCCTGAAAAAAAGTCTATGAAGTGTTGTAATTTTAATATTTAACTTTTGTAAAGCTCACTAGAATTAATTTTGCTCAAAACAGACATTCGATAGAAACCATTTTACAGATGTATTGAGGCGTAAAGAGATAAAGGGAGCTAAAGGCACCCATTCCCTACCTCTGTCTTTTAAGAATAAATAGATAGCATCAATGTTTTTAATGTTAGCTGTTTTGCGTGTGCACATAATGAAAGAAAATGCTATAACAAAGAGTACCATTGTAAAAAATAAGATTATAAAAAAGATTATCCAAAATGATACAATCTCACATTTCTTTGTATTAATTAAGGTTAATTGAAAAAAGTCATATTTCTATTAAGTATGGATAGTATGTGATATTTGTTATATAAATCCATGTCTTAGTTTCAGGTAATAATATGAGTAACATTCATCTGTCATCACCATAATTCATTTGTTGTACATTGTCATTGTATTTCCCAAGTTAATTCTATGTAATTAATTTTAAAATACAGTGGCTAGTGTAAACAAAGTTCAAAGTACAAGTAAAGAAAATCTTTTGAAGACATAAAAGAAATTGGTGATATTACAAGCAATAAAAACAGTAAACCTATTATGGGCAGATTTCTGCAGGAATCATTACTCTTTAATAATGCAGACATTATAGAGACTTTATTAATTCTTAATGCTGTAAATTTGAAGTGAATGAAGCAATGTTGTTCATCCTGCAAGTGGTTGACAATTCATGTAGAATGACAATGCACATCTCTTAGTAATGATATAAATAAAGTACCTTAAACTTGTTTTTAGAGGCTGGAGAACCTGATCTCTGAAGCAATCCCTGGTGAGAAAATGCTTTTTCCAAATAGCATCTTGAGCATGGTCTGGTTTTCTTCTTGTATCTTGTTGTCGTAGATAAGGTGCACATGAAGAATTCATATAAATTGTTCTCAGATACTGCGGGTCTCTAGCATATTGGTTTTAAAAGGTGGTGGATGTGGTCCTTTGATAGAATGCCAAGTGTTGTTTTTTTTTTTTTTTTTAATAACAGCTAACAACTACGTCTCTCTTTTTTTCACGTCTGTGATTCTTTCAGCAAGTTTAGAATGATAAGGAAGAGAATGCATCTTTCCCCGAACCCCGAAGATAAGCAGCTTTGGCTTATGTATTTGCAAAATTAGAAAATAGATTCACTAATGTAAATAAGTAAGAACAGACAAGGAAATTAGTCTACTGCTTAACAGCATAAACATGACATTTTTAACCTTCTAATTAATTGTTGACCATGCACAAAGGTGTTCAACCAAGGCTCATTATGGAAAACTGGTATTATTGCTTAATGTAACATGAGGGATTGGGATTTCTTTAAAGTAATTTTGAAGATGTGATTATTTAGCAGAAATATTCACAGGAGCATTTTATTTTTAGAAATCATGGTCACACAAGGAAGGCTTTATAGGACCGACTACCTAATTGCAGTCAAAAATCTCTTTAATGAATGAACACACACACACATACAAAAGAACATACATTTTAAAACTATAATGCCCCTATATTTTTCGGGTTTTTTGGCCACATTTTTTGTATCTGAACAGCACATACGTGTACAAGCAGATGTTTTAAGTTATATCCTTCATGTAGGTGAGTCTGTAAATGTCCCATTTAACTTAAATGGCTTTGTGGGAAGGTAGTTTGAGGAGTTTAAAAAGGAAAAAAAAAAAAAAACTTCAGTTACTGTAGCTTCAGCTCTTTCTTTTTAAACAGTAATTACACTCAGGATAAAGAAAGTAAAATAAACTCTTTTCATTCTTTGTAACATCCAGTTTCTAAGGTAGAGCTCTGGCGTATTTTTATTTCTGAATATTCAGGGCAGGTACTGGCAGCAGAGCTACAAAATGAAAACTTCCTGGCTGCAGACCAGATACAGTGCAAAGTGCCACATCATAAACTTCCCCTCTTCTGTCTCGGAGTGATTTCAGCCCGAAGTCATGTCCTCTTTTCCCCTTGTGTAGGCTAAGGAGCAGAGGGCCTTGTTCCTGGGCAATCGCTTTGGAAGAGGAGAAAGCATAATGTTTCCCTTCTTTAACATGAAAATTCATCCTCTTAAATCACTAAGACATTAATTGCAAAGTGGATTCAGTATGTTTCCTTTTTTTTCTCATATAGCAGTTTAGAATGTATAAAACAATAGGTGTAAGATAGAAAATGAGACCTCTTCCCCTCTCTCCTCCCAGCACGCACAGGCCCAATCAGATGTCTGTATTTTTGTTGTTGTTGTTTTGCAGAGAAAAAAATATAATGGTTTCTTCTCAATGAAGCCTGTGCATTATATTCCAGAAATGTTTGGTCATTTTGTGATGCAAATTAACATTGAGTGTTTTTTGTATTTATCTCGGGAAATAACAATGTTCCACCTCAATATATGGCACTACAGTAATTTTTGATAAACACTCACACTTTTAATGATTGCTACGTCAAAATACAGAGTACGAAGAGAAAATATGGACTTTAGTTTTCAGATGTGGTTTATGCTCTTTATTTGAAAGGTATGGTGTGAGTAATGTGCTATTATTACCATGCAAAATAAATCAACTTCCAACTATCTGCATTAATATTCTTTGCATTTGAAACTGTAGTCTGAAAACTCATACTTCTCCTTGTAAAATAATAAGTAAAAAATTGTTAAAACCAGTCTTTAATTACCAGTTACATTTTCAGTCATTACCAATGTGATTTTTTAAAATCCTATTAAAAAATAATTTCTAGCTGCCATGGCTCCTTTCAATCAGTAACAGAATTCTAATTTGTGCGCTGTAGTGAAGTTATTGCCAGCACCTTTCTAAAACTAGCCTTCTCTTACAGAAATGTATTAAGTGGGAGCCTTAAGTAGAAAATATTCCTACGTAATACATATTTATTGCAACTTTATTTTTATACTAAGTTATTGATTTAGCAGTATACAGATAGTGTATAAAGCTAGTTTAGTCATTAACCCACTAAACCAATTGTTAACTGCCTAGATAAAATTTACCAAGTCAGATCAACAGTTAAATATAACTTAATTTTCTCTTTAAACTAAAATAGATAAGAAAGGTAATTTTAATTATGTTTAAATATCAAGCAGCTATTTTTCTGTGGATGCAAATATTTCCTAATAAAGCGTCAAGAAATTAATACAACATCGATCTTAAAATGTAAACATACTCATAAGAGTACGATCACAATGGCCTATCCTTGTGATAGGTGTTATGATCAAGGGCCCTGTACCTGGCACACTTTCAAAGCTCACTAACAGGGGAAAAAATGTTAAATTTTTTGAGTGTATATTAATATACATAGGAGTCAGTAACTTTTGGATTTCTTACAAAATTAGTCATTCTATGTAAAAATTCAGATTCAACTTCTAAAACTGCTTTTATTTAGAATATGGTACACGAGGCTTCTTTATCTTCTTGGAGTTCTCCCGATCTGTAGGATAATTTGAATCATTACCACTCGATAAATATTGTTAGACACATTGTGATGTTCAGTTGTTTAATGTGTCCTGGAAAAAAATTTTTAAGTATAAAATGGATTTTCTTGCCATTTAAATGTTATAAAACTATTCCTGATTAAAACATGAATCTCTTAGAGGTTTTCGTAGTAGGTAATTCTCTGGGCGAGAATTTTAAAAATTTTTAACTGTTAACCAATAAATTACCAAGTAGTGTATTTTTTTGAGGTGCCTGATTTCCATTCACATTTGAAGAACCTCACTACGTTGTTGGGTGGTCTTTAAGGCAAGGTTTTGTGGTCCAGAAAGTAGATCTTTTTACCCAGCTTCTATAACAGTTAACATGTTAAAAAGGTATAAATTCAGACTTAATTCCATCAGGATTTTTTTCTTAACTAAATTGAGACTAACAAACCTGGCTATTAAAAAAAAATAAGTGTATCCATTTGTTCATTTCTAGTATTTATCCAAAGGCCACTTAGAGTCTGTATAGGTTATAGGTTAAGGAAATAATTTTGACTGTATCTTTCTTTTCTTTCATGGTTGAGTTTTTCTCCGCTTATATAAACCAAAAAGAAATTCCCACGATGACATTAATAGATTTGCAAAGGGCCAGCTAAAATACTCGGTCTCCGTGCTTGTTTCCCTGTGGCCCTTTGGTTGAAATGAATGGGCAATGTCCCTTCTAGGACTATTTGATCTTTCTTGAGTTAGAGTGAGCGCTGTGTGATTTTTCTCTCCTTCTATCATTTCCTAGCTTCAAAAATCAAAGAATTCTTGACTTCACCCTTTCTTTCCTCAATTTTTATTGTTATTGGATCCTTTCCTGAGTTCCCTTGCTTCAAAATATTTGGTATTGTGAAAAAGCAAGCTCACTTTTAACTTGCTTTGACTACACGTGTGAGAGCAGAGAATCGTTTCAGGTGTTGACTTATCTTTTTACACTTGAGAGACTGATGTGGTTCATCACAGCCCAAAGCCATGTCATGAAAGAGCTCCAGATGCTGATCTTGAAACAGCAAAAACTACAGGATGTTGTTTTTGTAAGGAACCACTGACAGGTTAAGAGTCAGTGGATGGTACATCCACGGCAAATATGCACAGCATAATGAAGTCTCAGGAGGGGGTACAGTTATTAGACTAGCTGAACCGAATTACGGCATTCATGATGTTCTGTGAAAACATCATGTTGGGCCAAAAGTCCAAGGTTCATGTAGAGGAGAGAATAGGATGGGGAGAGCAGAGAGAGTGAGAGACAGAAAGCATGAGAAGATGAGGATGACTGCAAGAGAAAGAGAAAATCGATTCTTTTGATTTGCAAGCATAAAGAGTTTGACAATGCCATTGTCATACTTAATATCATTTCCTAATTATACATATGCATGCTATTAGACAAAGTGGCTCATGAGCAATAGAGAAAAATGATTAACAACAAAGACCAAATTGAGTTCAAAATCCAGCCTCCCATTTACTGGTTAGTGGTGTTAAGCAGTTTATTGAACCACCAGAAAGCCTCAGTTTCAGTATCTGTAAAATGGGGATAATGATATCACATTTTAGAGTTGTAAGGATTAAACGGGATAATACATATAAAAGCACAATATAAGTGATCAGTAATTAGTAAATTATGATCATAAAACTATATATTATTTTAATTATTTTAATTATTTTATCTTCCTGCTAATGATAGTCACTTAGAAATGCTTGGTGGGGTAATTATTTTGAATTTTTTTCCAATAATACTTTTATACCATTAAAATTTCTAATCCTGGTGCTATTTTAGGCCAATGCTAATGATCGCCGAGTACAATATACTTCAAGAACATCAAAACCTTTCACAGATTCAGATGTTATTAAATAAATATAGTACTTTAGAATCATAAATTGAACCAAAGAAACAAAATAATTTCATCTATAAGTTTTTAAAGTCACTTATTGAAACTTCTGAATTCCAGGTAGATTATTGCTTAATTTTAATACAAGTTTGGTTTGGTGGAAGCGTTTGATGTATATAGAATTATTAGGTGGTTTTAATAGTGAAAACAGCCTCATCAAGAATTCTGAAGGTTTTTTTCCCCCTTAGCGTTAGTATTATCCACTTTGAAGGATGCATTAGTATTCCTTATTTTTCTTATTATGTAATTTTTATTGTATGTGGAGATAGAATTAGCTTATCCCTTTACAATCATTTTTGCATATTCTGTAGCTATTTGTTGAATAAATTAATGAATTACATTTACTAGTAAAGAGAAAATGCATTTTTATTTGAATAATTAAAAAATAATTAAATGGCACTCCTGTTGTCTATTTTTATTTTCCAGATTTGAGGGATTGTTCACTTTAATTATAGTTTATCGAGTTTAAGATGGTGAACAAATGAACTTACCTTAATTTGTTTTTCTTTTCTTCATGCGAGAAGAAATATAAAGCAGTACAGAAAATGCAGAATTTTACCTGAGGATTACATATTTTGATAACACAAATAAATTTAGGTAAGATGTGGATGAAAATGAGGCTAATTCTGGTCTCAGGGATGGTTTACCACCTTTTTTTTCATCTTTTATAGTCACTTAATTTCTCAAAGAAATTTATATTTTGGATGACAGGTCATGTCAATGAGGCCTGCCCGGTTTAGATAGCCTGTGGAGTTGCAACCACTTGAAATTATTCTCGTGCTCTTGAATAATGCCCCTCTAGAGTGCACCTCAAATTCAGCTTTCTTTTCTAGCCCAGTTTTAATGCCTAGCTAAAGAGTGCTGAGTGCAAGGAATACTTACAGAGTGGACTTCCCTATGGTAAAACAGCATGGACAGCTCCCAACACTGCAATCAAGGATGCCTCTAAAAGCTTTAATTTAAAAATAATAATAATAATAATAAGTCTGCATGAAGATGATGGAACCCTCTAAGGCATATGGGCTTAGAGAATTATTCCCATCTGCAAACCCCCTCCCCTGCTTAGTAGCCCTTTCCAGGGTTATGATTACTGGAAAATGGCTGTTAATCACCAGATTTTTTTTTGACTGCAGCTGCTTCAGTCAGACTACTAATCTATTAAACAACTTGGTCCCCAGTTTAAAATTTGCATTGTATACTGTATAGAATAATTTTTCATTGTAATCATAGTATCCAAGAGAACTTCCTGATATGATTTATAGAAGCACATTTGTTTTTATGTATGGACCTCTCTAGCGCTATTGAGCCAACTGCTTAAACAATACTGTGGTTGATCAGCATAAAGTAAAATATTGTATTATTGAGTGCAAGCAGCATTTACAATAGTCACATTTACAGAATATTTGAATTGTAGTATCTTTAGCACTCAGTAATATAATACTCACATAATTCAAAACTTAACCCAGATATTTAAAATTTGACTTGAATCTGAAAGGGTTTTTAGTTTAGCATTCTTGTACCACACTGTGGTAGAGTGGTCTGATCTCTTTTTCTACCTTAAATCTTATTGCATTTGCCATAACTTGAAGAAATCATCCAAAACCTGAATCAATATTTAGTATTAAGAAGAGACAAAACATCTAATTTACAAAGGACCCTTTTAAAACACATTCTTATATGTAAAATTGACAGGCTACAAGAGGTGGTTGGATGAAGTTCATCGTGTTGGAAAGAATGTTTCAATTAAAGTTGAGCACTTTCTCTTCCAGGTCTTTTTTTCTCCATTTTTTATTTGCTGTGCCAAGGTATCCATGTGCGTTTTTCCACTGTCATCTGGCTCATTCCCAGCAGATGCACACAATCTGTTCTGCTGTCACTAACAGGGTTCGGTTTATGAAAAGAATGTGTCAGAACATGCCACTATAGTCACTTTTACAGGTTTTTTTAAAGAGTAACTGAGAATATATGCATTGCCCTAGTTTTATTGTACTCAGCCTTTAAGAGATTTCTAAGAAACTTTTATAATATTCATAGACCAAAAGCTTTCTTCCAAACATATTTTTGACCAAATATTTACTTTCCATTAAAGATAAAATTTTGAAAGTTCACAAACATCTTTAATGGTGAACAAAATGTTTTTAAATTTAAGAGTAGATTTTTATAGGAATGTTTAAAATAAACCAAAGATTTTGCAAAAATCAAATGTCCAATTATGAAATTTACTTCATAAACATTAAACATATCTCATACTAAAAACAAATGTACTTTCCTACTCAAATCAAGGCTTTATGTTAAAATATTGTGATATACTATTTAGGGTATAGTCATAAATACCAGTTATTTGACTTCATAGATAACATGGGTTTCCTTAAGTCTTTGACACCATTCAATTAAACCAAAAGTAGTTAAACTATCTTATCCTATATGGAAACACTTGATAAACTGTACTCTCTCAAAATAACGTGACATTTTTCTTTTATAGATTTCTTTTTTCATTTTAAAAGAATACGTAAATGTTTCTGAACTTAACTTTTATTGATTAAGGTATCTCTGTTTCTATCAAGTATTCTAAATAAAAATTCAGTTTTTTGTCATCGTCTTCATAAAAAACAATTCCTCTGGTTTTATAGAAATGAAAAAAAAATTCATGCAATGGAAACCTGCATTCATTCTTGAAATAATGAGCTTAATAAGTTAGCAGAATTTGAAATTTTAAGTATTTGTAGTACATACATACTGTATATATGTGCACATGCAGCTAGAAAGTGGACACATGTACACTTTGTATACAAATCATGATATTTAAATATCTTCTAGAACTGAAGATTTAAAAATGTACTTAGGCGCTAATTTTAGATTTTCAAATTTCGATATGAAGAGCAACTCAAAGTTCAGTAAAAGTAAGCATTTTTTAATCAAAGTTATAATTTGCATGAGCTAAAAATGAAGATTTAGAAACTATATTAATGAATAATCATATACAAATTAAGCATTAATTATATTTATATAGGAAAACTAGATTTCGGCGTAAAGAAAATTTATGAAATACATTTTTAAGGCATAATTTCTATCAGAAATGTTCTAATTATGAAACTGACATGTTGTCACATAGACAGTTCAAGCAATATACATTAAGAGACCTTTTCAAAACAACTTTGTGCATTTTAGCAAGAGAATAATTTACCTGGACCTTTTTGGCTCTGTTATCACATCATATAGACTAATTGCTAAATTATTTTTCTAGAGTTGTATCAAATGATTGTTATAGTAAATTCTCTTAATACCTAAAGGAAGATGAATTCTTGTTCATTATATTTTAAATGTGGATATGGATACATGTCTATCGTAAGTTGATTTTGTAATATTTTTGACTGTGAACAAGGCACAATTAGTTAAGTTCAGTGTTAAAAGTAAAGTTCTGGAGTTCACTTTTTCCTGCCAATATTTTTTTTTTTCGATTGGTACACTATATTGTTCCTTCTTTAAGCATTTTATTTTATTATTAGTTTCAAATGTACAGTGAACTAGTTAGACATTTATGTAGTTTATGAAACAATCCCCCCGATTATCACTCCTCTGGCTCTACACTTAGTCATTGCATTACTGCTGACTACATTCCCTGTGCTTTACTTTTTAACTAGTCTATAGGTACTTGAATTGTTTAGTTTTTCATAATCCTGAATATTTGCTCTTGGGATAAAAAGGCTACTCTACACCAAGAGCAGCGGTGAACTAAAAAGAATGTTTAGTCACATCCCATAGATGTCAGACAGAGCCTCTCCCTCGTCCTCTCAAGCCGTCAGCAGTAAAGTGCGGGGGGGGGGGAGAATTCCTGCCATGCTGTACAAGACAGTAGACTTAGACTTGCTAACTTACAACTGCCAGAATTAAGGGAGGGATCACAAGGACTGGGGACAACCAGAATCTTTTCTTTTGCTACAATTTTAATATACACAGTGCCATTTTGAGACAAAACTCCATAAGCAAACTTGATTATATTTATCCAGAATGATGAATCCTTAAAATCCTTTATCATTCAAAGTTTTAATACGATCCTAAATTTCATTCGGAAAAAAGGCTTACTCCTTTTAGTGAGACTCACAGAACTTAAAGAATATTTGCAAATATGGTTTGCCTTGCGAAATACTTTTAAATACCAAATTTTCTAAAAATGTAGGCTCTTTTATTTATAATGCCTTATAATGAAATAATCAGATTTTTTCCCCTAATTTTATTTTTAAAGTTAAAGAAAGAGTAATTTGAAAATTTCCTGGTTCTCTAAGATATGAATGATAGGGCCAGTTTATCTCAAAAACACTTCTTTTTGAATTCTGCCAGTTGCCTCAACTTCCAACATGGGTACCACTCTTTTTTGTGTTTGGGAGGTAATTCTTTCTTTACATCTGCTTAGTCATAGATCTTTTTGGAGCAAAGACAGAGTCTTTTTGTGAAGCCGTCCCCAAAATATGTATTATTCATAGACTATGAAGCCCATCAAAGAGTCTCACTGGATGGGTAATGATAGGTTGGACTGCAGTGACCAGAGGTTCTCCACTTAGCTTTCTTTAGAAAATTTAGACTGTTGCATCCTTTTTCCATCTGCTTAAACATATGTTGACCAGTTGGTTCTCAGTTCTTGCTGGCTTGATGGCTGGAAGTAAGACTGATCTAGATCATCTAGAAATATAATTGATACTTTCAACTATGACTTAGGAATTCCATTTTTATCCAACATCACTAAAGATATCGCTAATAATTCTAATAACTTATTTGATATGTGTGAAAAGTTCTATTATTAATTTGAAAGTATTATTAATTATTGGATATTTTACATGATAGAAATCACAGCTAAGATTTTTTTGAGAGCTTACTGTATATTTGGGCACTGTTCTAAAGTCTTGAGATTTTAAACACATTAACTCATTTATTCCTCAGAACTGATTGAGATAGGCACTGTTACACTCCCCATTTTACAGATGAAAAACTGAAGCAAAAAAAAAAAAAAATTAAGCATCTTGCCTAAAGTTATCCACTCCATTAACGGCAAAGCTAGAACCTCAACCAGATAGTTGGTCTCTAGAGTCCACTCTGTTACTTTCTAAGCCAACATCTCACATACATTATCTCAGCAATTGGATAAGGAAAAGGAAATGACTTAACTGTAGAAACAATTTCCCATGGCATCTTGGGGAAAAGTATTCAATATCCCCAGAATGATGTTTTATAAACTATGTTTGTGTGAAAAGTTAGTACAGTTTTTAAAGACACATGAACTAATTCTTGGTCTATGATGCTGTTCCATATTGTCAACCTGAAGGAAAAAAAACACATATTTATATGTATATATATATTTACATACACATATATACTCAACTATTTAATAGATCTTCCTTTAACAAGCAATATATTATTGCTATTTATGAAAATGTATTTTTCCAGTTATAATCTTAACTCTAATTGAAATGTGAACATCTAGTTTTATGTCGCCTTCATCTAGTGACCTCCAGTTTGCTTCTCGCTTTTTGAGCTGTTTTAATTTTTAACCTTTACTTGCAGGAATCATGGTAATTTATATAGTTTTAATTTAAGAATGTGAGCTGTATGACAGTCTATAAATGGATATTAAATGGATTTCAGGAGTTATTCAGTTAATTTAATTAGTGGAAATGGATATTCTGGAGAATTTGAATTCAAGCACATCTTTTAACTTTCGCTTTGTAGTTGAAAAAGAAAACAAACAACAAAACCTTGAAACCAGAGATAGAGATGAAATAAAAACTGACAAGTTAGAACAACATGCATTGTATTTGAAAACTAGGAAATGTTATATCAAGTTTATTCAAATACATGGCTTTTAGTTTTTAACTGAATATTTCTGTGTTCAGTAAAAGGCCATTTGAAAAAGATAACTTTTAGAATTTTTACTATGAAAAATAGTATGAACTTTCTACCCTGTAATAAACAGTTTTCTTGTTTTTTCATAAAGCATTACCATGCTCTTGACTAGAAGTGAAGACAGAGAGGCTGGTCAGAGGTCAAATAAGACTCAGATATTTATAAATTACCAAATTTGTATACTTTGGACTTCAAAATTAATGACTGCCATATCTTTAAAGTCATGGATTTCTTGCCAAATTTCCACAGTGAATTTTAGTAACTGCTTTTGGTTCTGCTTTATTTTACTGTTGAAGAGAAGCAAATGCTTATTTCAATTACCATGCAAATAGCAAAATAACCTGTGTTCACTGTATCTAAAAAAGCTTTTTTTTTAGAAATGTGACTTGAAGATTTGGGAATTAGATGTGTAATTTGGAATTAATTGGTTACAGTGATAAATGGCCTCCATGTCACAATGTGGTGCCCACTGGCAAAAGGAGTTTTGTGTGCTTTATGTAATATTAAGTGCCACTGGTAATGCTCAGTGTTCATTCCTCTCTTTCTAGTGAAACCACTGAAGCTAGTTATGTCTACTTCCTAATGTGATTTTGACTATAGTTATTTGAATTCCCTCTTTGGACCCTTCCAACTGTAAAGCACACTCTTAAGACTCCATAAAACACCAGATTTACCTTTACTATCCATTTGAGTTCTAACTATACAGGAAATAAGTATTCACTAAAAAGGCCTGGATTACCCAAAGACGAGGAGGAAGTCAGAGCTGTTAACTAATTCTATAAAAGATAATTACATAAAGTCATTAGTAATATTTCCAGAAGAAGATTGCGATGTAGCAAATATTGTTTTTCAAAAAACTTTTCAAAAAATTTTGAGCATTCAAGGACTAAATTAACTAACAATTTCTCACAAACAGAATCCATTAAACTGCTGTGAGCTGTAATTGATCTTGGGTATATGATAAGTGACAGGGTCATAGATATAAAACACTGAGTGTCCTTTGTACAGTTAGTTCAGAGCAGTGGTTCTCAATCCTGGCTAGATGGAGAGCTTTTCAAAAATACTGAATCCCAGGTCCCACCTCCAGATTTAGATTAATTTGTTCTGCCATCTCGGCATTGCTGTTTCTGAAAGCTGCCTGGGTGATTTTAATGTGAAGCCTGGGTGAAAACCACTATTTAGAAGAAGACAAATGTGAATCTAGAACTTGGTGACACAACTTCATGCATTCTGAAAGTTAAAGAAACAAATAAGCATGTAACTTGAAAACTGTCTTGGGCTCTGCCCATAAAATGTCTATTGCTGTTTCCCCAACACATCCCCTTTGGACATCGACTACAAATTTATTAATTAATCAGTCAATTCATTCACTAAGTGTTTAATGAGAGGTAGCTTGCTAGACGTTAGGGATACAAAAGTGAAAGATGGAGCCTCTGCCCCTGAAGAATTCACTCTTATGAGGGCGATGAACATGCCAGATGTGATTATGAGTGTAATGTGATGAAAGCTATACTACAGGTATGTTGAAAATAAAGAGGATACTTAAGTGATGGAATATTCAGTTTTTTCGGGAGATGACTGACCAAGTCAGTCTTCAGTAGAAGAAAGGACACTCAAGGTGAATCTTAAATGATGAATCAAATCTGACTGTTCTGAAAAAGGGAATTTTTTTGGATTTGTCTCTCCTCTGAAAGCAAAACAGATTTTTATGAGTTTCCTGTATGAAATCATATTCTCAACTTTGCCACCCCATTTGGAGACCTTGCCCAGGCCTCATCCACAACTTTAGGTTCTGTTGAAATTGGGGGCAGTAAATGAAGCTATGGGGATAATATCAGAAGTAGGAAGTGTCTAGCTAATCCCTTTTCATTTTCTGATGTGACAGAAAACTTCACTATTAACTTGGAGGGCTTGCTTCTTCTCCACTCCCACTCACACCATATTTCCTAGACACAGCTGAAAGGAAGGATGGCCTGATCCAGGTCCTCCCCTGCAATTCATTGTTTTGACAAGGGATGTGGAACAAGTTATGAATGAGGGAGAAGAGCACCAACAGTGAGATACCACCACAAGAATACTTTATACAGTGGGGACTCAACTTTGATCTGTTACAAAAAGTTATTAAAAAAAAAAAACTTCAAGTGGTATTTCTCCTTCTTTTTCTTTTTCTAGAAAAGTAAAATTAGATAAATAAAAGTACTTTCGAGATGTCATACCCTTAGGAAAAAATCTTATATACATTAAAGATACTCTACTAGAAGGGAATAAATCCATAAAACATAGCAAACCATGGCCTTAAAAGATACATAGAATCCAAGAAACTGGACTTGTTCCTTCTCTGTTGCCAAACATACATTACACACACACACACACACACACACACACACACACACACACACACACGCACACACATACCCACCCCAGCTTCTTGTCAGAAGATGGAAAAGGCAAGACATGATTAGAAAATAAATATACTAGTTCTACAATTACATAGAAAAATATAACATTATTTCATAGGAAGCCTTATTGTAAAATGGGCCCCATCCAGCTTTATGTAAGGGGGATTAGATGGTGATATTAGTTATGTAATGGAATAAAATTCCAAGTCTGTAAACCAACTTTTCATTTCAACTACTAGACCACGTTACCCCACAAATCAGATTCTTCATTAAATTAGCCCAGTTTCATGTTGGGAGGGGGACCTGGGCTGCACTGCTTGATAATATCATTTCCCAGTGACTGGAGTAGAGAATTAAATTGGTTGTGAAAGACTGAGAACTTTGATCTAATGGATTGCCTTTCTTTGGAAGTCATAAAATTTGATCTCCAATAGATAATACATTGGTATCACACATGCAATTAGAAAATTATCACCTTGAGTAAATTAGTATACAGCACTGAATTCAATTAGCATATTATTAGAGATTTACAAGTCTGTAAATATCATAAGATGAGACATTGTTTTAATGCAACTGGGAACTCTCCAAAAATCCAATATGATCCAGGTGAAAACTAGTGATGTTAAGCCCTTGGAAGACCCTAGTGCTGGCTTTGCAGGAAAGGAACATATTTATTAGGACTTTTATCTCAGAAAGGCAGAGCTTTCTATGATTGCAACTTATAAATCTATTGAGAGTCGGCAAGGTTATCCAGATGAGTTTTTCTCTCGTCTTACAATTGCCGAGAAGCTCAGTCATGGCAATCAGTTCATAAATGGATAGACCAGTAAATTTCAAGAACATACTATATCCAAAAAAGATTAACACTACAACACACCTGTGTTGTATTTCTAAGATAGTTTAATACAGTGGATTTCAGATCTGGCTTCACACTCAAATTCTTGAAGAGCTTTAAAAAATAACAATTCTGGAGAACCAACTCCAATGATTATGATTTCATTGGTCTTGGATGGGTCTATATACTATTATTTTTAAAAAATATCCGAAGTTGATTCAAAGGTATAGTCAGGGTTAAGAACCTCTGTTAAGTGC
This sequence comes from Pteropus vampyrus, assembly GCF_000151845.1. Classification (NCBI taxonomy): domain Eukaryota; kingdom Metazoa; phylum Chordata; class Mammalia; order Chiroptera; family Pteropodidae; genus Pteropus; species Pteropus vampyrus. The sequence goes on along the minus strand of NW_011888792.1, from coordinate 7,643,243 downwards.
TCAAAATCTTTAGAACTTTGAATCATCTTTGAACACTAAGGTGAGTAAATAAGGGACATTGGCATTACTTCCCTTCTAATTATAAAATTGAGGAGAAAATAAAGTGAATTCTTAAGTTATAGTAGGGAAATTATCTCTTCCATAGAATCTTTCCTTTCCCAGCTTGTGAGACCAGCTGCATCATTCCAGTTTTAAAATTATTGGCATTTCCAAAGATGAAGTAACAGGGGAAGTGATGAATTTTATAAATAGACTGCCTGAAATATTTGGCATGAGGGGTCAAGATGTAGGCGAAGCTGGAAAAGACTTTAGTTTGTGTATTAGCCAGAGACCAACAGTTGTTAAATTCCCTAAATTTCCTTAAGAAAGGGAAGAGTAAGAATCCCTTTAAGAACATAATTTTTTTTTTCTCCAATGTGTAGTCAGTAAAACCCAGAGGGGAAAAGAATGTACCTTTCAAGCCAAAATTAGGTCATGCCAACCACAGCAAATTGGAAACTCTGCTTAAAATGTAGTCTTGTAGGATTGCTGTGGATCATCTTAATGTCACGCACGTGGTGGGGCTGACGCTTCCAGATCATGGCTGGGGGGCTCTGCTGAGCAGGCCAGCTCTGCTGACTAAGTCTGATCGCCCCAGTCAGGCTGCAGTTGGCACACAGACATGACCTAAGTTCGTGTCTGAAAGCTATGCTCTGGAATATGGCATTTTTTAAGGTGAAAAAAAATTACAGTTTCTAAAAAAAAAGGCAACAAGACACAGTTCGTTTTCTTTTATGATTCTGGAAGGGGGAAATGTTAAAGGAAATGGAATAGACAAATCCAGCAGAGTGGCCAGCAGGCATGCCTTCCTGGTAATTAGGAGGAGGTTGCCAAAGAACTAACCTTACCATTAAAAAAGAAAGAAGGAAACCTACAAAGTAATAGTTTCATTCATTTATTCACCTGTTCACATTAGAAGTGGTGGGATTGTTCTTTTTCCAGCCTTGAGGGATGTGGAAGAAAGTTAGAAGGCACTTCATTCATTTCATTGGCACTTATCATTATTAGAAAGTTGAATCTACTGTAAAATACAATATATTTCCATTATGTAAAAGAAACTGCTGATTTTTTCCTACCTGCAGAACATAGCATTTCATTGGTATTTCTATTCATTATTTGAATGTTGAACTGGCCATAAAAATTTAACTTATTTCCATTACATAAAGGGAAATTTATACTCTTTCCTACTTGCAGAATGTATTTAATAAAATGATAAGGTCTGTAAGGTTTTAAAAACTTCACTATGGAATGCACTGGAGAACTTTATCAAGTTGTGTAAGGAAAGTATTAATGTCTGTTATAGCATCCCATGTGTTTATTCTCTTCTCAAAGGAAAAAAAAAAAGTATATCTTTTGTTGAACACTACCTAACTCATTCCCACCAAAAACAAAATCTCAGATTTTTGGACTTGTTTCTAAATGAGTACATATATTTGCAGCCGAGGGTATTGTAGCCATTAGGTTTACATTTATGTGATATCTGCAAAAAGATTTTCTCATCCAGAGCAACTTTCCAATGTGTACAATTAATTGTATCTGTCGAGTATTCAAATTATTGACATCTCAGGATGAGGCGGCGGTGGATATATAATATTCTATCTGCTATTAACTAAACTAGGATATTCTGTAAGAGTTAGAAAAAAATAAATGCTTTCTTTCTATTATAGAATACTGCATTCTTCAGTTACTTAAAAGGAACATTATGTGTTAAATGACATTCTCTTTGATTTTTCTTGCATACTGGTTCTATATTCTCTGATAACACAGGCACTATAAGACCCGATTGGTATGGCATGAGGGTTCTGGAAGTACTTCGCAGAGGAATAAACAATTGAGCTGGATCTTAAAAGAAGAGCTGGAAAGTGTCATGTCTGGTTGCTGCATGTCTTGCCTTTTGAGTACAGACTCTAGCATACCACCATGTACCCAATGACATGGTCACATCCCCAGCACAAATAATTTGTATCTCAAAAATCTGTTTTAAAACTGAGAAACCAAGGATTTACTTTTCATGGAAATAGTGTTTTAAATGGTTGTTGGCTTCTCACATGTGGCCACAAAAACCCATTGTACAGTTACAATAAAATTTTTTTTAAATAGTAGGAAGCCACATGGTGTTGTAATATAAATAACTGAATTAGATTGTTCAAAGTTTCCTTAACCAGTAATGCTTGGCCAAAGCATTCTTTGACATGGCAGGTGTAATTTTTGTGGAAATAATGAGAACGATCTCTCAGTTTCAAAACGTAGTCTGCCATGTACGGACCTCATAATCATAGTCAGTGTTCCTTCAAAGTGCAGATTCCCTATTTCTGGGGAGAACTTTCAACATCATATTTAGATGTTTATTGAAGTTTGAGGATTACTGCTTAAAGATTGCAGGTATTCTTAGTTTATAATTTCTTCTGAAAATAGTCTTTTCTGTTTCTTAATGCAGGTATACAATAAGCATAACTCTATTTATTAGCTATCATTAGCTAACATATGTAGAACATGTGAGAAAGCAAATTCCTTGAGAGATAACTGAATAAGAACTAAAGAAGAGGACAGAGAGGATTAACAGGGATGTGTGCGAGAGGAGAGTGCCTGAGAAGGATTTGACTAAAGGAGCATTAGGACTCAGGCAGTTGGGCTCCAGACTCCATGGCCTTATCGACTACACTATGCTGCCTTCTACGGCCCATGATACACTCATAGTGCGCCACCTCTTCCAGGATGTCCCAGGACAACTTTGAGTTTTATTGCCCGTGTTTCCAAAATCTGGACTCTGCCAGACACATGGTTAATAAGATACTTGTTAAATGAATGAACAAATGAATTCTGCTACTCCTTCCTTCTGATCTCTATGGGTTCTCGTTCATTTTATCTTCTCCTGATATGACTGGAAAAGCACCTGGAATGTATTGTAGGTGAATTGACTTGAATTGACTTGAACTGAGAAAAAAAAATTGATGTAACTTGAATTAGAAACTCTTCTCAGCCCTGGTCATGAGGTGATTTGCATATGCAGAGAAATGGAGATGTATGCCTTGAGTTTATCTGAATTGGGCACTCACAAGATGGATTTCATTATCAA
>NW_011888792.1:7634769-7636998 GCF_000151845.1 Pteropus vampyrus | reverse complement strand
TATACAATCACTTTTAGTCATTTAAATTTCCATTTGTCTTTATGAAAACATTGCAACCTAAAATGCAGTTTGATTGTTTACTTAAATAGATGATCCCCGACTTACAATGGTTTGACTTAATGATTTTTCAGCTTTACAATGGTGTGAAAGTGATACACATTCAATAGAAACTAATTAAAATTTTGAATTTTGATCTTTTCCTGGGGTAGCGATATGCAGTACCATACTCTCTAGTGATACTAGGCAATGGCACCGAGCAGCAGCTCCCAATCAACTATGTAATGACCAAGGTAAACAACGGTACTCTATAGTGTATTTATTGTCAGATGATTTTGCACAACTTTAGCCTAGTGTAAGTGGTCTGAGCACATTTAAGGTAGGCTAAGCTAAGCTATGATGTTCTGAGCATGTATTAAATGTATTTTCAACTTAAGATATTTTCAACTTACAGTGGGTTTATTAGGATGTAACCCCATGGCAAGTTAAGGAACATTTGTATTCTAGATATCTAAAGCACTTACAGATTAAGTTTGATTGTATTGGTTGCATATAAAGCTTCAAGTGATAATTATCAAAGTACATTTTAGTACAATTAGAATGCTTTAATCTTTTGGAGATGCTGAAAATAGATTTTATAATTTCAAGTACCTAGGATAAATATTATAGTCTAGTCACATAGCTATAAATGAATAAATTATTTTAATTTAGAAATGTAAGATAGAGAAGTGTACATTTATAAATATTGAATTTTTACATCTTAAAGTAGCTAGATGGTCAACCAGAATGTGAAATTATTAACAGTGGAGGTTTATAGAATGTTAGCATATAGAAGCTAAAAATTAGTAGAAAAATTAGCCAAATTTTAGCAAATAGATGTTCACACTGAAGAAATTCACTAAATCTATAGATCCAATACTTGTTAAAACAGACTGATTGATATCAAAATATGTAACTGTTTACTGGAAGACAAAACAAAGTCTTGGCATTATTCTAATAATGAAATAAAGCAAAGTTTATTAAAAAATATATTCATTAAAATTCATTGGGGGAAGGTCTAGGGAAATAGACTCTGTAATTACCTACGTTATCTTGGAAACATTTAAGGTGACTCATTTATTATTTATTTTATTTTTTTAAAGTTTTAAAAAAATTCTTGTGAAATTTTAATAGTTTCAATACATATATTTAAATTAAAAATAGAACTAGGGAATACCAAACTTACCAATATCTGGAAGTTTCTGGGTTTTGAACTATTGATTAACAGTAGATAATTTCCTGAAGGAATTTGCAGATTCATCTTCCTGAAACATCAGAGAAAACTGAACTTTAACAATGGTCAATCATTAATCCCATTGATATAAAGTTAAACATTTAGACACAAGTCAGTGGATAAATGTGTTCAAACTTTGATTGAAGAATTTTGCAAATTTTTAAGTTAAGCCTTAGGCAACATTTTGTAGTAGCGAAATATCACATTCATTTTCAGTGCATTTTGTCATATCCATATGAGTTTTTTTTTTAACAAACAGATCTCACAATCTTTGTAAACAAGAGAGATTTCCCCTAGAATTCGATAAAATAGCTAAAATTAAGCTGGCTCTTAGACATGTGAATCTTAGGATTTAGATAGTTGGAGCATGTCTATTTATCAATGCCTTTTAATTTCAAATTAACTGATTTAGAAACAAGTAAATTAAAGGTACATTTGACTCTTGGACAACACAGGTGTGAACTGCACAGGTCGACTCATACACAGATTTTTTTCAATAAACAACTGCAGATGTATTTTCTCTTCCTTATGATTTACTTAATATTTTTTCCAGCTTACCTTATTGTAAGAATATAGTATATGATACATATAACATACAAAATATGTGTTAATCAACTGTTTAAGTTATTGGTAATGGCTTCTGGTCAACAGTAGGCTTGTAAGAACTAAGTTTTGTGGTAGCCAAAAGTTATTTGTAGATTTTTGACTGTGGTGAGGGTTAGCTGTCCCCCCGACGTTGTTCAAGGGTCCACTGTATTTTAAAGTGCTTGGCACTAACATATCTTTCAAGAAATAGTTTACAATATTGAAGAATTTTTATATACTGACATGGCCCACCTAGAACTCTAAATAACCAGTCCATTGAGATAGGGAATATTTTAATCAGCTCTTTCACAGAGAACAGTGACATTAGTAAACAAAATTTTTAATCCCCAAGTATGTCAGTTTTTGACTAAAAT
>NW_011888792.1:7632613-7634719 GCF_000151845.1 Pteropus vampyrus | reverse complement strand
ATAAAGCATTTATCAAGACTCTTTCAAATCCCAAAATTTAATAATGGCAGTTGAAAAACAAAATATAAGTCTGAGAAAGAATTCCAAAATTTTTAAAAAAATTTGTATCTGTTCTTCGGGTTTCCTCGGTAAGGACAGCACTGGAACTGACACCCTTCAGGGTGCCTTCCACCCTGTTTGCTCTTCTCCCTTCTTGCACACAGAGCCACTTTGGAGAGTAACACATAAACTGATCTAGAATGGGTCAGTACTTTCACATAATACTAAAATTAGAATGTGTTCTCAGAAACACAAAACTAAAACCCTAGACTCTACTAAAGACAAATATAGTTCATCGTAGTCCTTTTTTCTTATCTCAACTTTTGTGTTTTTAGCAGCCATGATTCTCAAGGATTTAATGAGATGATACACGCACTATAGCATTGTAAAGCTGAAGTGCTATACAAATGTTCAGTTATTTTTAACCTATATTAAATTGTAAACTATTTGTGCTTGGGGACTGTACCATATCTCAGTATCTTTGTTTTCTCTCTCATCTAAATGAATGTTTTACACATAATAGATGTCCCATAAATGTTTGCTGAATTAAACTGAAGCAAGTGAATGAAGGGTAATAATTGTGCCTAATTCAAGTGAGAGAGACCTAGGAAAAACACTTAAGTACTTTCACTATGAGGCTTTTCTCCTCAGAGTTATCTTTCCCACATGTAACATTCAGAAGACTTCATGTGTGACCTATTTTATGTTTAATAATTTCTATCTTGGACTAGAGTTAATATTTAAAATACCTTTCCCAATTTGGTAAAAATTAAGTTTTTCGGGAGGCAGAGATCAGTTTTATTTGCCTTTGTATTTTAGGGTATACTCTCTGATGGATTTATAATGTCTCAGTTGACAGATTAATTTTTGAACCAGAACTGCTATAGTACCTGATTGGCCCAACAATGTTGATCATAACCCAAAATCTTTCCCTTGGGCACGCATTCAATTTCATTGTGAAATGCTATTGCTCACTATTATATGAGTCCATGGCAATAATATCTATTATATACTAACAGACACGCTACAGCAGGGAAAACTGATGTTTAGAAGTCACATACATAGATTAAAACTTCGGTCTCTGATTAGAAAGCATGGTTCTTACATAGCTAGACAAAGCTGCTATCAGTGGCCTTTATTTCATTTCATATACAAGTAATAGATGAATAATGATTCTGCATCTTTTAAAATTATAATATTACATTTCTTTCTCAGATTTTGCCCCCCCACAAAAAAATTATCAATTTTTGTGGTTCTTGTTTGTGTCATGACTCAAAGTCTTGAGATAATACTGTCATAACTGATAAAACACTGTTGAAAGACACATTTATGAGTCAATAAAAGACAGTGTATCTTATTAGCCCTGGTTCGAGTTCAAGTTTTATCTAGTCAATTCATGTAAGTTGAGGATTTTTGTTTTGTGATAAGCATCTGACTAGGTTGGTCTCTTGTTCCTGTAGATATATGAAGAGCCAAGGGCATTGGAAATGGTTTATATATTTTCTAAATCCATTATGTAGACAGCTAACAAAAAATAACTCAAACTTTTTATCTATTCCCCCTCTAGTTAACGTCAGTATGGTGGGAATAAGAAAAATAAAATGATAGTCAAATCTTGAAGTTTTACTTGTCACTAGCAATCTTCATGATATGTTTATTTTAATTAATTATATTGTTATCTAAAAATGATCATCGTTTTTATTTTGCATAGATTTCATTTATTCAGACTGTTTCTAATTACCTGTATCCATTTAAGTATGATGACATTACTGTTTTCAATTTATTGAAAATCTAGGCATTATTTATCTAATGGAACATTTCTTCTCAGTGGTCCTAATGGAAGGTATTTGTCTACCAAGTATACATAGGTATTTGATAATTGACTCTTGTTCAAGGGTGTCCAAGTCCAGCTTAGAAGACTTCATTATCTATTAGGTACTCACCTCAGCTAGAGCAACATTTTAACACTACATAGCTACTTAAGAACAGCATAGGTACCATTTTAATTATCATTTGGATATAATACTTATGATAAAAATCCTTTAAAATTTTTTGCTTATTGTAACA
>NW_011888792.1:7584066-7630328 GCF_000151845.1 Pteropus vampyrus | reverse complement strand
TGAACTTTATTTTTTCACATCAGTATGCCCTGTGCATCAGTGTAGATGGGGGTGAATTCATAGCATTTTTTTTAATGTGCTTAGTCAAGTTGGTCAAGTTAACTTAGTCAAATTAACTACTGATTAGTAGTTAATAGGATGGAGTGAGTAGTTACCATACTTAAGTTTTCAAAGTATATCAGTTCACCTACCTTATTATGACTAGAATAATTACAACAAACATTAAATAATATCTGTAAAGCACTTAGCATATTGCTTATTACTGTTACTACTTAGAAAGGTATAAATGTGTGAAAATGTAAATTCTTATCTTAAGGAGATGGTTTTCATCCACATAAGGTTTCCGATATTCTACAAAGTAGGAGATGTGACATAACTAGAAATTTATACCCATTCAACTAAATTCTGCAAGTAGGTTTGTTATTTTCTCCTAAACTGTTTTTGGCTATTAAAGCTTTGGACTTCAAATATAGACCATTATTAGGTTTTTAAATCATGCAGATTCTTTCCGTTACCTCTTTCTGCTACTTGCTTTTTGGAGAATTTTTTTAAAATAGCAAATTATTTTATAACATCTTTGGAAAAGTTTTAATAATAAGATTATAAATCTCAGCTATATATATGAATTTTAGTTACATCACTTTATGCCCAATTACTAGTTACTATAAGTTTGCTGGTTAGAATTTATTTGCACTCTATACATTGCCAATTTTTATGTGTATACTTTATAAATGCAATATATTTGAATCTAATTTTTATAATTTAAGTCATAGTTGTTTGTATTCAACTTCCAATTTGTGAAACTCCTTTGTAATACATTTGTGATCCAAGTCATTACCAAAAATTATGCATCTATAAATGAGATAAAATAGAAATAGTGATCTTATGTGAAAGCTATAGATTGGTGTCTGATCTAGTCTCCTAATTATGCATCTAATCATCCTGTTAAAATTCTATCTAGAGGTCCTGGAATTATTCTCTTTATCCTTTTCTAATGTCATTGTTTTATAGATGAGTTACTAAATGAAAAAAAGAAAAGCGGTAATTGAGGAACTTGGCATGGAGAATTGTTGCCGTACTCAGCTCTTTTTATCTTTTTCTAAATATAGTTTTAAAATATTGTTCAGGTCAGCTGATGTATAAGCAGTGGAGTGCTTCTTTATATCTTCTTTCTTTCCCAGTCATTTCAATAATGTTTTGATGCATTAAATTACATAAGGGAAACAAATCAGTGCCAAGTGCTAATATCAAATTGAGAATTGAAATTGCTAATTCCCCAGATATTTTTAATATATTGCTAATCTCAAGACCAGGACTAAATTGGTATCCCAGAACTAAAGTAGTAAATTTTTAATAGAGATGTCTCTTACAAGCAAGTCTTATTATAACATCCTAGAATATCATTTATTTGAGTGTGTGATTTATTCTATTTAAATATAAGCCCTGTAAAGGAGAAGTGTTAATCTATTTTTACTCTAAGTACATAAATATGTCTGCTACACTCTAGTCAGTGGATGTATATTCAGAAGCCAATATGCCTAGACTCTCACATTTCTTCTGTAAATGATGAATAATATTGATAAATGAAAATTACAAATCTACAATAAAGCTTAACTATTGAATACTAAATCATTCTGTTACTAACTCTGTGTTCCAATGACATTTTCTAGACTAAAAAAAAAATGTTATTCCTACGTTTAAAAAATATTTTGTGTTTTTGCAGCAATGTAAGGAAATGCGCAATTTTCTTGAAAGAAAATTCACAATGCAGCCACAAATAATTCCCTTTAAGATTCAAAGTGCCATTTTCAAAAATGGTTAAATTTTCAGAATAGAATATTTAAAACCTCTTTCCTGCCAGACTTTACATTCCACATGTTTGGTACAATTAAAATAGAAGAGTGGTGGAATGGAAGTCTTCCATCTATATTTTGGAAAAACATATTCACTCACCTCAATTTGTCAGTGTGCATTAAGAGGTAGGTCATTATGCGTAGAAAAAGCAGAAGAAGGCAGCTCTAACTCATGTGACTGACATATACTGAACATGGCCATTAATACAACTTGGCAGTGACCTTGGCAGCGTTACAAGTAATCTTCTTTCAGGGATAAACTATTTGAATGATATTTCTACCATGTTAAGCACAAAGAAAGTTCTCTTTGGAATTTTATTGCTTAATTTTCTTTTATCCTAACAAAAATATTTTTTAAATGATCCCTTAATGATTTTCTCTTTCTGTTTGCTCTCTCAAATAACAGTTCCCTCCAACGCATTGTTGCTGTCATCTTTCTGTCATTATGAGGGACCGCTTTATATGTGGTAGCACTTTCATAAAGGGTTAAAGTCAACTTTATTTTTATTGTAGGCATTAATCTGTAGTCAAATTTTATTGTACAATTGATAACCAGAGCTGTAAAAAGCAGAAAGCATATATAGAGAAGATGTAGGTTGAAAACTTGATGTCGAAGAAAACTTTTTATTAAATGGTTTACAAAAGACTTCAAGTTTGTAATTATTATTACCACTTAAGATTTGTTTAGATTATATAAAATAAAACATAAATTTTTATCACAATTTCTTAGATTTCGCAATAAAGATTCAAGTGCATCATTGCTTATTTTCTACTGCATTTGAATTTGTCACACAAGAAGGGAATTGTGTTGCATAGAAGATTCAAGTAAATGAATAGAAAAAATAATGACAAATACTAAAGTCGTAATCTTATTAAAACATTTTATTGCCATTGTAGTCTTACAATAATAATCTGTACTGAAATGCTTACAATAAAGACTCTTCATGTAATGGAGGTTGGGCTTAGTAAAAAGGCTCTAAGCAGGTCATAATTTCTTACAGTTGCTTCTACGTCATATTTCAATACAGAAAATGAACCATGACTATAAAGGAAGAGCATTTTTTTTTTTCCCATAATATGGATCCACTTTTACAAACTTTCTTCCTGAATTGTTTCTGGGGTCATTTGCAATTTGTTATCAACAGGATTTATAGGAGCCATTGATATTGGTGGATATGACCATTTCGATTCAGTGTTCCTTATTTGTAATGTACATTCTAGTTTAACTTTTAAAAGCAGTCCAAATTAGTTAATTTCTGGAATTAAAGCAAATTCACTTGTCATTAACATTTTTAAAGATCACATGTATATATGTGAATGCAGAGTTTTAGAAAACTGTTGTCAATTAATGGGTCATTTTAAGTACACAGGGTGAATTATTTTCATACATAGAATCCTTAAGAATTATTTGATTAGAAGGACATAGAAGTTTATTAGGTAAGGCATATTCAGTAAATTACAGCACACTGCATTTCTTATCAGTTCACCTATAAATTTAACCTTTGGCGACATCTATTTCCAATTCTTTGTCAACTTGATCTATATAGTCAGAATTTCTTATTGTGTTTAATTACTAAAGCATACACCAAAAGGAAAATTAGAGGTAGCTTATCCCTGGCTATGAATTGTAAGTAAATGGTTGGTGGCAGCCTATAACACTTTAAAATCTTAACCATAAGGAAAGTATTGTCCTTGAAATAATTGTAAGTAGAAATACATTAAGAGATAAAATTTAAATCAGAGAAAAAAGTTACCTAGTATTTTTGGTGTATTATATTTAAGCTATAAATAGCAACATACTTTAAGCCAGTTTTCAAAGAATGAAGTGGAAAAACTAAACAGAAACAAAATGAAACACCCTTCTCTAGTGAGAATCAAACTTTTAGGTTTATTTTTAGACATATTTTACTGTCAGATGATTTAGGACTTTGACATAAAATTTAAAAACTAGATGATAAAAATATTTTCTTAGAATTTTGTAAGGCCTCCTAACACATGTGGCATTAAAGCCGAGGAATCAATTTGAAATCTGGAGTCAGGTTCCGTTATCTCAAAACCTAGTTTTGTTTCTGACTTGAAGTATAAAGTTGGGCAAGTTCTGTATTATTTCTGTGCCTTGATTTTTTCTAAACAAATATACTATGCAGGTTGATCATGATAGCGCAAACTTATTCAGGCAAAATCCAATTGAAATAATAGAAATAACATTCCTGAGACATGTTCATTCAGTGTTACCACTATCACTAGGATGATTAAAAATTGTTTTCGCAAAAATAAAATATCAAATACAAATTGAGTCAGTTGCAAAAATTGCAGATTTTAATTTTTAAATCTTTTTTTTCTATGTTTCAGATCTGAAATAAATCTCCTAACATGATAATTTTCTGGATTAGAGAAAGTCATAGATATTAGTTTCAATAGATCATAAAATCTTTTATTAGAAATATAAAAAAACATGTATATTGTGTAGGTGATAGCTCTTTGTAGTGGAGAAAATGAGTCTTACAAAAAATTGAATGAAATATAAAAATTGAATTTCAGAAATATTAAAACTTGTTTAAATGTGATTGTGTAGCATTCATTGTCTACCTAGTAATTGGTCTGTTTCATTTTTGCACATTCTCAATAGAATTATAAAGATAGGCCTTGATTTTTTAAAATTAATTTCAACAATTTATTGGTTCACCATTGATTTTTTAAATATAATTTAAATAACACAGACACAGACACAGTATTTTAAGTGATGGAACATGCCTATGTTTGAGTGTTTAAGCTTATATAGTTAAAGTTTTGAGGGAAGGCAAATGGCTAATGGAATAGATCCAAACTGAAACATTTTCCATGCTATGATTTAAAAAAAAAAAAAAAACTAAACAAAACCCAAAAAAACAATAAAGAGATTTTACAAAGTCTTGCATCCAAAAGAAATGAAACAGGAAAAACATTAGGATGTACAAAGCATAACCACCCTATGTTTTGGGATGTTCTAAAAAACTCAGTCAATTCCCCCAGACAATTCCTGGTGACATGCCTTTCTGCATCGTACTCTTCTTGTAGGGCAGGATTGGAGGAGGGTAAGTTTCTGTGGGTAGATGGCTTTGGTGAGCATCACATGCTCTCTTAAGTTTAGACATTTCATTATAGAGCTGCACCCATCTTTAATTTCAAGGCCGGAAAAGAAAAGTTGCTTTTCTTCAAAAAACCATTGAGATGCTAATCTAGAATATCACCTTAAAATTATTATTATTTAGGTTCTCATAAATAAATGAAAAATTTACCTTGGTACCTGGCATATTGGCATAGCTCTAGCTACACATCACAGGGGTGTTCTTTATCTCGCTGTTTTGTTCCTCCCACGACTTTTTTCAACATATTAATGAAAACTGAAATTGTGACAAAGAAATCATTGCAGTACTTCTGACTTCTTTATTTGCTGTAATTTTGATGGCTGATCCTATATTCATAAATTGTGAAGAAAAGATTTTTCTCACTGTATTTTATTCTGTATAGTTGATATCTGTACTTTACTCTATTTCTAATCTATTATCTTTTCTTATACAGTAGAATGTCATCAATCATTTGTTCTCATCCTAGTATAATAGAAATATCTAAATATTACAGTCACAGTTTACCCAGACATATATATAGTCAAGAAACATGAAAGTAAGTTGCCTTTCTTGATATCTTAGAATTTTTTTCTCTTTCAGTAAAGCCGATATTAGTCATTAATTAATTTAGTTCTTTATCAAACTTGGTGATTGATCAAATACTCACAATATTTCAGGGTCCAACCACAGCAGGAATTAAAGATCTGAAGAATTCAACAATAGAAAAAGGTAAATTTTAATGGAGTAGATTTTGGAGGACTTGGAAATATTTAAAGGGGACTTAGAAAATTTAGTATAGAGGATGGAGGATTGCATAAGTGGTCAAAGAACACTTTATCTTGTATCACAACTATTGAAAATGGAGGAGATTATATGGTTGGCTAAGAAAAGATTTGTATGAGGAATGGAAATTAAAAATTTTAAGGGAAAAAAGTTAAAAATATAGAAGTGAAAGTTCTAAGAAATAGAGAATGCTTAAAGTTTAATAAGAATCAAAATTAAGATATATTTACATATTATTCATTTTAACACAAAACAAGAACAGCAAAGGATAAAATAAAGTATAGCCCATTTTTCATGTGAAGGGGAAAGTAAATATAGATAATACCTGGAATATTGTAAGTTTTATCGGAGCATGAATTTTTTTCAGTTTTATTCCTTAATACGTCTCTTAGAATAGTGCCTAGAACATAGTAATTTTTTAAAAATGCTATTATTGAATGAAAAATGAATGGAATGCTTCTTTGTTTTATTTTTTACCTTTATTAAGCAATGAAATGAACTCATGCTTGTAGCCACAGACATGAAATGTTACATAGGTATGTATGATGACCTGTGGAATCAGATGATAATAAGGAACAGAGCAAATTTCATAGAACTCCTTGAGAGATCTGGCTAAAGCCTAAGATAATTTTCGTAGCAGGAATCTTGTAACATATTGCCATTGCAGGGCAAAAACTAGTATTCTTAAGAATTTTTAGAGAAAGTCTAGAAGGTAACTATCAGTGATAACATTTTTAAAAGAAAATAAATAATGATCCAGGGAAATATGGTTAAGAAGTCTCTGGCATACAGACTTAAATATACACAAGGAAAAATCACAATATTTTGTTATATGTTATATATTTGTTATACATCCTGGAACACTCTGTGTGAGTATGAACTAACAGCATCCCAAAAATCTGGTCCTATGAAAATACTTTAACCTTTTTACTGTAGAATATGAAGAAGAAGATATAATCTCAAATTTCAAAGGCTTCTGGTTTTGTTCTGTATGATGTCTTCATTCATAAATTGAAAAAATATCCTCTAAACTACACAGATTTGAATCGTAGCTGAAGGAATAGTGAAATGAATAATTTACTAATTAAATTTTAAAATGTTGACAAGTCCTGTGTAAAAAGAGTGTATGAAGTCTGGCCCTTGAAAGATAGGCTCAGAATGAAGCGTGACCTTGGTAAACTGGAACAGTGGTCAGAAATCATGAAACCAAGGAGAAACAAGTTCTTTAAATACAAAACATAAAAGAGTTGGCTACAAACAGATCTAGCAAGAGAAAAAATGCAAAATCGGAGTAAATGAAAAGATAAACATTTACTTTAAAATTAAGGTAGTACGTGAATAACTAAAAATATATATTTGATAGGAGTACACAATAGAGCCTATTGTGTATGTTGGGGGACTTCCAGAGCTAACAGCATATGTGACTTGAAGAGCTACAAAGATGGGGAAAACATAGAAAGTATAGCAAGGAAAGAATAACAAAAATAGATATAGTTCAATACACAGTCTTCAAGTGTATGAAATGAGGCTGTGATCACCAAATGTTCTCTGTAGAGAGGCTAGAACAAGAGGACTGGAAATAAAGTATTCTGTGAGGGATTAGCTATAAGTAAGAATTTCCTGAGAGTGAGTTGCGAAATATCAAAATAGGTTACTGAGGAAGGTTATGTTGCTTCTTTTCCGGAAGGCCTTAAAAATAGGAGAGGTGGAATCTTTGTGAAATAATTTGGGTATGGTATTATCTGAAGGAGGGGAAAACGATATGACCTTGCATGGCCCCTGACAGTATTAATATCCGGCATTTTTTACTCTTACCTTGGCTGAATGAAAATAAATATATGTACTTCAACTAACTAAAAAATTTTTTTTTTTACTCTTTTCTGACATAGCAAAAATTTAGGTAAATTTTTAAATGGATGTCATAAAGATCCAGCTTAAGGCAAGTGAAATTTCCAAGTCTATCCTGAAATTCTCCATAATCAGTTGAGAGGGAAATCTATTAAATATTCAAATTAACTCATTTTTTCAAAAGAGCTGAATAGAAATTGTACTATATTCATTGTTTTCCAGTTCATAAAATATAAAATATGAACATTTTTATATAATTTTGAATTTTAGAATCCTCAGGAATGTGGCCAAATATTGATTTGTTGTGTTAGCTAGTTAGTTGATGATAATGTCCACTTTTCTAGCATCAAAAAGTAATGTTACCCCCTACACTTCTGAGAACACTTATATTACCAGATACACCGACAAGCATTAGTAACACTGATATAAAAATTATTCCAGACGTTTCTTCTCTGCAAAAGGCAGTATTTTCCAACAGGTCCCTTCTTACCGAATTAGAAATCTCAGAGATTTTCTTTTTGCCAAAAGCCCTCTATAGCATGGGCTATAAAAGAGGCATTTTGAGCATCCACTTTGTACAGTCAACTGTTCAACATCTTAAACTGAATTCAGCCTTGACTATAATGTGTCATTGTTGATTATAGTTTTTTAATGGCTCTGACCCACTGTGTTCATCAACTAGTACAGTAACATATATAAGTACATAAATGAATATGTGCGTACCACCGTGTTCTATGTATGAAAGTAGGAGAAGTCTGATATATGCTGAAAATAAACAAACTACAACTGTCTCACACTCTTGCTAGAGCAAGGCTACATGATACATTGTGAAAAAAAACTGATGTGAATGTCCATAATACACCAAAGTGTGTGATTTTTCTTCAACAATTACACTGCCAATTATGTCAACTGTTTTTATATAACTAATTAGTATATTTTATTAGGTATGTGTCTTATAAAGCTGATAGCCATAAAATTATTTATAAAATGATATGTTTAAAGAGCTTGAATTGCGCAATTATACCCAGAGGCCTCAACCACAAAGAATTCTAAAGTAGATAAATGTATAAAAAATTCTAAAGTAGAAACTCTGCTGCATATAGAAGAACATTGTGATAGACCATAATCTGAGGAGATGAAGGAGAAGGAGCATAACGAGGAAGAAGAGATAATGACCAGAGTAACACCAGAATTGATTAGGTCTGTGTTAGAAACCTAATCAAGGTATTTTGAAGGAGAGCTAGATGACCGCCTCAAGCCTGGAGACGAGATACCTGAAATACTCTGCATTATTCTCATTTTCATCAGAAATGAAGTGGACTCACCTGATCTCTTCAGAAAGACACCTGTTTTGATGATTCTTCTCAGGAGTTTGTGATTGATTCATATATATTCGCCTGGTTTTCCTTGTGAGCAACCACATCTATTTGTAGAAAGAGGGAGTAGGGTACAACCACTGGTGCTGAGCAGCCAGTAAATTCTGGTATTCTAATTACAAGTAATCTAACTCAAGTTTCATTCTATTCTCCTACCAGCATAGTGAAGTAAATTCTTTCTTGTCATCAAGAATAAGAGAATGTTAGATGAATTAAAGAACACTGATTTTACAAGTACTTCTTAGGTAGATTCCCTCATTTAAAGTTCTCTTGAATATTATCTTGCAGCATGGAGAAGTAGCAGAATACGTGGTGTGAGCCTGGGACTGGACTTAAAGGGGTTATAGCTCTAACACTAACTGTTTGACCTTGGGCAAGTAGCTTAACCTCTTGGTCCTCCTTTTCTATAAAATCAAAGTAATAATAGTGCCTTCCTCATAGGCTATTGTGAGTATTAGAGTCAGTATATGTAAAGCTTTTAGTGTCAGTGTTTTATAATTTGTAGCTATTATTTATTAAAATTCTGAAATTGATAGTGGTCCAAAGTGCATAATGTAACTTTGGTCTTAACTACTTATATTGCTTAAAGCTGAAGTGAACCAACATTTCAAGGGGAAAAAAAACCAAACTATTATATTTATCCAGGCTATTAAACATCTTTGTCAGTTTATTGTTTCCTAGGATTATATCCTTTGTAGAAACATTCAGACCTTATTTTGTCTTACACTTTTATTGAATTTATATCATTTAGGAACTTTAAAGAGCTCTTTAGAAATTGAACCCAGATCTCTTTATATTTCTGAGGAAAATGAGACTCGAAAGAGCTGACTGGCCCAAAGACATGCAGCTCGTGGGTGGTAGAACCAACCAAGAGTCTGATTCCACATAGCGTTTTCCTTCCACTGCTCTCCAGTGTTCCTTGGTGCCTTGGGCTTTGGAAACAAATTGCACTGTGATAAATATTTTATTACTATTTTTACTTCAAAAGAGGAGCAATTTTAGGCACTTGATATCATGTTTGTATTTCTTTGTAAAGCTAAAAGAATATTTTTCTGTTGTTTGATCAATTATTCAACGATGCTATTATGTGTTCCTTGAGCCAAGCACTGAGCTTAAGTGTTGGTTTGGGGCATTTCAGCAGTGCAGTGTATTGAGCAGTCAGAAGGAAGAAGCTTGTTCCTTTCTTTAAAGCTAGTATTAGCCAAAGGATATTCCAGAGAAATTTGGAAATACTCCAGGCTCTAAAATCTAGCACATTGAAGAATATGAAAGTTCCCGCTGCAAAGAAACCTGTTTTTCTAATTTTTTGATTTCTTGACTTTTTTTTTTTTTTAAGGGATAACTTGTTAGCATCCTTAGAAACCAGTGGTCTTTAGAATGCACTTCGGTATTTCTAAAGAGAGTCATGAGCTAGCTTCCACTGATGGGTGTTTTCTTTTAGATCCTATGTTTTAGAAAATCAGGGTAAAATCTGTCCATCTCAGTAACTTCTGAGCCATAGTAGCTTAGTATAGGGGAAGTACTGTAATACTTTCCATGTAGTATTATCTACCAAGGATGACTTGGTCTATCCTTGAAAATAGCCTGGAACAGAATGTGTAGACATTCTGAGATAAGGGGCCTCCCACCAGGCCTTGGGCCTAGGAACCAGCTGAGCCAGCACACATGCCCTACCCTGCCTGGTTCCAATGTAGGAAACCTTCTGTTCATCTGAAAACACCTCTATTCCTAGCTCTTTGACAGTTTTACTTTCCATATCCCCTCAGTTCTAAACATGTGGAAAAAGAGATAAAGAAAGGTGATGAAATGAAGAAATGGAGTGGGGAATGCTACAAATAGAAGAAACTTGTATTTACATTCCTGCTTTGTAGGCAATTATGACGAGGTTAGGGAGGGGAAAGGAAATGTTCTCCAAAGGTCATTTTACAAGATAGGGAGGGAGGTGAGTGTACAATGTGAAGTATTGGTTAGCATCAAGAATAAAATTAAAGACTATGCTGGTTCTTATTAGAAGAAATAGCTGTACTGTAATTCATTTAGGAAAAGAGAGAAGACAGTTTTGATTAAAAAAGAAACTTTTCAAATTTATGATTCTTTTTCAAAGCATTTGATCAATTCTAAATGAAAATAATAGATTCATGTTGATTTAGGCTTTGTGAATTATACAATGTCCCCTATTTTAAAACTGATAAATTATGTTCATATAATAAGAAATAAAAAGAAAATGATGGAATAAAGGATCAAATTTATACCACTCCCCCCAAAAAAATGTCAGGAGAGGGAGAATTGAAAATGTATAACCATTATTACTTAAAGTTTCATTGCATAGGAAATTTTGACCCCTCTTCTTACTTAAAATGCTATAGTTTTTCACTAGACATTTCTGTTTTACAACTTTTAAAATTAAAGTGTGTCTGTTGTTCGATACTCTAATTTCCTATTTATTAAAATTCATAATCTTTAAATTTTGTATTTTTCTTCTTAAAAATGCTTTAATTTAAAAAATACTAGATGATTCAATTTATCTATTCATTCTAAGTTGGAAATTAATCTGTTTGGCTTGAGGCTATATAGCTTACTCTCATTAGATGGGTATGTCCAAAGATACGTGAATATTTCCCATACAGTGAGACTCTGGGATTTTCAAATATCGCTGAGATCTTAATCAAAACTGCTGATTGCTTGGGAGTTGGGCCCTATGAGAGAAGAACTACATCAACCTAACCCAATAACTCACTTTTTTTTAGTAATGTTGTAAGATTGTTTATTTCTAAAAATAAGTATAATTTTAAAAATATTCTTTGGTTATAAAATAGCCCATATTTTACATTTGCAGAAATTTTGCATTGTATTTGTCAGATTGTTCATGGTGCTATCCATATCTAGCATTGCAAAACAAACTTATATTCCCAAGAACTATTTCAATAAGTGGGCATTGCTTTAATGATATATCCACATTTCCGGGGAAGTCACACCTTTGGATTCAATTAATATCGATTTAGAAACCTTTTGAATTATTATATTCTCATGATAGTATATTCTCAGTACTTCAAAGTGTTTATAATTTTTATAAAATCATGTAATCCTGAAATGAAGAAAACAAGTTTACACAGTGAAATTATAAAATTGTTTCCAACTGAATTTTTACAAATGAATGTGGTTCTCTTTTTCATTTGAGATGTACCACCTTATCATACAACCTTATGTGCTATTATTCTCATTCTGTATACTGAGGTTTAGGAAACTATGAACTAGCCAAGTTTGTACCAACAGTGACAGGCAGAGTGCTAGAGTATTCATCTTCCTAATACTGCCTAGCTCCATCTGTGGTTTAGATCTCTCCTCACATGTGATCTTCTCAAATAACCTTCTTCTGACAGCATTATCCATCTCTGCCCTTGCATATTCAGTCACCCGCTAGCCTGTTCTACTGTGGTATTTGCTTTTTGGCACTTCTCTATCTAAAATTATCATGTTAGTGTGCTTGTTTATTACCTCTTTGGCCCTTTAAAATGTGTTTTGTGAAGACCAGGATCATCTTTGTCTTGTTCACAGGGGTGTCCCTGGCACCTCGTATCATGCTTGACATTTATGTCTTTGTGACTAACGATCAAACTTTTTCATTGATACCTGGAATATTGAGCATTATGATTTTGGCTCATGGTCTCCAATGAAGTCAGTTTAGCCAGGATTCGATCGCCCACATGGTCCAAGCTGAGGTTTAGTTTAAAATCTATAACATGAACACAGCCAATACATATAGTAAGTAGCGTGTTCATCTGTTCCAAAGCTGTGGCAGGTAGCCTGCATTGCATCCTGTTAGAGGATCTGCACTGCATACGTGCACTTTATCTCATTTCTGACATTTAACTCTCACCCTTCCTGACCACCAACCCTGACATAAGTTCTGAAGTATTAAAATTGTGTGTTACACTGTCTCAGCGTGTTTTACAGTGACCAGCGAAGTCATGTAGAGTCCTCTTGTCCTGGAGTTATGCACAGATAAAGGGAGGATATAGTTTTGAGAGGAATGCTATAACTACAAAGTGCATCCTGAAGGCCATTTAGCTCACAATGAAGGTCTGTGTTTTAAAATAGCACTATAACAAAGTAACTACAGAGTTTTGGCAAGGGCTTCAACTATTTATAGAACTAAGTAAGGCATAGTAAATAGTGCCACAGTCTCAGTTCTCCCTTGCCATAACCCTAAACTTATAAGAAGCACTGTAATTATATTTTTCTACTTAAAAAAAAAAAAATCATAGTAGCCATTATCAGTTTAACCATACGGAAGCTCAGGCTGAGATTTCTTTTTTAAATGCATAGTTTTGATTTTCAACAGCTGCACTGGGTCTTTAATCATATATTATCTTTATGAAGCCTTTTTCTAACATATGTTAATTGGCTGTTTTCTGTGACAAATTATGAGCTCTTACTTTGATGAGGTTCAATTGCAATCATGTTGGAGTCGAGTACGTAGAGTTTCCACCCCTGCTGGCTCCTCAAACCACTACAAACATCCGCACGTCACTGCAGTGCTGAGTAATGGCAGGATTTGGGCTGGCTGATTTCACTACAGATTTTTTTTTTCCACAGGATATTTTCAGCTTCTTTGTACTAAATCTGTTGCAGGGTTTGCCCTTTTTAGCAGAAGCATGCTCTAAAATTAACATCAAATCTTACTGGAGATTACTATAATACAGTGAGAAATATTTCATAACACAACACCCCAGCGTCTGTTTTACTTTACTAAAATTTTAGTACATTTATTGTACAATTTTTAAAAGTCAATTTGTTGTGAGGTTGGTAAGTATTTTCTAAATGATCAGCATTTTGTAGTCAATATTTTGCATTTTCCTCTTTTGAGAGAAGTCGAGATGATCGAGTATGTATAGTTAGCTCTCATAAAGAAAAGCACGTACTCTTTTTTTCTAGGTGTTGCCAAACATCAGTGCGTTTAAAAGTCCATTGTATTTTTTTCTTTGCAGTTACATCTGTTGGTCAAGTAATGAAAGAATTACATGTTCCATCAAGGTTAATGACCTATAAGATGCATTGCATCCATTCTAGATCTCTATCCACATGTCAGTTTTTAATGTATGATTAGGATGAACAGATATATTCTAATCCATCTGCTCTGAGAACTGACAGATAGCCTGCATCAGATACCAACAGATGATCAGTGATAGCTATAATTAGAATAGATATAAAAATACAGTGCATTTGTTTAGATTCATGGGAAAGGAGTCGGGGTAATTGATTAAGGCCTTCAGAAGCTGTGTCAAACAGTAGTCATCTTAGAATTAATTTAGCTCTGTTTCTGCCTTGATGTCTAAGGTAAAGGATTGTCCAAACTGCGGTTCTCCAAAGCTAAAGCTGGGGGTCAAATTTTCATACAGGAATTAAAGTTTAGAATAAGATGAGCCGGATGTGAATAGAAGCCACTCCTCCTCATGAGGCTGTTTTTAATCAGCCATTTCCCTGGAGTAGCGCACAATCAATGAGCTCTAAATCCTGAGGCTACCTGCGCTCAGAGGAAGGCCTGGGAACATCATTACAGAACTTACAATTGAGCATATGTGAAAAAATTAGAGCAGAAATTAAGGGTAAGAGAGGTTAACTTCAGAAGTCTTACTTTGGTACTGTTCTTTAAGAGACAATTTCAAATGTTAAAAAGAAAACAGAATATTAAACTCAAATACCGATACTACTCTATTAAAAGATCATGGTAAATAAGTCAGATGAAAAGTTATTATTTATATTAGCCAGAACTGTTTCAACATGTACATTATTTTGAGAAGATACATGTGGGTCAATTTCAGTGTAAGTAAATAGAAAGATTTTTTTCATTAATAGCACTACAGCTAGAGAGAATGGCTTCAGAAGTCCTGCGTGATACTTCAGTGTGATTGCAAAGTCAGTTGATGCACCGTGTCTTGAGCTAGTGTACACAAGGAAATTTAGTTCCACTTGATAAGACACATACTTAATTGGCTTTAAGAAAATAAACCAAGATAAAGAATGATGTGTAAATGAAACAGAGAACTTGGCACTTGACTCTATGGAAGCCCGTGAGCCATGTGGCTTAATTGGGGCCAGTTGGGATCATTTAATGATTGCTGTCAGAAGATCAGATTTAATTCTCCTTATAAGAAGACCACAGTGGGATAGAGTTAAACAAATTGTCATCAGAGGTTTCAGATGAACAAAGCCTTAATTAGGTTGATTAGGATGCTGTAAAAGAGATGAAGAGCAATAGAAAAATTGATGAATCACTGGGTTTCATGTTGAGCCACATGTAATAGCAATATCAAATATCTGTATTTTAAGATATTATTGTGGCATTTTGAATATTATATCTATCATCATGGACAGTTTTACGTGAACTTTCTACATTTCTGAAGTTTAACAAGAGACAAAAATAAATGGCATTCTGTGTAAATAGCAGATGATTTATCAAGCATATCCTCCTTAATGTATAACAAAAACATTGGCAGAAGGACAATAGTATTTCTTCCATTTTGAGGTCGTCTTTAAATGTTAAATGAACTGGGAAAGTAAATAATAACAGAGGTAAATCATTTTCAAGTACATACTTTCAATCATTTAGCATATTTGAATACAGAATAAAACAGAATCTTTACTTCGAATGTCCTTTTAACCATTCAAATCAAGTCTAATAATATTGTGATTACTTACCAGTGATAATAGAACTAATCCAGTGTCTTAAAATGCATTATTATTGTTTTATCTGTACATTATGAAATTCTAAAATGTGTTTTTTCCATTTGCTGCAGTTTTGCAAGAAAATGTTCTCTGTGCACACGCACATGCCCCCCCGCCCCCACACACATGTATCAGTAAGGCTGGAAATGGCGTCCAATACATACAGGCTTTTAAGAAAAAAATGTGTAGAGTATTTCCATTTTAATAATGAAATATATGTTAAAGATTAAGAAAATAATGAACATAGATTTTATTCTGACAGGATCGGGAGATGCCTAGGAACTCAGATTTTGTCATAATAAGATGAAAATATATAATAGCAACACCTCCCACTTCAAGCCTAGCATGCTTTGAAGGCTAACAATTTCGTTTCACTGATATTGGTGTAGCACAGTGCTTAAGTTGCTTTGTTCAATAACAGCAACAAAAAAATCCAGCTGCATGTGCTTATTGAGAGGCTACAGCTGGGGAAGAGAATACACTCTGGGATGCTAAATAGTAGCTCTTGCTTGTGACAAGGACAGTTCAGATTTTACCTTTGTGGTAAGCCCTGCCACATCACTAAGTGGCCTTTAAAGAAAATGTGGTGGCTGCACTGTTGTGAAAAATTAGGAAAACAAAGACATGATAGAACCCTGAATTAATTACTTAATATGATGGAAAGACTACAAACTGTGGTGTGGTTGAACAGCATGAGGCTTTTGACATATTTAGACCATTTGGAGTTTATTTTGGCATGGGGAATGGAGAATGCTGTTTAATCTGCAGTGTGAAAAAAAATGTCCAAGACAAAATATACCATGGATAACTGCGACAGGGAAGCTGTGTTTCCCTCGTGTTTATTAAATTGTTTACAATGCAGTACAGTTGTTTAAAGGTATGTGTCTCCTAAATTCTAGAACTGTGTAAATAAAATGACTTATGTCAGTGATAATGGGAGGTTAAGCACACTTATTAAATTAATTGCAGGGGTTTTCAAAACGAGTTCCTTTTTAGCCTTATTATATTTCTGACATACATTTCATCTCCTTTTGTCCTTGGGGAAAGATATTAAAGTAGGACTAGAAGCATTAATGTAGAGTTTTCAGAAGCCGTGGTCATTGGGAAAATTGATATATTTCCCTAGTTATTTCTACTTTTGCAGCCTGAAGCTCTTCTATGACTGATACTTAAAAGAAATTTCTTAATTTTTATAACATTGTAAATTTTTCTTCATATAATGATTATTGTTAAGGGATAAATGAAACATTACCTGTTAGAAGTTGCTCATCATTAGCTTTGCAAAGTGAGGTCTTTATGGTGTACGTAAAGACTACAGTTCACTTGATAGCCTTCCTGTATGATAGGACTGAATTTATGTTTTGAAACTAAATTAATCTTAGAAGTAGTAGGGCAAGTTCCTGGTACTACTATGTACCCAGCACTTCACGTACCACATCTAATAATCGTAATGATCCTGCAAGCAAAGAAGTATGTTCCCAACTTTTTGTAGGGCAAGGAAACAGCAATTCCAAGGGATTCAATCATCAATTTATAGTCAGTCACTCAGCTTCTAAGTACCAAGCTAGAGTTCAGACCCTGAGCTTCTTGACTTCAAAATCCATTCAGCTTCCACATCTCAATATAAATTATTCTTATTCCATATATGAGATGTTCTATAAATATGAAAAAGATTGTGTCAGGTTATCAGGTATCAGTCTGCTTATCAGTCTGCTTTTCTATGAACAAAAATATGAAAATGTTCTTAATAGTAGTCATTAAAAATAGTGACTGAAGAAAATACTCAACAGATAAAAATCTTAATAAATTAATTCATTAATCCACTAATAGTATGCTACTAATAGTCTACCTCTGTATGCCTGGCACTAGGGTAGATAACTGGGACTACAAAAGTGAGACAAAACAGACCCAGCCCATAAATATTGAGGAAGACAGACAGACATGCAATTTCAATTGTGACAAGTGCAACAAAGGAAGACCTTTTAGGAGAATTTGATATGGTCAGGAGAACATAGTCTTCCTGAGAAGGTGAGACAGTAAGGAAGGGAAGAAGTTATGGAGACACAGAGAGGAGAAGAGCTTCACAGGTAGAGGGAATTGCATATGCAAAGGCCCTGAGGTAGGAAGGAATTTGGCAGGTGGTAGGAAGGAGCGTGACAGGAAAGATAGTTAACGTTATTTATTATTTGTATGTGTGATATTATGCTATTGCAACTTGAAGGTGACTCAGAAGTCATCAGATTGACACTAAATTAGAACAGATAGAGAAAATAACTGTTTTGTGTGATGATATTTATCCACTGGGAAAGAATGGCTACTCTTTTATTACTCTTAAGAGAATGAGTTTTAGCTATGTGTTTTTAAAATGAACTCAGCTTGCATTCACAGCTAGGGTAATGTAACATTCTATATAATACATGGTAAACTTGGAGAAATATGAAGTGACTTTCAGGACCAAGGAAATATTCCCCAATTCCTGAGACATCACATACTAGAGTAACAATAAAAATAATTATTATTATATCTTTTGAAGTTCAGAATACCTCTTAAGGGAAAAAAAGTAAAAGTTCTACTTGTTCTCTTTAACCGAAATATAATTAGACATCTCATATGTCTTTCAAACATATCATAAAGTAGAAAGTTAAATGTATCTAGATGCACCACGATGAGCAACGTTTTCCACTTGAAGCAATAATGAATCATTTAATTGTTTGAATTAGTAATACCAAGCTTGCAGTAACTGGGCTTATGATCAGTTTGTTTTTTTTTTTTTTTTTTGTCCCTTACTAAGTATCCATCTTGTATTTACTTAACGGTATAATTTCTTTTGTAATGTAGTATGCTTAGTTTTCGGCCTTGAGATTTATAAAACATTATATGAACATGCTAGTGTTAGTGGAAATGTGAGTCAATGAAAAAGTTATTTGCCAATATGAGTAAAAGAAAACCAGAATTTTCTTTGCAAATTGACATCACATATTTTAATGTTTTATCATTATTCATGGGCTGTTTTTATTTAAGTGACTGCATTGTGCTTATTATAGCAAAATACATGCTTTGCAGAGATAAGTTTAGCAGGAGAGAATTAATTTCTTCCCACATCTTTTAATGTGGCATGGCAGTTTCACTCTAAGATCAAAACACATAACTGAAGGTTATGTTTAATTTCTAAATCAAAGTGTTGTGGGAAGATGATTGAAATCTGAAGATGACTCAGATCCACTTGATATGTGGTTTTCTTCCTACAGAAACCTTATGGTAGACTGCCATTTCCATGTTAGAAAGAACCTAATCATGCTGCTATTAAAATAAATAGTTTCACTGTATACTGAAAGTTTATGTTAGTTACTTTGGTTCTTAGTCTGAATTTTTTAAAAGAACTTTGAGAGTTTCAGTTACATAGGTACCTATTTCCTCCACCCAGTATTTTTATCTTTCTTTCCCTCTCTCTCTCTCTCTCTCTCTCTCTCTCTCAACTATGGAGACAAAGAAATAAACACTACATTTTATCAACATTTTGATAAAAAATTTTGTGATTCTATTTTTTACCAAAATTATAATGTATTCATTTGGCTCTTTGCCTGTTTAGAATTCTTCATTTGCCTTGAAGGGTAAATTAAAATTATGTGGCCGTATTAACTTTGTCAAATTATTTTTGTGAGTCATGATAAATGATTATTGCGATATATCTCCTACCTCACCAAAGTGAACTTATTTGTTTTCTAATTTTTATTTCTTAAAGCAGTCATGCAAAAATACTAACCTAGAGCTGAAATGGATGTTTCTCAGGTGTTTTAAAAATAGAAATTAAAAATTTTGTCACCATGTCTGGATTTCTCTCATTGTCCCTTATCTGAACCTCTCAAAGGCCTCTCTGTGTGGGGTGTGCAGCACAGCACACTCAGACAGTTCTGCTCAGAGAAGGAAGTGAAGAGTTTTGGTTCCCATTTTACACTTCTGGAACAGTTTAGGGAAGGAAGCACCTTTACACCTTTTATTGTTCGTGGTTGCTGACATCATATCCTTCCCTGACCAGTCTGTGCGTGTTTCCTGCCATTCTGTCAAGACTCTTCTGTGTTACTGGGAGGGATTTGTAGGAGGAGGGAGGGATGGAGGGAAGAAGGGAGCAAGAAAAAAGGAGGGAGGGAAGCGAGGGGAAGGTTTGTATCACTTAAGGGAACTTGTTTGTAAATGAGAGAGCCAGAGGGAAAAGGATCTTTAGCATCTGTCCACAAGAAATTCTTCTCTTCTTGGGTCTCAGACCACTTTGCCTTCATCTGTCTGCTTATGCCAAACTCAAAGTGAACAGAAGCCTGCCATAATGAAGTTCCCCTTTTTAGTAAGCAGCCTGATTTTATTTTTCTTGTATTTAGGTTGGCAAAAAGAAAAACAATGCAGAAGACCGTAACTCTATAGAGAGTAACTATGGTAGAGCAGTTCTTTTTCTTTCTATTTTTTTAGAAATCAGATTGTTTCTATGGAAGTCTGTCATTTTCCAAGAATGTTTGTTTCATGTGGAAAAAAGTAGCAACAAGCCTGCTGAAATTATTTTAAGCTTGTGGTTGATTGTACATAAAAGTTTTCAGCATAACTTGAAATTCTATGTGTAGTTTAGCTATTATATTCTTTTCTTCACATGCATACAAAACAATTTTACAGATTATTGAAGTTATATAATCTCTTTTTCAGCCTCTCTGTTTCCTACAAATTAATACTTGAAACCAGCCTTACAATATAATTTTGCATAAAAATCAAGTTAGAGAAGTAGTTATGCTAAGCAACATCTACTGAGCTATTGTTGACCTTCCTAACTCTTTGAATTTTTACTGATAGCCTTGAAATGTGGTGACCCATAATCAAATGTTTTAAGTCACATGTTCCATGACACATTTTACTTCATGAAAACAGTCACATCATCACTGCGTATTATTCTGCATGCATATTTACTATATCAAATTTTGCATTGTAGAAAGGTTCAAAGGCAACACTTCAAGAAATATTCATTTTTACAGAAGAAAAGAAAATAATTGACATTTAAACTTGCTTCTCTCTACATTACCTTGCATATTTCAAAAAGGAAAATATACTCAGTGACATTTTTATCAATACCTTAAATATATGTTTGACATATGTATAAATTTTGAGAGGCAAAATATTTCCCATCATGTTTTGAGAATTAAAAAATACATATATATTGCTCTGCTCTTTTTACAAAGTGTCCCCTTCGAAAGTTGTGAAATATAGGGGGGGTGATGTGGAGGAACTCTTCTCAGTTTGGTCCGTCAGGAACTCTCTGTTTTTCTGAGGAGACTTTCCTCCAGGGATGTTTCTCTATGTGTTTGGTATTTGTATTTTGAAATCAGGATCCGTAGAAGTTCTCATCTTGCCCCCCTTGTCACCACACTCTAATCTGTTCACCCTGACCTTCCACCTTAAAGTGAATAAGCGCTTAGGCAGGCATAGTCCTGTAAGCCGATAGTGCGACCGGCCTCAGCTAAATGAAAGAAAGGAAATTGTCCCATTTGCATTTGTTGTGGATTCATGGGTTGGCTTTTCTGTGATAGAGGAAGGCTGTTCGTCTCTTTGGGGTCTTGCACATGCATGGGAAATACCATTCTAACGTGCTGCTTACTTCCAAGGTAAGACTATAGAAAACACAGGAAAGTTGCCCAGTTGACTGATACTTAAGACCACTTCTAAAAATAGATGGACAGTGGCAACAGTGAATATATGATGCAATTGTGCTTTGCGGATTTTTCATATTTTAATGTGATTTTAATGTCATAGCTAATTTTTTCATGTGTGTTTGTCAAATGTGTGTTATTTATATAACTCTTTAAAACTTTTGAACCACTTCCAACATTTAAAATTACCGCTGGAGTAATAGTTTTTGATGAGCACCGTGTGGTCACGACATTTCTCAATATATATGTTCTCAAAAGCAGGAGCGAGCTGCAGTTTAATAGAAAGACATTGGGCAAAAGGGAATAGCTGGTCTTAGTGTTTAAGCAGCGATTAATCCACCAGAACTAATTATGTCATAATAGCTTCTGCAATTAGGTTATCACGGAAAACTTAAATTTAAAAAAAATTACTCAAAGTGATAAAGAATTTAGAAAGTAAATTAAAGAAATCAAAAGAGCTGATGATCAGATCTAGTATGTAAAAGCTTTCTTGTTCCAATAACTTCGAATTGGAGCCAAATAATCCATTTAATAGCCAGGACATTGGCTTAACGTTACACAATACATCTGGGAATTCATCAGGTTGGTTGTCAGACACCAAGTAAAATAAACAGGGAAATTCTGAGCAATTGTGTAAAGTAGTTGCATTCTTTGACAGGAGATGGGATAGAATAATTGAAGCTGTTGCTTGCAAATGAAGAAGCCATTGTGGAATGCTTTTTTGTTAACTTTCACATTTCACGGCAATTCACTTTTCATTACATTCGAATATTTTCAGATGTAACTTAAAACAAAGTAAAATATATACTTTTAATATTCTGGATTCTCTGGGTTTATCTTATATTATTGCTGATCATTTCTTTAATTTTAATTCATGACCTAAAGATATCCAGTAGCAAGCTTCTGTAATTTTGTATCTTACTCCCCAAAGAGATATGATGTCTTTTTAAAATATTTAAAGTTAGAGGACTGATGGCTTATTATAAAAAGTATAATTATAAATGGAATAGTACTCTGATTTTTGCACTATTTCTTTTCTATGAATGATTATCTTTTTCGGTTCTTATATTCAAGATATAGCTTAAGGGCTTTCAAAAGGAAAAGATCTCACTGCTGATAGCTGCTTGTTACGTAAGATTAAATTTCTCATATTCTTTTTACAGTGTTCTCATAACAGTGACTTTTTAAAAATAAGATTAAAGGATTTAGGTTTAAATTAGTTGACATTTACATATATCAAATAGCACTTTCATAATAGTCCATCCTATTTGCATAACGAGGGACGTTATCACCTCTGCTGTCAAAACACGAGATTGTTTTCCCTTTAGCAATGAATTAGCTGCCCTACTTAGCATACACAGGTACATAAAGGTTCATTAACTCTCTGATTTAGGTAATTTTTCATAACAGAAGGGTGAAAATAGTCACCTAATTTTATTTAAAAATATTAATAAACTCTGCAAAAGATACATTTCAAGTGTTGGGCTTTAAAGCATAGTTTTCATCATCTAAATGACTTGATAAATTACTTATGAGATTAGTTTAATTATAAAAACAAACCGTTTCCACTTGATGTGGTCCAGTATGTGATATACCATGTACTTTTAATAAATATGTATTTACATTCATTCGATAGGCTTACTGCCATATAGATTTATTTTTTTTAAATTAGAATATGATAGTTCTCATGAAACTGGCTTGCTCTTAAAGTAGTATTGAATTTTTTTGTTGTTCAGCAGGAACGAATGCAGGAATTTGGGAACTGAGCAGTGCAAGTGCTGAAGAAGGAGATTTGTTTGGAGGAAGCAGGAAAGAGAAAGAAAAGGAAGGAAAAAATACATAATTTCAGGAACGAGAGAGAGAAGAAAAACGGGGACTATGGGGAGAAAAAAGATTCAGATTACGAGGATTATGGATGAACGTAACAGACAGGTGAGTGGGGTAAACTTTTTTATATCATTGTTTACATGGACTATTGATTACGTTTTCCCCAGATACGTTAAGGGACTTGAAAACATTTGGAACTTACAAACATCTGTTAAGAGACGTTTTAGTGAATTAAATATGGCCAGCTTAAGTGCTAATGGTCTCATATATAAAGAGAAAAAAAAATTACCTTATCTTTAGAAATATAGTTTACACTTTTTACTTCAATCTGAATGTTAAGTGGGAGCTGTACTTGTGTAACATAAATAGCTTAATAGTTAAGCGTTAATAAGCATAACATTGCTATATTGCACGCATCATCACATAAAGATATTCTTATGTTCATGAGCACAAGGCCTTTTCTGGTCATCCATTTAAAAGGTTTATAATATAGGCTAAATACCCTGAGTAAAAATGGCTTTCATTCTTCTCATAAACTTTGAAATACTTCTAAAATATTTAACATGTTCTGACATCAACCAAGAAAACACCCACATAAAATGTTAGTAACTTAAAATATGTAAGCATGTTTTATGAATTAACAAGTATTAGTTAATTCATACTATTTTCTTTAAACTCTGATTTTTATAAACATAGAGACACATAATACTATGATTTTTTTCTAGAACTCCTGTGACAATATCAGCATGATACCGTTAATCTATTCTAAAGACATATACATCCAAATGCTCTCTTCAGCAGAGACTTGTGTATCATGAATATCTGTGAATTGAATGTTTTTCTTCACACGTGGGGAGAGTGGATTTAGCCACTAGTTGTAAGGAGAGCTGGGTGGTTTACATGCATTCTGGTGTTAAACAGCAAAAAAAAAAAAAAAAAACGGTTCCTGGGAGAAATTGCAGTACTGCCAGATCCCAACCATTGCAAAAGGTAATGGAACCTACAAAACAGGCTTTCCTTGACCATGGGAGAGAAGAGTCTTTTCCCAATTACCCATTTACACTGGGGAAAACAAAGAAGACAGCCCTGAAGACACCCCACCAGACTACAATTTTTCCCCAAAAAAGACAATATCTCCTCTATAATCCCTTTCTATCTTCTTGGACCTGCAGGTGAGACTAGAACTGATTATTGTGTAAATCATAATGTGTAGAAGTTGTTATTTATGCTGTCAAAGCCAGTATGCCATTAAGAGGTAAAGGAACTTTTTAAATTTTCAAGTTTATTATCTCTTAAATTGTTATATTTAAGAAACGTATGGCTTGAACTATTTTTGGCTGAAAATTGAACTAAAGGGTGAATAATGCTAAGATTTATGATGGATTCCTTCAGTGTTTTTCTACACATTGTTTATTGCTATTGGTCAAGCTGAAACACAATAATTCTGTCAATATAAAACCACAGTATTTTTAAATTGGCTTATAGATTGGAATTGAAATTAAAACTGGAATATTGAACATCATATACTATTGACTGTTATACCCATTATTTGGACTAGAATCTATTTGGGGCACAGTCAAAAATTATGCGAATTAGCACCTATACTTTATTATTAATACCAGGTAATTTCTAGGCTGCTGAAATTGTATCTTCCTTTTGCTTACGAAGAAAGAAAAAAAAATCTGCAAGTGGAATTCATGAGTTTTCATTACACTTTATAAAGGAACATAAAACTCACACAGGGATATAAGAGTTTTAACACCATATCATTGAGCTAATAATTGAACATCTTTTTTTAATTTAAATGTAGTTATGTCTACAATTGCTATTAGTCTCACCCCTGTCAGAAGTCATAATAATTTTAGAAGAAGAAAAATCATTTAAATTTAGTTTAGTTTATCTTTTTTTTTTTTAATCCAGAAGATGAATTCCTTGATTTTATTCTGTAGAACTTAGGATCTATTTAGTCTTTTCTTCTAGTCTTTAGGTACAGTAGGCCCTTTAATTCAACACTCCCAGTTGGAATTAGTAAAATTAAAAACTTCCATGTTTTAATATATATTTCAGTGATTACCTTAAAATGCCACTGACAATCTTAAACAGCCATCTTCCTTGTAAGTGTTTGTCCTGTGCTCCTCTCATCTACTACAAGAGTAGTCATAAGAGCCATTTTGGGAGAGAGTTTTAAAAAGGTAGGTCACTTCTAATAATCAAAACCAGCAAATCTGCAATAGCACATCATACGAAGTGTGCCCCCCCCAACCTGAGTTTCCTTTAAACTCACATGTGTTCACATGTTAAAAAGAAAAAATGTCAACTGCTTTGCTCTTTTGAAGCTTCCCGCACTCTAGTCTCTTTAGTGGAACCTCATACAATGGTTCACAGTCATCTTTTCTCAGAAGTAGTAAAAGCCTGCTCTGCCATTGCAGGTGTTTATTTGGCAATATAGAGAGCAGAGTATGTTTTTACAGAATAAGAAATACTGATTTAAAGTGTGAAATGAAATATTGCAGAGCTGATGTGATAAGTTTTATATCATTAAGAAATTAAACTGTTGGAAAACAGAGTGCCTAACTGTTTAAGTGCCTAACTGTTGAATTTTGCCCTATTTTATCTTTCATAATGGAAGTAGGAAACAGCTAAAATTCAGAAAGCAGCAAACTTTTTCTGTAAAGGACCTTGTGACCCATACAGTCTCTGTCTCAACTGCTTGGCTCTGCCCTAGTCATGAAAGCAGCTGTGAACAATGTGCAAAAGAATGAATGTACCTGTGCTGAGTAAAACTTTACTGACAAAAAGGGGGCTTGCCAGGGGGGCAGGCTGAATTTGTCTTGTGGACCATAGTTTG
This sequence comes from Pteropus vampyrus, assembly GCF_000151845.1. Lineage (NCBI taxonomy): Eukaryota > Metazoa > Chordata > Mammalia > Chiroptera > Pteropodidae > Pteropus > Pteropus vampyrus. The sequence goes on along the minus strand of NW_011888792.1, from coordinate 7,604,276 downwards.
TGGACCCCTGGCTTAGTGTGATGAATCAGACATGAAATATGAAAATATATAACAAAACATTTGTTTATATGTGCTATGAATGAAACTATCAAAGTGCTATGAAAGAATAACAGGAGATGCTTTATTTAGATTAGGGGTCAGAGAAATGCCTCTCTGAGGAAATGCTAAATGATGGGAGGTAAAAGATGAGTCAGTCAGGTGACAACCTTCCAGAGGGAACAGTATTTGCAAAGCTCCTTAAGAAAGGAAAGAACTTGCTAAGGAGCTGAACAAAAGCCTGTGGAACTTGAGCCCAGTGTGTATAACTTTAGACTAGAGATGAGAGAAAAGATTAGATGCAAGGCAGGGCCCAGATCATGCAAAGCTTTGAAGTCAGTTAATGCTAGGAGTTGAGCCCAAATCTTTCATGTTGAAAAACAAACCAAACATGATTTTCTCAATTATCATACTCCACCCTGTATAATGGCTAAGAGCATAGTTTTAAGTCATTGCTTTTTCCAAATATATTATACTGCACTCAGTATAATATAATAGTGAAGAGCATGATTTTAGAGACACGCAAACCTAGTTCTGGTCTCAGTTCTGCCACCTACTAGCTGTATGACCCTCCAACAAGTGACTTAATCTCTTTGAGCCTCATCAGTAGAGTGAGGATTAAAAATAGCACCCGCCTTATTAGGTCATTGAGATAATTAAATTAGGGGATAAACATAAAGTAACTAACATACAATTAGTGCTCAATAAATTTACCCATTAAGCTATTCCTATTAAAAATCATGTTCTTTGAACCATTAGCTATTATAGTTAATATGATTTCCATCAAAACAACTCCTGTGCCTTGTCCCACGCTTAAAGAATGGTACCTGAACCTTCATTTCAAGAGGGTTTTACCTTAAAAGGGTATCAGGGAGATGGGAGGAAAGTGGAACAGAGTAGAGCAGAAGCACAATGGAGACTTTCGAAGCTAACGAGGGGTGAGAGAGTCATTTCAGAGCAGGAACCAGTTTATGGCAGAGGATGACTGGTGGACAGAAAGAAAAATCACACAGAACATTTTCAGGGCAGGGCTTGCAAAAGGAATGGGGAAAAGTACTTCCCTAAGTTCTATGCTTATGGGATTTATTTTCAAATGTATGTTACCGACCAAATTATTTGAAATTACTGATCATTTTTATCACTTCCAGCTTATTCTAATACTACAATTTCAACCTCTCCATCTGCAGTTTTTGTTTTTATCCATTAGGTACCTTCATCAGTTAGGCACTAATCTCACCTTCCTTCATATGGTACCAGTTTTTGCTATGTTCCAAACAGCCAGATTTTTAAATGATTTTTGTCTTTGTCTGACTCTTTTTACAAACAATATACCTAGAAATCTCTTATATCTGTTGTATCAAGAAGAAAAACATAAAAATTAGGCATGCTTAATCTTAACCTGTTTATTTGTATGCTTGTATTTAAATTTTTCAGTTTTCCAACTTTGAAAGGATAGGAGAGGTAAACCCAAATTTATTTGTGTGACTTCTTATGAAAAGACATTTAAATATTTTAATAACTATAAGGGAAAAATGTTTGTCAAATAACATAGTAAGGGTCTAATGTAGTAACCTTAAGGATAAAAGATTTTTAAATGTCTTAAGTTCTTTTCTTCCATCAGATCTGGCATACGAATAGTTTTTGCCAGCAAACAAAATTTCATGTAATTATCAGTGCAATAACTAGAGCACAAATTAAAGACAATTAGCAACATTCTCCTCTTAATAGAACAGCAGAATCCCCTTAAGACTAAAAAGAATTCAGAGTACATAGCTGTTAAATTTTTTAACTTTTTCTCTTGAGATATATTGATTTCCTCTTTTACAAAGAAACAAATTTTACTCCTTACTTTTTCCTGCTTTTTACTATTTCAGGTTCTTAGAATTTTAGCTAAAATTTCAGTGGAATTTTTACTATAATATTCCTTCAAGGTGATATCAAAATATCAGTAAATAAAAAGGCTAATTACAACTCTAAACTTCAGAGGTACAACCAACTAACCTAATATAAAATTTGTTAAATTGAAGTAGATTCACTCTTTAAATGTGAGGAACTGGATAATTTAGAAATACAAATGAATTGCTTTAAGAAAATAACTTTGCGATGAATTCTGAACCACGAGTTAAAGAACAGAGTAATCCAGTCACACTCTTTTCTTGTGTCATCTTTACAAACAGAACTTCCAGCCTTGTCAGTTGCTTGTATGCACAGCAAACAAGTATATATTATTTGAGAGGAAATTATAATTTAAATACTATAGAAGAATTACCCATGTCAGTCAGTGAATATCTGGAACCTTGTTTCAAAGTAAATGAATAAAAAATTCAATCAGTGCAAAAATATTGATTTTTCGCTCTAAATCCAAAATAAACCTGCGAATAGCTCATAATAAAGATTCTTATGCCTTTTCCCTCAGTATCGTTTCTTAACAGCTGACTGCCTCCCTTAAACTTGTATTAAAATTTTTATTAAACTCATATAAATGAAATTAATGTGTATCATAGTAATGTTTTAGGACATAGTAATACATCTCAGAGTTGAATTATAGGGTATATTGATGCATCCTGTGGATGCCCACTTAAAGGGTCTCCATGCATATAAGCTAAACCATTCATTCATTAACCTTAAAGTCACCAAGGGGAAAGTTTTGTTCAGAAAGTTAGAATTGCTGGTGGTTGAAAAGGCTGAAAAAGAAAACCAGAAAGGAAAGAGTGTACTTTTGTGAATTTCAAAATCAAGGGAAACAGTAGCCAGAATGCTCAGGTGTATGTTTAACAGCTATGACATCAGACCATTCATTTCTATTCTATTCCAAGCTATTTGAAAATAATTCACAAATGGTCTCCCCACTATATAGTTGAATCATAGTGAAGTCCATCACACACTTAATATACATCTTATGGGTGTGGAACATTTTATGTTTATGTCAGCTAGTATGAGTCTGTTCCTTTATTGCCAGAAAGGTGTTGTCTCAATTGCTATCAAATTCACTCAGCTTTCCTTTGTAGAAAATCCAAGGAAGGTCAAAGTTTTCACAAGGAAAAGGATAACTGCCTCCTCTAGAATTCTCTCACTGGATTTAAGAAATAAGCTCCATGCAAACTGGAGGGCTTTAAGACTTTTTGATGTTTCAGTCTAATTTGCGTATCTCGTATAATTTCCATTTAAAGCTGTAGTTTAGAAAAATTCCAGTGTTTGTGTTTATTGTATTTCAATCATGTTGTGTGCTAAGTTGACTTCGAGTGGCACCTTCCATTTCTGTGAACGCATGCACACATCTTGTTTGCTGCAATTCACCTTTTGCTTTGCAAATGCCAAACTCTGTGTGACATTGTATTACTGAGAAATCGACACTAAAAATATTAACATTATATATAGACCACATAAACCAAAAGATTTCTTCCAAACTGTAGATTAAAGAACATGTTGCTAATTGTTTCAAAAACCATGTCCTTTGCAGTCTAGACTTACTTTAACATTGTAATTTATTTGTTTAAAATGAGCGCTTTCAAAAATTATGGTGAAAGTATTTTAAAAGTTTATATGCCATCATACTCTTATTGAAGACAATTTGGAATACCCTGCCCTCCTGAATAATGGCTTTGGTTTTAAAAACTTACATGATTAAATTGAACTAAATGAAATTCCATAATATGAAATATGTATTTGCATTTCTTTAATATGTTAGACCATTAATAGAAATACTGTAAATGTTTGGAAATTTGACTTTTAATTTTAAGTTGGAACAGTTTAACTTAAGAAATCACTACCATTTAAATAACATTTCACCAAATGTAACTGTTTGGAAACTACAACAGAGACAGCCTCCTGCCTTCTGTCTTGCAAGGATTGATTTGGAGGGCCCTCAGGGAGAAAATATTGGAGTTAGGAGGTAAACCTGAAGCCATTGTGGAAAGGAAGAAGTTACACTCTTCCTGTTATGACAGGAAACGTAGACAAATGTGCTTCCTGAGCATTTGCTCAGCAGGGAATGAAGTAGTCTTTGACCTTTACCTTAGGTACATTTTGGCTTTGTTAAACTAGTAAACATGTTTTTGCCCCCCCAAAATTAATCTGGTTTATTTTATTCTTCTCAGATTTAAATTATGTATTTTATATATATGAGGTATAGAGGAACAGAGGTATTTATTTTATGACTGTGTCTACAGATTGGATTTAGAATGTAAATGAGCCCTTTAACAAACCAAGCAGACATGAACAGCATATATAAAAAATTAAAAACGTATCATGTTATAGTCTTCTCTTTTTAAAATCCAAAACATTCTTAGACTTAAAAATGGACCACGATAAAGTCTTTTAAATTTTGATAAGTTTAATAATTGTAGATCACCTTTCTTCCTTTGCTTTTTAAGTAGATAAATATATTAGAAATCTGCTATCACAAGTTTTAAAACCCAGATTCTGTGAGTTTGGTAATAAACACTCAAGTTTATTAATATGCCTTCAATTATTTCATTGTAATCTAACCTATCATTTATTACTTTTCTCAAATAACATACGGTGCTCAAGATTTTAGGTTTTATTTTGGGGTTTGGGGTGTTGACTTAGGGTGAGGGGTTGGTAGAGTTCTAAATTCCACACTCTGAGCCCCTATTTTAATCTTTTCATCGTGTTCAGAATTTTAGGAGCCACTGCTTGAAACCCCTTTGGAAATCTCACTGCATTGCAGCAAAACAGGGCTCAATTTGCTTGAGGCTAACAAGGACAATAGTCCTCTTTGCAGCAGAACACACTGCTGTCTCATCCTCACAAGTTATGCTGGAGGGTTACAAGCACATGGTAGCAGTCTGCTTAAAAGAGTCCCTCACTGCTCTTTAAAGAGCCTTTCATTTACGATGGCAGGCCCCATCATTGTATAAAGGAGCGCTTGTCTAGAACACAAGTCTGCAGTGGCATTACTTCCTCCCACCGAGAGTAATCATCAAGCCGAAAGCTCGCAAGCCTTTCTAATGACAGACTGAATTAAACAAAATAAAATTGAAGAGGAATACTTTAGAACAGTTGTACCATTACTTACTGTCAGGAACAAGCCGGAGGAAGAAAAGGAGCATTTAAGAGGGCATTTCCCCTTTTTTCAATTAGAGATTGGCGTTGCAGACTCTTGACTCCATCCCTAACCCTTTAAACACATAGGAAGACCTAGTGGCTCTGGATTAGAGAGTGCATTGTGTCTGTGAGCTGTCCATCTTGTCACTCATTAGTCACTCCGTTTCCTTAACTGGGAGGAAACAGATTATCGAGACTGGGGTGAGGAAGAGTGGATCTAAAATATTTTTATAGGATGAGGGTTATATGAATCATGACTCTACTTAGATAATAATAATAATAATAATAAAACCTCAAAACTTGAAAAGTAAAATTAGGCGAGTATATTAATAATCCCAAGTAGATTCTAAAACACAGAAACTAATATTAGTTTATGAGTTTAAGAAATGAGTAAACAGGTCACCACTCATTGAGGAGACTCATTGAGCAGTTGAATTAAAATTGGGCAAAAGTATTCTAATTGGTAGAAAGAAGTATTGGGGACTCATGGGTAAAATTACTGCTGCTTCCTTTAGTAATGCATCTGAAGTCATTTAGAGTTAAGCCTCAGTTATTTGCATAGATGTGAGTGTTTGCTGTTTCCAGAGGTCTTTTGCTTTCATTTATTCAGGACCCTTTCCTGTAAGGTGCAAGGACTCCCACAGTTAATATGGCAGGAAGGTTCTTCTGAGGTGACTTTATGAATAGAGCTAGCATTAAAAGGGTGGACAGAGGCATGCGTGTGGTGTGGAGGCTCATTATTAAATGTCCTTTCCATTACACAGTAGTCAAACTAATTTCCCTACCCTGTAGGAAATGATACAGGACTTGTCCTCTGTTTTTAGAACTTGTTATTTACATTGCCTTTGTGTAAATCAGAGACCTACCTTTTTTTATTCTGGCTGTAAACAGACCCGTATTTGCTACCAACCAAAATGCTTCTCATTGTGTGAAATTTAAATAAACATCCATAAATATAGAACTAGTGCATGTCCACTAGTGTGTGCATGTGGTTCTCACCAGCTGTAGTGGGAATGGCTGGAGGTCTGAGACAACATTGGCTGCAGCGTCCACATAAAAAGAGCCTTGGTTTATTGTCAGAACCCAGAAACCAACTTCTTTTCAATTGTAGTATTATTAGAACTATTTTTTTCACTTAACCTAGAAAACTATCCTTACATTAATTAATATGTTATGTACTACTCTGCTTGTACTCATCAGAACTGGTGACAGTTCTTAATGGACCTGTACACTGCTCAGTGAACATTGGCTGGGTCCATGCTGTGCTGAATTTTATCTTTGAAATGCAGAGTTTTCCAAAAGAGGGAAGGAACACTGGGGAAAGAAAGATGAATTTTCTGTGAAAAAAGGATCTGTTTTTAGTTTATCCAGAGACTAGTTTTGTGACCTTAGATAAAGCAATTCATGTCTGTTTACAATATCATCTGAGAAGTGGGGATGATAAATTGTGACAAATAATAACTTCAAAGAGATACTGTCAAATGTAGTGAGATAACTTATTATAAAGTCTTTGAACTTCTTAGAAAAAATGAACTAAATACAGTTAATACTCCTATCGAAAAACAATGATAAGAAATATGATTATGTTCCAGTTTTACCAACAAACCCCCACACAAAATTTGACCCAGTCCAATTTTTCTCTTATTCAGTTTTATCAAATGTATGTTTTTACCGTAAGTTAATATGACCAAAAAGAAAAAGAAACTGTGAAATTTTCCTCTCTCAGTGACAAATTTCCTATTAGCATAGTTTGAGCATACATAGAAATTTATTTGTAACCATTAATTTTGGATTGCAAAAAGTACACAATTCCTCTATGCATGTATCCATTTACTCATTCAACAACTATTTAGCCAGTATTTTTCTGGGACTTCAGGTTACAAGATCAGATAGGAGATGTTTTGGGTTTTCAAGGAAAGCTCAATGTCTACTTGAGAGAGAAACTCTCATCTAGACATAATAATGGTAATACAAATTAGTGGGTCCTAGGAGAGCAATCTTTTACAGTATGTAACAAGAAGTGACTGAGCCTGACACATCAGAGGAAAAAATACTGCCTACCTTGTATAGTGTTGCATTGTTAACAAGTAATTTATATTAGTATCATGTGCCTTAGTTTTAAGTCTCATAACAATTCTATAAGATGCCTATTAGTATCTCCATTTTACAGGTGAGGAACTGGAGTTCAGGTAAGTTAAACAGTTTACCCAAGGGCACATGGCTCAAAAATGTCAGAACTCAGACTTGATTTTTAATTCCCATGTTTTTGCTTCTATACCACACCGCCCTAGTGATGATGCATATATACTGCCTCTTTTAAAATAATTTAGAAATGTGAATTTTCTATTTTCCTATTTTATCTATCTGGACAATTTTTTTCTGTGCATTTTCAGTACTGTACACAATGTATATTGTCTCCTCAAATTCATTACAGTCCTTTGATGGAAGTGGGATTTCCCTTAGAAGTCCATCTCTTCTAACTACCAAAAGAAAGTGACCTTGTTTATTTCTCGGAATATGGAAATTAGAGGTGATATGATAATATATGGATGAGGTTGAATTACCAAAACATAAGATATTTTATAGTAGAATGAAATTGTAGAAATAGATTCCTGTTTTGAACCGTATTATCATTACTCTAATTTACCCCCTGATGCAAAAGTCCATGCTACTTAGGCATAGATTCTAAACATCTGAAATCTGGAATAAATATTTTAAAGATTTCTAGTTCAGGTTCCTACTTAATTCAGAAACACCTACTACACCATACTCAATCTGCAGCTTTACTTGAACATGTTCAGAAATGAATTCTTTTATGAGACTTGGTCCACTCACAAATAGTTCTCATCACTAGGTTTTCCCCTATTTTGAACCTCTTTATGACTTTCAAGAGTACTTTCTAATTCTGCTCCATAGAACAAAACAGAATAAACCTAAAAAACAAACAAACGAACAAAACCCAGAGTAAGTCATCTACCTCTTCACGTGGCCCCAAGTCCTCAGACCTTGGAAAGTATTTGGCATTTCACTTTAACTCTATTCTTCTGGGTTAAACATTCCAGATTCCCTTAGTGATTTCTCATACAAAATAATTCTCAGCTCCTACATCAACCTGTTTGCCATCCTATAGTCTCTCTAATTTTATCAGTGTCTTCTTAAAATGTAATTCCCAGAACTGACTACAATACCAAAGATTAGTTAATGCTGACTAACAAAAAAAAAAAAAAAAAAATCATTAAGATAATTAATTCCCACATTGGAACACTATAACTTTAGATCCTTTCCCCAAAAGCAGCTATCACGTTAATTTTCCTCCAACTTGAGCTTATGTAATTGTTTTTTTAAAATGCAAACGAAGACTAAAATTATCTGTGTTTCATCTTGTTGTTTGTGACCCAGCTTTCTAGTCTATAAAAGAGCTATAGATAGAGCCTCTACCCTCTTTGGGTTATAACCCAGATTTATGTTACAATCAGGCATGATAACCATGCCATCTACATTTTCACCTTAACCAACAATAAAAATGTTGCTTGAGACAGGAAAGTTACTGAACTCTGTGGCCCTTTACTAGAGATGTTCTTTAAACTTAACACTGATCAGTTGATTCATGTTTAAATAATCTAAATTACTACCAGCTAGTCTCAAATCTGTAATAGTGTGATGAGGATTTCATCAAATACTTTGCCAAACACATGTTCTTTGAAAATCTGAACTCATTAGACAGTTCAATAAATTTTTGCTTAATGAATGCAGTCATCCAGAACTCTTAGATCCTCCCCACTTCATCTCTGTATCTTGTGATAGTAAAATTAAATTTTATCTTCACACTTTTCCATCCTTCATGATGAATCATCTAGGAAAGGAATAAAGGTTTTTCTCTGAACTTTTTGAATTATTTTTTCTTGAAGTCTGGAACATATGTACATATATATTTCTCCGCAGACATTATCTGGCTTCTCTATTGCAGATTCCAAGGTGGTTTAATTTCTTTCTCTCAAGATTCCTGTCACTAACATGTTGAACTTTTTAGTAAAACATATATGTACAAAGTCTCTTATTTTTTAGAGATTGTCATGAAGACAAGTAAAATATATCTACTTTTAGCATAAAATTATATCGAGACATTCAGACTTAAAAAGAGAATATGTACATTCCATAATCCATACCTTCAGCAAATATTTGTTGAGTGCCCACTGGTTAGAGTCTGTGTGAGGCCAGAAGTGGGGTCTTCAGGGAACACAAAAGCCAGCAGGAGAAGCAAATTCATAAATAACCAACTCCGTAGTATTAGAATAAGTCTCCTAATAAAGGTTTGTAAAACGTTCAGGAAGACAGCGATGAGGGAGAAATGAGTTTTATCTGAATGTGACAATGAAAGCTTAATAGAAGAAGCTCGCATTTAAACTAAGACTTGCAGCATGATGCTAGCCTGCCAGTGGCCAGATGGAAAGGGGAAGGGACATAATACCACAATCAGCTTTCACTGAGTACAGGATAAGAGATGACCAAAATGGTAGGTTTCATTTCATATTCATCTTGATTGGGTTAACATCTACTGTTACTTTCCTAGCGTAGTCTAGAGAAAAGTTGGTCAGAAAATTAAAACTGAAATCACTCAACTCTAGATAAAAATACAATTTCAGATTATTTACATGTGACTGAAAATATAACACTATTAGCCAAGTAATGCATTTTGTTTTAAATAAAGAAAATTCCTTTTAAACATTAATGAATTAAATGACTATTTTTTCTCTGGCCCTCAGAAAGAGACATGAACAACGGAGATATATATGTAGTGGAAGCCCCAGCACCTAGCACATAGAGAATGCTCGATATTACCTCTCATAAGGTTTGGCACGTAGAAAATGCTCAGTAAAAATTGCTTGAATTATTTTATGTTTCTGTGAATAGATTTTCCTAATTTCTTTATAACTGAGTTATATGGAGCCATATTTAATGAATGTGCCATTCTCAATTTCAAATTCTAATTTCAATTCCTAATTCATACCTAGTAAATTCTAGAGTAATCAATATCAGATGTGTGATGCCTGCCCTTATGCTAAGATTTAAACTATAAAACTTAATACTAAAATATCTTAGTACAACATCATCACTACATTTAGGGCTGTTTCAAGAGGTAAAGAAAAGACATAAAATGGTCAGTATTTATACAGTCAGTTTGCTTTCCATGCATGTATTACATATTGTCTCTTTAATTCTGAAAACTAAATTTCAAGTTCTAGTACTCATTAAAATAATACTGACTTTATTCTTCTCTCAGTGCACCTGGATTGATATAAACCCTGGAAAAGAGCATCTCTTTGCCTAACTACCATAAAAACAGTTTTCTCTCTCACCTAAGGTTCAAAATATGTTACTGAAATAGAAATGGACTTATCCCCATTACAAACTGTCGTCACGTTATGAAAAATGTAATCATTACAATACATTATTATATTTAAGTATAAAAGCTCAGAATTGCAATCTGTCATTGAGTGGCACATTTTAAACGAAGAGTAATATCCCAGGTCTCTTTAGAAAGCTTAATGCTTAAAAACAATTTTATCTAACTATGAACAATGAGGAAAAGCTTTATAAAATGCATTTCGAGTATGCTATGAAGAATATGAACATAGAGCAGAATTAAATTTAGAGCAATTAAGAGTAGATTTTGAAGATATTTTCTTAAATGCTTTAATATAGTCATCATCATTTCACTTTGCAGTTTTAATGAAAAGAAGCTATATGCACTGACTTTTTTGACAGGTATTATTAAATAAGTATGCATTATCCAGCAGCCTATTTGGTTACACAAAAGTTGAGGAGTACCTAAGAGTAAACACAAATAGTGGCTTTAATGATATTTCTGTGCTGAAATGTACTTTGATGGTAAGTGTTGTAACGTACTAAATTCTGAGGTTTGAGTATAACAGAAACCATACTGTATTGAGACATTCTACCTACAGTTTGTGGTCATGAAAGTCTGATTTAAAGTGGTTTTAGATATATGAAAGTATTTGGGGTCAGTGTCTTCTATATTGAACCTACTCTGTAGCCTATTTCACTAAACAAAATAGCAATGTACAAGTATATTCGCATAACTGAATTGCATTTAAAAGAAAAATTAAAACACATTTTGTATAAATCTATATAATTAATGATTGTGTCTTTATCCATTCCAAAATGATAGTCTTTATTTAGCTCATTCTTAATACTGATTAGGAATCATCTGAATGAACCAGAATAAAACATTTTCTAAACTAGTATGATAATCAGATATGAAAATGAAACACTAGCTATATTTTATAAGAAGCACTTTAGTGAGACAATCAACAAACATAAAATAGAAGGCAAGACACTGGCAGTTATTAAAATGAAAAATTGTCCAAGATCAAACATAAATAACATATCCTAGTAGATAGCGACTAGCTATGTGGTCGGTAAATACCTAAATGCTGTGTTTTCCAAAAATGATCAGTGGGAATTCATAGTTCAGCTTTATCTTTCTATCAGGAATAGTAAGATTCTCAAACAGCCTTAATCAGTAGATTCTTCAAGCCACCAAGACAGATATGTTTTGTAAGTTCATCTTTTATATAAGTCATCTCGAAAGAAATGTGAACTAAAATGTATTCAGCTTTCACTTTAAGCAGAAGGCTTGATACTGTACATACGTTATTTTATATAATCCTTACAGCAATCGTAAGAGTAGGTACTTTTTCCATTTTACAGATGAAAAATCAAACTCAGAGAAAAATCAAACTCAAAGCAGTTAAGCGAATTTCTCATGACTAGGGAATAGCAGATTCGGCTTTCAAATCCAGAGTCCTCTGAATCTACCATACTGCCTTTAATACAAATGTGGTGAAACCATATATGCATTATTAAACATAGATTTAAAGTTTTAAAGTTTCATTTTAAAGTTTCATTTATGAGTTGCTAAAAAAAATTCATGGAAAAAGCTATCATAATTTTATATAACATATATCAATTTGATATTTCTAAAAACTTCACATGTAGTTTTTCCTATTTCGTTTTTTGTAGAAATCTTGACCACGTGTCTATTTGTGTCTGCTATTCTAGTCACTGAGGGTACAGCAGTGAGCAAAATAAAAATGGTACATGCCCTCATGGAACATGCACTGTAGTGAAAGAGACAGACATTAAACAAATGATCATGCAAAAACATATAAATTATAAAATATAGCAAGTGCTATTAAGGAAAAATAAAAGGTGGTAGGAAAAACAATAAGTAGTAGTGAAAGTGTGGAGGAATGAAGAGACCGATAGGCCAGGTTGTCTGCCTGCTAGTCCACAGTTTCCATGAACACATTTATTTAGGTGTGTAGGGCAAGAGCATTCAAAGTTTACTCCGAGGTCTCTAGTTTGGGTGACTGAGTTTATAGTGAGATAGGGAATCCAGGAGGGAGGGAGAGCAGGTTTGAGGGTGAAGATATGAGTTTGACCTTGAGCGGGGAGGAAGTTAAGGTTACTAGGACATTCAGAGATAGACTTAGGACTGAAGGACATCCATTGGGTGTCTAGAAATGAAGAGAAAGAGAAAGGATGAGAATCTAGATTGAGGAAATACACACGAATAAGTAGTAGCTAAATCTGAACTGACCTCTGCTAGATGGGTTAGATTTACAGGTGAGAAAAAAAATTAAATACCAATCCCCTTTAAAAAAAAAAAAAAAAACTAAATCCAGTTAATCATAATTTCCCAGAGTACATGCCTCAAAAACTTAGTTCTGAAGAATGATAGTAAGTGCTCCTCGAAATAAATAAATAAGCAAAGAAAAAAATGTCTGTAAACAGTAGATTTGGGTAATGGGTTAAACAAAGTTTAAAGGGTTTCTCAGCCTTTAATATCCCAATGTGCCTCATTTCCCAAATGTATTGGGCCATTGAACTTTTTCTATTAAGGAGTGTTTTATGGAAATTATATTCTAAACAAGACCTGCTAGGAAACACTGGACCTTAAAAGAGCTTGTAATTAAGAATTTTTATGCTTTGGGGTGGGCAGAATGGAGTTTAATCAAGAGAACACTGAAATTGAGGATCGTGAAATATATATTTGTATTTGGTAGCATTGTCAGGTAGGAAGTCTTTGGAGCCAGAGAAAGAGAACTGTTATAGAGGGCTCATCAGGAGGAAGGCAGTGCAAAGAGTGAGATTTTGAAGTTTGGGACAAATTGAGGAGGGAATTATTCTAGACAAGATCATCTAGGACAGGAAGCTGATAAGGACGTGTGAACGATAGAGCCGCCTGAGAAACAGACAAGAAAGTGTGAACCTGAGAAACATTCTGAGGGAAGGAATTATGGGACTTGGTAATAGATTAGATTAAAAGAAGGAAAAGGCAAAGATAACAGTATAGTTTCTAGACTGGGAGAGGAAGAAAGATACACAGAAGAACGAAACCAAAACCCTAACGGTATTATGACTAAAATACTTCCCAATTCCTCCCTGGATTTCTAGAAAACAGAATACAACACTGTCTGAAAGTATATTCAGTTGTATCTCTTCAAGTGTTTTCAATTAAATGACATGAGACTAAACAATTTTAAGAATTTTGGTATGCAGATCTAAAATGCTATGTTCATGCCATGGCCAGTTTTCAAGTGGTCAAAAAAATAAACTTTAAACTTAATTATAATGGAAAGATGTTAACCATGTGGAAATTAATTTTTTTTAAATTTTACATTGTTCAAAGAAACATGAACAATACTCTGGTCATCTTATTATTAAAATACCTTACATTAAATCTGGCATTTACAGTTTCACATTCAGCAACAAGGTAGAAATCACACGTTTTCAAATTCTGAGCAGAAATTAGTTTTAGATTTATTTGCTTTCTTTCCAAATGTGTTAGTGTTCAAGGGTTCTGACAACAGCACCCTTTTTGGTTTAGAAAAGAAAAAAGTTCTGTTAGGAAAAAAAGGCATGATTTTTTTTTTTTCTTTAAAAAACCTGCCTGCTTTTTTCTCAGGTGACATTTACGAAGAGGAAATTTGGGTTGATGAAGAAGGCGTATGAGCTGAGCGTGCTATGTGACTGTGAGATCGCGCTGATCATCTTCAACAGCACCAACAAGCTGTTCCAGTACGCCAGCACTGACATGGACAAGGTGCTGCTTAAATACACGGAGTACAATGAGCCACACGAGAGCCGGACGAACTCAGACATCGTGGAGGTGAGAGCGCATGCGTGGTTGGTGACCCCAAACTAGCGCAGCCAAGGGTTGTTTGGATCTCCTTCCCCCCAAAGACACAAGCACAACCTTCCTTCTCCTAAGATGTCCGTACTTCCATAGGTGTACCCCAACTAATACTCCATCCCCACCTTTTCTCTCTCCCCTCAAAATGTAAGTTAGAATGACATGATGATAGGGACAATGGAAATTGGGTCCTTGCTAGAAATCAGGCACCAGTATCATTATTACATTATTGGCCACATCCTTCATGAGTCATCATTGTCCACTGCTATGTCAGAACACCAGAATTGGGAACTGTGGCCAGTGGACAGCCCACCCACATTTTAGATGACTTCTCATAATTTAAGTATACACTAGTTTCTCAGCATAATCAAAGAAAAAAAAAATTTAAAAATGAGCTCAGTGCAGTTTTTTACTTTATGTCTCTTTCTAATTCATTTTTCCTAATGCAGTCTTGCTGAAAGAGTAAAGACAATTATTCTGCTAGAGATATTTTTCCTCCAAATTATATAATTTCATATAGCAATGAAAACTGTTAATATACATAGAATCAGAAATCTGATAAAAATGAATTTCTAAATGTTAGCTCAGTGTTTTATCAAAGTCAGATTTAAAACATTATTTTATTGTTCCAAAAATAAATAAGCATCAGATTAAAACTCAAAAATGTTTTAGATTTTTTAGCATAAATAACATTGTCATACAATTTTAAATGCTTCTTGCATGGACCCTATTTTAATGTTATTGCCCTTCATTATCAATGAGTACCAACACAAAAAGGAGGAGACATAGTGAGGACTGTCCCCATCTGTCTACTTTTCCCACCTATCCATGATATCATAGATTGTGACTGCTTTCCCAGAATTAAAAGAAAATTGATAAATGTTTCAAAAGTATATAATCGAGTCAGTTTGTCAGATTATAAGTCATTCTTGCCGTTGCTTAGACTGGTTCCATATTATGAAAAAAAATCTAGTACTAATCCTGATCAAATTAATCTGCCTCTCATACCCATCTTCCCTTTACCTGTTATAATTGTCTAAAACTAATTCTCATTTCTTGCTTTTTTTTGGAATATTTTTTAAAGTATTATGCTGATCAGTTTTATAAGTTTTTTAAATTCTTTACCTCATAAGGCCAAGCAAATAATTTCAGAGAAACAAAAGTGAATAATAACTAAACCTAATGTGGTACGTGTTTAAAATACTTTCAGATTTGCATTATTCATTTAATTTTAGTTTTTCATTAACTATGATTTTAACTGTGTACTTGCCTTGATCTTGAAATTTAAGATTATTTATAAAACTTACCTACAATGTATTTCAGATAGTATTTTATTCATATAGACATATAAATGTGAAAATATATAAAGAAACATGAATGTGAACAACATTAGTTGATTGTCAAATCTCATAGTTGCTTTCGTGTGTGTGTGTGTGTGTCTGTCTGTCTGCGCGTGTTCATACACATTTAACATAAGTTCCAATCACAAAACAATTTACACTCAAAATTCCATCTCATTACCAAAAACATTGCGACCAATATTTCAGGGTAACGAAAGAATTCGAGTCGGAATTCATCATTAGACCCGAACTGCCCCAGTCCTTAACATGATGTGAAATACAGTAGAATCATATTAAACTAGTTGAAAATTTGTTGACTTTTAAAATCTGCTTTCTTAAAGGAGTTTAAAATCTAGAAAATTCATCTTCTGAGGGGTTCACGTGACAATATCCTATGTGACTTAAAGGCAACTTAAAACTTCACATACTGTAAAAACTTCAATATTTTTGGACACATGGGTGTCTGAGCCAGACTTGTTTATGGGCAACGAGAAGAACGCTGGGTTGGAAGTCAGAGGGCTTGCATTTGAACCTTTGTCTTGCACAGTCTTACAATGTGATAAGTTAGCTACTTCTTTGGCTGAAGTTTTTGCAACTTGAAAATGAAGGTGTTGAATTTGAAAGTCTACAACATAATTCCTTGAAAAGGGATCCTTTTGAAAGGGAATAAAGCAGCAGCTTTATTATCTTGCATTTAACATCAATGAAGTAAAGCTCTCAAAAAGACGTTAAGGACCCCCTAGGCCAAATTTAAAGATTCCATGGCTTGATTCTTTGGATGAAAATAACATGTTGTCCATAAGAAGAGATGAAATACTGCCATTTGCAACAACATGGATGGACCTTGAAATAATCATACTAAGCGAAATAAGCCAGACAGAAAAAGTTGAAAATCACATGATATCATTTACATGTGAGATATAAACCTAAAAGCAACTAATGAACAGGACAAACAGAGACTCATGGACATGGACAATGGACTAGCGGTTACCAGAGGGTGGAGGGAAGGGGGGAGGTACGTGGGGAAAAAAATTTAAATCGTTTCTTCAATTTAAAAAATGGAAAGAAAATAACAAGTTGTAAGTCTAACACATTTTGAGTCTGCCCTGCTCAACTACCTGAATCACACATTCTTCACCTACTTGCCTTTTCCACACTTTAGCAGTAACAGAGATGATGGAGAAAGAAATAAAGTGGGATATCCCCTAAGCTCTATAAAATTTACATCACCTCCACATGGAGTCTTTTTCTAAGTGCGATTCATTGAAACTGGTATGCTTGAGATTCTTGGTAGAGAAGAGGGCATCTGAGTGGGAATCTGCATTTATGATAAGTTTCCTGATGAATTTTATACACACTAAATTTGCAAACTTCTGCAGCACTTAAGACATAAATTGTGTTGGAGGCTAAAGAACTTGTGATACATCAGGCACTTGAGGAATCTGTTCCTAGACTGGATCTAACATGAAGTTGAAAGTTAACATAGTTTACTACTCTTGGGTAAAATTTAAAATCCTATTTATTTTAATTTAATGGAATACATTTAACTGAGTAAGTTTAATGAGTAGCATAATATGTTTCATGAAGGGTCATTAGTTTTATATTTCCCGTTTGGACCATTACCCCTCTCCCTTAACCCTCTGGAAACAGTTTACTTACAAGAAAAAAAAGATCGGCGAGGAGAGGGAAATAATATGATTCCCAGCATTTAGACTGAAATATAAATTTCTGGGCTGTACCAGAGTAGTGTTACAGGGTCATAGGAAATTGTACAGTGCGTGGGTGTTGAAAAAGATTCCTTCTTTTAGCAAAAAAAAGCTCTGTGCAATTATCATGTCTTTTGCTTGATAATTAGCACTACTGTTACAATGGCACAAAGCCTTAGAAAGACTTAACAGACTGAGAGAGTTTTTATTATTGTTATATTATAATGCAGCATGAATATCTGTTTAGATACAATATATAAATATGCCAAATTTAGTGAATGTGTTAAATTTTTAATCCATTGGTTTAAAAAAAATGGTTATTGTATTAAATGCATTTACTTTGAAGAAAGTCTGTTTTATACAGGATATTTATCTAAAATGCTCGTTTATGAGGCTGTTGACACTCAGTAGGGATTCTGATGGTATTAAGGAACTCTGCCTCCTTCCTGGCTTCCAACTGTCTAGCTCCACTCCTGTTTCTCTAAGCTGCCTTCCGACCCTCCCAAATTGATGTTGGGCTCTAGTCCTGGAAGGCATGGTGTCAAGCACTTCGAGATGACCTAAAGAACACAGGTCCCACAGAACACGCTTCTAGTGACGATTCAGCAAGCACCAACAAAAGACAGGCATTCTTGTTAAGGATGTAAAACATACATAAAAATCAGTTTAGGAACAATTGGAAAGCAAAGGAGCAATAACCTCATTAATGAAGTACAAGCTGCTGAAAGGAAGAAATAAGCTAAACAATTTATCAAAACTTTTATTCAAACAGGTAGTTGATCACCAGATCATTCCAAGTGATCCTTGGAGTCACAGAAGTCCCAAACAGGTTAGCTCCATACCTAGCTCATATTTTCTAACCACCAAACCCACAGGGGAGCATTACTTGGCACCTGGCCAGAAGGAAACCTCTTGCCCCTCTGTGACTCAGATTCTGTTGAGCTGCTCATCCACTCTGGGCCAGTGCTTGAGTGACTAAATGTGGAAAGGGAGAAAAACACAAGGTCTTTTGCTGTTCCCAGGAAGTCAAAAAGACGGCTGTGACTTCTGCAGAGGAAACCTTCGATTCACATCTGTCTCAGTAGAGGATTACTGGATTTTTTTTTTTTTTTTAATTCAAGAATGTATAGGAAGAGTGTGGGGGATAGAAGGGAAAGAAAGAAATGATATTTACATGAAATTTTATTTTCCGTCACCTGAATCCTATTTGAATTTAATGACTTTGAAGAACAGTTGTTTTAGCAAAATGTTTTCTTCCACAGTAATATTTAAGGACTGAATTGAGACTGGAAAGGCCTTAAAATAGGTTTTAAACTTTATTGTTTCACCATGCTACTGAAGGTTATCAGTAAGCTAACTACCTTGACATAGTTTGGTAAAAATTCATTAGTGTAATTTTTGCTGAAAAGCAAATACTGCAAATACTGGAATGAGGCTTCTTTATAAATTCTATATTATGAAATTTGAGATTAGATGTAAAATATGAATTTGTATCTATTTAACTTGAGCTTTCATTATATCTACTCCAATTAAATAGGTTTAAAATTTATACTTGTAAAAATATAAATATATAAAATTATTCTTATTTATGCCCTGTGGATGAATATTACACACAGATACTTTTCTTAGAAAGAAAAAGCACTTTCACTTATTTGATCGTTTTTTGAATTTTCATTGTTTCACACATTCACTGAACAAAGATCGGCTGAATTCCTACATGTGCTATGTGCTGTGGAATGCCTGGAGATAAACATGAACAAGGCCCCCCAAGGACTCTTGGTCCTTAAGATTGTTCACAAGTCCATGCATGATCTTGTCCCTGTATTTCTCTTCCTCTCCAGCCTCATCTTTTGCTATTCCCTCTATCAACCCCTTCCCACCACTCCCATCCTATCCACAAGCCACCCAAACATGTTTATATTCCTCGACTTCTCCAAACACTATTTGTTTTGTCCTCAACATTCCTTACTAGGCCTTTCTTGGCTTTTCTTTATCGTTCATTCAAATCAGGTCCCAATTAATACTTTTAGATAGCCATCCTTGAAATGCCCCGTAATTTGTGTTAGATCTTTTCCTATACTACATTCATCGTCTGTGCAGTTTTCCCCATCAAAGCACTATTACAGCTGTTATCCAATTGCCTGTTTCTTACTGGATTTTAAACTCTTAGAAGGAAAGGAGTATGTATCTGTGTGTATTTTGTTTACCATCGTATCTCCAGGGCTAAATGTGAAGTCTAGAGAGTGTTAGGCCCTCAGAATATATTTGTAGAATAAATAAACAGGGGTAGACAATTATAACAGGAAAAATCCAAGTCTTTGTCATATAGAAAAATATTGCTCATTTAAAGTATGAAAAATGTCTGTATAGCTCCAATGAAACAGTTCATTAAAATTTGATAAATTTTATCAAAAGAATTCAAAAAAATAAAATAATCTAGATCTGTGCTATGGGACCACATTGGTCTAGGTTGAAATGTGAAAAGGGAGGCATTTAAACAAATTGTATTTTTAAAATAATGCCAAAATTAATTCTTCAATATAAAATTTGAGGAGTGCATTTCAAAGGTGAAGAACTATGTAGCCCTAAGATTTTAGAATTCAGAGCATAAATGTTCGCTTTGAGAGACACCAGTTTAGAACTAAATGCTCCCCATAAAATTAAAAGCACATTTTACCTCTAAAACCAATAACCATGGAGTCAATCAGTAAACTTATTGCCTGGTCAGAAAACCTTTGCAAGTCATTCAGGCTGACAGGGAGCACTAACCACGTGAGCTAGGTTACGTGTGCCTGTTTTTTTAAATATGAAGCTTGAGAATGGAAAGATGGTAGGTATTTT
>NW_011888792.1:7514126-7584016 GCF_000151845.1 Pteropus vampyrus | reverse complement strand
CCTTAAAATAGGTTTTAAACTTTATTGTTTCACCATGCTACTGAAGGTTATCAGTAAGCTAACTACCTTGACATAGTTTGGTAAAAATTCATTAGTGTAATTTTTGCTGAAAAGCAAATACTGCAAATACTGGAATGAGGCTTCTTTATAAATTCTATATTATGAAATTTGAGATTAGATGTAAAATATGAATTTGTATCTATTTAACTTGAGCTTTCATTATATCTACTCCAATTAAATAGGTTTAAAATTTATACTTGTAAAAATATAAATATATAAAATTATTCTTATTTATGCCCTGTGGATGAATATTACACACAGATACTTTTCTTAGAAAGAAAAAGCACTTTCACTTATTTGATCGTTTTTTGAATTTTCATTGTTTCACACATTCACTGAACAAAGATCGGCTGAATTCCTACATGTGCTATGTGCTGTGGAATGCCTGGAGATAAACATGAACAAGGCCCCCCAAGGACTCTTGGTCCTTAAGATTGTTCACAAGTCCATGCATGATCTTGTCCCTGTATTTCTCTTCCTCTCCAGCCTCATCTTTTGCTATTCCCTCTATCAACCCCTTCCCACCACTCCCATCCTATCCACAAGCCACCCAAACATGTTTATATTCCTCGACTTCTCCAAACACTATTTGTTTTGTCCTCAACATTCCTTACTAGGCCTTTCTTGGCTTTTCTTTATCGTTCATTCAAATCAGGTCCCAATTAATACTTTTAGATAGCCATCCTTGAAATGCCCCGTAATTTGTGTTAGATCTTTTCCTATACTACATTCATCGTCTGTGCAGTTTTCCCCATCAAAGCACTATTACAGCTGTTATCCAATTGCCTGTTTCTTACTGGATTTTAAACTCTTAGAAGGAAAGGAGTATGTATCTGTGTGTATTTTGTTTACCATCGTATCTCCAGGGCTAAATGTGAAGTCTAGAGAGTGTTAGGCCCTCAGAATATATTTGTAGAATAAATAAACAGGGGTAGACAATTATAACAGGAAAAATCCAAGTCTTTGTCATATAGAAAAATATTGCTCATTTAAAGTATGAAAAATGTCTGTATAGCTCCAATGAAACAGTTCATTAAAATTTGATAAATTTTATCAAAAGAATTCAAAAAAATAAAATAATCTAGATCTGTGCTATGGGACCACATTGGTCTAGGTTGAAATGTGAAAAGGGAGGCATTTAAACAAATTGTATTTTTAAAATAATGCCAAAATTAATTCTTCAATATAAAATTTGAGGAGTGCATTTCAAAGGTGAAGAACTATGTAGCCCTAAGATTTTAGAATTCAGAGCATAAATGTTCGCTTTGAGAGACACCAGTTTAGAACTAAATGCTCCCCATAAAATTAAAAGCACATTTTACCTCTAAAACCAATAACCATGGAGTCAATCAGTAAACTTATTGCCTGGTCAGAAAACCTTTGCAAGTCATTCAGGCTGACAGGGAGCACTAACCACGTGAGCTAGGTTACGTGTGCCTGTTTTTTTAAATATGAAGCTTGAGAATGGAAAGATGGTAGGTATTTTCGTTACTGTTTTAAATTTATTTGAAGCAATGTGGGCCAATATTTAACATTATAATTAGTAATTTTTTTTTTCAAAAACCAGGTTTTTTCTTTACAAAGGAACTTGGAGAAATAATATTCTTAAGGAACATTTAAAATCCTTCGTAGATTACTATAAAATATAATGAAAATAGTTCTTATTGTGAGTAGCTGAGTAACTTTGCCCTGTTCTCTGTTGAAGAAAGTATATAATTGCTTTTGAGTAGGAAGTATTAAAAAATGAAGAAATGAATTAGTATATTTCATAAAGATTTAAACTATCGATATTGAGACTTCCGAGAAAAAGGTGAAAAAATGATTTTGTAAAAAAAGATTTTGCATATATCTCCTAAATTGTAACATTCATTTTTGTTTATATACCTTTAAAGGGCTTTTACTAGTAACTATAAATCATATTCATATTTGTTCCCCAAAATCTAAAAGAAGAAATAGACCTTAAAATGTATTCATATTTCTCATAACTACCACAGTATGTTTTTATATATTGATTTTTTATATATCAAATATGAAGATCCATTCCTTTTTTTAAAATAATGCTCTTGCTTAATTTGCATATGTTTTGTAAACATGAAAAGCTGCTTCACATCTCATTTATTAAGAGAATCATTGTTGAACAAATAAAGTGCACATTAGATTACTTAAGTTATATGCACAAGGCAATAAAACTGAAATTTTCTCTCATCTCTGTTATTGCACAACCCTAATGGCTTATAGGCATTAGTACTAACACAGAGTCAACAGAAAATTATTTAATAATAGTAGGAGCAGAAAAAAACAATAGGTTTTAAAATACAGTCTGTTTGTCAGTAATGTAACTTCTTTCTAATTATTAATCATCACCATTTAAAATCACCGTTATTTTACATGAACCTTCTTGAACTGGGACCAACCAAAGTCCTCGTGTTTTTTCCCCAATATCTGAAAGTGAAAGGGTAAAACTATTTAACCTGCATCATAATCATCAATTTTTAACGATATTTGCAAATTTTATGCCACGTAGAACTTGGACAGCATATTTGAACCAAAAGTTGCAGTTTAGCAGTTGATGGCACCTAAGTAAAAGTAACATTGTTTGGCTTTAAAAGGTACCAAATAAGGTATCCAAGAGTCAAACATCCTTATCTCCTCAGGGTTGGTTACTAAAATATATTGCTGTGAAATATTCAAAATCGAAGTTTTAAGAATAATTAGAGAGTACTGCCTAGAGTCAGAATGAAAGACGATGAGACTTTTAATCAAAGAATGTTTATTATTTCAGTTACCTCACTGCATTTTTTTGAAAATTATTATAAATCTATTTCCTTTCCCTAAAATACGTGATGATGTTGTACTTATCTCTGTAACTCCAACTGCCAGCACAATGTATGGAATATTGTAGACATTCAATAAATATTTTATGTAACATACACACACACATATAGATAGTAGGTATACATGTACTTAAAGGCATACATAAGTATATGTATATATACATATATATGTAACAACTCACTGATGATCATTATTAAAATTTACCAGTTTTCTTCATCAAAATCAGATATGTTCTAATGATAATAAAAGTGAGACTATTTCAAGTGCACCAAAGACGAATAAAGATTGTTGCTGTGTAAGAAAAAAACAGACATAAGAGACAACATAGAAATATTGCGTATAGTATTGGTGAAAAGTAAAAGACTTTCAGAACCAACATACATTGATTCCTGGGGAAGGGAGAAACAATTTGTTGATAATTTGGCCAGGATCTGACAAGAGGGATCAGTGGGTCTCAAAGGAAACAACTCTGGCCCAATCTAAATCACCAGAAGGTCTGGCTGAAAGGCTAATTCTGATTCAGTGGGTCTGGGGCAGGGCCCAAGAGTATGTATTTCTGACAAGCTCCCAGGTGATGCTGATGCTACTAGCCTGTGAACCAACCTTGAATAGCAAAGATCTAGATTTCCCTTCCAAACATCTGTTTTCTCCAGTATAGAGTTTAAAAGTATATGTTTTGAACATTTCTTTTTTGTAGCTTTACGGAAGGTTAGAATCATACCATAAACTAGATTTTTTTAAACTGATATTTGGTGAAACTAATTCTTGAAAGCAAGTGTGTTAGGCTTTTGGAGGTACACTATAAAAAGCCTGTCATTACTTAGTGAGATGAGTCGTTCTGTCGTGAGCAGTGCATCTCCTGGCCTTGTCTCTTTCCTTGTGAAGGTCCTGGTAGTGGAAGATTCTAAGACCACACTTGGCAGGCAAGTGTGATGTGATTGGTTAAAGGTGTGTGCCAGGGGTTCAGAGAGTACTGGCAGCTTTGTTTTCCTCATGATCCTCATGGTCAAAGTATTTCATCAGACATTCTGGGAAAAGACTTCAGACTCCATCATTTAAAGGACTGTAATTAGGCAAATGCTGCATATGTATACAACAGATTGGATGGATAAATTATATTATTGGAAATATATGTCATTTTGCTAATAGCTAGTTGGCATATTATCTAGTCATGTCTCAACGGCATTTAGTGTATTCTATGTTACCTTGAAATTTAGCCACCTGATGGAAGTTCTGAATAAGGGAAAAAAAATCCCTGTCAATTATTTCTAAAGGTCATAGAGTTAATGACTAGCTGGGAGGTTAATTAGATTCTGAAAGCCTCTTCATATCAATTAAATCTCTTATCTTTATGTTTTAGTAAATAAACTCAGTAACTATTTAGAGCTACTGTTTTAGGATAAAAAACACTGTAAACAGTAAACTGTACAATGGATATTTGGGCTTTTATCTCATATATGAGAAAACAATATTACCAAAAAAACCTGATACACTAATTAATAATAGTAATCTTATTCTGGAATCTCTGAATTAAATACTTTATTTTTTTCAAAATAGTATGTGAATTATTCCTTGGTCATAAACAAATGCCATCACTATGACCTCGAGAGAAGCATTTCACAGAGAAAAACTAAGGTCAGAGTTACCCTGAGAATCAGCTACTAATCTAAAACCAGCTCCATTCTCTGTTCCTTTTTAGTTCCAGAAACAAAACTCCTTTCAAGGTTACTGGGCACATTGTAAATAAGTGATATATTTAATGCCTGTGGCCCGACAACTTCAAACCCAGTCATTTCTGTCATGTGAATTCTCTTTGGATATATAACCAGATTTCAGATGAAATGACACAGACCTTTACTAATCAGGAAAGTAGCCACTAGCTACATGTGGCTACCTCAATTTAAATTAATTGAAATGAAATAAAATTAAAAATTTAGTTCTTTGGTCTCACTAGCCACATTTCAAGGGCTGGATAACCACATGTAACCTGTGGCTCCCATATTGGTCAGAACAGGTATAGAGACATTCTTGACCTCAGAAACCTTCTCTGGAGCAGCATTTGACATAAAGAGTGAAACTGGTGAATCTAGTGCTCTTGTTCGCTGTGGTAACTAGCATGATGGTTGATAGATACACCCTAGTAAGGGGCTCATCACCTGGAGAGGGTGCACACAGCCATTTCATGTTTCATTCCTACGGCAGGCGTTTATTGCCTGTCACTGTGTGTCAGGGCCTGTGCCAGGCGGGAGAAACCTAGTCAGGAAAACTGAGTCACTCAGTCAGTGTTTTCTCGCAGGGACAGAATATTTGTTAAACTAAATGTGATTTTGTGGAGTAAGATGAGAAGATGGAGGGAACAATGAAGCTGGAATTTTCCTGAGGAAGAAGAGAAAACTAAGGAAGGGAGGGACAAGAAGAGTCGGGAAGCAGAAACAAGCTCGGCCAATTCTGAACTTTCCCAACAGGAAAGAAATGATCGTGTATGCACAGTTTTTTGTGACTTATCCTAATTAGGCATATGAGGAATTTTATCTTCATCGAGGCTTCATGATGGGGGTTGTGAGTTAATTTCATGCGTGCATAACGAAAACTGCAGAGTGATTTTCCTAAAGAATATTGTTGAAGCATTATTTTGAGAGTTCACCTTGCATATTTTATGTCAAGGAAATAGAACTTTAAAAGCCCCACAAATTTGGAGAGAAATTAAGTTCTAATTATGGCAACATCACAAGCTAGTTCTCTCACCTGGGGCAAGTTATTTAACCTTTTTGGGCTTCAGGTTCCTCCTCCATTAGTATTGTCAACCCTGACCCTGTCTTCCTCACAGGGCTGTCGTGGCGATTACAGACTATAAAAGATGTCAGAGCCCATTGTAAACCATTCAGTTGTACAAGGTGCTTTCATTTTCAACATCAAAGGAAAAGTTCAGGCAATAAAAGCTGTTTAACCAAAAGAAAGAGAAATTTCTCTTTTTAAGAATTCCCTATTTTACAATCTTATTTTGAGAATCATTATATGACATTTTATATTAATAAATATATCACTTAGTAAATATAGCATCTTATATGAATAACCATAGCATTTTATATAAATTAAGAAGATCTAACAAAAGCCGATGAATTTATTTTCTTTTGCATAAGCATTTATGGAAATATTCTCTATGTGCACGGTTTTGTGCCAAGTCTGTGGGATGTGCAACAATGATTATGACACATCCACTGCCCTCCAAGCCAGTAGTCCAGTGTGGACAAAACATACACTGGGTTTGTTCTTTCATTCATCAGATATTAATGAACATGAGGACCATGTGCCAAAAATTGTGCTAGTAACTGGTGGTACATCTGTGACTATCCTACCCAACAGTCTGAACCACAATAAAACATAGAGTACAGTGAGATAACTGAGGTGAAAGAAAGTAATTACAGCTGTGAGCAAGTGAAAACATCTTATGGTGGATTATAGATGAAAGCATGACTTTGAATGATAAGTAGAATAAATTGATATGCTAAGCCAATCTGCAAGTCATTTGTTCCCATTTAAAGTAAAAGAGACTAATAAAGGTAACGATATATAGACATAGAAATGTATATATAGTTATTTGTAGTATATATGTATATGCTGCAGCCTTTATTTTGATTTCCCATTGGCATTGAATTTTTTAATATATTCTGTAAACATATGGTTATAATTTTTAGAGAAATTGTATAGAATATGAATGTTAGAAAAATGCAGTGAATATAATTGCCTTTAAGTTTGAGAAAACGTTCTCTCTTGCTAAGAATGGAAACCTTAAAGTTACATCCCACATCCTCCTTTTAACTTTACAGATGAGGTTTTCCCCCCTTACTCTAAATTCTAAAACATGATACATCTGGCTCAGAGGCTGGAAAATTGTTACATGCCTGTGTAACATTCTTATAACCCAGTCGCTCTACAACTTTTCTCCCAGTTTAATCATTGGAGAATGTTCTTTGTTTTTGTAGTTACTGTTTCACATAGTAACAGCTTGTTGCATTTTGGTCTGTTTGCCAGAGGGTAGGTTTATTTTTAAAACCCTGAACTCTGAATTTTTCTTTAGTTTTCCAAGATTGAAAGCAGCTGAAATGCCTGGAGTTACAGGTTGAAGGCTGCTTCACAATATGTGAAGGGAAGCTTCTTTCCCTCTTCCGTGTGTGTGTGTGTGTGTGTGTGTGTGTGTGTGTGTGTGTGTGTGTGTGTGAGTGTGTGTGTGAGTGTGTGTGTGTGAGTGTGTGTACGCGCACGCGCGCACACTTAAATTTTTTCCTAACAAATGTCTTCTAACTGGTAGTTGTCTAAAAATAGAAAACTGCCTAACTAAAAATAGCCTGGCTCTCAGTCGTGCCAAGGAAAATGGAGAGGAATAGGCGTGGAATAGAAGGCTGAGTAATCCAGTTCTATTCATTCAGAGAAACCTTTGAGAATGCTGGCGATGATAAAGTGCCCTCAAAAAACCACAGGCCTGACTCTCTCTTCAGACTTCTAGGTGCCAATAAACATTTTTGCCCCGGGATACATTTTTTTTTCTCATAGGTTGTAAACATTTTCTGAAAGACAAGGCTTTGTTTCACAGAAGCTGACAAACTGCCATAACTAACTAACTTTCCTAAGGTCTTAAAAATTCATAATTGTAAGATGTATTTTAAAAGAGCATCTTAAATGAAGTATTGTAAAATAATGTACATCGTGTAATAATTAAGAGGAAACTGTTATAATAAAAACCACTTACTACTTGCAATTAAACTCAAAGCCTTAGAGTTTCACTAAGAGAAAATTATTCCTGCAACTCATTGCAGCTAAAGAGAGCAGCTGACTTACTTTAGTTTACCTCCCTTAGATATAAAATTCTCTTGTTAAGCATATATTCCCTTGATACACCAATATTTAGTCTCTTTCTTACAATTATAATGTTTACCAAAGCAGATTTTCACTTTTAATTTTTTAAATGGAGTCGGAACTACTTTGCAAAGTAACATTTCAAGAATAGGATGATTTTCAGTTTAGAAAAATGGAATTCTGAGTAAGCCATAAAAAAATACATATACCAGTTTTGCAATGGTAACGCTTTTTTTTTTTCTTTTTCATTTTCTCTTGCTTGAGTAATCTGAATAACCAGGTCAAACATAGCAACAGGGTGTGGAAATGTCAGCACAGTTCATGGGGTTATGCGGGTCTGAGCATTGTTATGTTCAGTTCCTGTAATGCTGCTGGTGATAAGACTCTTGAGACAAAGGACGATAATTGATGGAAAGAGACTTAAATCATTGCTAAAAGAATCAAGGTCCTTGTATCTGTGTACATCCACTCTCTGGTCTCCTTCCGTCTTATAAAGCATTTTGTCGTCTTGTATAGTGGCCCCCTACTGCTCTTTGTAATGGATGCAGACCACAAGTGATTCCTTCATGCAGCATACAGGGTGTAATTGTGTCTGTGTGGTGTATTAGTAATTACCAAGCTGAATTCTCATATTGTATCTTTACTGCAGGCATGGAAAAATAGGACGTACAACCCTGCATGGCCATTTTCAACCTAGATAGTGAGCCACTTAGAGCTACATTCCAGGAACAAAGCCTTTTATATGTACACTTTTTGAACAGAATTTTCATTGTTGAGTCATTTGCATATTTATCCATATGCAGGATAAATTCAATTTGGGAAATAATTATCTTTGATATTATATTCATTTTTGACTAGCAAAAGTTTTGTAATATAGAAAATGTTTGCTATTTTTTAATTGCTAAAAATGTTTTAATATTGCTGGATATTTAGTGATATGAGCTGTAATAACTATAGCAGACCATCATATGGAGAGAATAGTGCATGAATTACTACACATAATATATTATATAATATTCATAAATATTAAATAATATAATTGTTTTAGTAGCATTTTTACCTTAAACAGTGATATTTTCATATATAATTTATTGATCTTGGCTCAAGCATTATTAAACTTCAGAAAAGGCTGACAACGAATTTTTGTTACAGTAAACAGATATAAATTAATAATTTATTTCTTTGCTATAAAATTTGCATCCATCCTTTATGTACTATGTAGCTGATATTGATTTGACTACCTCCTAATCATTGGGGATTTTAAGTGTCTACAGTATTTTTTATCTGTAATTGAAGCCAAAGTAATGCAAGCAGTTTGGTTTAAACTAAAGAAGGTATGTTTATTTTAGGTTTCAAATGCTTATAACGACAGTTAAGAACTATTAAATATGATAACAAAGAAGTTAATATGGCCATTTCATTAGCGATAATGACATTATATTTATTTTATGAATTAATTAAAGCATGATAGATTTTAACTTTATTTTTACCTTCAAATTTAAGTGGCCTTCCAATATATATATTTTAGAAAATTAATTTTCACTTTCATCTATAGATATATTTATTTGAGCAATAATTATTAGATTCCTAGAATGTACAGAACTTTATAGTGATGTTAGGAGAGATACTAGTTTGGAAGGCATGGTCTAAAATTTAACAGTCTAGTTAAGGTAGAAACAACACATGTGAGAAAACAACATAACAGCACTATGAGCTATTTGTGGTTGGGCAGCGTAGCATGCTGTTTGGGAGCATCCGTTCTGGTGTTAGACCGCCTGAGTTCTTATCCCATCACCACTGCATACTAGCTGTATATCCCCAGGCAAGTTACTTAGGCTCTCTGTGTCTTAATCTCCCTCATTTGTGAATGGAAGTTAATAATAGTACCTAGTACATAGTTATTATGAGAATTAGATGATTGAACATTTAATATTTAGAACAAAATGCTTGGAACAGAGTCTAGCACATAGTAAAGTTTATGACGATGATGACGATTTGGTGACGATACCTTGTAATCAGGTACTAACTGCTAGGAAGTAGAGTATTTAAAAGTCAGGAAAGGTAGCCGTGATAGTCACTTGTAGGCTCAAACTAGTCAAGTTCTGAAAGATGGATATGAATTGATCAAGAGGATATGAGCAAACCTTTCAAAAGGCCAATTAAGCCAAGATCCACAAGAAGAAATGGGCAAAGTGACGAAAATTATTAGCTTGATATGAATAGAATGTTCACGTATGGAAGCAGCTGTAAGAAAGATGGAAAGGTAAATAGGAAAGAGGATACAGGTGAATCAAGTGCTCTAAAGATTTGGTGTGGAATTAGATGCAGCACGGTAGATATAAGAAAGATACTGTATGGTCTCAAGCAGTAGAATAGCATAATGACAACTAATTCTTGAGGAAGAGTCTACTAGAAAATGTAACTCTCTATAGATGGAACAATTTGAATTGTAAAAGGTGGAAATGCCAAAAGATTTTAATTTTTATAAGTAACATGTATATGTGTGTATGCTAAAAAGCCTAAAACCTTTCATTACACTTATATATTTTAAGCCATGTATGTCATCTTATAAACATCTATGATTATAACATAAAACAAGTTATTTTTGAAATATGCACATAATTTCAGTTTGCACTGATAATATGCACATCCATTTCTCTGACTGAGGACTACTTGTCATATATAGTATATTAAAGGAGCAAATTATAGAGACCTCAGGAGGTGTATTTAACCCATATAAGCTTCTCTAGATTAAATTGAAGAAGAAAAATCAAAATCTATAAATTTAGTTTTTAATAAAGTATATGCACTTTCAGTGATCACATAAACAGATCAAGATTCTGGATTCAATACTGCCAGATATAAAAACTCTACCTGTACATTTTCACATCATAATATAAAAGCCCAGCCTTTGCATTGTAAGACTGTGATATAGTAGTTTTAAAGTTTAGGTGTAACAGTTTCACAAGTTTTAGAGTCAGACAAATCTGCTTTCTACCACTTTCCTAAAATCAGTGCTCCAGGGCAAGGTTCTAAACTGCCACCAAATTTCAGCTTCCCAAGCAGTAAAATAGAGATAATAAGTCTCATTTGCGGTCTTTTTGTAAGAATTAACTTACATAATGTATGTATATAGTCATTAATACATGTTGGGTACATGATGCTCATAAACATATTATTTTTTTTCCTGCTACTCCTTCTTGCATGTGTAAATTTTGGGAAAATTTATTTTTTTACTCTTTCATACATATATATATACACACACACACCTTGGACATTGAAATTTTCAGTATATTTTGCGATTACATTTAAACAAAATGTCACATTTTATCATTGTTATATATAATACATGTATAACTATTTCTTATGTAATAAAGTTCTGAAATTCTTCAGAGATATGATCTTCACTATACATATGTTAAAACTAAGGAAAAGATAGAGGAAGGAATCACAAAGGGAATCTATTAAGTGAGGTCAAACAGGATTTTAAAAAATAAAGATGGAGCCCCATGAGACAGAGGCACTTGCCCAAATTCTGTTGGTGAACTCTGGCAGATAGAGTTAGGATATAATTTATTCTCTGGTGTTCCCTTTGAACTACTACTAATGTATCTAGGGAAGAACACAGACAATTTCTGAAAGAGGGATTAGGAAGAGGGAGGGAAGGGAAGGGGGAAGTTGATTGAAATTTTAAGGCAATGAAAGTAATTAGCAAAGCTAAAACAAGAGTGTTTCTACACTGCCAATTTCTTTACTGACGCAGTTAATAAATACTACTACTAATAATAATCGATTTCATTAAAACACTACCTAGCCAACAGTGTTTAGTGTGATGATATTGTTAACAATAAAATACCTCAATCCTCCTTTGCTTCCAGTGTATATCTTTGCCCTGGCTCTCAAACTATTTTGATGGCAGTAACCATACATGCTTCTGGAAGTGAGCCGAGCACATTCTAATGTATTACACATTTGGCTTAGTTCCAAGGGAACAGGTGTTTTAAATATTTCAGTCACATGCCCACGATGTACATTGCTACTGGGGAAAGGATATCATTTCTGAACCACTGATGTTTGACACCCTGTGCTGAACCACACCTCTTTTGCACTCTGAAAATTTAGCAAAGGTGAACTGTGACTTGAGGAAAGATGACCATCAGAGCCCTAATTTAACTGATAGAAGGTGCAACAAATTTGTAGTTCTGAACTCCGCACCTGATGTCTGGCTACTGAGATCAAAACACCTGCTGATCAATATTAGAAGAAATAGCTCCTATGGATATGAGGTTTTTTTATATTAGAGAAAAATGTAGTAAATTATAGGATAGCAAAATTTTTGTTATATTATGATTAGGAAAAGAAATTCATTTTCCATTAGAAACCATCATTCCGTTTGCAGACATACTACAATAAAACAACCTACTTTTCTGGGGTCTAAATTACAAAATTGAAATATTTACTTCTGGAGGAAAAAAAAGATAAAAATAGCTATGCAGAAATACATCTACTCAGAAACAATTCTGAAGATCCTTTCAAAATTCTTAACTTCATACAGTGCATGTGCACATGCACATGTGCATGCACGCACAGGCACACACACAGATACATACCTCTACACGTGCAGTTAATGTGAGATTGCGTTTCCAGCCAATGAAGTCAGATATATAAGTTCCATCTCACTGTACACAAGTTCCTATGTCAGATCAACAAAACTTTCATTGATTTCTATCTGGCCCTTTGGCTTCAGCAATAAAGTAACACAATAAGGTGGGCAGACGGGAGGGGGTTCTAATTTCTCCCAGCCACATGCTTTAACTACATACTTTATCTCAGTATATACTGGATTCCTCTGACCATTAGCCAATAATGTGGAAAGAGATTTTGAACCATATTTTGCTTCCTCTTTTAATGGTACTGTTTCCCCTCATCTTTTAACTGTGGTATTTAAAAAAGAGAGGGATTATATTCAGAATGGTGGTGATGGCTGTTTGAGGCATTTGAAAACTATTAGGTGGCTAATATGTGGTTAATATTATTTATTCAACAGAAAACTGACTTTAAACCTGTGTGAAAAGCCAAGTATCATAATTGCAAACTTCTTTTAAATGTTATACAACTTTGCTTAATTTCAATTTTCAAATAATCCAGTTTCCCATCTGAGAGACGGGTGTGTTGGCCAGGCTGGGAGCCCTCCAGAGAAAACAGGGCAGCTCAGCCACTGCGGAAGCCGAGTCGGTGACTGTGGGTGGCATTTCTCTGCTGAGTCAGGTCTGTGCCAGACCTTGCCCAAGCTTTTACTAACAGTGCGGATTTTGATGCAAAAACCCAAGGCTTGCGGTTCTTGAAGCTCTCTTGCAGTTTTTCCCTTTTCCTTAGAGCTTTGGGAAATTTTCACTTAAGGAGATCACGTTTTGCTATGTCTTCCTCATAACTTGAAAATTTGGGGGAACTTTTACAGTCATTTCTTTTACTTTCCCACCTGTCCAATCTATAAAAAAATACGACTTTCTCCATTTCATTTTAAAAAACAAAAGAAAAGAAAGAGCTTATGTACTCATGTTTTAAAGGAAGAATATTTATACTGCATACAAAAATTTTCCATGATCCCACAGCGTTGCCCAGAGAGAAACTATAGTTTCTCCATAAAATCATGTTTCTTCTCTTTTCCCCCTACCTAACCTCTCAACCCCAGCAAAAATGTAGTCACATAGTTACCATCCCTTATCTACTCAAGCAAGTTGAAGAACTGAGCAGTTAGCTTGTGAATCTTAAGGATATAAGCACCGAAATATATAAAGCCATCTTATTCTTGCTAGTGTTATTTTAATAATTGCAATAAACCAATGCTTCATTTTACCTAGAGAGATACAGCCTAAATGTTATTACAAAGGAATGTAGGAATCAAAAAAATTAAGCATCCTTGCTTTGCCTTAGGTTTTCAACAACCTACCCTTCATTTGAACTCGGTAGCCACAACCTAAATGTTATCAAAGGAGCCTTTCCCTGTATTCAGTGGATGTTATGACAGAACAATAGGAAAAACATTTTATATAAGATTATTCATCAGAAAATAAATTCTATTACAAATATATCCCTTTGTGAAAAAAAGTAAGATTTGTCAGACATTTCACTCATTTCAGCTATGAGTAAATGTTCAAAGAAAACATAAGCATAATCTAGGCAATCTT
Organism: Pteropus vampyrus; assembly: GCF_000151845.1. Taxonomy (NCBI): domain Eukaryota; kingdom Metazoa; phylum Chordata; class Mammalia; order Chiroptera; family Pteropodidae; genus Pteropus; species Pteropus vampyrus. Next base: position 7,570,079 of record NW_011888792.1, on the reverse strand, counting down.
TATAATGGGATGAACTTTCAAAGGCAGAATAGTGAAATAGCTGAGAGAAGAGAAATCTGGAGTTTGTACCTGAGTCCATAACTTGATGCTACCACTAACTTTGTGGACATCAGCAAGTTCTTGCACCATCTTGCACCTCTTTTTCTTCATCTGCAGAATGGTAATCAGTGGAAGAGTGATTGTGAGGACTTAAAAAGATCCATGCAAACCTGCTGGCTCAGTCCCTGGCACATAGTAAATGCTCGATAAATGGTAGGTGTTATTGCTGAGGCCAGATTCAATTAAGGGGAAAATTAATATTTTGTTAGTGCGGGGAGACTGGTTTAATTTCCTCTCCATGCCATGGAAGAGGAAATGTTTTTATAATTACCTAATGAATAATATGGAAGAAATTATTGTATGAATGAAAAATCTAAGTTTGCCACTGCACTAACATAATCACTGAGAATTCATAAATTATGGAAATTGAAATACTAAACTTAAAAATCAGGTTATAGTACATTTCCAGTGATAATGCCTGAAATTATTAAAGCTATCATGACCACAAAAACAGGCAGCTAATGCCACAGGGGCCAGAAGCCCAAGGCCACAGAGACTCCCCAGAGAAGGCCGTCTGGGGTCAGAGGACAGAGCAGCCTGTAGGGCTGGCAGCCACCACTTGGCCTCACTGAGGAAGACAACAAGTGCCAAGCCACGCTAGAGGTGGGTATCAGAATGAGCAAAATTGCTGACTGCCTGTGATAAAGCTTTATATTAGATCGTAAAGTACTGAGCCCGGACGTGATGAGAGGCCAGTTTACATACCAAGGGATTACATAATGTGCTCATTTGATTACTTTTAGTCTCTCTTTCACAACACTCTCAACTTCTCTCTCTCACTCATTCTCGTTCCCTCCCTTCCTCCCGCAATCCTTCCTCCCTCCCAATAACTACTTTCTATTTATCTATCTATCGTCTATCTACCTACCTATCTATCTATCTATCTATCTATCTATCTATCTATCTATCTATCTATCTCCTCTCTCATTCTTGTCATTCCTTTCCTTAAATATTTATTCTCCATACCATTCCATTTTTCATTTCTTAATCCTCTTTTCAACTTTTGTGGCATCATATGAAATCCAACGTGACTAAATGCAAAACCTAAGAATGTTACTTATCTGTATAATATATGAAGTCATGGAAAATGTGATTTTGTGAACTATGAGTTGGTCCAAGATTCTGGGACAATAAATTCATACATGGATAACATTCATATCATAAGGCAAATAAAAAAAAATGAGTTCGATTTTAATCATTAGTTTATTTAATTTGGAAACATAAATTTTTAAAAATTTAGACTTGCACATAAAAGATGACAGCCTATGTAGGCCTTGATCAGCAGTGGATATTAACAATACTAGACTTTGCAAAACATTTCTTATGAATTATATTTTATTCATAAATATTTAATCCAGAAGGAAAGATCCCAGTTTGCCAAAACGGAATGTATACTAGATATTTTCAGAATATGCTTTGTAGATGGCTTGTGGCCTATTTATTTCTAATCATTACATAATCCACAATTGCCTATACTAATGAGAAATGACCCATCATATCCATATATAAAATGGCAGGAACTGCGGTGTGAGTCCAGGAGACAGCAGCCCCCAGTAAAAAATGATCCAGGAAACTAGGGGGCAAGTCCTTGCAGAAAGATAAGCAAAGGTCCTAACTTCAAAACACTACTGGCACTTTTGATGTCTGTTCTATAGATACTCTGGTTATTTTTCTGGTACCAGCTGGAAATAATTATATTGTTAGGAAAGCAAATAGAAGCCATTTGATTAATGAAGTCAGAATTCACATTAATTTATGAAATTCTAAGAGCCAGGTGCTCTACTTCAGGAGTACCCAGCTAAAAAAGGCATGGCCCCTGGCCTCAAGGGTCTCAGTCTTGTGTGAAGACTGAGGCAGACACACAGTGGCCCTGCAGAGTACACAGCTGTAATAGGACTCCAGGGCGGGCTAGTTTAAATAAAGACAGTGAAGAATGATGTCCGCATGTTTTGTAAATACAGCAAAAGCCAGAAAAGGATTGAGCAACTGCTAGAGGATTTTTAAGTACCTTTTTATTTACCTGAAGCTCCTTGATTATTAAGTAAATTTTAACAGACTTTCTTCCATTGGACACCTACTCAAGGCACCTGAATGTAAAATTCACCGCTTATTACCAATCTACATATTAGATTTGTGGTAATGACACAACATCTGTAGAGGATAAATAGATTAGACTCTGTCTTTCCCCACCAGTAGTTTTTAATGTAGTGGGAGAGATAAGAGGTATAAAGCAAAACAAATTTATTTGAAGAAAAGAAAGGAGGGGCATCATAAATGTACTGCTATACACTTTGGAGATTTGGGCTAAGGGACTTTCTTAATGCCAGAAGTGAGTGTGGGTAAGCCTGTTCTCTCACCAACTGACAACATCTTATAAGCCTAACATCCAGTACCTCTACGTCCATGACAACCCTTCAATCCTATAAGGAGACTTTCTTCCTCAAATCTTGACTTCCAGCAGCCTTGCTGGCCCCCTTGTTCACTTGGAGGTACATCTGGTTTCCTGTTCATAAGCCAGGTATGGTGGAACCTGATGGTGTTCTTCCATCTACTGGTTTAACTGGCCAACCCTTGACCAGTGACTGTTCTACTCATTATATTTTGGGCAGTCTCTGTTAAGCAGAGAGTTTTCCAATATGTCAGCTAAGAAAATTAAAATGTTAATGCTGATTAACCAAGAGAATTTTACATCAAAAAAGACAAGTAATCAGAGTAAGACTAGAGACCAAGGCCACTAGCTTTTGACAGACCTCATAAACATTACTAATACTGAAAAGAGAGAAAGAAGGTTCAGTGTTAAAGGGAAAAACTCACATCCCCAATAACTTTTGCCTCATTATATGTTATGAGGTTCTCCTTAGCAGTATTCTCCTGCAGGACACCCATCCAGAAGAGTGAACCAATGTGTTGCAACATTCTCCTGTCAGATACTGCACTAGTTACCAAGGATAGAAAACCCTCAAGAGGCATTTACTACCTACAGGGATCTAATAGTCTAGAAATGAGATAAAAACAAGAATACAAAGAGCAACATTATGAAATAAATGTCAATTACAAAGTTCTGGGGAAGCACAAAAGAGAGACATTAATTCCACTAACTCTCTAGTCTTCATGGATTCTTTTATAATTTAAATTCCTGTGTGATGATGGAAGATGCTAAGGTTAGGGATAGTAGTTGGTAGGGGTGAAAGCATATACTCTGAGTACAAATTTAGCAACTGCTCCCTGTGTATTTTCAGCTCCCATTGTGATTCCATTTTAAATAAGAACCTCTGTCCCTGCAGCCTTGGATTCCAATAACGTTTTATTAACAACGACAATATTTATTACCGTCCATGTGCTGGTACATTCAAGTTGCTATGTATACAGAGGTGAAAAGACTGTTTCTGCTCTGGTGGAGGTTTGTTCTACTGCACTGAGACTCTCTCTTCCCCTGGCAGCCACAGTAGCTCTAACTTACACATTGTTCTCACACAATCCCGGCAATGCTCTGCAGTCCTGATGCCTCATTTTAACATGTCAGAGCAATACAGGCATTGAACAGCATGTACTAACATAGTTGTCAATACCAGTCCCCCAGATGGCATATCACAGACTTGGACAAAACCCTCAGAATTAGCATCTAGGCTAGTCTTTATAGGGCATACTCACAGAGTATAACTGGGGAGGTCAGGTATAAGAGGCTCTTGTCCATCATTGCTGTCAAAACATTATGGAATACCCAAAATCTTTCTGCTGAAAAATTTCAACAGAGAATGGTTTATAGCCGCCCTTTGGAGAGCAGGCTGGTTTATTAGGAAGAGAGATAAATCTATTAGTGGCGAAAAAAAAGGTTTGAATGTCAGGTATTATGGGGGAAGAAGTCGAGGACACATAAATAAAATCTACGTTCACAATCCAGAATTGGTCCTTAAAAACCTCTCTCCACGCCAATTCTTAAAATGATCATGGGAATCCTTTGGAAATGAGAAAACATAATGACAGAATACTAGTCCTGAGCTGATTAATAAATAAGGCAGTGTAGGCTACCACCATTTCAAATGATTAATTATGCATCTACTCAACATGAATTAAAAGGCATTTACAACCAGATAAGAGCCTACATGGAAATAAAAATAATGATTTGATCTAACTCTGATTATTCAAGATAACATATACATTTTCTTTTATTAAAATAAGTCATTAATGGTTTATAGTAGAACAGAAAAGAACTTGGTGAAGTATTTTCAGTGATATCCTAGATTGAAATCTGTTATTGGTACAGGTTGGTCCTATGATGTAAGACATGGAAATTACATCAAGAATGAATGACAAAGAGAGAAATTTTTCCATCAGGCCAAGGGAAGCCAGGAGGGAGTGGGCCAGGGCCAAGCCCGCTGGACCTCTTAACCTCTCTCCAGCCTGGCAAAGGGTGGGAAGAGAGAAGTTAGGAAAGGAAGCAATCTAACTTTCATCTGGGAGCCCCCGGCTGTCTCCGAAGTGAGGATTTGGGTACCATTTTCAGTCAGGTATGATCGAAATTGTTATGACATGAGTCAATCAGTTGCCAACATAAGTCTCTTTATTCTGTGTTGCCTTATTGAATGTTCTGTGTATACTCTGCTTTTCAGATAAGCTAGTGATAAACTACATATCCCAACTAACAGAGTCTTCAAATTACATTATAGGTAATGCCCTTGTTTCTGAGGGGAACATAGAAAAGAGAAGAGAATGTGCAAAAGCGCCTCTTGCAGTACTTTAGATTCTCAATATGTTTGTGTCCTCCTGGTAGTAATTTAGAGCACCAGTAGTCACAAAAGGCTCGGGAGCTAGAAAAGAACAGGCCTTTATTTCCAGGACTCAGCAACAGAGAAATCTGACCATTTGCACTCCATATGCAGTAGTCTATGTCACCTCCCCTGTTCCCTCCACTCCCATAGGATATCTTGTGCCACAGTCATGAAGTGGCTATAGAGATTGCTTTATAGGAACTTGCGTTCCTTGCATTTTGACTAATAATCTTATTAAAACAAATAAATAACACTGTTACCTCAGAAGACCACCCAACTCATTCCTGTTAATCTGTCACTGTTAGAAAGTATAACTGACAAGTTGGTTTGTTTATTCATTTATTCAAAGAACAGTTACTGAGAACATATATTGATCCCACATATATTAATCAGACCCCCTTTGAGGGACCATACAACCTCATACAACTCACTATCTAATGGTAAAAGATAAATTATAATATAAAATACCATATTTATTTTTTTTAAAACACACAAAAAGTCAAGGACTGTAGGTGTACAGAAAAGGGAGTCCCTAAATGCCGAGGAGAGTTCAAAAAAATCTTCACAGAACAAGTGATGGCATTAAGGTGATAGATGTCCTAAGATGACTAAGGTTTGTATACCAGACAGGAATGAATGACACATATCAAAACAGTGTTATTAAAGGAACATGCCTGACTTGGAAAACAGTGAGAAGTTCCCTCTTGGCAAAACCCAGACTGCTGGGAGGGCTTGCTATGAAAACTAGTGGGTGTGGCTGTTGGGAGTCAGACGTTTTATAAGGAGAACAGTAATACAATTCGATTTTCATTTTAATGAGACCCTGCCAAAAGTAGGAAGGATGATTGACTGGAAAATGGGGTCAGAGGACAAACAGACTAAGGATGGGAGACCAAATAGAAAAAATAATGGTAGTTGAGTTGAGAGATAATGGAGTCAAGGGTGATTTGAGTTTCCAGCTTGAAAAACTAGTTTGTGATATTTGCTAGGAAAGGAAGGGAGGGGAATGGGTGAGGGGTTAGGTTGGAATCAAAAGAATAAATGGGAAAAGAAGTGATGTAGTAGAAGAGATCATGGGAATCCTATAGAAATGAGGAAGCATAGTGACAGAACAGTAGCTGAGCTGACTGATAAATAAGGCAGTGTAGGCTACTGCCATTTCAAATGATTAACCATGGATTTACCCAATGTGAATTAAAAGTCATTTACCAGATAGGAGCCTACATGGAAGTAAAAGTAATGATTTGATCTAACTCTGATTATTCAAGATAACATATACATTTCCTTTTGTGAAACTAAGTCATTAATGGTTTATAAAAGATGCTTCAATGTGTTATTTTTAAAGAATCCATGCCCCAAGATTCTGCTTTTTTGTCCCTGTAACCAATTTGCAAGTAAAATGCCATAGTCTGAAAAGGTTGTAGGTGAAGTTACATTCATATTTTATACTTCCTGATCTTTGTTAATTTACTCCTTTCCTCTCTTTGTCTAATTTATAGTTCGGTCTTGTCTTTTCCTTCCTTATTTGAGAAATTACTAACATTGTCCATTTCACAAACCCATGTACAACTTGATCCTGTGTAGTCCAGTTTTTTATTTTGTATTTCAGCCTTTGTTTTCTTGGCTTTCTTTATCAAGATTATTAGGATTAACTGCATATGTTAGCATGCATTTCAATCTCTATGTATTAAAATGTTTCCTCTTTAGTATTTTACTTCAGATCTCTCCTGGATTCAGGGAGTCTTTCATGGCTAAGTGTGCCAAACTTCCCCATCTTCGTTCTGTTCTAGACCAGGCTAATGATGCATGCCTTGTCCAGGTTCCAGAAGAGGGGTGGTGGAAGAATCCTTTATAAAAACTCAAACCACTGACTTATCTTGAGGAAGCCTGAATCACCTGATTCTAGATGGCCCTAGAATCACCCTGATATTCCATGAATCCTCCAGGATAAGGTTGGCTCCAAATAAGACCAATGTTAAAGCCCAGGAGAATAATGGAACAGGAGGCCAGCATCCACGGATGGGGGAAAAGATGAACTTTGCCCAAGAATTTTAAAACCTGCTTATTTCAAATTTATAGTATCAGACTCACATTGACAAAAGTTTCCCTAGTCTCTTTCCTATATGGTTTCTGTTTTTCCTTTTCTAATCCTTTTTATTCTGCCTAGAATACGACTCCCTTTTTCTCCTTCCATGCTAAATGCTGGGCCCTCTTTCCTGCTACACATTTCATCACTGAGATTATATACTTATGGCTTTCAGCCCTTAAAGAGTTCATGAGTACTTAGTTTTTCTGACATTCCATATTTAGACCAATAGCCCACTTTTTAAGTGTTCAATGATATAAATCTCAAGTTATAATTTGTTTCTTACATCATATAAATTATGCCTAGCTTAAAAACTCTACATTTCAAAAATAGTCGATTTATAACTGTTACTTAAAAAGAATAAAATAAAACCTGAGTTTTGATCTAATGTGAAATAATAGCATAAAATGATAAAAGAAATTGCAGCTGCAAAAATACTTCACTGAGACTATTCTTTCTCCCTCTAGCAATAGAACATCCTTTCCTGTTTTGTTCATCCATCCATTCAATCTCTCATTAATGCTGCAAGCATTTATTCTACCACATGCCAGGCCCCGTGATAAAATCCTGGTGTTATAAGATGACTAGTAAACGATCTCTAACCTCCAGAAGCTCACTGGTAGGAAGAAAAATGTATAAACAGATTATCTTAATCATATGTTCAGAAAAAACATCTTTGCATCCAGAGGACCACAGACAGCGCCTGACACATAGTAGCACTTAGTAAATGCATATCAGGAGGTTCTAGATCCTACTATCATCTCCACCTCCAAACAGCCAGACAGCCTCTGTCTCGTAACCTCTGCAAATATTAAAACTGAAGTAGAAATGTGTGTTCTGTTCATTCAGCAAACATTTATTGAGCTTCTGTAACGTGGCAGGCTCTACTCTATATTGAAACTCTAAACATGAAAAAAGAAAAGAAGTGCCTTGTTAATGACCTCACAAGCTAGCAAAGGAGACAAACACACAAGTAATAATGGGCGATAAAGGCTCTAATAGAAAAATGTATACAGTAAAGGAGTACACGAATGAGGCAGAAATTAATTCAGCGCTGGTGATAAGAGATGTCTACAGAGAGGAGATGATATGATAGCTCTGCCTTGAAGGAAGACTGTCCACCTCCAGAGAATATGCACTTGTGAGCTCATTCCAGGAGTCAGCTTGAGCAAGGACATGAGATGTGAAAGGCCAGTTGCTTATGCCCCATTATCCCTTCCCTTCTGGAAGACAAGAGGAAATGAATAAAAACAAAAATAATGAAAATCTCCAGCTCTTCCCACCCTTCCCCCAGTGGAAGTTAATATCTAGTTAGAATAAGCATTAATAACCTAGAGAAATATAATGTTGTTAAGGTTTACATTTTTAAATTTTTATCAAAATTTTCACCACAAATGAATAATTTTGGGTAAAATTTAATTTTTATACTCTGTACTAGATATGATTTGCTTGCCTAATTAAAGCCTACCTACTAATTGCACTAAATTTGCAGTATTTTAATGTCTTTTTATTTCTATATTAAGAACAAAGAAGAACTATGAAACAAGGAGAGAGAGTGCAGACAATGCTTACAGTTTTGATTATTAAAACCTATGGAGAAGTTTCTTGGCACCTGATCTTCCCCCAGCCTAAGTAATCTATTCTAGAAATCCCCAAAATAGCCTACAATATTATAAGTCAATTCAGAGCTTTTTAGTTTGAATTTGGATTGTCTGCTTCTTTAAAAATCAAGTGCACAAAACAGCATCTGGAGTATAGTAAAGTTTCAATAATTGTTTGCTGAATATGTTTTAAATGAAATAAGCCATCGAGCACAGCCCTTGGGCAGCCACTCCCCAGATACTGAAAGCACTAGAAGCAGCAGAGTCATGAGTGTGAGCATTCAGCTATGGGAGGGTGTTTACGAAATACTCTCAGAAACTTCTTATAGGCAGAATCCATTTCAACTGCACTTCCTAGTTCTGTGTGGATTGACTACTTTCTAAAGACTATTCAGTATAAGAGCAGAGGCTTATCTTTATAAAGCTGTGAAAGACAAGCACGAAAATGATTTAGTATCAGAGAAAACAAAACCACCTTTTCAAGGCTGATATCTTTTTTTTGGTGTGAACAAGACATGCATGCAACTATTAGAAATAATTCCTGCATGTGTTCTTGACACATTAACTCTTTGAAGTAAAGGTAATAATGCCAGCTGTGCAAGAAAGGGTGATTATGTATATTTTAAGAAAAATTAATGAGTATTTTTGGGTTTTTCTCAAAAGAATTTGAAATTTCTGCTGTATAGTGGATAGATATAAGAAAATATATATTCTTGGGGACTAAGATTGCAGACATGGAAAGAAATCGAATGATTGGAAGCTTTTAATCTGTGATGGTGACACTCTGGGAGAAGCTGAATTTTACTTAAATAGCAATAATATAAAACATATAGCTTCATTTAATTGGAATATAGCTTCATTTAATTGGAATAGGCCATTAATTTAGTTATTTCTTTTTTACTAAGAAATAATTAAGAAAGGGAAACTAGTTTTGACCATTTTATACAGCAGGCATTTTCTACTTGATAACATAATGCCTGAGACAAGACATGAGAGCTCCATGTGGCATTTTTTTTTTCATTTATATTCCTTTCAGTAATGAAATAGAATCTGTTCCCTGCATTTCTTTCATTAGAATTTTTGATGCACCTGTCACCTATCATCGTCAGTTTATACGGATTTCAAGTTTTCCCGGTGAACAAATGTAATAACACAGGGTCCATATGTCCACATGTCTGGGAGGGGAGAGTCCACGTGGATTTTGGATTACCTGCCTGGACGCCTTTTCCCTTTTATTGTTTGGAGTATGTCACCTTCTGTCAATCTACTTCTCTAAGAAACGGCTGTTCTCGGCTCACTGCATGACAATTGCTGCCTTGTGAAAACATCCCAGAAGCCTCTACAGTCAATTGATCTCCCCCCGAAGTGTCAGTCTCACATGGAAAGCTAACTTCGGTCGGTGTACCTGCTCACTCAGGATTTACAGAGTTCTCTGAGAAAAAAGAGTTTCCTCAGATACATAGCAAGAGAAGCTGGTGGTTTTGGTAGATCTTCTGCCTTATCTTGACATACAGAATAAATCTTTTCAAAATGTAGGCAGCTGAGAGACACTTATATAAATGCAGCTGAGAGACACTTATATAGTCCCAGTAAAAGAATAATGATTTAAGTGCCTACATTACCTGACCAATAACATTTGTACAAGATCAAAGAAGCTTTCAAAGGCCAGCAGCACAGATTTTGATTTTATTAGGAAAAAAAGCCTGAAGGAATAATGCTTATTTATCTATCTAGTAATCCCTTTAGTTTATACTGACTTTTTATTACTGTGATAAAAACAGACTTGGCTGAATTTAACAGTAATTCCTTTGTCCTCATTAAACAGCTGTATATTTTTAATATAATAAAGATAAGACGGCTCTTATAGTTCTACATTCGCACTATGGTATTCAAGTTTGTGCCATCACTTCCATTTTCAGAGCATTATAGTTCCACTGTAATCATTTGTTCTTGGCAGAAATGTGCTCTACAAGCTCTCAGCTGAGGATAATATTTTTGAATAATTTTTTCATTGTTCTGGTTATGTGATTATGAGAATTTGGAACTCAATATTAATTTGCTTTTGGAGTTTGTGTTTGTATATCTCGAAATGCTCTTTTTTAAAATAACACAAGTTAACTTGAAATAAGACTATAACATACCTTTCAGTGGTAGAGATATTCCATTACTTACATACTGGTAATATTCATGGTAAGATAATGTGGTCAGATACAAGATGAATTTATTGGAAGAAAATGAGCCACTTTTTCCCCCTCGTTCGCATCACTATTTTTTTCTTCATGACTTCTTGCTACCTGCTTTCTTTGCCTGATAGTTTACATAATTCTTCAAGTATGAAGTGAACTGTTGATCAAATTGATTTTTTAATCCATTAATGGATGTGTTTTACTGACTAATAAGCATTCCCACTCTGTCTAAAATTTGCTAAGAAATATCAGTATTTTAGCCATGCTTTCATACTTAAAATTTTTCCACAGCTTAATTTTTAAAATTTACACCAAATTTATGTCAATGTTCACTCTATGCTCTGATTGTGTGAGTGGCAGAGCTCTATTTTACAACCTTCACTTCATGAATGTGAGAAAACCTGGGCAAGTGAAAAGTGGCCCCACATTGCCCCTGAGGAGGCAGGAGGCCTGGGCCATCGTCCTTGGCCACCCTGGGTTGAGACCTGGCATAAGGTTTTTCTAAAATCTTTATGAAAGACTTGTGAGAGATAATGAGTTAATATTTGTGGAGATCTTTCAATAACATGTAATCGATGTTTGGATTTTTAAAAACCAAACATAATATCTACCCCCAAAAGCTTCATAAGGATATTTAGCACACATGTATGTGCCAGATGGATTGTAATGACAGTTGATAGGTCTCTCTTAACCCTTGCGTTCTGCTGTCAAAAATCTGTACATCAAAACAACTATAATTTTTACAATAAGATTTATTGGATAAAAGATTCAAGTGCGCATTGAAAAATCTAAATGAGACTTTAAATGAAGGTTTATGTAAGAATATTCTAACACCTTACAGAAATATAAGTAAAGTTGGAAAAATAGATAGTTTCTTGATCTTACATATTTTTCTCTACGTAAGCAAATTTTTATGAAAAATATGTGGAGTATAATGCAAGGCACTCAGAAATTATTCTTAAAAGCTCAAGGATATGTGGAGATCAAAGCAAAAACACATCATAATTCAACAAATAGTTATCACCCGGAAGAATGTTCTTGTGGTTGAGATAATGCTAGCAAAAGTGTTTAAAATGAGGGAAATTAAGTTAGCAAATAAAATTATTATTCTAATGTATTGTGGAACACTCTAAGAGTACTTACTCTGGGTAAAAATGATATCTGTAGATCCCTGATAGGGGGATGGGAAGCCCCACCAATTATAAATTCCCCAAGATTATAAATGTATATTTTATCATCTTGTGTCAAAATATTCATTTTAATATTCAAACATTTTACCACATAATAAGCTGTAACCATATGTTTATTTGTTATATTATACCACTGTAACATTAATAAATATTTACAGAGCCGCAGTGTATCATAGATACATTAGAAATGGTAACTCTCTGATTTTGATTTTAAGTGAAGATCTTCAGTGCCTCAGAAACTAATTTTAAATAATATTACGTTTGTTACACATTGATAAGAGCCAAAGAGTTTAAATTTTTAAGACTGACACCCCCTTTTAAACTCATGTTGTTTTATTTATTTTCCCCAATTGCATGAATTAAAGATGGAGTGTTATCTCAGCTTTGAATTCCTTAACTTGATGTCGCAGCTTTTGCTTTATTTATATGTGAATTCTGTCTTTAATAAAGATGAGCTGTACTGAACTTTCCATTAATGAGATACACTTAGGTACACAGCTCTTTATAACGATTTTAGTAGTACCAAGAAAATTCAGAAATGTTGCTTGTCTATTAATAATTAACGTGGCAAGCTGTGTGATTAATCAGAAGTTTTATGATTTCTAAAAACATAACATTATCACTGTAAATCAGATCTTGTACAATTAAGTTGACAACCATCATTTAAAAAAAAAAAATAGGAAGTAAATCTCAGGACTCCTGACTCATACTCTTTCTGTTACGGTGTTATATTTTTATTTATCCTTCTGTGACAGCTGAGACTAGACCAGACCTACATTCAGAAGGCAAGAGGTTAGAGATAAGGCACTGACTTTCTACTTTCATATGTCAAGAGGCAGTGTCAGGGTGATCCTATTTAGCTGGAACCCGGAAGAACTTTTGCTACTTTGGTAGTTATTGACTATTTTTGGTGCTCTCTGGCTTCCTTACGCAGTTCACAATAATGATTCTCTAAAATCAGCTGTTTGGACTTTTCTTTCAGCCTACATTTAGGCAGAAAACTTCCCAGTATTATGAATTTCAATACAGATTTTCACATATATAAGACTCTAACCAGACTAAACATAGGCAATTCTCTTTATGATCACAGTGTCTGAACATTCTTAATGGGTGCTTCATGAAAACATTAGCTTAGTTCTCATACTGCCTTTTGCTGTCAAGTGCACATCCAAAGGGGTGGCAGGACACCACAATTGTCAACCATTATGTTAAACTCAAACTAGAGATCTGTTTCCAACATTTCTGCCTGTGTCATGATCACAGATTCTGAAATCATTGTGTAATGTCCTGACTTCTAATTTTTCTGTGGGAAAATAGAATGTTTCAATTTCCCACCTTACTTGTATTCTTCTGTAATTGTCTCTCACTAGATGTTTGAATTTTGTATTAATTCCATGTCATGAAAACTTCAGCCCTCATGCTGACTAAATTTTGTTGCAAAAGGAATATTTCTCTTTAATTTTTTTAATTAGTACTAAGTGCTATATTGAAATGACTCAGTTTCTCTCTATGGTTTCATTACCCTAATGTAATATAGCATATGTAATAACAACCTGAAGTACTGGACAGCGTAAATATATGTAACACCCCGATTGTCTCTTACAGCCTTTGTCTAGGATTCAACTTTCCAAATTATGTATTTCAGACGTTGAGAAAGAAGGGCCTTAATGGCTGTGACAGCCCAGATCCCGATGCAGACGATTCAGTAGGTCACAGCCCTGAGTCTGAGGACAAGTACAGGAAAATTAACGAAGATATTGATCTAATGATCAGCAGGCAAAGATTGTGTGTAAGTACTCAAAACACCCTTCATTTTTTTTACTCTTGATATTTCTCTGAACCTGGCAGGCCTTGAACAAGAAAGAAAACAAAGGCTGTGAAAGCCCCGATCCCGACTCCTCTTATGCACTCACCCCACGCACTGAAGAAAAATACAAAAAAATTAATGAAGAATTTGATAATATGATCAAGAGTCATAAAATTCCTGTAAGTACCAAAGGTAGATGGCTGGTCTGCTGATAGCTGCTGCAGTAACATACCTTAACCCTTTCAGTGATGGCTTTCTCTAAGAAGCACTGGAAAGTCAATCCAATAAAATGGCCATCTCATTCCACAGCAGTTCATTTAGAAAGCAAACCTTAAAGGATGCTTAAATTATATAATTTTAAAAAGTTGCCATCAAGTACATTTGGAGGTAGAAAATTCACAAGAGGAAGAGAAAGATCTATGTGACACACCCTGAGTTTACACAATCTCAAACACAAAGTTCACACAAATCATAATGCACTAGTAAACGCTAGAATCTCCTTCTGAACAACTCTGAAGATTTACCATAAAATATACACACACATATAGATAGATATAGATAGGCTTTTTACTGAGACCAGATACACAAGTGGCACTGCAGTTCTCATGTAAACTGACGATCACCACCCAAATAAAAGCTTACTTCTGAGTAAAGCTTCAGCCCCTCTCCCTAAACATGGGATTCGGCAACAGCACTGAAGGGTTAAAGCTAATGCTCGCTACAGGGAAACAGACTGCATGAAAACCTAATGGTAAGATTTCAACATGTTGTGTGCTGGGGTGATTTTAAAGCTTTATCAAAATATTCGCTTTGCCTACACCAGCATTTTCCATGCTTTAACATTTGGCTAAATTTTGTCTTAACTAAGTCAAAAAAATTTCTAACAATCAATCATATGCCTTGCCAGATATTTAAGAGAAATAACTCTGCATGTATTATTTTGGTTGCCCATGTAAAGGGGGATAAAGTACATACTTTTCTTATATCTTGCCATCAGTCAAGTGATGTTAATTATGTGACATAAAGTGATATAACTCAAGGCTCACATGCTTTCTGAATAGCTAATGTTAGTGTCTGAACCCTCATTGTATATAAGCTTTTTAGTAGGTAATTAATTGCCTTTTCAAAAAAGTACATTTTTGTAAGCTAGCAAAACGGCCTAAACCTGATAATTGAGAGAGACCCTACAGTGAAAATATGCCTCAGTGATTACAAGTGCAGATATTGGAAAACAAAAGCTTTGGGCCAAATCTACAACTGCACTCACAAGATAACTTAACGTTCCACACATAGTAGGCGCACAGTAACCCCGTGTGGAACTTTTTATCTTCATAAATACATGTCTGTTTCTTTTGTTAAGTGAAATAATGTCAGCAGTGGAGCTTAGGTTGAATCAGAATTATTAATACACTGTATCATGAAGGCAACCTAAGTGCATAAATTAAAGGCTTCATAAAACCGAGTACTACATATAACACATCACAGTGGGCACTTTATCAAATGAAATATTTCCTATGAGATGCTGCAATGCATACTTGTAGTACCCAGAATTCTTAAATATTTGATAAAATACCTATTGGGGTTTATTTTGCCCCAAAGAAGGAAAGAAACAGCTCCTTTGGCCCAACTTTTAGTTCTGAGGGCCTGAGTTTCTCTTGCTACATAACACACTAGTTTAGAGGTGCTGGGCACAAAGTTTGTGAATGTAAGATTTTAAGGTGAAGCACGTTAGGTATCTCGAATAGGAAGAATTCCCTGCACAGTGAGGAACAGGGCAATATATATAACACTGCTGATTACTCTCCAAGGCCATGATCCTAAATGTGTGTAGAGCTTTAACCCCCAGAATTCTGGGAGAATGCCCATATTTGCACATTGGATCATTTTTCCCATGCTTTAAGAGGAAAGAGGTGTGACGCATACCTGGATTCCCTCACAGTATTTCATCCTGTCACATAAAGGGTTCAAAATCAGGATACATGATTTCTTAAGAGGTGCAGTGGTGTGTGGTGGGGGATGAAAAACCACATTAGAGTTTATAGGCAGGGCTGTGAGAAGGCGCCACACAGCTCCTAGCTGTGCCTCCAAGTCTTCATTTCTTTAGTAAGTGCTTCAGGCTCCAGGATAAAAAGCCCAGTTTTCGCACATCGCTTTCAGTTGCTGGAAGTAAATTTTGTTGAAAGTTTCCACAGCTGCTAAAACATTTACAGCGGGGCAAGGACACTCTGCCCTTTGTATGCAGAAAGTGTCTCCACCTCTTTAAAAACATTACAAGACTGTTTTTCTATTTCAAAGACCAAATTTGAAGAGTTTCCCTTTTAAAATAGAAAATTTAATATTGCGATCACTTGTTGGTACAATATAATTTATGCCCATATTCCTCAATTACGTGAAATAATTCATGGATGATTTGGAATCTTGTTGACCAGCGTTTCCTCATGCAGGGTTTGCCACAGTTCACGCTGGGCTTCACAGCAAGAAAAAACAGTTTCATTTGAGGAACTAGGAATTAGGAAATGGGCTGAAGGAAGGAGGGGCAGATGCAAGGCTGGTTGAGAGTGAACGGGAAGGGAGGAAGTAGAAATAAGAAAGTATGTATTTTCTTCACATAAGAGACTGTGAAGAGAGATGAATAGTACTGTAATCAGGATCAAGGAAGGAGTTAAAAGGACAAGCACTAGAGGTTATTTATATGCAGAGAAAAAAATGTTTGAAGGAAAGAAAAGATTGAACATACAGATATAATGGAAATAAAATGGCATAGCTTCTTGAGGAAGGGAGGAGGATGGGACTTAAACAGGATGGAGTTGCAGCTGGACCCATGTGTGGTTATAGTGGTAGGTGAGTGGAGTGAAGTTGAGTGGGTAACCACCTGATAACCTCTATTTTTTATATTGAATTTAGCTTCTGTAGATGTTGAAGGAGAGGGGAGCAGGTGCTTGAAAGAGGACTGAGAATGAAGGTATAGACATTGTGAGGAACTGGGAGTGGAGAAGGAGTGAGTAAGTATGTGCTAGAATTGTCAGGCAACTTTGAGGAAATTTGGTATCAGAAATTGGTAGTCACTGGTTGTCAGATTTTTTTCTCTGCTAGTTTTCAGCAGCCTGGTAATGGTTGATCAAAAGTTTAGTGACCTAAAAAAGGGATTCAGTTCAATCATTCACATTAAATAAAAGAGAGCTTATTAACTAAAAATATTTTATTAAAAATTTTTTTATTGGACTTTTTATTAGACTTTTCCTTGTGGTAAGTTTGGGAAAATAGTGGCTTTTGGACAAGAGTTGAGATACCTTTCTGACCACGATGACTCACTTCAGTAACCATGATTAAGTTTGCTCAGGGATAGAAACTAAAAGCTTTTAGCTATTATGCCTGTGTCTTTTAAAGCCAGGGCCAGCGTCATGGGCGTCTGACCTGTACAATCACATAGGGCACTGCTTTTATAGAGTCACGCTTGGTTAAATGCTGTGCCATCATCATCTTGCCATGGGCTCTGCAACTTGTATAGTCAGTCCTGCCTACACTTCACCCCAAATTCCCTCTTCCTTTCTGTCTTGAGTGTTCTAAAATTTGGAGCCTGGCCCTGAGATCTTTGCAAGTTTGGAGTCTTTCACTACTTTTTGGCTTTAATTTTTTAGACAACATTTTAAACTATTTAGATGCTGGAAGCTAAGCAGGGTCAGACCTGGTTAGTACTTGCATGAGAGACCACCTCACAAGACCAGGCACTGTAGGCGTAAAAACTAAAAAAAAATAAGGGATTGTAAACTGACAAGGTCCTTGCAATTTGTGAGGTCAAACAAGGGTTGCTTCGCCTAAAAAATAAAAAATAAAATAAAATAAAATAAAAATAAAATATTTAGATGCTTTTAAGAGCTCTAATTTTGAAAGTCAAGATGAAAAACAATAACACTGATATCTTAGAAACATTTATACATTATAATAACCTTGCTTTCTCTAAAATGTGTAGAGCTGGTTGGTCTCTTTATGGATGCAGCCGCTTCATGTCTCAGATAAGGTCGAGGGAGTTTAAATGACTTGCCTGGCCAAATGTCAGTCTATTACACAAGCTGGACTATAGCTGAGCTTTCTGATATTAAGGCTGATGTTCTTTCTGATTCTCTGAGATATCTTCTCAGTGCGGTCATTTTTTATGCTTAAAATTTGATTTTAAAATTATGTAGTCAGTTTCTGATACAGATAAGGAAACAAAGCAAAAGACAGAGAAAATGGAAAGGATGTTAGCATATTTTATGATTTGTGAATTTTTGAAGGATGCTCTGATATCGGAATTATATCTGACTGCTGTTTATTCTAGACTCAAGAGAGTTTTAGAATAATCATCATTGAATTGTTTATGGTCCAGAATGCTGAAAACTGAGTTATTCTTGGGAACAATGGTCAGAGAAGGGAGGAACAAGGAGACATTCAGTGAATTGGTTATTAAGGTGGTTCAGAATTTATTAAATAATTATTAATAATCCTCTTTATATTGGATGTGCGTATAATTACCAGGGACAGAGAGGAGGGAAATAGGCTTTACTCTCTACTCAGATAGAGTCAATATACTATAGAATACTCAGGAGAGAAGTAGTTTTATAGGTGATCTTTAGGTATGTAGTAATAAACATTTATAAGTAGTAATAGTGAATAGAAACTAAAATGTATATAACCAAATGTTGGCTTTAAAATATCAAATCTGAGTAAATGTGGAAGAAGAGAGTCTTTAAGTAATTTTTTCCCAAGACCCCGTGTCACAGCCTGGCAGTTAGAGAGCATAGACTGCACTCCAGCGCGGATTCTTACCCACATCCCATAGAACCCATTTAGTTCATCATTTTTCTGGTTCACAAATAATAAGCTACTAACATCCAGTCCTTACTCACTTCACAGTATGGTTTTTGATAGCAATATTCTATTTCTATCCAAAACTTATACTGTGTTGCATAGTGATTTAGTAGCAAAAGCAGCAGGCTCAGTCACTTACTAGTTAGATGACCTTTGGGCCACTTACTTAATCTCACAGGTTTCAAAAAGGAAGAATCATATCTACAGTGAAGGAATGTTGAAAGTGTTATATCATATATGAACAGTGCCTGCTCAATAAATAATATGCAGTAAATTGTAAGCTTGTGTTTTTATATTAGTACAGTGTCTTCCTAAACATTCTTCTTTGAAGAGAAGTATTCAATTCATGTAATTACTTTAGAGCAAAAGAGCTTTAGCACCTTGACAAAAGGGGACATTATTTGGCCAACTTCATAAATGATTTTATAACAGAAGGGAAAGAGGAGCAAGGGAAAGTGACCAGGAGATGGTAACCTCTGCCAAGCTGTGGCCCAGCAAGGAGGATACTACGGAAAAAAAAACCCTGAGCTCTCTTCCCCAACTCCCTGGACTTCTGCTAGTGCCGCCACTGGCCAAGCTGAAGCCAGAGGCAATGGGAGCCCGGTGGATTCAGTCCAGAGGGTCAGCTGCTGGGCTCAGAGCAGTGAAGAAGGTAGACAGTGGGTCTCAAAGGGCAGGTGTAGAAGCCCTAGCACAGTTACTGGACTGTTTTCTTAGGTATGCCAGACTCATTCCTATTTGGCCTTTTAATAAAGGAATACAATATTTCATTCACTCTACAGACATTTATTTTAAAGCATATACTGATTTTTTTTGTTGTTTAAAAAGGCTCTGGAAATTTGAGTATATCTTCATTCTTTGATATGTTATCAAACATTTATATTCCATTATATCACAGTATCTATCCAAAATTATTTTTTTGCTACCCTGTTTACAACAGGGTAATTTAGCACTTGAACAATTTTTTTCCTCTAAAACAATGAAAAATCAACAACATAAAAGAAAAGTTATGAAACATTTATTCTTACCAATGTCCAGATCAAAGAAGAAAAGAAAAATAGGGAGGGAGGAAAGAATAAGAAATAAAGGGAGAGTAAATATAAATAGAGAATAGTATTGTAATCATCACCAACATAAACAGAATCATTGCAGAGCATAACGTGTGACGCAGGCCTGCCAATCAACTAGTAAAAGAAAAATTGATGTTACGATTACAGAAAAAAATAGTTTGGAAAAAAAAAAACAGCTTTGAAACTCATACACATATGTGTATTTAAACTTTCCCAATGGCTTATTTAAGAATACCTGAGGGAATGTTCTGCATAAACCCCTCATCTCTAATATCCATATTAGATATACACACATACACACATCCATTTTACATTAAGAATGCTGTATGCTCTGATGCCCTGAGTCCTCAAACAGTATTTCCATTTATAATGTTAAAAATGAGAACAAAGGAGGGAGGGAGTTACAACTATGATTATCTAGTTAGTGCAAGCAGAAAAATAAATATGACTTTGCTCATATTGCCAAAATAATACCAAAAAATCAATAACTGCGACCTGATTATTCTAATTAGATAGCCATACAGTTTTGGTTCACTAAATATTTGTCAGCTCTACCATTTGAGATGTAGGTCTTGACATTCGTCAGTGTCAATACATCCCAAATAGTGAAGTGCAACAAAAATTCTGAACTATTATTTTAAGATATGAATTATTGAATGATATATGCTCTGTTGAAACCTGTATCTTAAAATGTCTATTATCTCCAGAGTTACTTTCAAAAGACAGACTTTTAAAAATAATGAAGTATATGTGCTATTCACAAGCCTGGAGATGATTTTATATCATTAAACTTCTGCATAAATATGCTTCAATAAGCAATTAAACCAAAGGCACTGGTTTGCATTTTAATCCTCCTTTTTCTCTGTGAAGTCATCACAATCATGTACCTTTGATCTTGCAGTCATTTCTGGCACCAGATTCAGATATCACAAATGAACAATTATTACTTAATAGAATGGAATTCAAAGACAATGGAGTCTAATGAAATGGGGCTTTGTTTTAAACAAAAGTGAAATGCTTTCTAATAGTTGCAAAGAGTTCTAAGCACATTAAAGAAATCAATTTATGATTTGAACATCATGAGAGCTCTTTCTTCTTAATGGTCTTCTAGACACCAAGCAGTTTGGAATTTAAAATTTTTTCTTGGAAAAGTAAAGGCTGCCTGTACTTGAGAAGTTCTATTTCTATTCTTTTTTTTTTTTTATACCCATATTTTTTTCTCTGCTCCTACAGGCTGTTCCACCCCCCAACTTTGAGATGCCAGTCTCCATCCCAGTGTCCAGCCATAACAGTTTGGTATACAGCAACCCCGTCAGCTCACTGGGAAACCCCAATCTTTTGCCACTGGCCCACCCTTCTCTGCAGAGGAATAGTATGTCTCCTGGTGTAACACATCGACCTCCAAGTGCAGGTAACACAGGTACGTCCTCTTAAGAACTCGATGTGAACAAATCATTGTGAGGAGCCACTCTTGGCAAAAAGACAATTTCGTCTCTAAGATGTTGAGTTTTCCAGTGTCCCATTTATTATATTCCTTCACTGCTAGATCTTCAACATGATAAAGCCTAATTCCATTAGCATATCTTTTGAAATCTTTCATAATCTGCAATTTACCTGTTTAATTTATATCTGTACTAGTCTTCTCATGTGGTTGTATTTTTACCACATGCTTTCTTGAATAGAATGTCAAATATCCTGTCTCCGTGCTTTTACTTCTGCTCTTTTCTTGCCTAAAATTCCATTTTCCCTCTTTCTCTTCTCCAGATTTTACTTCTTCTGTGAAACCTTCCCCTGTGTCCTCTTATGGCATTTATCCCATGTAGTTATTTATTATTTTGGTCGGTTTTTATTTATTCATACAGTAACTTACTTATACCACAAAGGAATTAAGGAAAAAATGAAATATGATAGGAAAACATAATTTATAAAGAGTATGAAATAAAAACAAAACTAAGTCAGAATTAAAGGACATGTACATCTGCCATAAATTTCTCTCTACACTTCTGAGATCCTTACTGTTGTACAGTTCACAGTGTCCCAGAGAAAAGAAATTATTGCTCAGGACAAGTTCGACCATTCTTACTACTCAGATCAAACATAATACATTATGATATACTGTACTGAATGTGCATCTCTTTACCCACTGGATTTAAAAAACCTTGAAGGGAAGAATGTCCCCTTGATTTGCCAGGCTCACAGTAGGAACTGAGTAAATATATATTGAACATAACTAAACAATTTCTTCATATTTTCAAAGGAAGCACCACCCAAATAATTGTATTTATAAATCATATATAGCAAACCTTTATGTATTTATATTTTATTTTTTAAAAAGCACTCCATAGGAAATGTTTAATATGTCTTAAGCACATATAACTGTATTAAAAGCAATTTATTTACAAAAGAAATATTTTTGGAATACTTAAATATCTGCCTTATAATTAAAATTAAATATATATTGCTACTCAGTACAGAAACTTTATATAGAAAATACAATCAAAATCAGGCAGATTAAAAAAACTTGATAAATCTTGAATCCGAAAGATGTGTATAAAGGACTTCATTATACCATTATCTCTACTTATGAATATGATTGAAATTTTTTATAAAAATTTTCAATAATCGTATGTATTCCTTTCATATCATACTCATGTTCATTTATTTTTAAAAATCTCACACTTTATTTTTAAAATATTATTTAATTGGAAGTAATAAACATTTTCTTAAATGGTAATAAACGTTTTCTTCTAATTCCAAAACCAGAACCAACTAATAATTATAGAGTATCACTTAGAAGCAATTAAAAAATAATCTAGCTGATATTCTATTCTTTTGGCTAAATCTTGTTCCTTAAAAACTAACAGTAATTATTATATTCAATATCTTATTGAAACATCTCAACTCTCATATATAAACATTGCCAGATTTCAACCTGCTTTCTTAAGTTAGCAGTGAATAAGCCTAAATTTCTAAATTTGTGACCAGTATAACCTATTTTATTGTGTCAGTAAGTAAAAGTCAGGTAGTAAATGAGGTCAGTCACTGTGGGTAGATTCGTGAAATGCAAAGTTCTAGACAATTAGCACTGCACAAAACTAATTGTGTAAAAATATTTACAAATAATTAAACATCAAATGTATGGTTATTTGAATTCTTTTTTTTTTTTCTTTCTTTCTTTCTATAAAACATCCTCTTAGGAAAAACTAGAGTTGGAAATAATAAAATTTAGAGACCATTTAAACATTGGATTTTTTAAAAGTGATTTTTCTTAAAAAAAAGATTCTGCAGCATGTCAGTGATTGAATGTATTTTTAATGTTTGAGCACAGCACTTCACAATAAAACAAATGTCAGCCATCTGACTTAGGTAAAACTTTACAAATTTAGGACTCTTAGAAGAGGACAAAATACTGAGGTTGCTCAAGGTAAAGTGTGTTGTTCTGTGAGCCTTAGCCTTTCTCTTTTTGATCTTCCTCTTTAATCCATAGGTGGTCTGATGGGTGGAGACCTCACATCCGGTGCAGGCACCAGTGCAGGTGAGTGGAGATTTCTGTACTGCAGTATATATCATTGTTCAGAGTTCCTTTACTGGGAGATTTGCAGGAAGTAAGTCTTTTGAACAGAGTAAAGTTGAGAGATCTGTGAGAGGCATGGAAAAATGGCCCCCAGAATTTCAAAAGCAGGAATGACTGGATAGCAACTTAGAGGAAGACTGTTTATTAATTAGAACTTTCCTTAATAAAACTTCAACTATTCAACATAATCAAAGGATCGAGGATTCTAATCAAATCAATTTAATCCTAAATACCATTTCTAGACACATGAGTACCTTAAATGAGCCTTGCCATTTGAGTTCTCGGTTAAATCATTTCATATTAAATGTGAATCACATTCTACCCAAATAAGTACCAAACTCCTATACATTTCTAAAAGTGAATATATAAAGAAAATGAGATTGTGAGATTATAACCTATCAACAATAATTTAATGAAATAAAACCACATTTGCCATAGTGCACCCCCCAAAAGCCCCTTATAATATATTTCAGCTCTTAAGAGCTTCTTCTGTTATGGCTG
Organism: Pteropus vampyrus; assembly: GCF_000151845.1. Lineage (NCBI taxonomy): Eukaryota > Metazoa > Chordata > Mammalia > Chiroptera > Pteropodidae > Pteropus > Pteropus vampyrus. The sequence continues at coordinate 7,546,348 of NW_011888792.1, read as the reverse complement.
ATTGACTCATAGCCACACTTCTCCAGGGTTCCATATTAATTCAGATTATTGTGATTATTGAGCTATTGATATCATTTTCAATGCAGAGACAAAACAGCACACAATACTTTTTTAATGCAAACTACAGTTCACCATTGGCATAACAAGTAACCATGGTAATTCCTGCAAGCTGGAACATGCTAAACACTTAAAATAGGAGAGGCCAGCATGAATGACACAAGGTTATGTTTGAAATGTCAAAAAAAAAAATCTAAGTTTATTGAAATATCCATGGACAGCCTAATTAAAATATTTTGCCAGGGTCAAATATAATAGCCTGCTAATTATAAGAAAGAAGATAAAGAAAATTGGCATATAAAAACATTTTTACAAATATGTCCATTTGGGAGTAATGTTTCTCACTTCTGATGGTGGCTCTTCACTAGTTCAGTGAGTAATGAAGAAAAAGTATTAGAAGTACACAGTGAATTAGTACACAGAATCGGTGGCACTGCTTCCTATTTTATCTTTCTTTTAAAAATTAGAGTCAGATTAATGAGTAAAAATATACGATTTTGCTAGATATTAAAATGAAATGCTCATTTTTTCCCCTCAAAAGAATGCTTTGTGGCTTGTAACTTCGACATTACAGACCCATGTTTCTTGGATTCAAGTCTCTGTCAAGCACTATGGTTAGAAAGAATAGTGGGGACTAAGAATTGGTTTCTCACAAATACAAAGAAAAAGAAAAATGGTTTATATGTTATGATATTTTATCCAGTATCTTGCTGCATTAGTTTGCTTACTATTATGGGAGCAACCAATTATGGCGATGAAGTTATTAGAAGTAGTAAAAGACATGTGGAGTGGAGGGGCATGAGGAATCAGTTACTCAGTTTCAGTGGAAGTGGCCTCTTGTTGCTGTTTAACAGCTAGAATGCTTTTGAATCCCATATTGAAAATATGAAGCATTTGGTTGTTCAATTATGCTGTCATTTTCAATTCCCTGACAGTCTACTAAGGTTAATGGCCCTTTAGGGACAAAGAAACTCGATCTTTTAAGCATAAAAGTTAGCCACATATAGGTCTTAACATCATTGAACTAAAAGTATCTTACAAGCTTAGCAAATTCATCCTCCTACTTTAGGATCTCTGCTATAGTCATGAGAATCTTCTTCAAAAATAGGAGAAGCAAACAGAAAGACACTCTACTGCTCCACCCTCTTGATAATAAATATTATATTTTGATGATTGTATCTTATAGTCATGAGCATGTAATTTTCACAATTTCTGAATAGTGGTGAAAGAGTTACTTCCCCACTTTTTAAAAATAGAGGAAGAAGCTCTTTCTAACTCTGATTCCACAAAACACCTGTTGCAAATGCCACTTAGTCTTGAGCTTAGCTGTCATGTCCTGATCACAAGCTCAGCCATCTTCCCTTCTTTCTCCTGCCGGACAGTATCACATGTCAAAGCTGAATATATCTGTGCTGATGTCAGAGAATCACATAACACCAGGGAGAAACAAGGCCAGCCAGAATGTCTCTACATTTTCAGAAAAGAAAACTAAAGCAAAATGGCCAAAAGATATCTTCCAAATTTTGAATATTGTCCTTGAAATTCAAGGTTTCAGATATAAAGTTAGAAACTCTGAGGCCAAGTGTAAAGACTCTGCAATTAAGTAATTTTCAGTCTTTGTAAATTTTTTTTCAAAATAAAATCATTGCAACTTGTAAAAAAAGGGGGGAGAGGGGATAGTTTCATGAAGGAAGGAAGTAAATTTAACATTTTTTGTGTGCCTGTGAATACCAAAAGACCAAAGAGATAAGCATTCTCTTTTTCAGCTCAGCTCAGTCATAAAGTATAACATCTTTCCCATCCAGTCCCTGAACCATCTCTTTCCCTCATCCTGTCATCTGGCAAGTCACCAGATCTTCCCAACTCTGTCACCAACTCAAGGTATTTTCTAAATCTACCCCTTTCTCTCCATTCTTATCCCACCACCCTTGGTCAGGCTTGTACTAATACCCCAGGACTGTTTCTGGAGGCCCCTAATTCACCTCCCTACTTCACATTGCATTTCATTACAGTTTCCCCGTGACTGATAGTCTTTCTCAAAGCCTTAAACTAATTGTAGGTCATAATTCACATGCCTAAAATCTAGCAATGGCTTCCCAACTCTTTCAGAATTAACTGTGAGTCTCTGATCTCTGACTCGACCTCCTCTCCAGTCTTAAACTTTCTTACTTTCTGCCACTGCCATCAAGAACCCTGCACTCCAACTCTAATAATAGCGTACATTTAAATTGCTCTACTATGTGCTTCATGAAAAGTAACATTTATTCTTATAACAGTCTTTTGAAATAGATATTTATATTATACCCTTCTATAGGTGGTGGAAGTGAGCACAGAGAGGATAAGTAATTGGCCAAGGTAGAACCCAGGCAGTCTGTCCCCAGAGTCCAGGCTTTTAACCGCTGCACTGAGCTGCCACTTTCCAGTGTTGAGGCTACCTTTATATAGGCATTCCTGGCACTCCTGCTTCATGCTACTGATCACTCCTTGTCGTCCCTCAGAATTCCATTCAGCCATTTAGGAAATCCTTTCCTGTCTCTTCCCAAAGGAATTATGCACCTCTCCTCTATTCTCCCACGGCAGCCTGTGCCTAGATTGCTTATCTCATTGCAACGAATGGGCACAGTTCTCTCTCCTGGACCCTCAGCCCTCTGGGAGTAAAATGTGTTTTATTCAGTTTGTATTCCCAGCTCAAAACATAAGAGATAGTACGTGGCAGATACTCAGTAAATGTTTGTTAGCTGAATAAAGGAAAAGTTGATTTTATAGACATAAATTTTTAATAGTGTTGGTGTAAAAAACAGAAAGAATACTTCAAAGAAATAATGTAATTTTAAATACAAAAAGATATGCCTTTGATCTATAATTCAGAAAAATAATGTATTCTTCTGAAATTGTATACAATGAATAGCAAATTAATTATTTGATTACATAGCTGAGCATCATTGGCCAATAAAGTTTTACCAACTTTTCTAACATGCTTAATGGAAAACTTAAAGAGCTGATAAATAGCAGTAAATGGAATGTGGATTGGTATCAGACCATTGCGAATCACCTCTTAAAACACCAAACTTCTTATCACTTAAATTGAAGTAATTTCAAAGACAAAGGCAAGTAGTAATAAAGCAGCGACAGGATAGGGTTGTATTCTTGGTGTAGAGGAAGTATACAGAAAGTTATTATAATACATTAGTAATAGTGACATTTCTAGGTTTCAGTTGACAGTTATTCATTCACTACTTAATCCTTTCCTCTCCACAACCAAAATGAAAAGTCATTGCTTTTAAAATTGCATTTTGTCATATCTCTGCACATTAAAGCTTTTAATATGCTAATCTTAGTGGTTATTGATGATTGGAAGATCAAGTTCATTTGAGTTTTCATAATCATTAGATTTAATAGAAGTAACCATTAGCACAGCAAGGCCTTGTGTTGGATTATTCACTGTCTTATTAGTACTTTTTGTTTTTACTTTAATAGCATGGTTACTTTTTATTGAATAGAAAGTACCAGTATGTTCTAGGATTTACTGAATCGTGATTGAGACGAGAGAGAAGAGGAAAACCGTTGGGAGTCTCTGAAAATTTAAGAGAATTTTAGTCTACATAGTTGTTTGACAATAAGGCAAAGGAGATTTATGTATATTGGTTAATAATTTTAATTGGCATTTATTGTAAATTAGATATAATTTTATATAAAAAGAAACTAACAGCTGTTTCCTTTTTTTGATTGTCAATTGTTTACTATTTTATGCATTTGGTTGTCAAGCATTGTCACTTCTAGAATGCTTAATTTATACCAGCTAAATACATGGAAACTTGATGGTGGCAGTGTACTGTTGTAGATAAAGATAAACCACTGAGTGGTGAATAAGGAGACCTGACTTCCAGACTCTGAAAAAAACCCCATCTAGCAAGTCCTTAAACTTAGAAACTTTAAACTTAGTACTCACAATGGGGATAAGACACAAGTATCATTAGTGTCCGTTTACAGACAATTTGTTATATAATCATAAACTTTACTTATATGACTTCTTTCGAAGTTCATTTAGCATTGAAAAAGAAAATTTTATCATAAAATAGAGCTAAGTGAAGAGAGGAAAAGGTCATACGATTTTTAATTATTCTGTAGCAGTACCATTGTTTTGCAAGTTTTTGTTTTTGAGAATACTTATCAAAAATTTCTCGGCTGACTTTCTTATCAGCCAAAAAAGACTTCTCTGAAATTCTTACTCAGTGTTTTAAAATATTAGTGAAATGGTTAAAAATTCAGTCTCAAGGGATTTGCTTTAACAAGTTTGCATTTTTGTTGCCTAGTGAAACACAAATTCAGATTGCAGTACTGAAGAAAGGGAGAGGGATATCATTTATTTGCTCACAAATAAGAAAAATGCTTTGTTAGTATAGAAATATAATTTTATATTACTTTTAAAAATATTATTAAGCAGCATGTGAAAAAATCTAAATTAATAGTTCGATTCTTGTTTTAAAGTTTTTATTCTGTTCATTTTAATTGTTCTGAATAAAAATTCTGAATTCATTTACAGTTTTACCTTGGGAGTTCAGCCAAAACATAAATAAAGATCCAATAGCATTACTTCATTAATATCTATGAAATTAAGTAAGAATGATATTTTTAACCTAAATGAAAGTTAAGTAGATTTATTAAAGAAAAAAATAAAAAAAACCCTTGTCCCCTGGTTGGATGACCTACAGCATGTGATACAAAGCCACTGCCAAGAAAATCACTGTCCACTTTCCATATACAAGACTTGAAAAATTACTAAAAAAGCAATACTTTGACACCATTCTCTAGGGGCCAGTGTGCGAAGTGAGAGAGGCAAGTCTAAGAAAAGAAAAATGAAGAATGTTACAGGCTAAGTCAGGATATCGTAAAATCTGCTTTCAACCCCTTTGGCTGGACTTAATTCTTAAAGAGTTTGATTCCTGGAAGGAAAAAAACAAATTTTCAAATTATAACTTCCTAGAGAGTGTTTTAAAAGGTTTTATAGCCCTTTGTATTTCATGATTTTTGACCTCACGAATTTTACTGTCCTTCCGTTACATTCAGTAAAACAATGTGAAAATTGGTCTCTTCACTCATATCTCATTGATTTAACCTAGGAATGTGACTGATAATAAAACTTTGGTCATTTTTAATATTAATTCAAGCAGTTAATATTTTCTCCAAAAATATTAATTTTACTCAACTTATTTTTTCTCTTAGCCATCCTTTTTGTTGCTGCTGTTCTTGTTTGGTACACTGTTGGTTTCTCTCTTCCCTGTTTTTGGCACCACCATAAGATTTTATTTGGAGGTAATATGGAAAGAAAAACTCTTTTCAAAATCATCAGCGATATGAAATTATGCATCAACAGACAGCTGATGCTGGAGGAGAAGGGATGTGGTTAAAAAGCCCCTCTTTTGGAAATCAATTTTTTACCTACCAGGGATTTTTCGGGACTTCAAGGCTGTCAGCCAAGAGTATAAATTACTGTTTTCAGATACTCTTTTGCCAGTCACTTAAATTTTACAGTTAGACTTACATAGTATGTTTCATTTGAATTTCAGTTCAAAGAGTTATAGTCATGAAACAATCTCACATTTGAAACACCAAATCCAGTCTACTCCTTTAGTTTACTTTAAACTAAAGAAAATTATTGTACCAAAATCTTGGGTAAACAATTTTAATTTTTAAACTACAGATGGGTCCATAGGGTGCTAAGTATTCACTGGGTTAATTTGTTATCGCTCTATTTCAGTTGTTCTAACTGAACTTAATATTTACTTGCTAACTGTTTTTATTAAACACTCTGCCTCATTTCACAACTTCTTGACCTTAGACTCCACTTACAACCTCCAGCTATGGTAAAGAACTGATTATGCTGTGTTTACAGTGTGAGTGGGGGAAGCCCTGCTATTGTAATATAAATTATTAGAGTAATAATAGTGAATCTATGGTCAGTTTATAAGTTCCAATATGATACCATTACTTTACATAACAATCATGAAAAAGGAACCTTTAGTTTAATATTAAGCAACTCAAAGAAAACTATAAAACCATGAAGTAAATTTTTGCTCAAGCAGTAATTTGGGAACATATTCCAGAGATGGACATTTATTATTCAGAATAATAAAATGACCAAGGGAAATATAAGATATACAAGTTATTTTGGGGATGGCATTATTGCCCTTGGAAAGTCTGTGAATTTCCATTTTGCAGGATTGTTGCGAAAATTAAATGAGATAACCAATGCAAAGCACCTAGCACGGTTTCTGCCGCAGAGTAAGTGCCTGTTAATAAATGTTAGCTATTGTTGGTATTGCAATTATTTATATTCTTGATTTCCTAAGCAAAAATTAAAACTTAGTTTCATGCAGTTTCAGTAATATTTATTCAATGTGCAGTGCACTGGTAGGCTTCACAGAGATGTTTTCCACGGCCCTTGGAGTAAAGAGGATATATTAATAAATCCGAGGCAGAATCGCAGCTCAGTACAGTGCAGTGCAACACATTTCACTTTGAACATTATGATCTTCTGATGTGTTTGCAGCAGTTGTGTAAATGTTAAAACCACAAGTAATTATTCATTCTCTTCTGTCACGTTCTCTCTAATTTATACTGTCTCAATATTTTTGTTTATAAAAATGACTGAAAGAATGAGCGATTGTGTCAATAATGAAGACACCCCCTCATTTTTAGCAGAGACAGTCCCAAAAATCACAAGAAGTGAACAATTAAGTGAGTCATAAATCTATCATTCATTGTTAAATGGAATTTTTTGAAGATAGCAAAGTTCAATATCATTTTTATGGTGAAATTAAAAACTATCCCTTCAGTAAATCTGTACTCAAAAGCAGAACAATATTTTGAGTGCCTTTTTGCACTGGAAACATCAGATTGTCAATTTCTTTTTTTATTTACAAATGGAAACTTTATTCAGAGAAAGGGAGAAGTATAGGATGCATTCTAAATCTGAAACATCTGGCTTTTGTAATAATGTAGTGGAAGTAGTTTGTGTTTTGGATTCAAATCAAAGCTCTCCCACGTACTGACAAATCACAGAAGCTCCCTGAACCTCAGTTTCCTCATCTGTCAAAAATTGAGATGATCATGCCTGACCCACATGACTGTTTGAACAAATGAGTGATTGGCTTGCCAACACAAACTTACTTAATGACATGGACTTTTGATCTTTAGAGAAACAACTTCTGTCTCATAATACAGAGCTTATTGTATGTGCTGAATGTTTAAAGTTCAGTATCTAGTTGTCAAATAGGCTTAATACACAAAAGATACTAAATAAAACATGTCCAAGAAACCTCAAGGGCAAGTGGGGATAGATATGAAATCCATGAAGGTCTAGTTCAGCATCAGGGTGACATGGTCAAGCAAAAGAGACAAGTCTCTTTTTGGAATGTCTACTGCCCTCTGACTGGTACAGCCAAAAATAGTCTTGGCTTTGGTGTATTCTTGGGGTATTTTTCTAAGAATACACCACAAAAGGCACCAAGATTTCACAGGAGTTTTCTTCATAGTCTAACATTATACATTATTACATTATTTCCCTAAAAAAAAACTCAGATAGAATGAAGACAATTTTATGTTTAAGGATCATAATTATAATCATAATAAGGAGTCTTTACCAGGATAAGAATCAGAAATCTGATTTGCCCCCATTCTACAGTAGGCATATTGAAATTTTCATCATTCCCAGATTTCTGACCTCCAGATGTTTTGTGGTTTCCTTTTCACTTAGAGCTATCCTATGAAAAGTATCTCCTTCTCCCTAAAAACAGAAACAAAGCAAAACTAAAAACTATGATTTACAACAGCAGAATAACTTATAGTTCTTAACTCTTTTAAGAGTTTCGGGCACTCAGGGCAAAGTGTGTCTAGGACTGAAGTCTTCAGGGTCATAATGTTTTCCCACTAAAATTGTTTTAAGTGTGTTGCTTCCAGTAGAGTAGTGGATTGTATGAGCAAGTCTACTGTATACAATTTAAAAGAGTTTTCTGTGAAAAGTTGTCGGTTTATTTGAGATGCACAACAAAGTCCTGCTGTTGGAAACTAGCTAGCTTATCTTAAAACCTTTAAAAAGTCAAATTTAAAATTAATTGATGGTAGTGAGCATTATCAACTATGTGACAACTTCAGTTTAACAAGACAGTAGACTTTAAATGTTTTTGAAATTGTTCTAATGAAATTAAAGAAAACCTAGGTTGGTAAAACATTTTGCTGAAGCAAAAACAGAAAATCAATGCAATAGAGGTTCAGCTATATCTTCGGCTTAATGTTTTCCTGTGGCAGTTTGCTTCAAATTCCCCAAATTAAGATACCATTAACAAATTATTAAACAAAGTAAATTTATATATCTAAATATTAGAAATTATTTTCCAGATAACAACTAACAGCAGATATTATAAAATGCTGGGCATTTAGTGATATTATATTAAGTGGTTCTGATGAAAGCTGGTCTCTTAAATTGATAATAGGTAGGTATACACCTTTACCTTCTATTACAAGAGAGGTTATTGACTAATATATTACAAAATCTACTTTAAAAGTATATTTAATCATCCACTTGAATAGCACACTAAAAGTTAAACAATTGTTCTGGCATTTAGTGTAGCTAAACCCAATATTTTCTATTTGTAAATACTTATTTATCCAGAGAGGGACCAGAAATATGGTTTGGAACATCACCATTCTGTGCCTCTTTATATAAGTTCAGCATCTTCTGAACCAGAACAGCTAGTTATAATAGCCAAGTTGACCATGTAAGGCATTTCTCAAGCTTCCACATCACCTCTGGCTCAGGAGGATGAATCTCATGTCCCTGGTCTCACACTTTGTTTGTTTCCTCTGTTCCCTTATATTCCTGAAGTTTTAGAATAAGATCTGACACAGAAGGGTTTTCAAATTCTCAAGCAACAGGGCAATGTTGTACTTCAGAACATGGACTCTGGACACAATGCTGGGTTCAAATCATGGCTTCCCCAGTTAATAGCTGTTTGACATTGGGCAAGTTACTGGACCTCTCTGTTCTTCAGTTTTCTCATTACGTAACCCAGGGATGCTGTTAAATGTACCTCATAGGGTTGTCATTTTGAGAATTAAAGGTATTTTATATCCATGTATAATAGCAAACATTTATATAGCAGATACTAGGTACCTGGTACTATTCTAGGTACTTAAAGTATATGTTTTATGTGGTTACTATTATTGCTAAATAATACAATATAAAGCGTTTACTATTATTAATATTGCAAGGTCATGTTGGTGATGGCTGTCTCAAGCAAGTATATGGGAGTCTCTAATTCAGGTTACTTTTATGCTTCTCTCTCACTAATGAAATCATTACTTAGCATTGAGAAAACTAAGACTCAGTATAGTTGAAGAAACAATGATGGAGACCTCATGACCAGAACTTGGCTTTGATCTACTTAATTTTTTCTTTTGTTCTTGACTCCCCTCTGCCTTGTCAATCTTCCTGTCTCTGCTGCCTCATTCCGACCTCATTCCTCATGTGTTCCATGGAAGGCGCGTCCTAACTAGCTTTCCTACTAACACCCTAACCCGCTTTAATCTATCCTTTTCACTGCCAGTGTTGTTATTTTCCTCATACAGAGGTAATGATGTCATTTACCAGTCACAAACTAACTTTGGCTGCTTATTTTCTATAGTATAGAAAGTCTGCAGTATAAGGTTACCTGAGAGGCTTGTGTTAGCCAAGCCTACTTTGAAAACTGCACTGTTTTTTTCTAAAACATCCACTGTTTCGTCTTCATGAAATGCTTGTTCTTCTCAAATATAGTCATGACTCTGAGATCTCACTCTCATGCTCATGCATTCCCTCTCCCCAGAAGTCTCTCTCTGAGCCATGAAATAAAATCCTATATAGTCTTAATTGTCACTCTTTGAACATTCTTTTTCCTAGGATTTCATGTAGCCCATCTTTTCCTGGAAAGTTCTGTAAGAGTAAATTATTGTTGAGATGCATCTCAATATAGAAACAACCTATGGAAAGAAATTCTTGTCAGTGTAGAAGAAAAGATCTGATGTCTCAGACTTTTCTTTTTCATTAGGGAATATTTCTACTCTATTTGATTCTACCACTTGCAGTCAGCTAAGGTAATGTGCTGTGAAATGATTAACAAGTGTAACAGGTGAAAAAGAAGCCCCAATTAACTCTCTATAAACAAATTTAGTAGGAGGGCACTTGCGTGATTTCCTGACTTTCGTATTATATGGTTGATAAGCAGTTTATCTCAGTGATATACTTGGTCATCAGTATGTAATCATTATCTAAAGAAGAAAATTTTCTCAAGTAGCACAAAGAGGAGAGTCCCTCGATGTTTGAAATTAGCAAGTTACTCATTACCTTTTCAGTTCTCATGTCACATTCCTTCAGTAATTTAATTTTTAGTGCCATTCCTGAATAAATCTTAATTTTTCAGCATATTTTGTGTATCCATTTGTGAGCACTTGAAACACTTAAAAAATGAGTAATTTACATAGTATCACTGCCTCTAACTGCAACAGGATCTTAGAGAATGGTGAGTTCCAGGTGGGCTGCAATTGTTTGAAAGGCATCATGAAAGAGCTGAGACATTAGCTGATCCTTAAAAAATTAATTTGTATCAAACAAGAGGACAAACACAGGTTGTGAAACTGTTAGAACAGAAACTGAGGCGTTTTCAGAGGACGGTGTGTTTGGCTGCAGCCATTGGAAATCAGATAGACAGAGTAAGTCAAACTGCACAGTCCTGAGAGCCACCAAAGGCACTGACTCAACAGTGTTAAGTATGATCTGAAAAAGGAACACGATGGAAGCAGTACTTTCAAAAGATTTCCCCTGGTGCATTGGGACTATACATTAGATTTAATATCACACATATGCACATAAATTTGCATACAGCTTAAGGAGCTCACAACCTTCTGACATTCCTCTTAAGGCCTGGTGAAGAAATCTTCTTCTAGAAACCAGGGACCCACATAGGGGTTATTGAAAGACCTAGTCAGATACGATGAAAGCCTAAACCAGGATGGTGGCAATGGAGATGGAGAGAGGCATTTTGGAAGAAAAATTAACAATCTTTGGTATCTGATTGAATATGAAGTTGGAAGAGGGAGAGGTAATAGTTAAATTAACTTGGGAGACTGAAAAGAAGATTGTGCTCAGGAAATAAGCCTTGGTCCATAAGGACTAGTTTCTGTTTTGTGCTTATTAGTTTTATATGCTTATATTTATAACTGAAAATTCCAGAAAAAAAAAAAACTAGTGAAAAGACTCATAATGTTGAAATATACAAATAAGAGAAAATTTCAGAACTTTGGGCTCAAGGAGGGCTGCACGCTCAATTGAGCTCTGTGAGACAAGGCAAAATGTCCTCCTCACTACAACTTAAGCCAGGAATATGTTCTTTGAATTTACAACTTCTTAAAATAGGAGTCAATTAAAAAAAAAAAAAAAAAGCAGCAAGTGTTTTCAAGTTAACTGGAGAAAAAAAATTTTTTTTTCTCCTAACACCACATTCTAAGTTCTGTATATTTACACTGGTTTTAATATGAGTGTTTAGAAACTTATAACCAATTGAGGTAGATTCTCTTATCCTTCATCCAAATTATATCATGAATGCTTAAATAGTTTTATGTTATGCGAACAATATTTTTAATCAAATGAAACTGTAAAACAAACTGACTCCAAAGTTGGTCTGTTCTTCATTTTCTTATAATCTATAATCAGGAAATCCATTCTCATGCTTTATAATTTTTGTGCTTTTAAGTGGTCCAGGGAATGTGACATCTGCATACGGTCACATCTAAATTGCTAATTGTTCAGGCGGAGGGTCATTTTAAAACATAGTGTGAAGAAAGTTTGAATCTGTATATTGGAAAGTTATTGAGAGGTGGTGTTTCCCAACCCCCTGACCGCTAACTTTGAACGAGACTCTCCTCTTTGGTGAATTTATCTTATGGTAAGACAACAGCTTCAATGCAGGCCACAGCGTTCTGAGTGAAGAGGAGGCCGTGGTTTCTGAGCTGGTTTAAATGTAGGCTCTTCTTAGCAGCAAACCACACGCATGTATTCATCATTGATTTTCAAATGATAGGTTTCTATATCACTGGTTTAGGATCCACAGTCTTGCATTCCTGAATCTATATTATGCCAGAAGAATAACAACTTGGTGGCTGGAAACAGAAATGGTTATTATACGGCTCCAAAATGCTAGCTGGCACATTATGCTAAAAAGAGCAGAAATTCACCAGTAAAAGGCAGAATTTATTTGTTCTTAAAAATAACTTTATGCTCTAAAAATATGGATTTAAGAAGTGTCATCGTAGTTCAAAATATTTTACATTCAATATGTAAACACCTTAAAATATGAGCAATCTTCTAAAATGGCATAATTTCCAAATAACAGGAAATATTCCAAGAGGAAAATAGAGTGGTTTTCAAATCAATTTTTTTAGTTTTTAGGCTTTTATTGGATTAAAACCTAAAATGTATGTTTGGCTGTTTTTTTTTTTTTTCTCTACCACTGCCTCAAATTATTGTTTAAAATGTGGGCAAAAAGATATAGGCTTTGTTGAAATTTTTGAGAGTTTACTATAGAAAATGTTTTTATTAAAAAAAAAAAAAAAACTTTTCTCAAAGCCTCCATGAAGCATTTCCATTTTCACACACTGGCCCAGTGCTTGTCATATCACAGGACAACACATTTCACGAAGTGGTTTTACTTCCTTTTAACAAAATAACTCCTCCATGCAAACCAGTGTCGGCATCTACCAAGCCAGGGTTTAGTTTCTTCTGATCTATTCAAGCTTCACTGCACTGCTTAACTGACTTTTTTTTCCCCTTCTTTTGAAATAACCCAGCTAATTTTCCATTTCATTGTTTATTTAAACCAGATCTCACACAGACTTAATAAATAAGTGACGTATGTATTCGATGTGTCAGTCTGGACTTCAGATGACAGAAAAGTGTAGTGCTAATTTTGTCTTGGCTTTCTCATTCCCTTCTTGTCCAATAGACTCTATTAATTAAAATTAAAGTCCTGACATATTCACAATAATGATTCAGCAAGACACATTAAATATAAAACTCCTCTGTGTGTTTTATATTTTATCAAGCATTTTTCTGTGAACATATTCTTTATATTTCTCCTATTGATAAAAGGTAAATGTATTTGTTTCATGTAATAACTTTGGCTAAAGAAAGCTGTCCAGATTTACTGTGAAGGAAAATTTTGGCTTTCAACATATTTAGATAGCTTTAGAGAATTTAGCTAATTTTCTTGAAGTTTATTATAGAAGAGTAATTTATATTCAAATTCAACCAACATTTTTTTAAGCAACTACTGTGTACTCGACACATTTGGGTGGTATTTCATTTGTTTTATTTTGGGTTTTCCCCCGCTAGTAATGTGGAGAATTTTATGCATAATCCAGTTGACAGATTTAATCTCGTAGTTATTTGTTATATATTCAGCCTATTTATTCATGCATAAAATGAGACAGGTAAATGAATGGATATGAAGAACAATTGCGCTTTGCTCAGTGTGCCTTAAATACATTCTAATTCAAAAGATGTTCCCATAAATATCTCCTGAAATATACCTATGCTTTGCCTTCCCAATTCTTCACCACCTCTAGCTCAGGCCATCACAGTGCATATTAGCAGGCCTTCCTAATTATAGGCTACCCCAACGTCAGTGGATCTTTCTGTCCATTTGGAGGCCTGTGTTCCTGCTCTGCAATCTTCATGGATCTGCATTTCCATCATTTAAACCCAAGACCTGTTAGCCTGCAATTCAAGGTCTCCACAGCCCAACCTCCGTGTCTCACCGGGGTCTACAACATTCTTCTCCTTTCATGGGTTTCCTTCTAACCAGGTTCCTCACAGTGTTCCAGACGGTGCTCTGGAAATTCCCAGCCCTTTCCTCGTACCTGGGCACATGCTCAGCATATTTTACTATCTCTTCTCTTTTTTCAAGGCCCACATCAATTCCTACCACATAAGGGAATGTTTGTTTTTTAATCTCTCCCCTCCTGGGAATTCGATAACACTTAATCTGTATTATCCTGTGGGCACCTCACCTAGACCGCTTTCTCTCAGTTTGTGCATTTTGTACGTGTATGCACTGGATTACCACAGAAGAACTTCAGGGCCTTTGAGGACTGGGGCTTGGTCTTCGCAACCCTACTAGGTGGCACCCAGTATCATTCGCCCTGGGGTAATAGATATTTGTGTTTCACAATAATGGTGATGAGGACAATAACAACAAGGTTTGACTGTCTTCTTTAGAGAGCTTCAGAAAAAAACTGTCTAGTGTTCCAGCAAGGATTGTTGAATCAGGTAGTTGGTTTCTCTTATTCTCTAATCAGGCAGTGGAGGACACCAGCAGATGACTTTCTGCTTCGGCCCAGGCTGCCTCAGCTCCCTCGTAGCTCTAACTGTCACAGAGCAGTATATTTTGATTTATGAGAAGTAGAGACCTCCAGATATCCATTTTCTGTTAGTAGGGGTCTAAACATCAGAGACCTAAGAAAACCCTTTCAGTGTTCATGTAAGATGTGGCTATTCCTGTGCCTTGGTGAATCAGCGTTTTAATGGAGGCATCATCCCTTCATTTCAACTCCCGAGAAAGAGTCCTGCTTTTTGAAGTTCCGTGTGATCAGGAAAAGCCAGCCTTCAGGGTCGTACACTGAACTTGGCGAGGAGGACAAAGGAGGCAGAAAACCATAGAGAGAAATCACTCAAAGGAAAGGAAAACTGAACAGCAAGCCATGTAAGAGGCTTCTCCTCCTGCATGTCCTAGAAATTATAGTCTTGCTGCTATGCCCTTTCTTCATTTAAGGACACACAGACACGCAAAATAAAACCCAAACCATTGAACTGAAAGAGTGAGTCACACCACCCAGGCCTCCACCGAGCCAGTCAATTAAAGTGTAGGACCAATTCTGTTCTTTTCTTAGACCTTGAATGACTGCCTGACTTTCTTCCCGAACTTTTTTAATACAAAAAAAAAAAAAAAGTGTATGTTGATTCCTGAGTAAGTTAATGTGTATTAACTGTCTTTTCATTAAAAGTTTTTAATCTTCCTTCAGAAGAATATTTAATAACTAACTGGGTTACCCTTCACATCAGTCACCCTGTAGACTTCCAGTGTATGTTATTGTATGTCTTATGCTGTTAAGCTTTTATTTTTAATCTCATATAATGTATTCTCTGGAAACATATTTGAGTCTGGATTTTTTCCTGAGTGCTTTCATTGTTTTGTGTTAACAGGGAACGGGTATGGCAATCCCCGAAACTCACCAGGTCTGCTGGTCTCACCTGGTAACTTGAACAAGAATATGCAAGCAAAATCTCCTCCCCCCATGAATTTAGGGATGAATAACCGTAAACCAGATCTCCGAGTTCTTATCCCACCAGGCAGCAAGAATACGATGCCATCAGTGGTAATGAAAAACTACATTTTAAATAAATGTTGATAATGTTTTATGTATGTTTTGCTGTTTTTATATTTGTCTGACTTTATGAATTACTTAAGTGCTCCCCTCCGAATTAACACTTCAGTGCTGGAGCCATGTTTGTATTTAGCTATTATTTCTGGTAACTGGTTTACATGTCCGTTTTCCATGTTAAAAAGAACCAATATCCAATAAACTCCACTATAGGACTGGTGTTCTGGGGCAAAGAAAACATTTCCTTTTAAGGCCTCCAATTTATAATTAGAGAAAAATTATTACCTATTACTCTGCTTATGGGACATATGGTTTGACCAATGGTAGACTCAAACTCACAGAATGAGGTATTTCATAACAGATTTTTATAACATTGAACTATTTATATCCTCAACATGCTGAGAATGAAAAATCTTTTTCATAATTTCTAAATGAACCTTCTCCTGTTAATTGGCAATTCTTTTCTTAGGTACATTGCAGTGATGATGTTTAATATATCACATGTCTGTGTACTGCCTCAATTCATGTTTCCTACAAATAGCTACCTCTCAAAAGCAAACTGTTATAAAATCCTATGCATTTTATGAACAAAGGTTATATTTTACATCCAAAAAAAAAAAGTTGTGGCACTTGTAACAGTAGATAGATGACAGATAAATAGATAGACGATAGATGATAGATAGATAGATAGATAGATAGATAGATAGATAGATAGATAGATATGAAACATAAATATAAATAATATCCCCAGACTGTCATTTTTCTTTCTCTTGGGTCTTCAGGGCTAAGATGAAGATAATATTGTGGGATTACATTCAACAACAAAGCGCATCAGTGAGAACACCAGTGTTCTCCAAATTAGCTTTGCTTAAGAGCGAGAACATTTAAAACCAAGATTCAGTAGACAAATTTAGATCATTCCGCAAACACATTTTTTTTTCTTTCTGTGCTCTGTGGCAAGCTTCAGGGTAAAACAGTCCTGCAAGCTGATTAGTTTATTATGGCACAGTACAGATTAATTTTGAATATCAACCAAAAACAAAAATCACATAATATGCAACATTCCCTTAGGAAAAGACTGGGTCTAATAAATAAAACCTCCGGGGCCATAGCCAAGCAGTGTGGGCCATGCATGGCATGCTGTCTATCAGCAGATTTATTCCAAGTCCTTTAAAACTGATGCTTTCCCAGAGATTCTGTGAGTGGTCAGCCAGGTCTCTCACTGGCAGCCAGGTGTAGTTCCCCTTTCCCCAGCAAGTGGGATTTCAAAAGAAATCCCAGGTGTAGTTCCCCTTTCCCCAGCAAGTGGGATTTCAGCCTTCCCACCTCCCCTCATAAAAAGAAGCGGTGGTGAAATAATGTTGAGACACTGACCTGTGCTGAAAACTGGATAGATTCACACTTGAGACAAACAGCTCATTAAGGGAAACAAAGAACATCTTTGTAAAGAGTTATCTTTAGAGTCTAGATTTTAAAACTGTTTAAACTGTTGTGTCTATCAGAAAATGCTTTTCCTTGTGTTGAAAAGATTTTGCCCAATTATAAATATTTACAGACACTAATTTATAAAACTCCTTCCCCATGCTCTCAGTCTGAGGATGTTGACCTGCTTTTGGTAAGTGGTGAGAGTGCTCCCCTCAAATATCACAAGCCAGGAGAAATCCAAGACAACGTTTAGGTGGAGTGGTAGTTCTGGTAAAATGGGGAGATTTCGGGAGCTATCATAGTATGTCAACACTGATTATATTTAAATACCATTAATTTCAAGTAGCACTCACAGGTGAAAAGTATGTGAGGTTATTTATTTTTCTGCCTCAATCTCTGTAGTTGAAGGCCATGTTTTCAATTTATTTTAGGACTTAATTTACAGTAAGATCTAACACATACAAAAAAGACATTTTTAGTTATTTAAAATCACAAAGATACTTCTTTTTCTAAGAAATTTAAGTCTCACCATCTTTAAATTTATGTGAATCTTTATTTTAATTTCCTTGCTGTAAGGAGTTAAATATACATGTTAGGTGCTTTTCCATCTAGTTTGAGGGAAGTTTAGAAGTCTGATAAAAGTGGTCAGAGCACCACCTGCTGGTCATAATGGAGCATGAACCTCAACCCATCTGCTCTGCTCTGTGCATAGCACTGAGGATAAAACCATCGTGGTTGATTTTAATTTTTTTTTAATTTGCATTTGAATAAAAACTGAAACAATGGAAGTACAGTATACATATTTCATCAGTTTTCAACATAGTCTGTTTTTACCCATAATAAAGCTATGGTACTTGTTACTAGTTCAGTTGCCTAGGAGATACTGATGTAATGGGTTACTATGGCAACAACTGGTCTCTTGAAGGATTGTAAATGATAGGGTTGGCAGAGTTCATAGAGACACATGTTAAATGATTAATTTCATGAGATTTGTACCAAGTTATATCTTTATGTGCAAAACTAATACTGAAAGCTAACATTTTCAACTTTTTAAAAAATTCCACCAATAATGTCTTTTTATTTACTTTAAAAGAATCAAAGGATAAATAACTCCCAGTCTGCTCAGTCATTGGCTACCCCAGTGGTTTCCGTAGCAACTCCTACTTTACCAGGACAAGGGATGGGAGGATATCCATCAGCCATTTCAACAACATATGGTACCGGTGAGTAGCTTTGCCATGTTCAAATAATACATTAAATACTTTTTTATTAAAAAGCAAGATGAAAAAGATATTACCTTTTTAGTCTGTTAGGGGGGGTTATTTAGAACCTGTGGTGTCCAGAACACTATACCATTACCTGTTCGTTATTAATACAAAGTGAATATCCATATTTTTTAAGTGACTAAAAGTTTTACTAACCCTAAAAATAAAACTGAGTTTAATATAGAAAAACAATTTCAAGGAAAATGAGCTGTTGTTTCTTTGATATAATAGAATGCTCACTTTCTTGGGGTTGTTTAAAAAACATTTCTAGATCATCAAATATGTATAACCACATTGTAGTTCTAATAAACTAGAATTGCAGGCTGTGTTACTTTGAAGCTTTCATGGAATACTTATTTTTTAGTATACAGTATATTTCTTTTAAATGAAAATTGTCTCTGATGCTGTTACTCCTTCTTTTCCCACAGAAGTAAAAAAAACTTACAACAATCATTAAATAATACTAGTAGAATATTATTAAAATTGAAAATGTATATTCTATTCATCATTTGACAATTTCAAAATTGAATATTTTCCCTCATTGTTTTATTTTTTGATCTAGAGTACTCTCTGAGTAGTGCGGACCTGTCATCTCTGTCTGGGTTTAACACCGCCAGCGCTCTTCACCTGGGCTCAGTAACTGGCTGGCAACAGCAACACCTACATAACATGCCGCCATCTGCCCTCAGTCAGCTGGGGTAAGCAATATTACTTCTTTTATAATACACTTTTAGGATGCATTTTTAAATGACAAATGGCAATCTCTAAATAATGTGCTCTAATATCCCATTAGAGGATGTAAAATTTTACTTTATCAAAATCTGAAAGTAATTATCAGATCAATACCTTTCAAGTAGCTTAAATATTACTTTCCTTATTCTTTTAAGAGGAGGGGGAGCTCTGTGATAATGACGTAAATTATTTCCCTATTGTTTTAGGCAATATTTATTTCCACTTCTATTAATAAGAAATGTTTAGTTAAGTTTTCACACAGGTCAGTGGGACATAAGAAGACATTTATAGTAATAAATTCTTTAAGTTTTTGAGATATTTGAGAATCCTCACAGCATAAACCACATAGTTCAGACTACTGCTAACATGAGACGCGTAAGGACCAACTATTCCATCGATATACAGATTTCATATATTTATAATACACTTACAGTATAGTTGTATAGTTACAGATATTATATGAATATAAATATATATGTATATGTACATACATATACTGATTACCTAAATTTGGGTATAAAAATAATTTTTGTTTTCTGGTCAGAAGATGTGTATTTCTGCCCCCTTGTGGTAGTTTTGAGATATGTCTTTATCATAGAAATGACTCCTGTCATTAAACTATAGAAGTGTTCAAACCTTTAAAAAGCCTTGAAGTCACAATTCACACTCTTTATAAAACAAATAGCTTTTATTTTAAAGTTTAAAACACTAATCAAAGACTAGATTTTAAGTTCCACTAATGACTCTAAAACTGCAATTAATCTTCAAAAGAAAATACTGGGAGGATATAAAATATTTAAAGATAATAAGTTTTTATATTTTGGAAACATTCTGTATGCCTACTTCACTTTTACTTTTCCGCTGAGCCATTTGGTTAGAATAGTTAGCTAGTTCTACATTCTTATTTCTAAGGAGATAATGAACATAAGACACTGAATAGAATAAAAATCACTGATTGCTATCACAACTTCATCACTTTTACCCCTTCCCTGCCCTACCAGCTTTCAGTGGAATTGATGTCACATAGATTAGTGCTCTGGTAATGGACTCTTTGCCCATCTTACTTGTTAGTCACTATTATTGATTTTCAACAACAGTGATTAGTGAGTAGGATGCACCATTGGCTTATGTGCCTCCTACTCACTACTCACCATTGTTGAAAATCTAAACTTTCATGTAATTAAAAAATTCACATAACAGTATCGCTCTGCTTTCTTGAAAGATCGTTAACTTTAAAGATATATTAATTTTGATCAGCAACAGAGGTTTTTTTAGGGCATTTAAATTTTCTCAGAAATGCTAACTATTAAATAGATATTTATAGTAATAACTTTTTCAGGGAATTATCACTAAGCACATCACCACCCAGGCAATCTTAAAAACATACACGTAGCATTACACTGCTGTGGCTCAGCAGTGAATCCACTGTACATGCTTCTTGGCAAAAATAAAGGTAGCTATTTAATTTTCATTTTCTACAAAATTCATCCATTAGAGGACTAGGTTTTCTTAGAAATTATCAATGTCAAAAACTGTACTAGTTTCCCTGAGTGTGGCTTTCTTTTGTTTTCAGTTACATCTGTCAGTTTGCATTTTACATATAAAACATAATTTTAACTATATTACGATTTTAAAATTATCTTCTATTACATGGAAGAATAATTCTCTGCTGCTCTTAATAGAGACGAGAAAATGAGAAAGGAGAGAATGAAACTAGAGAGGAACTGAATAAATACAGCAGCCAAGGATGAAGCATTTTGTTTAGTTTGATTTCTTTCAACACTGATTCTCATGGTACATAATTTGAGTCTGAATTTGGTCTACGAGTGAGTTTTTATTGCAATTTTAATCACTTACTTTATCCCTCAGTTAGGATACCATTTACAGTCCTTCTAATTTTGGCCCACCTACTTGTTTACTTTATTCCTTCCCTCCTTCCTCCCCCCTCACTCGCACATACACATACACACACACAAACACACGCACACACACACAGAGTAGCTTTTCAAAACAAGATTTCTTCAAATGAACTAGCACATGCTCACACAATTAAATGTTAAACTTTTTTTAAATCCTAAGTTTTAATACTTATGTAAAATAAATTGTATGAGCCACCTTAATTTCTTACAATGTAAATTAATTTTTAAAATTGATATTTTTCCTAGCTAAAGTAGTCTCATACACTTGTGTGGTGGGTTCACATTCTTTTGGATAGCTACTGTGTTCTAAGCAAAGTAAAATATGTTTCAGCTCCACCAAAGTGGATATTCCCAGCAGCCCAAGACGGTCACTCCAGTTCTTTCTCAAAATTAAAATTACAAAAGAGCTCTTCATACTTTATTCATGGGAAAACTTTTATTTTTTGAAAGCTATACTTTTAACACTATCTATTATCTGATTTCATCTAAGCAAGTTAGATAAATGACATAAACTGATTTGATGTAGGGGACAGAAGTGACTAGCAGAAGGAACTTGCCATCAAGGATTAGTGAAAGTCATTTGAATACTAAGATTTAAGTAAATGGCCCTCCAATTTGTAGGTATTTTTCTCCTACCATCAAAAAACAAACAAACAAACAAAAAAGGGCAACCTATTTTCTGGAAGCATTTCTATACATCATCTTTGTTGATGTAGGTGTACATACTAAGAGAGGTAACTTTGAGTAAAGACAACTTTTAGAAGGTTAGGTTAAATATAGTTTGATGGTCTAATTTCCAGGCGGAGGAAGTAAGCAATTTGAATAAAACTATTTAGTCATGTTTCATTTCTGAACACTTATGGGGAAAGGCAGGTGTTCTCCCAGTTGGAAGGCATCTGTGCTAGATGAAAACTTGCAGCAGGACTTGATACAGGCAACTTGCGTGTCTGGCTTCTGTCCTCCCACCCACCTCTTTATCACCCACACATATGAAGTATTTTGCAATTACCGTGTCTATAAAAATTTTGTTCTATAAAAATTTTGTTCTCAAGAATAAGTACACCAACATGCTTTTATCTGAACCTAGCATATATAAAGCTAAGTGATTTTATGCTTTTTTTTTCAATAAAATACTTCCTTGATAACAGAGACTAGTCGATTAAATTTCACTCTATTTTGAATCCTCTACCACAGTATAATGAAGCTGAATTTCAGCTATCACTTACATTTCATTATTGTAGATTTAGAGTTCCCAGAACTACTTAAAATGCTTCATATATGTGTTAAGTGTCAAATGAAATGCCACCAAAAGTTTCGCTTAGAGATTAGCCTGTTTGTTTATAGGAAGGGATAAATAGTAAATATTATGTCTTTTATGGGGAAGAGATGCAGCAAAACCTGTACAAGCCAGTTAATACTGGAAGCTAATGCAACTTCCAAAAGCTGGTATTAAAGAAACAGCATTTTTATTATATTACTTTTTGCTTAATTCATCCATATTAACTGCTTTTACTGGTCCAACACACCAAATAGTTTTTCTCATTTTCCATGTCCCCTGCCTGCGAAGACACAATCTAAACATCAAAGGGCAGACAAAAGTATTTATTGAAATGACACTTTATTTTCAGACTCCTAATTGACATTCATTATTAAACTGTTATGTGATTCATATTAGAGGCATTTCATTAAATTTTACTGAAATGGTCTTTCTTATCCAGAGCCAGGAAAATTCTTTCTTCCAAAAATCAAAAGATAATTTCTTCTGACATCAAAATGAATAATTAAGTCACATTGAACTGAGATAAAGTAGTCCACCATTATGGATCTTTTTGAAATACAGATACTCGCCCATTTTAATATCTTTTTGATTTAATTAAAACTCATAGAAAATCAGTATACTAATATAGACTGTAAAATAAAAACTACAAATAAATATAAGTACAAACTAAATATAAGTACAAACGGGTGATTGAAAATTATTTACACTCCCTGTAGTATCTTGATATAAATGCTAAAACTACTTTGATTCTATAAGATCATAAAAGCCAGAGAAAGAAAGACTTATTAGGGAAACAAATAATTCTCTGTTATTCTCGACATTAGTTCATCTATTAATAAGAGAAGGAAAGTAATTTTTTGCCAGTAGGTGGTGCCTTTGTATAAAACATCACTCAAAAATAAACTCATTTATGACTAATTTTATATCTCTCTACATCTTGAGCCTGAATTGCATCTTCCAAAAAGCCAGCCCCAAGTTACTCCACCTTTTTTTCTGAAATATATACCCATTTTCTCACTACTTATAATGACATTTTTAATGCCATCTACTTCTCTTCACTGGAAAGTAACATAATCACGTACATGTGTAGGTAGGCTCTTTAAACAAACTTTCCTTTGTTTAAAATGGGTGTGCTATGGATTATTCTTTGCTGTGACTCTTCCTCAGGAAAAGAGATTTCTGTATTCTCTTGACCATGTGGGCAAGTAACACTGACTCTAGCCTTGGATGTCAGTGCAATCAGAATGTAAGAACTATATAAGCATCTTAAAATTGATATTGGCAGTGTTATTGTGTTTTATCCTGATAAAGTCATTGTGATTGCTGATCTATACTTAAGGGCTTAGGGCTTTTCCCTCCAGAATTTCAAGTACATAAATTCTCCTGTATTTTGGAAAAAGGGCAAGTTATGCTTTCCTGGAACAAATGAGGACTAAGGGTTACAAACACAGAAAAATCACACTAGGTTCTTCCTCACAACCACTTTCCTTAGGCAAATCCAGAGTCACCAACTAATACCAATGAAAATAAGAGGAATGGTACCCTAAGTCCCCCAGCAGGGTGAGACTAGCAGTAGGAGGTAAAGTTGAGGTAATTTGTGGAAAACAGACAGCATTTTTATCCCACGTAGCTGAGAAAGGATGAGGAAAGTAAAATTATATCAATTTTAGTGGGGTAGGAAATCTACATGTTTTTAAGCCAATACCTAAAACTGCAGATAATTTTCAATCTCCTTCCTCCTTCCTCCTCTACCCTTTCTCCTGAGCTTTTCACCAGATATGGTTATAGGTAGCCTTTTATAGATTCTATTCATTTGAAATTTGATTTCTTCACTTTCTCCGAAGACTATGAAACTTAATGTGTATGTGCTTATTAAATCTAGAGAAACATTTATAGCCATAATAAGCTTTTTACAATCATTTTTAAACACCAGCATGAGTAAATCAAGGAAGTCTAATTTAAAAGCTAAACATCGTATCTTAAATCTTAGATTTTATTTTGGAACTAGTCTAGGGAGAAATGCCATGGACACAGAAAATGCTTTTCCAGCATGTCTCGTTAAACCTTTCTGAACCGGTAACCTATTGGTTTAGGGAGCCTATCAGAGACTAGAGGTGTGATTCATGAGCCTGGACCAGTTAAATACTGTAATTACTACTGGGCAAATCAACAGAGGCATCCTAAATCGCTCTAAGAAGGCGATACCCTTACGTGCTTTTAAGCACGTTCTCCTCCCTCTGGTCATGCTCTGGTGTCTATGCGAGTCTTTAAGCTGATGTTTTATGTAATTGTGAGTTCCTGGGGGCTCCAGGCCTCCTCCATCTGTAACTGGGTTTCCTTTCCTCCTACAGAGCTTGCACTAGCACTCATTTATCTCAGAGTTCAAATCTCTCCCTGCCTTCTACTCAAAGCCTCAACATCAAGTCAGAACCTGTTTCTCCTCCTAGAGACCGTACCACCACCCCTTCGAGATACCCACAACACACGCGCCACGAGGCGGGGAGATCTCCTGTTGACAGCTTGAGCAGCTGTAGCAGTTCGTACGACGGGAGCGACCGAGAGGATCACCGGAACGAATTCCACTCCCCCATTGGACTCACCAGACCTTCGCCGGACGAAAGGGAAAGTCCCTCAGTCAAGCGCATGCGACTCTCTGAAGGATGGGCAACATGATCAGATTATTACTTAATAGTTTTTTTTTTTTTCTTGCAGTGTGTGTGTGTGCTATACCTTAATGGGGAAGGGGGGTCGATATGCATTATATGTGCTGTGTGTGGAAAAAAAAAGTCAGGTACTCTGTTTTGTAAAAGTACTTTTAAATTGCCTCAGTGATACAGTATAAAGATAAACAGAAATGCTGAGATAAGCTTAGCACTTGAGTTGTACAACAGAACACTTGTACAAAATAGATTTTAAGGCTAACTTCTTTTCACTGTTGTGCTCCTTTGCAAAATGTATGTTACAATAGATAGTGTCATGTTGCAGGTTCAACGTTATTTACATGTAAATAGACAAAAGGAAACATTTGCCAAAAGCGGCAGATCTTTACTGAAAGAGAGAGCAGCTGTTATGCAACATATAGAAAAATGTACAGATGTTTTGGACAGACCCGGCAAAGGGTGGCCATTGGTAAATGTTAGGAACACACCAGGTCACCTAACATCCCGAGACCGCTCACAAACCTGCAGGCATATCATTGGCGTATGGCACTCAATAAAAAGGATCAATGACCATTAAAAGAGGACCATACCTATTTAAAAAATGTGGAGTTTGAGGGCTAACGTATTTAATTAAATAAATAAATAAATAAATCTGGGTCTGCATCTCTTATTAAATAAAAATATAAAAATATGTACATTACATTTTGCTTATTTTCATATAAAAGGTAAGACAGAGTTTGCAAAGCATTTGTGGCTTTTTGTAGTTTACTTAAGCCAAAATGTGTTTTTCCCTCTTGATAGCTTCGCTAATATTTTAAACAGTCCTGTAAAAAACCAAAAAGGACTTTTTGTATAGAAAGCACTACCCTAAGCCATGAAGAACTCCATGCTTTGCTAACCAAGATAACTGTTTTCTCTTTGTAGAAGTTTTGTTTTTGAAATGTGTATTTCTAATTATATAAAATATTAAGAATCTTTTAAAAAAATCTGTGAAATTAACATGCTTGTGTATAGCTTTCTAATATATATAATATTATGGTAATAGCAGAAGTTTTGTTATCTTAATAGTGGGAGGGGGGTATATTTGTGCAGTTGCACATTTGAGTAACTATTTTCTTTCTGTTTTCTTTTACTCTGCATACATTTTATAAGTTCAAGGTCAGCTGTCAAAAGGATAACCTGTGGGTTTAGGACATATCACATTGCAACACCCTAAATTGTTTTTAATACATTAACGATCTATTGGGTCAACTGACATCCATTGTATATATTAATTAGTTTATCTTATGCTATATTTGTTCTTGTTTTTGAATTTTTATCAAATGCAGGGCCCCTTTCTGATCTCACCATTCCACCATGCATCTTGGAATTCAGTAAGTGTGTACCCTAACTTGCCCGTATCCTAAATTATCTGGTTGGTTTTCAGCCTAGAATTTGATATGCTTTTTACAAATATGCCCAGACTAGAGAAGCTGTGTTGGGGCACATGTCCTGCAAATATGGCCCTAGAAACAAGTGATATGGAGTTTACTCGATGCATAAGTTATAAATTCCCACAGAAGAAAAATGTGAAAGACTGGGTGCTAGATAAGAAGGAAGCAGGTAAAGGGATAGTTGCTTCGTCATTCGTTTTGAATTATTTTAACTGACCCTCAACAATCTTGTCAGCAATGTAGGACTGTTGAACAATCCCAGTGTGTCAGGACCCCCAAATGTCACTTCTGCATAAAGCATGTATGTCATCTATTTTTTTCTTCAATAAAGAGATTTAATAGCCATTTTAAGAAATCCCATTAAAGAACCTCTCTATGTCCCTTTTTTTTTTTAATTTTTCAAGAAATAATGATGACTCTTGTTTAATATTTGTCTATAAGGGATTAATTTTCAGACCCTTTAAAAAGTGAGTGCCATAAAAGAAGTCGATATAATATATTCCTTAAAAGAGATTTCAGTCTAGGAATGATTTTCCTTCTCTTGGAATGTGAAGATCTGTCGATTCATCTCCAATCATATGCATTGACATACACAGCAAAGAGATACAGACAGTAAGATCAACACTGCTATATCAGGTGTAGGACATCTCTTACCCATTTGTTTTACTTGCACAGTTGCTATGTGTTTCTCATTGTAAAAGGTTGCCGCTGGGTGGCAAAAGCCAGGAGACCTTACTAACTAGGCTATATTTTTCTTAACTTGATCTGAAATCTACAATTAGACTACAATGCACCTTTGGTGGTATCCACGTAGGATGCTAACCTGCCTTGTACTAACATTTTATATACTAAAAAAAAAAAAAAAAAAAAATCTATTAACCATTTCGTATATCCCACTCAAGGTATCCATGGAACATGAAAGAAAAACATTTCTGCAGAGGAAAAACAAAAATTCATCCCTGAAAATATGCATACACACACATACTCACACATAGAGGGAAGAAAACTAAGAAAATCATTTTCTCACCATCGACTTGATCCCATCCTTATAACGCATCCTTATAACTTGATGTGTATAAAATATGCAAACATGTCACAAATGTTCTTTGTCATTTCCAAATACTTCATCAATATCAGTAGAAACTTAGCAGTGGGTGGGAAAGGGTCATTATGTGAAAATATGAAAAAATAGCCATATTAATTTTTTACCTGAAATTTGCCTCAGCAACAAAGAAAAAGTGAATTTTTAATGCTGAAGATAAAGTAAGCTAAAGTACCAGCAGAAGCCTTGGCTATTTATAGCAGTCTGACAATAGTTTTATAAGAACATGAAAAGAACAGAATCACTTGAAAATGGATGCCAGTCATCTCTTGTTCCCACTACTGAATTCATATAAAGTAGTGGCAAAATAGCAAAGGGATAATCTGAGAATTTTTAAAGATGATTTAATGAAAAGAAGCACAATTCTGATTGTGATGAGTCACTTTTTGTAAACAATCACT
This sequence comes from Pteropus vampyrus, assembly GCF_000151845.1. Classification (NCBI taxonomy): domain Eukaryota; kingdom Metazoa; phylum Chordata; class Mammalia; order Chiroptera; family Pteropodidae; genus Pteropus; species Pteropus vampyrus. The sequence continues at coordinate 7,518,604 of NW_011888792.1, read as the reverse complement.
GTCTATCTTTACCCTATACCTTATCTGTAATTTACCATTTATTGTATTTGCAAAGTTAGAATTTTTTTTTTTTTTTTTTAATCACAGTAAATCCTTTGTATTCAGGAGTTTAGGGCAGAGCCCTTGAGGAAGTAGTATTTTACATAACCCATCCTAGAGTAACATTTTAGGCAACATTCTTCATTGCAAGTCAAAGAACCATAAGTGGCATTTTACACGGCTACAAGTATTGTTATATCTAATCCTATTTTAAAAGCTTTTTTGGTAATATTAAGCTTAAATACTGGTAACACTGATGCAATATACACAAGCTGCACAACCTGTATATTGTATGCATTGGTGTGTGGAAGGCTGTTCATTTCAACCTTTTTTAAAATTGTGTTTTTTAGTAAAATGGCTTATTTTTTCCCAAAGGTGGAATTTAGCATTTTGTAATGATGAATATGAAAATGCCTATCCTCAGATCACTTTAAGGTTAACTAAAGTGAGAATTTAAAAAATTTTTCAAATACACTTTTTAAAAGAATATCTGCCCTCTCACAATTTTATGTATGTGTCACTCTTACACACTCATCTTTTATCTTAGAAATAGCATTTTTTGCCCCCTTTATTCTTTTGTTTGATTTTCCAGAGAGTTAATGCTTGTAATTCTTTCTTTAAAAAAAAAAAATGGGTTTTTTTGTTTTTTTTCTTTAAAGAAGCAGCAGCCACTTGAACTCTCAATAAAGGCTGCTGTTTAAGCATGGCATATTTCATCTGTTCCCGTCTGTGCCATCTGCTGTGATGTCGTCACTTGTATGGCGTGAATTTCCTACCACTACAGATCTTTTGAAGATTGATGGAATACTGGTGTCTGTTAGAATGCTTCAGACTACAGATGTAATTAAAGGCTTTTCTTAAATATGTTTTCACCAAAGATGTGGAGCAATCCAGGCCACATATCTTCTACATTAAATTTGTCCATTTTGGTTATTTTCATAATCGGGTATTGCATTTGCCTTCCCTAGTCATACCTCAAATTGATTCATACCTCAGTTTAATTCAGAGAGGTCAGCTAAGTGACAGATTCTGTTGTGGTTTGAATGCAGTACCAGTGTTCTCTCAGAGCAAAGTAGACCTGGGTCACTATAGGCATAGGACTTGGATTGCTTCAGATGGTTTGCTGTATTGTTTTTCTTCTTTTTCTTTTTTGGGGGACTTGTTTCCATTAAATGACAGTAACTAAAATAGCTTGTAAATGAGGGCATACAAGCACTTGCAACAAATATTCAAATAGAGGCTCACAGCGGCATAAGCTGGACTTTGTCGCCACTAGATGACAAGATGTTATAACTAAGTTAAACCACATCTCTGTATCTCAAGGGACTTAATTCAGCTGTCTGTAGTGAATAAAAGTGGGGAATTTTCCAAAGTTTCTCCTGCTGGAAATAAGGTATAATTTGTATTTTGCAGACAATTCAGTAAAGTTACTGGCTTTCTTAGTGATGCAGTGTCTGTGGTGCATTTTTTTTAATTAATGTTTTGCTGTTTAAATTTATTTCACTTTATCATGTTTTTTTTGAAAAAGTAACTTCTCCCACAAGTGCAAGTGAGCTTTCTCAATTTTCAACTCAAAATACTCAAAAAGGGATATTTGTATTTTGGAGGGAAGACGGGTATCAATTGGATCATAATTCTTGGGGTAATATATGTATTCAGCCAGTGTGGGAAGTTCAAGTTTCTTATGAAGTGGTTCGACTTCTTTCTCAAATCAGTATTTGACAGTCTTTGATGTCTTGCATAAAGGCACAGAATTTTCCAGAAGTTATACATTTTTAGAAACTATAAAATATATCCATTACCAAATTTAATTGTGATTGGAATGTCCTTAGAACAATCAATGTAAAGACTAATTTAGAAACTGAAAAGGAAAATAAGGAGGCACTGGCCAGCCACCTGGAGATCTTGGACCTATGCATTAGCAATGATTCCTGCTCTAATGAAAAAAGGAATGATGCTGGGGAAAACATTATATATGACTTAAAAATAGCAGTGCTTTCCTCTCTGTTCTCTTTATTTGACTTCAGCAAAAATTTATTAAGCAATTATTATGTATAACTCATGTGGTAGATTCTAGGATGAATGAATATAAAGCCCTTGCTCTTAAGAAACTTACAAATTAATGGGAAATTAAGAGACCAATAAGAAATAGAAAGTGTTCTCAGAGACTTCTGTCAAATGAAGGAGGGAACTACTTTGGCCATCTTTGGAGCAGAGCAGAGGCCCTGAGCGTGAACACTTCATAATCTGCCCAACAAAGGCAATCTTTGATTTAAAAGAGTTAAGATTGTCAAACTTCAGCAAATAATTAGATTAATAGTAGGCATGATGGTAGATAAGGAATAGTTGAGGTTTACTGTTTTAAGCTTAAATGATTAAAATGTCCAGTAATGTCCAGATTGGAAATGGAGAGGACACTGTTTTGTGAGAAAGGTAATTCATCCAGTTTTCAGCATATTTGGTTTGACTTATATACAAGTAGAATATGAGAATGTTGTAAATATATACACGAACTCAGGATACCAGATAATGCCGAAGATAATGTTTCAGATGTTGCAAACAGGGAGGTAATAGTGACAACCATGCCTGTATATGAGCTTGCTTAGAAAAGGATGTTGAAGAGGGAAAACCTACTGAGGCCCTATGAAGGAATCAAGGAGCTGTCAGACAGAAAGCCAAAGAGTTCTGTCAAGGCAAGAAGAGGTTTCAAAGAAAAAGAAAAAAAAAAAAAGCAATCAATACAGTGTCAAATGCTTTATTAGGATCACAGAGAGAGAAGATCAAGGAAGGAACTTTGGCCTTGGATGGTATCTGAAAATCATTTCAATAAAATGTTGTGGGAGAGTAGAAGGACCATAAGAGGTTGTCTAGCAGATGTTGTAAAATTTCAGGAAGCAAGTATTAACTAATCTTTAGTGACGTTTGAGATTAAAAGAAGAAAGTTTGTGTTAGCATGGTCAAGGATGAAGGGAAAGATTATAAAAAGACCAGGTGGTACCTGAGCGTGCTTGTGGGCTGAGAGAGTCTGAAGCGGGCAAAAGGCAGACATGAACCATCCTAACCAAATGCTGGTTACACTTTGTGCCCCATAGGCACAATTTGGATGTGGTTCTTTTATTTCAATGATGTTTGGGAGTCTGGATTTTAATGAGCTACTGAATTTGATAAAAAGTGTCTGAACAGAGCATCTGAGTTTTCAATTTATAAATTGAGAAAGCCCCTTTTCCATTTTGTTTGCACATTACTGTGGCATCTTTCCTAACACTATCCTTATGGACAGACTTTTAAGAAAGATCTAGTAATGAAAGAAGAAAGCCAAGTTCACTTCCCCATATGTCTCCCCTGAATTCCCACTGTACATATTTCCTGAGAGCAAATATCTCTATCTCCCAAAATGAGGCTATTCCTTTGACCTCTCCTCTCCCAGTCACAGCTTCTTTCCTGGGGGACTTTCACCTGAGAGTTACACTTAGGAAAACATGTAAGAAAATGTTCATAGTTTCTGGCCCTAAAGTGGTTTCTGGTTTTTGCAACAGCTTTGTCAGATCATCAGCTCCATCACATCCCCAGTCTTGATCAGCTCAGACGTGGGGAATCTCCAGTCCTAAAGTACCCATTGCTTATAGCGAACCTCTGCTCTAGGGAAAATAGAGGTGATAATCACCTTCGAATCTGATGACAAGGTCCAAGGCGAGGGTGAGGAAACATGAACTACCTGTGGGGCAATATCGCACTGGACGCAAATTAGTTAAGAGAGCACTTTACCCAAACACTCCACCACCTGATATGCAGGGTCCGTGTCAGTTCTCTTGCCCTTCTTTAAAGAGGAAACTAATGCCCAGAAGGTTGCAAAGGCATGGACAACCAGAGGAAACGAGCTGAAGCTGGTGTGTGGATGGGGGCAACATACGGAGTACCTTCTCTGCGATGGCCTTGACCTACATTATCTTCTTTAACCTGCTCATTAATACTGGATGCAGTTTTCCCAGAGGTCAAGTAGTCTCCTAGTTGAGATTCAAACCAGCTTTGCTCTTCACAAGCTAAGTAGCATTTGTCAAATTATTTATTCTAAGCATAGATTTTCTCTTTGCACTAACTCACAGGGTTGCTCTGAGGCCCAACTTGGATGTTTATAGGTATTAATCACTGAGAAGATCAGAATCCTACTCCCCTACAAAATAAACATGACCCTTCTCTGTAAAATAAATCAACAAAGTTTGGATTTTTCCTATAATACTTACAATGTGCTTTTTTATTTCTTAGCGCTATCACATTCTTTCTCAAAGGACAATTTGGCATGCCCCTGCTTTGCTGATGCCCAAAGCACATACTCTACTTATGAAGACAGCAGGGCTTTGCAGTGTTCATCTCACAGCTTCTTCTCGTGGTGCTAAATATATCAACACAGAGATTTTTCTAAAAGCTATAGTTATAGGAAG
>NW_011888792.1:7490889-7514076 GCF_000151845.1 Pteropus vampyrus | reverse complement strand
TGGGAGAGTAGAAGGACCATAAGAGGTTGTCTAGCAGATGTTGTAAAATTTCAGGAAGCAAGTATTAACTAATCTTTAGTGACGTTTGAGATTAAAAGAAGAAAGTTTGTGTTAGCATGGTCAAGGATGAAGGGAAAGATTATAAAAAGACCAGGTGGTACCTGAGCGTGCTTGTGGGCTGAGAGAGTCTGAAGCGGGCAAAAGGCAGACATGAACCATCCTAACCAAATGCTGGTTACACTTTGTGCCCCATAGGCACAATTTGGATGTGGTTCTTTTATTTCAATGATGTTTGGGAGTCTGGATTTTAATGAGCTACTGAATTTGATAAAAAGTGTCTGAACAGAGCATCTGAGTTTTCAATTTATAAATTGAGAAAGCCCCTTTTCCATTTTGTTTGCACATTACTGTGGCATCTTTCCTAACACTATCCTTATGGACAGACTTTTAAGAAAGATCTAGTAATGAAAGAAGAAAGCCAAGTTCACTTCCCCATATGTCTCCCCTGAATTCCCACTGTACATATTTCCTGAGAGCAAATATCTCTATCTCCCAAAATGAGGCTATTCCTTTGACCTCTCCTCTCCCAGTCACAGCTTCTTTCCTGGGGGACTTTCACCTGAGAGTTACACTTAGGAAAACATGTAAGAAAATGTTCATAGTTTCTGGCCCTAAAGTGGTTTCTGGTTTTTGCAACAGCTTTGTCAGATCATCAGCTCCATCACATCCCCAGTCTTGATCAGCTCAGACGTGGGGAATCTCCAGTCCTAAAGTACCCATTGCTTATAGCGAACCTCTGCTCTAGGGAAAATAGAGGTGATAATCACCTTCGAATCTGATGACAAGGTCCAAGGCGAGGGTGAGGAAACATGAACTACCTGTGGGGCAATATCGCACTGGACGCAAATTAGTTAAGAGAGCACTTTACCCAAACACTCCACCACCTGATATGCAGGGTCCGTGTCAGTTCTCTTGCCCTTCTTTAAAGAGGAAACTAATGCCCAGAAGGTTGCAAAGGCATGGACAACCAGAGGAAACGAGCTGAAGCTGGTGTGTGGATGGGGGCAACATACGGAGTACCTTCTCTGCGATGGCCTTGACCTACATTATCTTCTTTAACCTGCTCATTAATACTGGATGCAGTTTTCCCAGAGGTCAAGTAGTCTCCTAGTTGAGATTCAAACCAGCTTTGCTCTTCACAAGCTAAGTAGCATTTGTCAAATTATTTATTCTAAGCATAGATTTTCTCTTTGCACTAACTCACAGGGTTGCTCTGAGGCCCAACTTGGATGTTTATAGGTATTAATCACTGAGAAGATCAGAATCCTACTCCCCTACAAAATAAACATGACCCTTCTCTGTAAAATAAATCAACAAAGTTTGGATTTTTCCTATAATACTTACAATGTGCTTTTTTATTTCTTAGCGCTATCACATTCTTTCTCAAAGGACAATTTGGCATGCCCCTGCTTTGCTGATGCCCAAAGCACATACTCTACTTATGAAGACAGCAGGGCTTTGCAGTGTTCATCTCACAGCTTCTTCTCGTGGTGCTAAATATATCAACACAGAGATTTTTCTAAAAGCTATAGTTATAGGAAGCAAATGACCTTCTTCAAGCATTTATTTTATAAATATGCCATACAAAATGCTTGTTTCTCTTTACAAATAAGAGCCAGTTGGGAAATGCAAACTTATTTGTATGCAAAAGTTTATATGTGTAGTACTCACAATGAAAATATTGGGAAGGTATCCATCGATAAAGGAACGTGTAAAAAAAAAATGTGGTACATCAATACAATGGAATACTATAAAACAGTTTAAAAAACAAAACAAAACACCATCTATGTACTGACATGGAAATTTTCCTGGATATATCGTTAGATAAAAAAGCAACAATGGAACAGTGTATACAGTATGCTAACTTTCAGGTAAAAATGCGGGATGCAAAAATAATAAGTGTTCTTATATTTGCATAAGGAAACACTGGAAGGATATGCAAAGAAAACAACAAAGAAGTTACCAAAGTGATGATGGGTTGGGGAAAGGGAGGAACAGGGTGGAAGCAAGACTGGATAGCATATACTTTTTAATACTGTTTTCATTTTTGAACTATATGAATATACTAATTCAAAAAGAGAAATGTTTTAGTTTAGACATAAATCCTTTCTAACAAATGTAAATGCTGCATAGAGTGGATTTATAGAAAGCTCTCTTCTGACCAAAGAAGCCTTTGGAAAATATCGATGTGTAGAGCAAATCTCAGAATGGTGGGGGTGTGTTTAGAGTTCTCCAGGTGCAGAAACCTTCAACTGTCATCTTCAGCCAAGTGACAGGAAAGAATCTTAAAGTTAGGAGTTTCTTCTCCATTGACTACACAAGCCAGCTAAAAAACCTTACTAAAGCAAAAAGTTTCCCATAGTTAAATCACAAATATTCTTTCCTAAGATTATTTGGGTTTATTTTTCTATGCCATTTTCTCAGCTACTCACCTATTTCTTTTTCAAAACTGAAATCAGAATTAATCCCATAAGGTTTAATTTACCCTGCTTGATCAAGAATCTATTTATTCTATTGAGCCATCTAATTTTAAGACAGTAAAATCTAGAGATTTAGGACGGATTTTAGTTAAACTTGCAGCTGCTTCAGTTGCTATCATTGTAAGCTGTTCCCACATGTGACAAGCCCAGCTATGTTAGAACTCAGAAAACGTGTCATCCTAACCAACTTTTGTGTCCATAACAATCAACTGAAATAGCATGAAGAGTATGTGATTTTTGGTAGTTTCTAATTCATTAGCTAAATTTCCAAGTAAAATTTGGAAGGCTCAAAATAATATAACTTTTTCACCATTTTTTCCTGTCCTCCATATTTACTATCCTGGTTTATGTTTTGTGCATGCACAAAATTCTATCATGTTAAAGAAACATGTTAAAGAAATTATTTGGCCAAATCAAAAAATATTCTCTACTTCAGTTTTCTGTCCTTTATCTATCCAAATGGATAATACTTTCCACCACCTCTCCCCCTAAATTCTTTGTTAATAGTGGTATTTTTCCTTTGAGTTAAATTATTAAGAAAGAACCCAGAAAAAAAATGGTTTCTTATTTTAAATAGTTCATTCTCTCCAGAATCCTCTTTAAAAATACTGACAACAATATAAGAACATATATAGCAGCCCTTGAGAGCTCACCTACCTTGATAAGGCTCAATTTTCTTCCTGCCTTTAACATGCATTTTGTCATAAAAAAAGAAAGTACTGTGGAATATAGAATCAAGAAATAGGAGATAGAATGCATTGAACTTCTACATTTAGAAAATGATATACTACTAGTTATTAGATAAATGTAACGAATGTTGGTGCTAATTGTGATAATGATTATTAAAAATATCACTCATTAAAATGTATGTGAGGATTATGTTGAGTGGGATAAGCTGAACACAAAATAGCCTACTGTATAACTCCATACTAGTCTTGCAACACAGAAGCAGACAGAACTCACCTACAGTAATACAAATCAAAACAGCTGTTGACCAGGGGAGTGGGGTGGGGGAGGTAGGAAGATGGGTGAGGATTGACTGGAAATAGCACAAAAAGACTTTCTGAGGGTTGTGGAAATGTTCTATATCTTGAATGGCATACTTTGTCAAAATTCATCTAATCGTACATTTAAGATCTGTAAACTTTACTCTGTGTAAAATTTGCCTTAATTAAAAAAATGCCTATGTGAAGAGTAAACTCAGGTTCTGAATATTATATAAGAAATTATGTAATATATAATAAATATTTTATATATTTAATATATAATATATAATAATGTATAAGAATGAGTAGTAGGAGCTATTGCTCCTTGGTGCTTCTTCCTATTGAAGTGTAGTAGGCCTGTTTCAGTACAGATAATCCTCATACTTCCATCAAGCCTCAATTCGAATCAAGATAAACTCAAAATTATTTTTTCTCTTAAATACCTTGAACAGATTCCTCCACAATATTTGTTGCAAAATATTCATAATATTCATAAATAAAGAGGGGTAAACTTCAGTTCAATCTTCACCAAATGATCACAAATGCTAAAAGTGGTAGAGGTAAATTAATATGATTACATCGAGACTGACTACGTAATACAACAATGTACATCAAGTAAATCAACTACTTCAAGGATGAAGGCATTATGTATTCCAGAATGTTAAATGACTTGATGATTTTGCTATCGAGAGTCTTAGACCATATTCTTACCAAGTCTTGCTCAATATAATGTTAAACCTCAGAAGAGAAAAGAGAATGAGAAAGCTGGAATGTTGATCTTCTGTTTCTAGACTGTTCAAAAAAAGATTTCATCTGTTTTTTTCCCCCAGGGAAATTATTTGAAGCTGCAATACGCATAGAATCAAAAGTGATAGTAAAACGCAACCAGTAATATTACACCACGTTCCTATAAAATTGATCATCCATTTATCCACCCCTTTAGGGTTAAATAAAGGGCAACACAAATGAAAATAAAAAGCCCAGGTGTGTTTTGAGGCACTCTTAGTGAAATTAAGTGCAAGGCCTATCTACTTTAGTACCCTGAAGCTACCAGTGGGGGAACATTGCATTCTTCCCTTAAGGATTAAGAAAAAACAAATTCTTAAGGAAAAAAAAAAGATCTCAAAGCATTAAAACATAAAATATTTTTCATAAAGTATTAGAGGCTATTTTTTCATGCATTTAACTAAATACATGTATGTAACTGATTGACCATCAGCATTCACACACACACACACACATTCCTACACAACACACATATATACACATATATAAATAATATATAGTTAACAAACATGAATCAGATAAATTCAACAGCAGAAAAGAGGCCTTGATTTTATGCACATGGATATGTCTCAGAATATAAGCTCTATGAGAGCTTAACCCAAATCCTTTATATATAAGGGGCTGTGTAATACTTACAAATCCCGTCTCCTATATGTTGCATCTTATTTCACCCAGGACCCTGGAGGAACTTGTCTGAAAGAATTCTAGCTAATTGAAAAGTCTGCAATACCAGCAAGAACTCATATCTACAAGCAGAAAAAACCCTGAGCTATTTAAGTTGGCTAAAAAAATTTAGTCAAAGCAAGTTAGAATCTTCAATAATCCTAAATTGAAAGACCAGGTACTATCTAGGTAACATACTTTTGTACATTATTACTACACATTAATGTGAAGTTTAAGTAAGAAAAGGAGGAAGAAACAATTACATGTTATCATGTGTTTATTTGCTTTTTTCCTACAGATTATTATTCTTGAATGGTGAACTTTAAGGATTTTTGAACAGTGAGCTGATGAATTTCTTATTCTTCCATTACCAAACACATACATTTAGGAAATGATGCCAACTTAGTGGAAAGTTTGACATAACTTTTAAAAAGTTGCCAAGAAACCAAATATGTAAATTCATTCAGACTTTGACCATGAATTTTTTCTTTGTTGAAGAAGATGATGACTGAGCAAGAGATGGTCTTTTCAGCCATTTGTGACTAAAGGACATGAGAGAGATGGCTGTGGTGCTGTCTTTGTTTTTCCCCTCATCAAGCAAATAGTTATTAAATTCTGGGTGCAGAACACCAGTATTTTAGGTGCTTTGAAAAATAAAATAATATTTCTAAAGTACAGCTCCTTTTGTCAAGGCATTTGAAACTAGGATATCATGAAGAGTTAGAAATATCATCTGTTACTGTGGCAAAGAGCCAAGCCAACCAGTCCCTACTGGACAGGCGTCCAACCAAACATCTTGGCTGGTTTACACCCATCCCTTGCCAACTGAACAAAGTAGTTTGTATGGTGGTAGTAGTAGTAACACATGGGTTATAGCATAAGCAATATCATCAAAGCAGATCTCTAGGTAAAGATAAAATATATACTACAAAGTTAAGCAAGAAAGGAAGCATGATAACTACAAAAATCAGGGCTATTTTGTGTGCACAACAACAGAAGTTATTTTCTTTTATTTCAGTTAAATGAGTAGTAACATTTTTCTAAAAACAAAGGCATCAGATTAAGGAAATTTTACCTTCTGTATATTAATAACTATATTGTTGTTTCTTATGTTTAGATTTTGTATTTACATACCTCTTCTAACTGGTAATTTTCAAGTTTTTCAATTTGGCATGCTAGAATTGAATTTTAAATTGTGATAATGACAGTTTAAGGGTCTATGAAACACTGCATTCCTGAAGTGATGTGTCTTTCCATTGTGTTTATTTTACACCGAAAAATTAATTTACTGACAGAGAAGTCATTTTTTAACCCAGTTTATAAATTAAATCTCTTTGGGCACACCTAGTGCACATTCTTCTCTTTCAGTTTCTGCAAACAGCAAGAGCTCCTTTTCTTCTTCAGAAATGTCAGAAGGAGGAGGGGCAGGCTGGATATTGTGACACTGTTCTACGTTGATGTAATATTCAGTCCTAGGCTTTGTATTTCTGGAAGCTCCATAACAATGTGGAATGTTATCCTGTGTTTTCCTCCTCCTGTGTTTCTGAAGTCTGCATGTGTGCCCACGCACATGTGTGTGGTAACACAGATAACTGATTGAGTAAGTCTTGAAGTTAAAACCCTCACTTTACAGTCTTGGTATCACCAATCTTGCAGCTGCTTCTCTTCTTTGTTTAAGAAAACTGTATTTTATGTAAATACAACACTGGAATCATGTAGTAACACTGCAGTTACATCTCCTGACCAAATGACAAGACTCAGTTATGAGCCAAATACAGACTTAATGCATTAAAAATGAGGCAGTCAAGATCTTGGTGTAACTAGCCTTGAGGTAAAATTCAAAGAGACATTATTTTTTTAGAGTGGGAAACCAATTGGAGAAGTCCTTACATAATGTGTAATCATAGCATTGGTTCCAGAAAGAAGTAATGAAAAGCATAGCTCAGTTAAACCCATAAAATGTGTTTAGGTAAAAATCGCTAAACCTTCACTAAGCAATAAATGCTTCCTTGAAGAGCGCAGTCAGAACACTTGTCCTAAACACTCATGAAGAGCCAGGCACAAAGCGCTTGACAGCCATGATGTCCTGATGTTGGGGCCATCCAACACTTTCTCTTGGAGAGTCCTACCTAGATCTGCTCTCTACAGGAAATGCCTGTACTTCAGGCCATTCTCACCCAACTTCTGGGAATAAAACCTGTAAGTCTACCCTCTATTGTTCCAAGAAACAAATTCATGCCATTTTAATAATAATAATAATAATAATAATAATAACAACAACAACAACAACAGCAGCAGCAGCAGCAGCTGACACTACCATGTCTTACTGTATGCGAGACATTAAATGCTTTACATATATTAAATCCTCATTGAATCCTCACAACAACTTTATGAGGTAGGCACAGTTTTATAGGTGAGCTAAATTAAAGCACAGAGGGGTTAAGTAACTTGCCACAAAATCATCCAGTTTGCAAATCAGGAAGCCAGGATTTGAATGAGATGGTATGATTCTATAACTCTTAACCTGTAAATGCTGGGAGTTAATGCACTGATCCTTTCTAGGGTGTCTGCCCTTTCCTTCACCAGTTTAATGAGGTTCATTCAAAAGTTAAGAATTTTAGGTATTATATCAGATCAAGGTGAAGCTTTACAAGTCAGTGGAATTATAAGCAAATCTCCATCATTCCTTCAAGAGCCAGAAAGGGACTCGTGCTTCCAGGAACTAGCTAGTTTCAAGAACTCTTTCTGAAGTTCAGTTAAAAATTGAATCTAGGAGATATAAAATAAATATTACAAGGAATTCCAGTTATTTTTAAGGAGTTAAGTCCCAGAACCCATATAACTGTAATAAAAAAGAAACAAGAAAGTTTCTAAGATGTTCTACAGGATTTGAAGGAAAAATCCACATGGCAAATGTACTTATTCAAGACAACTGTTTAGGCAAAGCCCGTGTCAGTTTCGGTCTTTGTGACAAGGCTTGGACAAATAGTAAAAGTAGTTAAAGTGTCAAATATGGTACACAATGAAAATCAAAAAGGGGAAAATGTGAGAGTCAATGTTTGGACAATTGATATAAAAAAATATGGGTACAATATGGCAGAAGGTGAAAAAAAGGTGGCTTCCCCTACAAATGCAATATGCTCAATGAAAGAATGTTTTATTTGGGGATGTCAACAGTCAGCCTAATCTGAAAACCCAACCATCAAGTGCCAGATGAGGAGTGCAAAAATGCCAAGAAACATAGCAAGAGGTAAAGAGAGCCAATAGAAAAAACTCCCATCTTGTGGCAGTTTTATGAATAGGATTTACATAGAAATCAAGGGCTAATAATGAGAGCATACAAATTACTGTGGAAAATGATGATTAGTGATAATAATTGTTCGAGAAAACATGTGTGTCACCTGCCTCTAAATGGTAATTTATGTTAGACTAATGAATAATTCAAGTCCCCAGGCTTAGGACAGACCCTGCTGTTGTTACTAACTACTTTCTTAGGAAAAGAAGAGAGCGCTGTAACTAAATAACGCCCCCCGCCTCCCAGAGTAAACTATCCCTCACCAGCAATTCCTTCATTGCCACTGACTGTCTGGTTGCACTGGCTGAGGCCTGAACATCTCTAGCTCTTTTTCTCTCTCCTTCTCCAACGTCTTCCCACTCTAGTTTGTTTATCTTGCTCACCTTCAAAATCTAAATAAAATAAATGGCTTATAATCCCTATATTTTCATAAACATAAAAGGTTTATTATATAAAATGTGTAAGACTTTGAAAGAAAACATACAAAGGAATAATCTACTTGGAAAATTAGAGGGAGAATAGTTTGAATATTGACCACAGTGCTCAGAAAAAAAAAATATATATATTTTATTTAGTTTCTCTGCAAACTCGTGTTCCAAAAAATAAAATACAATAGTAGTGCTATTACGAAAATTGTTTTAAGATCAACAAAGGCATTAATAAAGGCATTAATGAAACAGAGAAGCTGCCATTACCAATCTTCCCAAATGAGGTATCATGATATCACATTCTCTAAAGAAAAGAGGAATAGGTCTGATATAGACTAAACCCAAGATTTGTATGTTGAAACTTAATCCTCAATGAGATGTTATTAAGGAAATGAGGCCTTCAGAAGATGATCAGGTCATAAGGGCAGAACTCTCATGAATGAGATTAACGCCCTTATAAGAAAGATCCAGAGAGATCCTTTGCCTCTTCTGTCTTGTGAGGTTATAGCGAAAAGATCACAGTCTATGAAAGAGAGAGTGGACCCTCGCCAGACACTAATATGCTTTGATCGTGGATTTCTATTGTTCATAAGCCACTCCATCTATGATATTTTGTTATAGTAGTCCAAAGGGATTAAGACAAGGCTCAAAGATTTTAAATATATTTGAGTGGTAAGTTTCCATACCTCTTATTGTATGACATTTGTAATTAAAGGAGCACAAATAGACTTAGTAAAAATCAGCTATTAATTCTCAATAGTGTATCTTTTTAACAGATAAGCTATAGAAATATTTAGATAGTATTTTCCTTAGTTTATTTGTCTGTTTTGTTGTAGGTGTTATTTGTTTCAGCAGAAGCAATTTTTTTTTTTTACATTTCCTGTATCATCTGAATCTCTAGGAGAAAGACAGCAAGAATAAATAAAGAGAAGGAGGAGAAGGAGGAGGAGGCTCAAGAAAAAAAATGGTGAGAAGAAAGGAAAGAGAGAGAAAAGAAAGAAGGAATTGAGGAAAAGAAGAAGGAAGAAAAGAAAAAGAAGGGAGCACATTAAAAGCATTCTCCCTCCAAATATTTAAAAGCATTGAGGAAATTTTAACTTGGTTTTAGAAATATGCATGGCGTCTTACTTTTTAGACATTATAGAGAAATCCTTTTGCTGTTCAATGTTAAGTTCTCAAAGTTTACAAATAAGCAAAATAAGCAGTATCCTAGGTACTGTGATTTCAAGGGCACTGGCTTTAAAAAATAACTCTACTTTCTCCTTTTTGGTTTAGAAAATTTATAATTAGCAAGTTTTTCCTTTACTTTTTAATTAGATACAATGTAAATATCTCTAGGAGACAGCCAAGGTAAATCTTTTATACTTTAATATGAAACTATTAGGTACTTTTCTTCAAATGATTGAAGAACAGGGAGAGCCAGATATAAAGGGTGCCTAAAGAAGTGGGGGGCAATGAAAGCACATGGAGAAAGGACTAGATAACACTACAGTTAGTTTTTCCTGACTTTGTAGTTTTGCCTAAAAGAATGGAGACTATCACCATATCGCTCTAATCTGTCAGGGAAGGAACATTATCAATTGTCTTTGTAAGCATCACACCAACCATGGAGTAGCCATTCTGTGGATGTTTGCTAAATTAATGAATAAATGAATGCAAGTACTCAATGGTTAATATAGTTTTGATATTTTCTATAACCTATATGTAGTATGAATCGCTCACCTCTAGGAAACTGACTTCTGAAGACACAGTATACATAGTAAGTATTATCTCTAACTAAGTATTGTCTCTGTCCGGACCTTCTCCTACACCATTTTAGTCTCTGGTGAGGAAATTTATTGCATTATTGGAAAAGCAAACCAGAACAGGCACTTTTTGCAAATATTATAGCAAAGGATGGCTAATGATAGAAACATCCGAAAAATGATTTACTTTACAGATGAACATATTTAATTATTTATTCAATATTTATTGAGTACCTATAATGTAAGGGAGACATAGTCTCTGACCTCTTGGAGTTTATAGTCTATTAAAGGGGAGTAGACTCCCCCCAAAAAAGTATAAGCAAACGTAGAAACAAAGAACTTTCTGAATATTATAATTTTATTTTAAAAATGTGAATGTGGCAGAGAAAGACTGATAAGGTAGTAGGTTTGGCCTGGGAATGCTTCCTGAGACTGTAATGAGAAGAATGTGCTTATTTTAATTTCTAGGGTATAGGGAACAGCAATTGCAACAGCTCTGGGGGAAGTGTTCTGAAGATAGAAAGGTGAATGTGGTTTTGACATAGGAGAAAAATTGTTTTTTGGGGTTTTTTCCCCCTAAAACAAGCCCCAAAATTTAAACTGTCATTGAATGCTTATTTGAAATTAATGTAACACTTAAGAACTGGTCTTCCAAACTGTCTAGATTCTAATTCTGTCTTGTTATTTTTTATTCAGCTGTCTTATGTTCCAGAGATGTAGGTTCCAGTTCTTTCCCTAATGGGCTTTCTTCATTATTGCACTGCTGAGTTGAAGCATGAAGACAGGCCAGCCTTAGAAAAGTGACTCTGCATCCATCATTTGAAGTCAGAAAACAAAAGCAGGAGTATCCCCCTACAAACACATTCATTAGAATTTACATCTGAACTGGGAAACTTGAAGGGACTGTGGCCTAAGATTTGGATAGTAACACAATTATAATCATCAACACATTAGCGTGGATTTATTTTATCATGTGATCTAATAATTGCCTTGGAAGGCAAAGAGCAGGACCCTAAAGAACTAGATGAAAGAGCTAAGTTTAGTTGATGAAGGAGACAAGCAGAAAAAGATCAATATATGATAATTCATGAAGACAAAGTTGTTGTAAGCCCCGAATTTTAGCCATCCTAAGTAGTGGTTCTAGAGTATTTTATATGAAAGCACAAATGTTTTCTTGCTGTAATAGAGTATATGACACTACAAAGCAAATACACATTTTTTCCTAGAGTCATGATAAATTGCATTGTCCATGTGTTTATGCTGTGATTGTGTCTCAGAAAACTTTGTGCTTTCCTTAATTAAAGTGGTTGCAGTGTTAAATACATCAAAATGGTAGCTTTAACATGCTAATTTTTAATACTATGGTATCTATTTTAATTTAATGTTAACCCAATAGTAAACCTATTGTAACTACAAAGCAAAATCTTAAAAAATAGCTACTATAGAAGACCTTTGGCATTGCACATATTGTTCTGAATATCTGCAACGGTTGGAAATGATATTCAAATTGGCATATCAGAAGATTTGTTTTCAAAAGTACCATCGGAAGAAAAAATAAACAAACGCGAGTCATTTTCTTCTGTGCCTCAGGAATAGATTCCAAGGACAAAAAGAATGAGAGGGAGTAAAGGAAAAGAAAAGGGGGAGGGAAAAAAGAATGAGAAAGAGACATAGAGAGAGGAGAAAAAGGAAGAGGCAAAGAAAAAGAATCCAAATTATTGTGGGAAGTGACTTTATTTAAATAAGTACATAATCTCCACAGATGAATACTTTGCATGCATATTTTGACACATTTATTTTAAAAATTTTAAATTTACTTTATTATCACATATCATAACATGTACAGAATGAATTTCTTTATAATTTTATCTCATTTGTCTTAAATGAGATACATAAAAGACAAAGATACATTAAATACAAACAATTCTTTGAATACAAAGATCTCCATATCAGAAGTAATAAAATTAAAAGTAATTTTTTAAACCATGAAATTTCATTAAACTATTACTTAATTTTTCTGTGTTGGCATTATTACCAACAACTTTTGATCTTTATTCCTGATACTTAATTTCCCTTTTTATACCATTTTGCTACATCTTCTGCAATTTTAACCTCAAATTTTGAAAATAAAACACCAAGGGAAGTGGCAAAATGTTTGAGTTTCTTGCAGAGAGAGGTCTGAGGGAAAGACCAAGAAGAGATAGAGGGTGTTAGAATTAACATCACACAAGATTTGACTCGCCCCTGTAAAAAGCTTTCAATAGGGTAGGAAAGCAAGCCTTTTTGAAGCTTTCAGCTACTCAGAGCTTCTATCCCTGTTGCTTAAGCACGGCTTCCCCTTTTAATAGGCAACCAAGAGAGCCATAGGTTGGAAGGTATTGGAGAGTAGTGGAGGAATATAACCTCGCCTGAAAGATCTGCTCACTTCAGCTAAGAGCGTCGACTTCGAGGTCCGGTAGATGTGTTCAAACTCCGCCTCTGCCATTTACTAGCTCTGTACCCTTGTGAAAATCATTTAATGTCTCTGCACTGCAATTTTCAAATTGGAAGGAAAGGAGAAAGGGAGGAAGAGAGAGAAGGAGAAATTATCTTTACATGGTTATTGTAAGACTTCATGAGAGAAAAATATATAAAGCATTTAGCTCAATTCCTAGTGCTTTAAAATTATTAAATAAATGATAATTATGTTACTTAACTCATAAGCCAAATACTTTCCAGATGTTTTTAAAATCAACAGAAACAAAAATTGAGTAAAAAGTAGTTTTTCCATCAACAGAAATATAGGAGCAGGTAAATTCTACCTTATGCATAGTTTTGTGGTTCTTTTAAATTAACTCCCCCTCCCCTCAAAAAAAGATTTGTAATGATTAGAGGGGCCAGAAGACAAGAGATATATGAAGAGAGGGGATCACTATTAAAAGAATAAGGCTCCTAAAAGTTCATCTAAAGCAGATGGGGAAACTGAGGCCAGGAGGAGATTATCACTGGCCCACAGTCATTGTCGCAGACCCTCTTCAGGGCCTCGCCTTTGCTGGAGTGCAGATCCTCCCCGCTCTTCTCTCGATTCAGGTGCCCTTGTCCGCAAGAGTATTGAGTCCTCAGCACCCCGCCCAAGCAGCAAAGGCTCAGCCCAAAGCTCAGCCTCCCCTGGGCATCCTAAAAGCGTCTTAGGGACGCATGGTGGAATTCCACCCCGGCTTCCCCCTGCTAGAGCAATTCTAGGGACCGGCTGAGAAAAGCACGCAGAGGATATAGAACCAGACCAAGTTGTAGGGTCAGTGCAAGTGGCAGCGCCAGGACGGGGTAAAATGCTCTCAGGAAGTTTTGGAGGCGGGTCACAGGGGTTCCGCAGGTGCCATTTTCGAAGTCTGAGCGAGGCACTCGGTATCCTCCTCCCTTATTCACAAGTTTCAGGACTGGAATCTAAGTTCATGCGTTGTGGTTCCCATAATCTCCCCCCAAATACACAGAGGAATAGTAAAATAGACTTCTATTACCATTCAAATGGTCGTCGTCCTCGTCATTTAAGATGGAACGAGACATGGAGGATAAAGTAGGTAGTGAAAAAATCACTTTCAGACCTCGGGTCTCACGCCTCATTCTCTCGGCCATTCCTCCTTCCTACCCTTCACCCAGGCGCTAAATTTTTGCAATTTGAGTAAAAGAAAAAGAGGAAAAGATGAGAAAAAAGCGCGAGGCTTTTCAGGTACTTTTTAAAAATATGGAATAGTTTAAATAGTTCAAATTTATTTTCTAAATCTCTCTACATATAAAAGCTATAACTCAAGTCAAAGAAGAAATGTAACAGCCAAGATCCTAGGGAAAGATCTAGCACTACCCTTGGGCATAGCTCCCGGGAGCCTGCGGGCTCCGCCCCGGGTCGCCCCACATACACACACATACACACTCACTCCCGCTCATTGGTCCGGGGGCTTGTCAGGCCTTGGGCACCCTGAGCCTGTGACACCGCCCTTCACTTATTATCCTTAATGTGTGTGTGTGTGTGTGTGTGTATACATACATATGTATGTGTATATATGTATATATATATGTGTGTGTGTATATATATATATATTTCCCAAATAAACTGTTCGGGTGAGGTTGTCCCTCCCATTCCCAGCGGCAGTGGGAAGACTCCAGGGAGTTGGAGAGAAGGGGTTGATCCTGCCATTGAGTCTTTCCATTCCCACCAGAGACCAGGATGGGAGGGGCGAGGAGAGAGATGGTGACCACTTGCTGGCCAGGTTCTCAGAGGTTCTAGGGGCCAACTATTCAGTCTTTTCTAATCTTACTGGGAAAAGAACCTGAACATGAACCATTTGAGAAGAGGCGATTCCTTTAATACATCTGGCGTCTGTACCCTGGTGGAGATGAGCAGAGCCTTGGTTTGTGGCCACTATTTTGACTCTCCAAAGGGAAAACTGTTCCTCATGGCGCCCACTTAGATGTTGGCTTAGGAAGGCTGTTGTGAGCATCACCAACGAAGGTGAAACTGGCACACTCGGGCCTGAGTCAGGTTCCCTGGGGGGCCTGGTGGGCTCAGGTATGCGTTTGGTAAGTTCTGCTTACAGGAAGAGCGCTCACTTTGCCTGTGATGGCAGGACGAAAAGGGCTACTACCTGACCAAAGGCAAAATCCCAAGTTTACAAGGGCTCAAGCCAGGCAGTGTGTTTGGAAGCTGCAGGAATCTTGGCATAGTTCACCACCTCTGGCCCCAGGTGTGCGGTTTGCTGGCCAACAGGCAGCAGCTCCACTCTGTGCTCCCCAAGTGGTGCCAAGAGTGATTCTCGCCACTTCCTGGGGGCACGGAGGTTAAGCAAGATGAGCAGGAACGCGAGTGGATCTTGTTTGATGTGCTGCAAGTTTTTTTTTTTTTTCTTATTTGATTCCGAGGTTGATGGGTTTTTCTATCTCGAAGTTATAGGTAGCTCCTGTGGCGCGGTGTAGGAAGGTATAGAAAACCGCCTACCACTCTGTGCATTGTTGCTGTACCGGTTGAGTCTGAGAGTTTTAAAGTTGAAAATTCTTTTTCTCCGATTTACTTTACTGAAGAGATCATTTTTTAAACTATTACAATTCGCTTTTATCTATTAAAATCTATTATTCTATGATTGTATTTTTGTTGCAACATATATTTTATATTTGGGACTTAAAATGTTCGTATTTCTCTTAAACGGCTCGCAATCCTTCCTCTTTGGTCTTCAATGAAATACAGCTCTTCGAAATCTTCATTCCCATGGGTTCGTTTTCATCGTCGTTCCTCGCCCTGCTGGGGTACAGTTATTTTCTCCCACACTGCAGTCTGCAAGCCTTGCTCCGAGGGCAGCCACTACTGCATCCTGTGGCGACTTCCGACTCTGGACGGTCCCATGCACAGGGACCAATTCACAGGGAACCCTCAAACATCTCTTTCCAAGAGAGGAAGGAATGCAAGCTTCCTCTCTCGGCAGAGCTAAGCCCTCCATGCCCAAACTGCACTCGAAAACCCGGCTGCAGACTTGCCGGGCAAGGCCTTGCTCATTCCACTTACTTCCAGCACATTTCCGAAAGCGCAAAGGGGAAAGGGGAAAGTTCGGAGAAATAACATTGCCCTCCTCTCCCGTCTGGCGCCTAGTTCTGCTCTTCTTTCCCCCGCGGTCCAAACTTTATTCTGTCCACCAGGGGTGAATGTCTCTCTGATCCCACCGTCCCTGACGCTGCTGTCCCCTGACATGCGGCTGTAGATGCGCTTCCTGCCGTACGTGCCTGCACAATCCGACTACCGCTCTCCGGGCGCGGACTCTCAGTCCCGGGAGGTGTGAAACCACCCGCAAGTGAATTGTGTTTACGAGTTGGGGGAAGATGAACTGCCTGTGGTTTTCTATATCAGCCCCCCAGCCTGTAAGGACCGATTGGGGTACCCGCTGAACAGTCTGGTACAGAGGGAGGAGGGCCCGTGACCAGCTGGAGGTTACCCCCGGGGACCGGATCACCTCCACGTTCCGGCTCCGAGTGGCTGGCAAGTAGAACTTCGGCCTTGGCCGGGGTTAAAGAGTGCCGGTGAGGAAGGGAGTCTAAGAAATCCTCAAGTACCGGAGGACAGGACCCAGGAGGAACAGCCCAGCCTGGCACGGTGGTCAGAGAAATTAGCGCAGCCACTGCCAGACCGCGAAACTCAGAGCTCCGGGGCGGCGGGTCGTGGGATTTTATTGGAACCTCGCCAGTTTCTGCGTTCTGCTTGTGTATGGAAGAGGGAAAAATAAAATGCAGAATTCTATTTATTCAAAAAAGGAGTATTCGATCTGCATTACCATGGTTCGTGCTTTACTTTTGACGCACGCATTACCGGAAAGATCTTTTCCAAAACAATTTCTGCACTAGTTTAGATAACTAATTGGATAAATGGAGAAGGATGGGGAAACAAGGCCATTTTACCCTCCTGGACTTTTCCTTTATTTTCATTCAGTGAATAAAGTCTTTTGTGTTGTTATTAGTATTTTTGTGATGTTGTCTGCTTTTTTGCCTGAGGGATGTGAGTGAACTCAGGCATCTGAACTATTCCACACCTCGTTTCTTCTCTTACTGAGCCAACAAAGCGTCTTCTTTATTTTTTTATTCTTTAAAGCAAAAATAGATTATAAGAGTACTGACGAACTTTGTTTATAGAAGCATATTCCGACTAGCTGAAGACCCCGTAGATTTGAAAGCCCTGCTTTCCTCTAGGTTCAGAAACCAAAGTTTTTGAAACTCACTTTTTAAACCTTTTCCGTAGACTTTCCCTCCCTCGCCAAAAAAAAAAAAACGGTAGAAAACAATTTGTGTGTTGTTTTTTAAATGCGCTAAATTTAGATTTCAGATACATTGAAGAGCTAAGGCCCTTCTCGACATCACTTTCTGGGGGCCTTTCGTCCCTCCCTGTTGCTAGATTCCGAGGAAAAGCCAGGCATCCGCGCAAGCGGTTTTCTCGGCTACCGAGCCCCGCGAGCTGACTCGCCCGAGATGCAAATCCTCTGGTGTCCACTAGAGGTCACTGCCCCCTCGCCGCTCGTGGAGCGAAGGACCGGCTCAAGCTCCTTGAGCTCAAATTAGCCGCGCGTTAATTAACACCCGAGTCCATCAAAGCGTGTTCCTTGGTACAGTACTCCAGCAGGGCTTATATAGGCAACCCAAACCCAGCAAAGCAAACCTCCCCAAACCCAACACTTCCAGCATGTCCAAATGGGAGACAGGAGCCTGAGTAACCCGGGGCAAGGTATAGTGCCATCACGCTTTAACTTTTGTTTGTGGGGCTTGCTAAACTGCTGTGAAGATAACGTTCTGTGAGCGCAGGTTGCCGGGGCTGGCTCTGCGCTCCAGCTTGGGAGGCTGGGCAGCGCGCGTTCAGGCCCCTCCAGCACGCTGGTCCTCTGGGGCGGATTTCTCCAAATCCGTGGCCATCGGGAGAGGGGCCCAGGTCCACACCGTCGTAGGCGCACACGAATGTAAAAAATATATATTTATTTAGGCTGCAGAGTACCAGAAAAAAAAATGTCCAGATGTCTTTGAAATTGATAGAGGAAAGAAATTGAAACGACGACGTTTCTCATGCCTATTGATGCGGTCTGGGGAAGGGAGGGGGATGGTTAAGGACGCCAGGAAATCGACCCTAGTGATTTTTAACCCGCGAGGAAAGGAGTGCCTGAAAATGTCCAGAAATGGTCCCTGCCTCTTGCTGAGTGCGCGTGGTTTTGTTTTTGTTTTGTTTTTAAAAGAGCCACACGGAACTTGAGATGCAGCTTGCTTGCTTTCTTTCTTTCTTTCTTTCTTTCTTTCTTTCTTTCTTTCTTTCTTTCTTTCTCTGTCTTTCTTTTTCTTCTTTCATTTGTTTCTTTCTTTTTTTTTCCAACTAAAGCCCAACAACCATTTTACACAATGGACTGGGGAGATTGAGTTATATCTCCAGGGCCTCAACTAAATCCCTAAAAAATGCATGAAATGAAGCCTGGGTTTATTCTAAAAGCGCTGTCCAAGTTCATGTTATTTGTAAACTGCCATGACAAGTTTCTTTGACATGGAGTCTTGGTAGGTGGACGGATCACCTTAGGAGCTCATAATTCTTTTGGAGAAAAATCTTGGAAACATTAATACGGGTTCTGACAGAGGAGTTTACACGATCTGAGGTCTTTCGCCTTATCCTTGAAGCAGGGAGTTTAAGGGTGGGGAAACTGAATATCCTAGCCGTTTGGAGACTGACCTTTTCCACCCAGTCATTCGTGCAGACTTCCAAATATCTGAACATTCACGTCTTTGGGAGAGCGGAATTCAGAACGTTAACCACCGTTTGCCCAAACTGCTCAGTTAAGGCAAAATATACCTGATGCGCCCTCAATGCAAGACTAAGCTTTTCTTGTGTTGGTTTAATAATGGCCGATTAATGAAGCGCTATCCATCTTCAGGAGAAAGGGGCATCCTATCAAGCCACGCCCTAGGTACCTCCGAGGTCGCCATCAATAGCACCCAGGTGGAGGGCACGGGCTGTGAGTGAGGGCTCCCGGAGGCCCCGCTACAGGTGGCTAGCCAGCCCTTAATGAGGCTAAGGGGGCGCCCCAGGAAGCCCACCCCAGCCTGATGCAGCGACCGGCGTCGGATGTTCGGTGAGAGGGTTCTGGAACCTCGAAACCGCGGCTTTGATTTTTCAGCACGCCTAACGTACTAGAAAGCCTCCCCTCCAAGATCCAGTCCCCACACCACCACCCCCACCGGATTGAAGCACCGCCCTCCAGCCCCAAATTCATTCCTCTTCCCCTTGGCCTTTTCTCCCGGGTGCTGCCGAGCCAACGTATCAGGCCCGAGCCGCCGCCAGCACCTGATCCAGCTCCAGCACCCGCACAGGTGTCAGCTTGAGCTGGCATTATGTAATGGACTTGGCAGCCCAGGCTCTCACCAAACAGAATTAAGGAGGATGGGTTTTCTCTTTTCTTTTCCTTTCCGTTTTTGTTGACTACATCTGGTGTCAGGTGTACTTGATCCGCAGCAGCAGGTGTTTGTTTTTTTTTATTTGTTTTTTGTTTTTTGTTTTTTTGTTTTTTGTTTTTTTTTTTTTCAGAAGACCAAGAGAAATGGCGGCCCAGGTCAAAGCCGTCCGGGAGAGGGGTCTTAGGCAGGCCTGCACCCTGAGACCAGCCTCCAGCGTCCCCTCCCCTGACCTGCTCAGCTGATACCTGAAGTCGCCCGCAGTAGCGCATGTGGCCTGAGGTCCAGGAGCGAGGGGCGTGGAGGGGTTGCTCCAGCTCTCTATTTTCTGCCGAAGGCCCTCTGGTAGAAACTGTGGGGTTCCACTCCATGACTATTTGCCTTTTATTAGCCTACTGACTCCTCTGTGAGTGTGGGTGAGTGTGAATTAGGACACAAAATCGGGAAATTCTAGTAAATTTAGCCTACCTTCTTAGGCGACAGGGAGCCCCACCTTCATCTCGGTAGCTTTACCTGAGAGCTGCCACAGAGGCTCAGGTCTCTAAAAACCAGCCAAAGAGAGCCAGTTCAAGACCCTAAGATGCAAAACCACGGGGCTCTTGCCCAATTAGAATTAAAACAGTTTTCCAATTTTGGTAAGCTGTAGAAGGGGATTCCATATATTCTCAGCCTCCATTTTATCTGGCAGAAACGAAAGAAATTTAGGAATGGTAGGTAGCATTTCCTCCTCCAAACCTTCAGTTTACTGTGGCCAAATAGTTGCCTTCGTGGAATTCGTTGCTAAGGGCTGATTTGAACCCTTAAAGACCAGAAGGAAGTGTTTGAAACTTAAAGAGCTAAATGCTTAATTTAGGGGAGTGAGCTTCATTTTGAATGATAAAATAGGGAATAATGTTTAAGTGCCAACTTGAAAGCTAAATCTAAATCTTCATGTTTAGTCCCAAAAGGACCAATTCTTATAATTAAAGGTGAATGAAGGTTAAAAGCAAAGTCTTGAAGAGGTATGACAGTAACTGTGAAGACAGTGGCCAGGAGCTGGGCGTCTGAGTGGTTATTTACAAGAGATTTGGGCGTATACCCCAACTCCTTATTTCAGACTGATGAATTCAACCCAAAACTCACACTTACAAAGTCTTGAGTTGCAACAACACAAATAAAAATGTGTCTCTCCCTGGAGTAGCTCTCATTTACAGAGGTAAGCCTGCCACATGAAGCTGGAAGATCCTTTACACTGATAATTACATGAGCGGAAGTGTCCCTATATCTTTGTATCAATTGTGGCACACCCTAGTGATTACTACCTATCTTGTAAAAGATAAGCAGAGAGGAAACTAATATCTACAGGGGAATTTTTTGAAACAAAACTTGAACTAGCTTCATTCAGTATGTCATGGTCAAAACTGTTTAGTAGTGAATTCTTGCTTTCCTTGGTGCTGCGGAAACCACTGATTCTTATCACTGGAACTCTCAACAAAAAGAATCAGGATGCAGCGCTCTTCACCGCCTCCCCACCCCCCCCCCCCACTTTTTTTGAAACACACATGAGTTTCTTCATGAATCCCATTTTCTGGATCTCATCTGCCAGCTGAAGATCCTGTAGTGATCTGGGTAGAGACCAGCCCTGACATGCAGCCGTCTGTTCTTGGGCGGAACTTGGAGATATAACAACGGTTTTATGCCAAGAGGACAAAATGATTTTGCCCAGAATCAGGTTTTGTTTTTTAGTTACCATTCCTGTCTAATCACATGATGATTAAAAGACTGATAAACTTAAAGCAAACTCCTCAGTGTGGTCACCACTGAACCAGTTTCGGTTTAAGGGGGTTTCTTAAGTCCTCACAAAGAGTCTCAAACCTTTAAAAGGGGCAGGCCATACATCGCTGGGGTGTCAGTAGGTACTTGTGTCTAATTCAAGCCTTTGGTGACATTTTGCTAGTAAAGAAGATGTTATCTCTGAGCATAGAGATGATTTAAAAGACAAAAAAAAATGTAATTTATAAAGTTGGCTGTTTAACATATAAGGAAAAGTTTTGCAAACCGCCAAGCTTTATTTAAATATTACCCAAAGTTTCTTTTGTCCTCCTCTATCTTTCTTTTACATTAATTGTTCTGTACGTTGTTGAGCTCCCTCCCCTTCTTTGGGAGAACCCAATCCTGAGAATTCATCAGAAGCAAACACTAGCTAATAATTTCAAAAAATATCTCAAAAATGGTATTCAATAAGCAAAACAGTTAATTAAGCAATTGTTAAATAATGGAAAAATGAGTTCTATCTCCATCATGCCATTCTACTATATCTTAAATGTTGCCCTTATACAAATACCCATTTCTAAATGTGTGGCTGATACACGGAATGTGTGGATGATCCTCTCACTTTCAGAAACCGAGTCACAAACCACGGATGCTTGAGAACCGGGGTGCCAATGTGCACAGAGTGTGCGCTCCTGGCGCGGTGACCCACGACTGCAGGCTGGGGTGGGGTCTTCGTGCTTCCTATTGCCTCTCCTATCACGGCTCTCCCCCTCCCCAAAATAAAATAAAATAAAATAAAATAAAATAAAATAAAATAAAATAAAATAAAACTACACTTTGGATTGGTAAAATATAATCCTCATGTAATAGCACACTGACTCGTTTTGCTGAAGGGAAATATTTTGATTTGCCTACAACTAACAATTTTTCAAGAACAACTTTGTTCCATTTTCCTTCAAAACTATGGTGGGCACAAACTAGCAACATTTTATCATTCTTATTCTGGAACAAAATTTGGCAGGTAATCAGGTTCTAAAACATGTCAAATGTTCCAATGTAATGTTCAGAGATTTTTTTTTAAGCCACAGAATAAGTCTATGACTCTATAACAATAATAATTCCCTAACTAAATGCATTGTTCACCAAACCATCTAGTGGTCTCGCTGGAGTGAGAGGAGGGTGGTTATCGTGACATCATTGCTATTATTTAAATTAAACTGCTATGGGAGAATATAATTGTTAATAAAAAAAAAATCTCCCCGCCCCTCAAGGTTTCCCCTCCCCCTCTAGAATTTTATGACGTGCTAGCCACGATAAATGCAAGCAGAATTATGAAGATCCTGGTAGCCTACTGTATAATTGTAGTGTAGCATCCACAGGTCAGAAAGGAAATGCAGAGGAAAATTATCATATTTAAGGAATAGTTGTTTGAGAAAATATACGTATTCATTTGTTTAGGGTGCTGGTGTTCAAACTTTTTCTCTTTGTAAGTGTTTGCGCGCGCGCACACACACACACACACACACATACACACAGAATTCTATAAACACTTGTGTCCACCTTCAGTAGTATCTCCGTGATTGTACATTAAAGGCTGCCATGTAATCATTTCATGGGGCTTGCTTAATACGTTTAACAGAGAATAATGGGTCGTCTATGTCAAAAAGCATACCCCTATTTTTTAATCCCGTCATTGTAATGAATCCGTTTTGTAGCAGGCTTCCACCTTTATCCATCGTGGATACTCTTGTCCAAGAAAACCATTTCAATTACTTTTGGTTCTTGATCATTGCTAAAATGCCTCCCCCCTTCTTTCTCGGCAACTACACTTTGGTTTTTAGTCTAGTTTCGTATTTAATAGTAAGAAATAATCCTTGCTGTACAGAAACTCAATTGAAATGATCCGATGGGCTCCCGCCTTGGTCGTTGCTGCGAACGTATCCCAAATATTGGATATGCTCAGATCTGGTCGTGGGATCCAAGCCGCAGGAGACCGAAGGTACTTTTTTGTAATTTCACCTTCTTTCTAGCCTGGAGCGTGCGCGCCGCGCGCGCGCGCGC
>NW_011888792.1:7442616-7489904 GCF_000151845.1 Pteropus vampyrus | reverse complement strand
AGAGAGAGAGAGAGAGAGAGAGAGAGAGAGAACCTGCGGAGAGGAGCGGCAGGCAAGAGGGAAATCTGGCACAGCCGCTGGGAGAGGAAACTTGACGCTCTGGGCCACCATTTGCCAGGGTCTCGCTCGAGGTAAGTACTCTGGGAGCAGCGGAGTTCGATTCTTGGCAGGGTCCAGCCTCCGCCCATAGCCCAGGCCCGAGCCATGAGTACCATTACCCGGGGCTACCGAAATCAGATGAAAATGGAGGTGGGGGCGACCGCCAGGCTCCAGCACAAGGGCCGACTCCAGGAGGATGCTGTGCACCTAGGAGGTCGGACCCCAGGATCTTGCCCTGGAGCACCCTGTGCGTCCTGCAAGGGTTCCAAGCGACTATGGGGGGCTACCAGCTACCCGATTTCCCTCCCTATGCTGCGTGTTCTCCCCTCTTTTACACACCCGCGTGCAAACGAGACCCTGCTCTATCATATAGTGACAATTTGTGCCTGCTCAAACCTTAGAAAGGGAAAGTTTGGCAAGGCGGGGGCTGTGCAGCTCTGCGGGGCCCTGGAACCTAAACTGAGAATCTGAGACTTCAGCAAGAAATCGAAGTTTTGCTTTTTTCCTTTTAAAAAAATTACCTTTAACGAAAATTTGTATGTATTCAAAAAGATTATTGGATTACTATTTCTGATCAGCTGCTGATGACCTACCAATACGCGTTTTAAACGCACACGCACATTCGCGCGCGCGCGCGCGTACACACACACACACACACACACACACACACACACACACGGGGCTATGTGCAGTGGGGAAGGCCGTCATAAGTAACCAAGAATTTAGAGTCGTGAGGGCTTTTAAACGTATAAAAGGCTTTGTACGTGTCCTCCCTGTGTGCAGAGAACAGAGGGAGGGGGCAGAGGGAGCGCGCGTTGGCTCGGCGTTTTCTCTGTGCCTGTGCGTTTCGTGTGTTGTCAGCTGGCTCAGGTTTCTAAGCGCCGAACGCTGCCAGGGGCGGGGGCCGGCATCCACCTTCCACCTCGGCACCCTAGTGGTGAAACAGGACTCATTTGTTTGGTGCAGAGCGATGACGACCTAGAAGAGACTGAAGTGTGGTTAGGTCGGCCCCCTGCCATCCATTACACCTGCGGCAGATGGCTCAAGTGGTAGAATGGTTTTGTTTGCTGGGATCAAGAAGGGAGGAGGGGGAGGCTAGAGCCTCGCTCCACTACAACGAAGTACAGTAAAGAACCGAAGACATGAAAGAAACCATATTCATTTCATCATGAGCAATAATGTTGCCTCGGTCCATAAATGAACCTGGGACATGTTAGTGACCTTGGTGCCTGACCCCAATTGATGATATGGCAGAATTTTAGGACCAATTATTTTTCTAAATGAATTTTTTATGAGGCACCTACTCCTCCCAGTACACGTGCGCGCGCGCGCGCACACACACACACACACACACACACACACACACACCCCTATCTCCAACTGGATGCACACAGGTGTCCTTGGAGCTCTACTCCCTGATGCCAAACGTCATTGAGCCCCTGTGGACTTCACTGCAGCCGAAAGGGAGGCCACTCCAGACGCAAGGAGCCTCTTTCCCCTTCCCAGGCGATTAATGCAATCAGCCTGTTAGCTACCACACATAAGTCTTCCCTCCCCAGATAACTATCTAGCTGGGATTTAACAGGGTTTCAAATGTACCCATCTCATTTTCAAATGCAATGATGTGCCTTTCTGATCAACATTCCCATCCTCACAACCCTTCCCTCCTTCATGTTCCTCAACAAGGAGGAAATGAAGTGCACGCGCGCACACACATACACACACACACACACACACACACACACACACACACCCTCCCAGGCATTCCCAGAGAAAGGGCAGGTGTGACAAAGGAACATAGTCTAGTAACAGTTTAGCCAGTCTTCATTCCTTAATTTTCTTACTAAATTAGAGGAATTAAAAGAGAAATATATTAAGGAAAACCTAAATAGAATAAGAAGCCTTATCCTCACCCTTACTTCACGAAGACATCACAATAGCAACCATGGATATATATTACATATAATATAATAATATGTACATATTCATATTTCTTGTAGAGTAAGAATCTACTTCACTGGCCTAATTTTCTGTTCTAAACCAAGACGCATTCCTGTAATTAAGGTTTAATATGCTTATGCTTTGGGATGATTATATAGAGAAATTTTCAGCATTTTTGACACTTAAATTCTATTTTTCTATTTTCTTGAATGCTAAATCAATAATTTTTAGTGAATAAAATCAAAGACTATCAAGCAACAATGAGAACCCATTCTAGCTAAGATTTTCGAGTCACAAGTAAAGCTGCATTCTAGAAACCTAGTGCTTCCTGAGAAAGAAAAAATAATTAACCCTTGCAGTTTTCAAGGTACTTTCAATACCAAAAGACACCTCTGAACTGGGTTTGGTTGATGGGTGCTTGTTGTGTGCCCAGAGTAATTTAATTTTCTGTAATCATTTTTCCTGTGAAGACTCCATTTTACAGGACAAAGTCGACTTTGATATGCAGTGGAGTACAGGTTTCATTGAGAGCAATGTCATGAGGATATAGCTGTACAGGTTTATTTGTACATCATATAAACTGCTAAGGGCCACCTCTGGGATGTGAATTCAGATATTATCAGAACACATTTGTATACACATGCAGGTAAATTAAAAAGGAAAAATACTTGTAAAATTGTGTTGAGGAGCAGATTTCTTAAGCATCTTAGAGATTTTTAAAAAAAAATTTTTAAAAAGAGAAAGAGACTTGGATAGGAGACCACCTAAGAATACCAGGTGCTGTAGGCATTTAAAAGAGAGAGAGAGAGAAAGAGACTTGATCTAACTTCTGACTTTAGGGGCACCAAAAGATTTCAGTTTTATTTAAACAAATCAGAACTACCAAAACTTTTGCAATTGTAGAGAACGGAAACAAAATTTGAGCCTTTACAAGACCATCCCTCCCTTCCTCAAAACACTTTAGACCCTAGTTCCAACCAGTATCTAAAGCTGAGGAAAATAATTTCCAAGACGAACTCAAACTTTCAATGAAAAAAATTTTAATTTGATATTTTAATGAGTAATACTTTAAATGGAAATGTCAAGGATTCGAGTTAGTTCAGATACTCTAATCTTCCTAGAAGAAGGAATATATTTTAATATTCAAGCAAGTTAACGTCCGAATCACATCCAATCGGGTTTCTTAGGCCCAGGTGAGTCTCAGAACCCAACAGGGGAAATGGAGGCATCTGGGGACAAGGAGAAGCTGAGATCCCTCCTTCCTCCACCCACTGCTGGAACCACCTATATCCTCTTTTCATGTGAAATGGTTATTTGCTTGAACAGAAAAGATTGATAAGAGAAAGTAAATCTGTAATACACGAATCGATTTCTTTCCAACCTCATCCTTGCTAGGTCTTCGTCGGGCCTCGCCATCCCTTGGCACCCTCTCCAACCTTTATCGACCAGAGCCAACAATTGAAGCATTTACATTTACATTTAGCGGGATGTAGCTATATCCTTAGGTCTCAAAAACATCACCACGACCCCAAATTTGCCTCTACTTCCGGTGTAACTAAAACCATAATTCTTAAAGAAAAGCTACCAAATCTCAGCACCCGGCGGCGGTGAGAGCGCACTCAAAGTGCAGGATTCTGGCGAGCAGGAGGGCTCTGCCAGTCCGCGTGCCTGGCTTTAGCCCCAGCATGTGAGTCTGTGTCCTTGACTCACACATTTCTCCTCTAGGAAAATAATGAATTCTCCTTGGTTCCAAATTTGTAAACATACTATCTTTAGTCAGCCCTGAAATGAGGGTGGTGGAGAAGCGTCCTGGTTCATGAACTCGAAAAGGTCGGGGCTCCAACCTCGGCCTGGGTCTGGCATAGAGCCAGAAGGCGGTGGCCAACTGCGTCTGCAGGTCCTGTGGTTTCCCAGAAGAAATAGCCTCAGGGCTGGAGAGCGTGCGTGCCCTTGCAAGTGTTCAGGCCCATCCTACAACCTCTACTGGGAGTCTAGCAGAGACTTTGCCTTTTCCGGGAGAGACGAGGCCTAAAGGGGACCCGAGCCTTGGGTGCACATTCCTGCGGCCTTCCAAGTCCATGCAGCCTGGCACCCCCAGCCTAGGGCCGCCCCGACGGCCCCGACGCGGTGTCCGTGCGGCCAGTAGGTGTCGCTGTTCCCCTGCTGGCGGGAGCCGGAGCCCCGCGCTGGCCCCCGCGCCACTCCACCTTTGGCGACCGGCGGGTTCAAAGACCCACCAGACCTTCTGAGAGAGGGCTGCTGCCCTCTGGGATCGTCCCCTCGCTCACCTGGCCAGGACCGCTGCAACACTGGCCTACCTAAGGTAGAGCCCTCGGGGAGAAAAAGACGAAAGGGGTCTGTTGGGGCGAAACGCGGGGCCCCGACGGAAACAGCTCGAAGCCACCAACTCTCCCTCCTTTCTCTTCTTGAGCTGTGGGCAGCGACTGAGCCCTGGGAGTATCCTAGTGAAATCCCGAGCCGGGGGATTCCACCCGGACTCCACGCTGTCTAAATATAAATAAGAGGTTAAAATCTCAGCTTCTTGGGAGCTAGCCACAAAAAGAATGGATTGGTTTCAATTTCTTACCTGAGAGCGAGCGAGAGAGACAGAGAGACGAGAGAGAGAGAGAGAGAGAGAGAGAGAGAGAGAGAGAGAGAGAGAGAGAGAGAGAGAGAGAACCAAAGAGAAAAGAAAAAGAGAGAAAAATGAAAAGAAAAACCTGGGCCTGGCCACATGCGTGAGCTACATACCATCTTGTATACTAGTCTACAAGCAAAAATGCCGGGTAACCATGACCGCCCACCTCCCCTGGCCCAGGAAGGAGTCAGTACTTAGATGTGGTTGTCTTCCCCGAAAGCATTGCTTGCCCAGTATTATCCC
Organism: Pteropus vampyrus; assembly: GCF_000151845.1. NCBI lineage: Eukaryota > Metazoa > Chordata > Mammalia > Chiroptera > Pteropodidae > Pteropus > Pteropus vampyrus. Next base: position 7,484,983 of record NW_011888792.1, on the reverse strand, counting down.
CCTACCGAAACCTAGCAGTTAGCACGTCTTTGGAATCTGTGTTGAAATTCTAGGTACTAAGAATTTTACGCCCTTCTCTGGTGTCCTATGGCTCTTTGCCTTCGGCCTCAGTGCGCCGCGTAAGAGATTATTAATCAGAAGCGTTCTTTTTGTGTGTCTCAAAAGGAGGGGGTTTGGCTTCTGAATACCAAGAGGGACATTTACAATGGGTACATCCAATAGCTGACTGGAGATTTTATTATGATTCTGGTTGTTTGTGCAAGGAAATCACTGCTCCGATTTGAAGATAAGGGGGGGCGCATTGAAAATGCTTTCAGAACCTCGAGTTATTATTGAAAGAGTTAGTATTCAAAATGGAACTGGCTATGTATTTAAACTAACGTTTAAAATTATATCTTAAGTTAAAATGTGGGGAAATTTTGTAGTACATTCTTTATAAAACCCACACTTCATCGGTATTTTTTGGTAAATATCTTCAATTCGTGAAGAAGAAAATTGTAACAATCAAATATCAAAGAGGAGGAAAGAAAAATTCTTAAAGTCCAAAAATACTTAGAAACACTTCTTATTCTTGACTCAGGGCCTGAGTCTCCCTATCTGGGAGGACAACGCTGAGCAAGTGCCTGGGTCTTTAAGGCAAGCCTTAAATTTTTAACGTGAGAGGGCCAACATCATCTTTAAATGTCAGGTTTTGCTGTGTTTCACAAATCTGGCTCCTTTCCGTTAAATCCTATATCTGCTATACAATTCTAAGTAATTATTTCTGATTGAGACTGCAAATTAATCATTCGGTGACGTGGGAGGGGTGAGAAACACGTGTCTAATTGGAGGTTGTGAAGTTCAGTGAGGTGGTATTTTTAGCTCGGAAAGTCCAAATTCAAATATTTGGATATCTCTCTCCCCCTCCCACCGTTTCCCCACTTCCTCCCATTTTACTCTTTCACTCAGCCCTTTGGGCTCCTTTTCCCCACTTTCTTCTCCTTCCCTCTGCCTCTGTCTTCCTTTCCACCTTGTCCCCTCTTCCCCTCACTGCTCCTCTCCTATTTCCTTTCTCTTCTCCTCCCCACCCCTCTCCCCCCACTTCCGACCCCCCCCCCCCAGTCTCTCTGTGTGTATGTATCTCTCTCTGCCTCTCCCCACTACCATTTATTGTCTGATCCTATCAGTCAAGTTAATATAAAAGTAGCAAGTGGGAGGCCCAGCACTCTCTCTCCCAAGCGCCCTGGGCACTTTGGGGAGGTGTCGGCCGCTGCCAGGTTACTGGTCGGAGTCGTGGCCCTCAGTGCAGGGCACGTTGCTTGCGGAGGATTTGGGGTCTGAGCCGGGTTGAGGGGCTTATTCAAATGCCGCCCGCTGCTGCTGTGATTCGCAGAGACTCGGCCTCCATATGGTAATGCGGGGCGGTGGGGGTGGCGGGGGAGGCGCCGAGGGGCGGGGTGGGGAGGATGGGGGTGAAGGCGGGGTGGGAGGGGGCTCCGGCACCGCGCGCTCGGCTGCCGGGCTGGGACAGAGTACCCGGACCCGCGGCGGCGGCGGCAGCGGCGCTACCCACCCTCCGGCACAACACCCACGGAACCAGAGAGCCACCGAGCCACGGGCCCCAGGGGTAAGCCACAGCGCGCACAAGGCAGTGACCGTGACGGTTCAGATGCTTCAGGTTACTACCATGCGCCAATAAGGGAGATTAGAAACAGAAAAGATTACAGAAAGATCAGATATGAGGTGTACCTCTCTGTATCCCTTGTCACACAGCGCGCGCACACACACGCGTCTGTACACACATGCATGCACAGACATCCGTACATACACACATTCTTTGCTACTACCATCTAAATATATACACCGCCACTCTATACCCTGCAACGTGGCCGTGTATTTGTCTTGATCCCTGCATAAAGGTGGGCAGGTATGTGCCAGAATCCAGGCAGGAACAAATCGCCACGCACGATTGAATTGCAGCCAAACTAGAAGAGACATTTAACCTACTGAATTGTTTCACTCAGGCAGGTGCCCCCCAGAAACCAGCAATCCTGCAACCAGTTGTGGAATCCTGCAATTATTCATAACATTTGCTGAAAATGTGCTTTAGAAAAGATAATCTTGCTATATATTGCAAGGTAAGGGCAAACCTAAAGGATGAATGTGTTTCTGTTTTTTAATGTTTTACGTGCAGCCATCTGACCACTTTTTATTGGGTGACATACCATATGAACATTTTGGTGTAGGCTTGGAAAACTACAGCCAGAGGTAAGGCTGGAAATACCATAAGAATTAAGGGTGCTAAAAATGGATGCTGGATAGTCCAGCATGAAAGATGGCATACAGCTGTAGGTTTAAAATGGGGGGAAAATACATGTGAATATTTATACATGAAAGCCATTGGGGTGGGCTGAGTCTTGCCCTGAGTATCTGTGCAGGTAAGTCATTCATAAGAAAACTAATTACCTATGCATGTACTTGGACTTGTTTAATTGAATAAGCTGCATGTGTGCATATTTGCTGTTCTTTGTGGCTATGCAATTATCGATTCAGTCTTTTTAAAAATAATAGCTTTGGAGAAATTTAAAAAGTGGACTTTATACGTATATATTTTTCAAAAGCCATTGTGCTGAATAGATATACTGCCAGAAAGGAAAATTCTACTCTATAAACAAGATTAGCATTGCTTGAAATCTAACTCAAGGCCTGTGTATTTTAGGGCAAATCAACTGGCTGAATATAGTCGGCTATTTTGTTTGTTTTCATTTTAAAGTCAGGAATTAAGGATGCTTTTCAATCAAGATAACGTGCCTTGTTTCCAGCCATATTAAGATAAAAATGAAACTCAGTAAATTTTGAATTCAGCAGATAAGGTACAACATACAACATGGTTGAAAATGTCTTCCTTGCAGAAGGCTGTCGGTTGCTGTGTCTACACATTTTTAAAAAGATTTTTTTCAGCAATAACAAATGCTAGAAAGCAATAGGGCAGTGAATGCTGCACATTTCAGTTATCAGCACAAAAATTCTTTAGAAATCTTTGGAGTCACTTCCCTTTATACATACATTATCTCAAATGCACTGGCCTGAACTGTGTTTTTGTTAATCTGAAGTTAATTAGACAATCAAACTTTGAGCCTTGAGCAATGGGCATTACAGCCCATCAAGGGGGTATGTCAGGAAAGAAAAACAAAACAAAACAAAAACAAAACAAACAAACAAAAAAACCGTGTCTTCTTTTTTTTTTTATGACCAAACCAGGAGGTTATACAGCTGGCATTACATATATGACAGATGTGCATATTTGGAGCCTTAAATAAAGAGAAGCAAAGGGACAACTGTGCATATTATCTTGCAAGAGACAGCAACAGACACTCGCCAAAAAATAAAGACATAAAAGGACAAGAGAGACAGACGTAAGGTAGAAAAAAAGAAAGAAAGAAAAAAGAAAGAAAAAGTAAAAAAGGAGGGAAATCAATAAAACGATATAACCTCAACTTTTCGCGAATTAAAAAATGCAAATATACCTTTACATATGCATCAGTATTAAAAATAATACACGCTGGAACCAACAGGAGCGGGAGCAGGAGGAGGTGGAGGAGGAGAGGTGGAGGAGGAGGAGAGGAGGAGGAGGAAAGAATGGAGGCGCCGCGGAGCCCTGATTATGCATGGGCTGGAGCTGCCTCCTCTAACCTGTTCTTTTCCGAGCCCGGCAGCCGGCGGTCCTCAGCCGCCCACAGAACAGGAGCCGAAACAACCGTTCCCGAAGGCTACAGCGTTTATTTTTCTCTTTTGGGGTTTTTGGCGGTTGTTTCATGGGCTCGCCAACTGGCCCCTTTAATTAAAAGCTTCAATAAAAGGCGATCGCGCCAGGAATGCACCGGCTCCTCTTCGCGCAGGATTTGCATATTTTTTTAATGCCCTAATTTCCTTGATGTATGTAAATGTAGCCGGACGTAGAGGGAGACAGGGAGCTGACGTCAATGGACGTGACCTCGCAGCTAAACCTTGAACGTGAAACCGGGATGGGGGAAAACACGGAGCGGCAGCCGGTGGAGCCCGCTAGTGCGGGCGGCGGCTGCGGCGATGGCCGAGCCCAGGCCCGAGGGGGCCAAGGGAACCGGTGCCAACCCCGGGAAAGGACTAGCCGCCACCTTCTTTCTCTACCAACCGGCTTCCAGCCTTGCCAGCCTTACCGCGGCACCCGCAGGCTCTTGTCCTGCACCTGCAGTCCCATCAAATACACGTTCTTTTGCTTCCCTCAGAAAAACAACATACCCCAAAACAACAAACCAAAGACACCAGATAACAAACCAAATCAAATCCCCCAAACGTTTTAGACCGATGATCGGGTAGCTTATCAGAAAGAAGACTGACAATGGAACATGATTTTTTTTTTTTTTTGGCTTCTCTCCACAAGAAGAGGAGGGGGAGATCTCAGACAACAGCAAATCACTCCTAAAACACGCTAAGCTACACGTGTTTCCAGTAGGGAGAGGTAAATTGCCCAGTCTACTGGTGGGGGCTTCTCGTTTCGGTACCTGCTTACCTGTGCAATCATAATGCGCGTCGGCTTCATTAACAGCCGTGTCATTAGTGTGCGTTTTAATGTAATGGGAGTGTCTCGTGTGTGTGTCTGTGTGTGTGTTAGGGAGGTGCTTAGGCTGGTGTTCACCGAGGCAGGAGCTGTGAGCGAGATGAGATCTGTCTCTCTGCGGGGCCATCTAGGCCACAACTCCTGGGCTGGAGTTCGAGTTTCACCTATTTTAAGGGGGTGGTGAGGGTTGCGGTGGCCAGAGCAGGCTCTCTAAGAACAGCAAGGCTCTTCCGATTATATTGTCTGGGAGAGGGGACTTGAGGAGCGAGCCATTCCGTGAGCGCAGCCCTTGAGCTGCCTTGCCGGATTTAGCCGGGCGTGTTTTTCGTTTGGAGCTCAGCAGCCTCAGCGAAGAGGTAGCGGCTCTGGGCTAAGCATCAGGGCGGCCTTCAGACTCCGCATCTCCCGCCCGGCGCACCAGCGTGTGCGTGCCCGTGCACCAGGAGGGGGCTGCTGGCACTTCCCTGTGCACAACTGCCCCCGCCTCTGCTCGCCACCCTCTCCTAGGCAGCTAAGAAATGGTCCTCAGCCTCTTCTGGGCCCGTGCCGCGCGGAGCTGGGGGCGGAGGGCAGAGAAAGGGGTTGGCAAGGAAGGGGCGCCGGAGGCCGCGGTTACGGCTTCCCAGTCCTGCCCTTGGCCGCCAAGGCTGCCGTTTCTTCTTTTCACCTCGCAGCCCTAGCTTTGTTTTCCTGGCATGCTCGTGGCCACCGAGCCCCACGCCTGCATGGGAGTATGTGCGTGTGCGCGGGGGGTGGGGGGGTGGGGCGGGCGCGCGCGCGCGCGGAGAGCGGGGACCCTCCCGCCAAGGACACGCCTGGCAGTCTGTCCTCCGGCTGCACTTGGCGGGAAAGCTGGGGGCCGCCGGCGGGGCTGCACTTCCGCAGCTCTCATTACCGCCTCCCCTCTCCCCCCAGGCAGCATTTACATACGGGCCGCTCGTCTGAATTTTTACAGCCCTCCCCTCCTTTTCGCCACCGGTCGCACGCGCGCAGGCTCGGAACAAGCGCCCGCGCGCGCAGACACCCGTGCCCAGGCTGCGGCTGGCCCGAGCGCGAACAGGCCCAGGGGTGCAATACGCCCTCGGCGAGACAGATTCTTACACCCTCCCCCTCGCGCCTACACCCCCGACAGCCTTCCGGATCGTGTTCCAGGAAGCTCACCTTCCCCTCCAGGCCCCCACCCTCCTCTCACTGCACATTCCCACCCACACCCTCCCACATCTCTGTTTCCCTGGAACACACACACACACACACACACACACACACACACACACACGCTTTTTCTTCTTCCCCCTCAAACAGATAATCCCTATGGCGCGTCCCTGGTACCCTTTGAATAGCTCTGGAGTTTCGAGAATAAAAATCCTTATAATGTATTGCTTGTCTTTAGCCAAACACATTTAACGACCACAACAAAAAGAAGAGGAGGAGTGAGGAAGGGGGACTTGAACCAAAAGACCTTTCTTTTTCTAAAAAAAGTCTGCAAGTCAAAAGGTCATTTTCCAAGTTTGTAAATAAAATTGCAAAGGGAGTCCTTTAAAAGAAAGAGGAAAAAAGGGAAGGGAGGTAGAAAAGATCCACAAGTTACATAAAATGGTGCATTGGAAAAACAGGACAGGGCTATTCTTTAAAAAAAAAAAAAAAAAAAAGAGTGTCTAAAGGAATCAAGAAGAAAAAACTGGAGGAAAAAAGAAAAAGAGGGAGAAGAAAATAAAAGGTAGAAAAGGCAAAAGAAGTTTCCAAAGAAATGTGTGCTTTGCATCCTACAATGGGAAAATGTAGCCATTGCCCTTCTTCAGACGAGACATTTCTAATTTGTTCCGTCTGTCAGGAGGGGACTATGAGAGGTTTGGGTGCAAATTCATTATCTCTGGCAACGCAGAACGTAGTGTGGGGACTGAAAAAGACCGTGGCAATGGATGAACAATAGGGCTTCAGTTCATCAGTAACAAAAGCAGTGGGGAAATTGGTTGAGTTTCAGAGCACGTCCTCCTCGGCAGAGGGGGCTGGACTAGACCTTGGACAGCCCCCCCAAAAACTTGCCGAGCCTCGCACACACCACTTCACTCTGCACTCCGAGGCTCAGGGAGCAAGTGCCTGGCATGGGGGGGAAAAGTTGGCTTTTTTTCCTTCCTTCATCTTTTGCGCCCTTCTCTCTCCCCAAAAGGGAAGATATGTTGAAACTATTTTAGACCCAATCAAGCAAGAATCACCGTGTGGAATCGAGCGGCAGTTTTAAATGTGCTAAAGAGAGGGATGATCTGGGGGAAAAAAAAATTTTTGTCTTTTTTTTGAGACGCGGAAAGGAGCCTGTTTGCGTACTGCGGCCGCCCTGTGACTCTGGATCTTGTCTTCTGGCCGGCGCCTCGATTCCTGCCCAATTGGATTCGGGGGCACCACTGCTTAGCGCAGGGAAAACAAGTGAGTATCGTGGCGGCCCGCAGGCGGCAACTCAGCCGGCGGCGCGGGGCCATCACTACCCGGCTGTAGCCCCGCGCCGGCGCTCCTCGCCTCGCCACAAGCTGGTGCCAGCAGAGCCCCGCTGCGGGCCGCTCCGAGGGCCAGTCCCGGTTTTGCTTCAGCTAATTGATCGTGTGTCTCGGATACTTAAACCTGTTGATCTCATGAGTTGTCTGAACCAGGACTGTTAATTATCCAGCGGCTGACCCCCAATTGCAGAGAGAAACCAGGAAAATTTCGTGCTCGAAAGGGGAATTTTTGTATGTAATTTTGCATTGTTGGTGATGAGACTTTTCCCTCTTAAACCTAGAGCCAAATACGGTTGTAGTTTGCATTCCTGGATTCAGGATTCGCATTTAGAATAATTCTTTTAACAACCTCAAAGTTGCAATTACCTGGCAATGATGTGAGGATACGATTGGATTCTGGTGGAAACTTATGTACAGTAGCTAACTAGACCTGGTGAATTTCCACTTCCTTTTTCTCTTTGCTTTTTGGATTCTGGAAGGCGAGAGGCCCCTTTACAGGGTTATCCCAAGTTCAGATTAATCAAAATGCAACCATCACGGTTAGTTATTAGGACTTGGAGCTTCTGGTGTCCTAGACTAGCCGGGTCTTTGTGGTTTGCTTAGAGCCTAGACCCGGCTGAGGGACGCAAGACCTTCCTTCCTTGGCCTGGAATTGTCTGAGGGAACCTGGGGCATTGGGAACCCAGGCAATGTATATGCATTGGAGTCTGCTGCGTTTTCTCTTGCAAATATACCCGTGGTGCTTGAATGGAAGACTGTTTTGGGGGGTCAGGGCAGCAGTGGAATTGTCAGAAGTTAGACCGGAGGCTCTGTCAAATCATGGCCACGGCCGGGGCTCTTTTGGTGCTGTGGCTGCTTTGGGCCCAGAATAGCGGGATCGGATCTAGTTTCCTCCCTCTCCTGATGCCCTCCTCTGCTCGCCACCCTCTTTCCACATCTTGGTACCAGTAATTAAGGCTCTGTCTCGAGAAACAAACTCCTATAGTAGCATAATTGAACCAGTGCAGTACTTTCATTTTGCAAAACCAATAGCCCCACCCTACTACTCCAAAATAACAATAAGCATTTAAAAAAATCATAAAATAAAAGCAACCTATTTTCAGAAGTGTAAGACTTCTTGAATATTGAGTCATGGGGGGATAGGGAAGGGAATTTAAAAATCCACCACTTTACAGCAATCAGGTTTTACATTATTCATTGATTTACTGGAGGAAATAGCCAATCAGGAGCCATAGATGCGAATGCACATCTCACCGTGCTGTGGCCTTACAGTAAACTATTTGCATCTTTCTAATGGATTAGGTATTTATCCAGGGATTCCCATTGTTTGAAAGGCCTGGAAATTCAGCCCCTCAAACATTAGAATAAACGACTTTGTTCCAGTCTTAAAATTCTTACATGGAAGAACTCTCCCTCCTCTTTTGTATGGCATGTTAGAGTGTTCAAATTCCTAATTTTTGTTAAGTCCCTCTTCTTTCCAAGCTAAAAATAAAAGAAGAAAAAAATTAATTTTCAAACCCCTCCAGATTCTGCATATTTTGCATTCCCATTATCATGTGTGTCTCCATTTAAATGTAAATTAGCATATTTAACCCTCTAGGTGCTGAGGCCCAGGACACATTAATCTGGGTTTCCTGGAATCTCTTGGCATTTTAAAGGACCATTGTAATTGTAATATTTTTAATGAAGTCAAATCTTAACATGATTTTATATAAAATATATAAATTTGTTTTCTTACTGTTTTTCAGATGAGTCTACAAAGAAACATAAAATGAATAGACAATCGAACCAACTAAAGGTAATTTTAAAATATACATTTGATAAAATAGAAGTGATGTACAAAATCTAAATAGGATATTATTTACTGAGTGGCAGGCCTGCAGTGTATTGCCTATCTCCCAGTTCATGCAATAGATAAAATTCCAGAGAAATCTAAGTTTTCATATGTGCATTTTTCCCCATAGATAGCCTTTATATATTATGTATCATGGATAATGTAACATAACCTGTAGCTGCCTATAAAAAATAAATTTGGGACACAGAAGAAATAATAGGATGCTTTTATCAGAAAAGTAAGCCAATCAAGTACCTCGCCTGAACTATACAAATCACAGTAAATTAAAAGGCTTTTATATAGAAAATGGTAGTCTTGACTGTATTAGTGGACTGTGGTTTACATGCATGAGAATCATACACACCCAATATTAAAAAGCATTTTGGTGATAGGCCAATTCTTTATATACTCTGCAGTAGTCTAAATAGGATTCAGAGAGGTATTCTAAATATTAGTGGCAAATCTGATGTATCTGCATTTATGGAATAGCGTAATTCTGATCCAACTATGTGGAAAATGATAACTTTTCACTTTTAACTTAAGCAGAGATTGTTTATTCCCAAGAAAACAAGAATGTTTCAATTCATGTTTCAGCCATCTGGAGACCTATAAAAAGATTAGAAAACAAGCATGACAATCACGTTCTAATCTACTGGCCATTAATGAGAATTTATTAGAGAACGAGTAGGCAAGCCATTTGAATTCAGTATATCCTTCAATATGCAGATTTCAAAAAGAGTATTCCGTAGTAGTTCAGCTAAACAGCTTTTTGAAAAGCAAAAATATCTGGAATAAGAACATGTAGGTGTTAATAGTTACTCCTAACAATGTAAGGCACACATTGCTAGGTATCTTTAGAGCACAATTGTTTCAACTTGTCTCACATCGTAGATAATAATACAGTCCTTGTATATGATAAACCATGATATGAACCTTGGCAATATTCAAAATAATCAGGTGCGCAGTGGTAAACCTTGCTATATGTCTTTATTTCTCCATACCTTGAAAAATGATGGAGAGATAAAATATTTAATTGACTATATAGTTAATGAACAGACTGCTCATAATCATTATGTTGGCTATTTTCACTCTTAGGGGCTTTCCTAATGAATCTACAGTATATGTGACAGGCATGGGGGCCAGTCCTGGAGTCAGTTGACATGACTGTGGCATTGCCTTAAACGATGCTGTTTTAAGACAGTATCTTCTATAGCTTCTAATTGTAGAAGCATCTCAAATGTTCAGTGTCTTGGCTTGCATGATAGTTATTTGGGTTCTAAAATGCATTTAATTGTTAAATGTGGAAATATAGCCACATTAATTTGCAAATTCACACAAATATGGGTATGATACACACATAGACATCCATGCATCCATGCATCACATCTGTCTACTTTCACCAACCCCTCCCAGACATATATAATGCAAAAAAGATTCTAAAAATATCTGGCATATCTTGGAGGTTTTGACTTAAGGAATTGAATTCATCCGATCATATGCTTGCTTTATATAGTACATGACAATTCACTAATGATTCTGCTTCTAGGTCTCAAGGCTAAAATACTCTCAATCTTCTAAGGTAGATTAGGGTTATATAATGTCATACGTGGCATGTACCTCAGTGATGTGTTCAATTCTTATCCAGTAGTTTTATGTTGTGACCTCATAGTTCAAGAAGGTACAGTAACTCTATAGCATATATTTCTCTGAATTAATTTGTATTTTGCATGAATATATATATACACACACATATATATATTCATATATAAATGTGTGTGTGTATATATACACACACACATTTATATACACACACACATTTATATATGAATATATATATGTGTGTGCATATATATCTCCCAGTGTAGCCATTTCTGATTGCACTTCTATATTTAAATTCAATAAGAAAAACGGATAAATAATTTCCAGATCACAGTCTTTTATCAATAATCAGGAAAGAATGCTCACCCAAAAAGTAAATTAATAAAATATCTAGAGAAAAGTTGGCATCTGTGTTACTAAATTATCCTGTAATTGGTGTAGTATTGTTTTTACTCTTGTTGGGGTCTTTTCTTAGCAATTCAAGTTTTCTTTACTTGTCAGTGTTTTCAATAGCGTTTACATATGTGTGCTCTGTGTGTAATTTGGTAAGCATATTCACACTCATGTCTTAAATGAATAAATTACTGAATCAATGAAAGAATGTATATTAATTCTGAAAGTGTTTTAGTCATTGGGGAAAATAGTTAACGTATAGAAATAAGAGTATTGTGATAAACTTGTCATGTGTGAAATGAATATGAATACTTATGACATTCGCTTGTAGCATATATTTTAAAGAATAGTAACACCATCGCACATAACTCATAATTTTGGAAAACAAACCATAAAGTTCACCCATGGCGAATATGCATCTTATGTAGGCTGCACCTTACATAGTCTGTTGAGGGGCCTTGGAGTATTAGAACTGTACATATTATAGATGCATTAGACATAGATTACTCATCATGAAGGGGAGAGAAGAAAAGAGCTCTTATAAATGATCATATTCATACTTTGAAAAGTCCTAAGGAAAAGAATGAGGCAAATTAATTAATGAAACAATATTTCCCTCTAGATTGAAGGGTGGGGGTGGGGAAGGGGAAAGTGAGGGTAGAGTAATGCTCTTAACATCCAGGTGTTTTATCTGTCTTTTTCATGAGGTACCAATATTTTTTTTTCATAATTTCATAAGAAAGACTAGTAAATTTTGACCTTCTGTATGAAAATTGATGTTTGAAACTATAGGTAAAGCCTCAGCATTTTTATTATAGCAGAGTTGTGTACAACATTAGAAACTATTGCTGCAATGTTTTCCTGTGCTTCATTCTAAGGCACACATTCTATAGAATCGTTTTTTAAACACCAGAATGAAGTCAGCTTGCTTAGAGCATTCATTTTGAACTTACAGAACAAAATATGCTGCCCTATCGCCATGGTACACAGATAGAAAACATGCCTGAGCTGTGAAGCCATTAAAAACACACTACCAGAGCAAATTGTCAATGTAATCACACATCAACTCACTGCGTAGTACAGAACTGATTCCCAGCCCCAGAAAGCAAGGCCCTGCTTTAAGCAATAGCAAAGTGCCTTCTATCTGTCTGCCCATGCAATCTGCCAGAAGAGAAATTCAGGCAAAGACGTTTTCCAGATCTGAAATCCTTTTATCTGTCCTTAGAGAGAGATTTCTTCCAGTCTTTGGATATTAGAGCGATCTACACTAGCACCAAGGAGGTAAAAGGCCGCGGGTTGCTTTTCCAGGAGCAGTCGGTAATGCTAGCAGCAGAGATGTTGATTGAGAAAATAGGGTTTGTTGCAATGCAGCCGGTGCTGCCGTTGCCGATGCTCGGGCAGTAGGCGTGGGGCAGTCGACTGATCACTGATGCATATCAATAACCATGTACTTGAGATTTCTCATGACATCATCATTACCTTGGTCTCCGGCGGTCTCGAACCTTTGACCTTGCTGGGCTGGTCCGCATTTTGGCAGTGAAAGCCTCTCCAATGATGGCCCTTTTCTCCTTCTTTCAGACCGGGGGCAGCAGCACGCCAGCAAGACGGCATCTTCTTCTCCCCAGCCTAGAAGCCCTGTGAAAATCGAGGATCTTCCCCCTAAAACACACACACACAAGATATGTGCAATCAAGCTGCCACCGCTTGGTTAAAAGCTCATGGTGCCTAACCCAAAAGGATCAGAAGCAGGTCCTTGAATCAGCTGTCACCTCTATAGAATGGGATGGTTTTTTTTTTCTTCCTCTTTAACCTGCGCTGGAAATTGCCGTTGGCTTTATACATCTCTATAGAGAGAGGCTAAAGAGTGTTGCGTGAGAATGAAGCAATTTACAATGCAAATAGAGGCCTCCGAAGGGACGAATGCTGCTGCTCACTCTTAACCGCTGGCTGCACCTTAATAGCTGGTTTTATTTTCTGATATTAATAGATGAATTGTTGGCTAACGCTGCCGGAGATTACTTGCTGAAAGGAAAATAAAAGTTCGGAGTAAACTTTGAAAGCAACAGATCCCGTTTGGATATTTTAGCCGCACACGCAAACAGAAACCAGGTCACATTTACATAAAAGGAGGAATCTTAAGCGCGGCCAGTGTCCTAGAGGACTACTCTTCGGTACTGCCAGAAACAACGGGATCCGGATTCTGGTCAGAGGAGAACAGAGACGTGTGAGGGAAGCGAGTTGTTATCTTTGGTTATCTAGCTGTATGAGTGTATTGGTCTTCATAAAGCTAGATAACCGAAAGTAAAAACTCCTTCAAGATCGCCGGGGAGCGTGTGAGAATGAGACTACAACCAAGAGACAGTAAAAACCAGAAAGGTCAGGAATACTTATTGAATCTAACTTTGTTTTTGTTTTTGTTTTCCTTATGATTAAAGGTGGTGTTAGAGGAAATTAAGTGACATACATATGCCAAAATACAAAGATACGAAATACTTGGAGAGGGGTTGCTACAGCTGCAAAGGAGAATTGTATACTGCTAATGAGTAAAGAGGCGTGTGAAGTTCATCTATACTCTAAGGCAAAAGTTTAAATATGAGGGTTATTTTTCTTAGAAAGCTGTTGTAGAGATGACTGGTACCTAGTTTAAAAAATGATTCCATAATATGTAGGCTTAGGCTGTTTTGAGATCCCTCCCCTGAGAAAATTTAAGATAATGCTTGGAAACTACATATATTTGGGGTGTATGTTAAATTATGTGAAATTAGACTTTCAGAAAAGTTTATACTGGAAGGTTAATAATTCGTATCTACTGAGGACATAGAGCTAGCAGGGGAAATGCAAAAACAAAACAAAACAAAAAGCAAAGGCTGATTTTTATTCTTCTATTCAAAATACAAGGACAGATGCTTCTCTGTTCCAAGAGGGTTTCCTTGAGGAAGCTACTGAAGCAGAAAGACATGATGGAGACGAGATCGCCTCCCCTCTTGTCAAAGTGTTAAAAAAATGTTCTGTCTTACTCTGCGCCTAGCATTGGAAATGAAAGTGACATTTACGCCACAACCCACGTGTGCGCCTCCTCTCTTTTTGTTTAAGGATGATCAGGTCTATCCAGGAAACAGCTCTGGCATCCCAAACTGAAATAATTAGGACGTATATAGACCTGACAAAAATGGAAAGGGGGTGGGGAATCTGAGGGTCTGTCTTGCCTAATTGATTCCGCTAAACGGAATGCAGGAGATGTGAACGGCAGGACGCTCCGATTCCCACGCTCGAGGGCAAGTGGTAAAGCGGGCCGGCAGCCTATGACAGACAGCCCTGTTGGGGGGTGGGAGTATGAAAAAAACATCAAGTGCACACACCATACTCATCTCCATCGCTTAAGAAAGTAGAGGCATTTCCCACCCACAGCCATCTGCAGCCTCCCAAATGAGAGCACCAACTGGTCTATAGCTGCTGCACACTGTCTGTTTCTGTTAATTTTATAACCGCTGTTTAATCTGGCCACAGTTAAGTTTGGCTCCCTTCTTTGGTTGCGATTTTCAGTATTTAAGGAAAGCTGCTAAAAAGCAGTTCGAAGAAAGTCCCATTACTGCCTACTCCTCATGTCAAATTCTCAGTCCATACTTTTGGCCTGTGACCACCTTTTAGCTTTTGTTTTGGGTGAGTTATAATTAAAAATGTAGATCTCTGTATAACAGTCATTACCATCACTTCATCAAGCTGTTTACCTCTTAACATAATATATCTAGGAACTTGGCCTAATTATGCTAGTAGACACACCGAAGTAAAACTCTAAATTCATCAATCTATAGAAAGTTGATTACAGTAACAATATGATAAAAGGTTTTGATATAGTCCCAGCTAGATGTGTTCTAAACAGCCATTTTTATTTAATCTAAAAGTGACTATGCTTAGCAGAAACTTTGGCTCTTTAAAGGTCCCTATAGTAAGCTTTTCATAAAAGTCCTCACATTTTCCCACGTGTCACCAAGCAAACATTTGTACAGGCATTTAAACAAAGGCAAACATTGCAGTAGGAAAATGTCCAAAATGGCCTGTTACCTTCCATGAGGCCTAGATTACTGACGATCCCAAATCCTAAATACGCAGTTTTTCTACAAAAGCTTTACTTCCCTTTGTAGCTTCATCTCTTTTTAAGACTTCAGACTGGAGAAGCCTGTAAAACCACTGATAGTTTCAGTTAGAAACTCTGAGAGACTTTATTAACGTAAATCCTCAATTTGGCTGCTGAACACGTGCCAAAGTTTTACTACTGTAGTGACCGTTGAGAAGACCCTTGTTTATTTACATTTGAAGCACTGTTTGTGCAAACAACCTTTCATTGTTAAGTGCCTGTATTCCTTTCATTTACTTCATGTCCAGGGGTGCTATTTACCTAGACCCATTGTCTACTACAATTAACATTTACATTACAAAGTGTGTGGTTTTCTTTCTCAAGGAGGTTCAATTAAGGCAATAAGATGTTTGCTGGGGAAACCTATTGTTTACTGAAAGCACTCAATGGAGTCAAATTACTGAAGCTTTTGCCTACATCTTGGTCTTTTATGTAAATATGTTAAAAATAACATCTAAGGAAAATAAATAATATTATAATTATGTGTTTGCCATTGTCACATCAACTTGCTTTGTATCATACTAATGTTACATGACTTATCGATCAATAAAAATGCATTTCAATGTTATTATTTTCATTTTATTTTTTGCTGTTCCACTGCTCTTGCTGCAACATGTCCCAATTTTTCTTTTTTCTATTATTACACATCAAACTTTTGACATTTTGTTTTATTTGTGTGTGTTTAAGAGAGGTACTGTATCTGAGCATGGGTCTGAAGGGTGTCTGAGGGAATCTCTACAATGACCTTATAATTAGGTGATATTTCTTTGAAATTTGAAATATTCCAGAGGCATGTACGTTTAAGTCAAAAGAAGTGTAAATATCAGTTAAGTAGTTCTTTGAAAGCTAGTTTTAACATTGGCAGAAACCGGATCAAGTTTATTTAGCATACCACTGCATTGTAAAACAGTTGGAGTGAAGTTGCAGGTTGCGTGAGTATGCATGTTAACTAGTGGGAACCAAGCATAGTCTTTGTGAAAGGGGAGCAGCAGATTGCTTGTGCAAGGCCAATGTTAAAAAGGCAGCTGAATTTAACACCATCTGGAAGAAAAGATCCCTTCACGACTTTCTCACACCGTCAGACAAAACTAGTGTCTCTTGTTCTGAGCCCTTGTCTATGCAACCATACAATACTGAGTCATTATACTTTTGCTGAGAGAAAATTTGAGAACACAATATGGGTAACCAGTGAATGACCAAGTTTCATTGTGCCCGCTTAAGTCGATTGAAATCTACGTCTAGAGCTATGAATGGTCGTATTGTTTTCCTCACCAGGGCTGTACTAAATGTCAGCACAGTGTAAAGAAAAACTTGAAGTCTGCAAATAACTTACCAGATCTCAATTATAATATTTTCCCACACTAGAACTAATATCATTGCGAGGGGCTACATTGCAGAAAAAAAAAAAGAAGCAAAAAAAAAAAAAAAAAAGTTCATTTAGAAGTTATTTTATCCAAACATTTTAATTTTCTGATGGGAACTTCAATTTATGCTGCAGCCTGGGTTGAGAAGTGGAATTCATTACTGGGAAGTTCAAGTTACAAAAATGCTTCTCGTGCAATTAAAATAGAATAAAACAACAACTAGTCTCACCTGAAACTCTCCCTTCTTAAATACAAAGAGACTCTACTTGGGTTTACTGCTTTAGTGCTGCTTAGAATTATTAGTATGAATCTAGCTTCAATTTTGCTTTAAAATTTGGCAGACAGAGTGCTTTCAAAGTTTGCTACTATAATTGACCTTGCAAAGAACATCATAGATATACATTTCCAAAAATATACAGCATTCTGGCATCTCGCTAGGTGAATTTTGCTGCCCTAAGGAATACACCTCTCTTTATATTACACCCCTCCCCATTTTCTAACTTTTCTTTTCTCGTGATGTGTGTGAATCAGTTATTATGCTTAGGTTTAACATTCACATAATCTATTTGACTGTAAACAGTGAGAAAAGGGAAACAAAACAGTTCAAAAAGAGTAGAAGGAGTAGGTTGTGTATGTTTTATTAGGATGTCTATTTTAAATATAATTGACTTTGCAGTTTTGTTATTGTGTCACCAAGTGTCGCATAGTTCTTAACATGTAAGTGCAAAACAATGAGTAATTGCTGTTTTGCTGAATAATACATCTGAGTTGCCAACGTCAAAGGGATTATTTTGTGTATTTCTAAACAGGAACGTTAACTGCAGGTTTTGACATCTAGAATCTTTTCATGAAATACTTAGAAATAGGCCAATAAAATGACACCTGTAAAAGTCAATATAAAAGTATAACCAACTTATTTTCCTTGTCCTACTTTAAACCAGAAAATTAACAATGAAAAGTCATTCAATAATGGAATTATAAAGGATCTAACACAAAAATAGTCATATAGAAAATTCTAAAACAACAAAAATGGAAATTGTATAGAGGTAAATTATATATATATATATATTATATATATATATATATATATATATATATATATATATATAGAGAGAGAGAGAGAGAGAGAAACTTCTGCAACATCCTTGCAGGATGTGAATAAATATATTCACCAATATCAGCCCCCTAGTGAAGTTACCATTAATATGCATAGTAATGAGATAAATGCATTATTTACTTTCAAAATGAATTCTTTTTCCAAAGTGGCTTTTCTTCACATCTTCCTACACACTCAATTTCTCCTACTAGTGCTGTGTTTATTTTTAAAATTAAAATGGTTTTCTTATTTGGAAAAATAGGAAATTCTAATTCGATTTTGTGTAGTTTGATGAAAATTAAGAAACCACTTAAATAGTAAAGATAAGTACATTTCAAGTTCACAAACATTTTTCCTATTTATAGACTACATATAAACAGTTCAAGACAGTTTAACATTGAAAATTTTTGACTTTTTAAAAATAGAGAGATGAAATTAAAGGTTTTATTTTCCAATGTGGCTAGAAAATGTATGAAAGAGATATAGATTGTATATCTATTTTTTTCTATGAATCTACATTCCTAGAAATGGCATTGTGGATTAAGAATATTGATACTCTTTTCCCACTCTGTCTTTCTTTGACTTAACTTTTCCATAATTAGTTAGAATAAATAAAACACACTCCAATATGTTGCATTTGGATGGATGCTGGGGAAGTTGGTGAGTGAGACTGGCAACATGAGACAAGGTGTCCTTTAGAAGTTACTGAGAAAAAGGAGAGATATAATACTGGTCAATTATTTTAACACAAGTACTTGGGGCAGTTAAACAGGTCCTACAGCGATGGGGCATGTAAGGTAGTTCTTCAGCGTTTCCAGATTTTAATGGATGGTTTTGTTATCCTGTTTTTGTGTTCATTGGCATCATACCACAAGTTAACCTAGTACAGAAATCGGGGGGAAATCTCCATTTCCTTCTGGGAATTTTCAACTTAATTGTGGAATTAATTCTAAAGATAGTGAATGGAAATGTAAACTATAAAGTTATGATTGTTGTTAAGGAATATCTGCCTGCCTTCAATCAGGGCCTCGAAAGTTAGTGCACTTCCTTAGAAAGGTGATGACCTCTTTGAGGTGGGGGCATGTGGCTTTCTGCTTTTCAGGCAACTGTCAGACCACAGGGGATAGGACTTTAAAAAGTGAAGATAATCGACTGTATTAGGGGAGTATGGAATTTTGAGCCATATTTGTTCAAAGAGAAGCACATCACTGTGTTTGGTGGTTTGACTAGGTTTTAGCCGAGCTCTGGCACAACGCATTCTTGAGATCTAAAAATAGCCAGGCTTAACAGCCTCATTGCAAGGTGCTCGGCGTGGGCGGTGCACAGAGCAGACAGCCGACTCTGTGACTGGCTGTAGAAATGGCTGGGCTAGGCAGTGGCAGAGGCGAAGGCGGCTGGTCAGCTGCGGGGCAGCACGACACCTCCCGGCGCTGGTCAACAGCCGGAGTCCTCCTGCAGCTGCGGCTGCTCGCGGCCCTTTCCTGAAAGCCGGCATCTGATTGGTGTTTCCCGGGAGACCGGCGGCCAGAGCTGCTGGAGCTGCCGGTGTTGGTGCGCCGGCGCGCGCGCTCCCGAGGCTGGCGCGCGCTCCCGGCTGGTGCGCGGCGGGGTGGCCGGGGGCGCGCTGCGGCCAGAGTAGAGAGTTGAGAGGCCTCCCAAATTTGCTAGAGCTCAAATTCCGGCGCCCGCGCTCCACCGCTTGGCGACTGCTGGGCGCGGGCGCCGGGGAACCCCGCGAGTGGGGCCGCCAGCCTCTCTCTGCCTGGCATGCTAAATTGCGTCCGCGAGTGCTGTTCTGTGTTTTTAATTTGTCCGCTCTTCGGCCCCTCACTAGTCCCCTCGGTCCTGCCTCTGCGCGAGCTCGGGTCTGTGGTTGCTTAGGAATCAATGAGTTAGACTTGTGAATGGGATTGGCGTCGAAATTTAGTCACGCCAGGGCGTCTGTTGGAGGCAGGCGTCTCGTGGTGGCCACCCCCTTCCCAGGGCCCCTTCCTCAAGCTAAAAGGCAATTTGTGATTAAGAGGCTTTCTTTTGCTGGCACTCAGTTTCTCTAGTTCTGCCCAGGCATCTTCTCTGAGTATGATCAATATCATTGATAAAGATTTTTGTGCCCCATCTCCACTTCTTTTTAACCTAGTGAAAAGTTGCTAGCCTAAAAGACCCCTCCCCCTCCACCCCCCCCTTTCCTGGGAGAGCAAGTTTTGTGAATCTGGAGCCGGGGTTGGTGAGCGTACTCTGCTCTGGATCCTTTGCTGAATCATCTAACACCTCTACCCCTATTGCCCATTAGGGACTCAGGGCGCATCTTCCGCCTATCAGATTTGTTGGAAATATTAATCTCTTTGTTGGGTGGATACAGTAGAACTTGTTCAGAGATTACTTTAAAAAGAGATCTAGGTCTTAAGCACTTACTAAAGCCAGTTAATAACATCATGCATGGACATTTAAACTTGTTGTAAGTTGCAGAGAGGATTAGTGGGAAGTCACGCTGTGCGCAGCTAATGATACCATCTTAACTCTAACCGGTCTAAATCCACTTCGCCCGGAGCAGGTCGGGCTCTGCGGCCCTTGAGTGAGGCTGGGTAAGGAGGAGGGTCTTGGAGCAGCAGCGCTAGGAGCTCGGAAACAGGAGGAGCCGCCCCGATGCTCCCTTTGGGTGATGGTCACTCATTCCTGGAGGCTACGGGCGGTCTTGCTGCTGGGTGGGCACCAGCACCAGGACAAGTGCCCCAGTACACCAGCCCGCCACAGCTCACGAGCTGTGCTTTAGTGACACTGAAGGGTACTTACCTACATGTTAAAACAGGTTTGATTTCATTAACCAAAGGGTGGTACACCAAAGTCTGTTACAAATTCTGGTAAACTGTGTGGTGCTTTTTGCTACTGATCGGTCTGCATAACAAAGGCCGTTCTTTCACAAAAGTAGTCCAGCTCCGTATTTCACAGGTAAATATCGAAGCATATTATTAACAGCTTCCTGTCATAGGCTTGCTCAACTGGCTTCAAACTGATTACTGTTTTAAGGCAGTTTGCGACTACTTTATGACAGGGCCAATTAGAAATAATCTTGGGAAAATGCTTCGAAAATGCTACGTTATTAAAACACTCACCTAACAATATTCATTTGGTTCTGTCACTAATTAGCTGTCTGAGGGGATTCTTGTGTTGTCTGGATTTCCTTTAATAGTCACTGGCTCTGGGAAAACAAGCTATGAGGAGAATTTTAACTGCAACCTGGTTCTTGGAGTTAAGTTTTAAATTTAAACTTGGTAGGGTTAAAGTGTTTATCTTTCATATCATTAATTGCTAGTGGGAGTTTGGAAATAACTATAGATATAATCACTTTAATAATTGGTGAAAACCTATAAATGAGCCACTTCAGAAAAGGAATGGGTACAAAAAATAAATAAGTAAATAAACACTTTCTCAGAATCAGTCCACAAAAAAGGGATTCACAGATTACTACTCAGATGTTTTGTAAATCTTTGTCTTTTAGGGGAAAAAAAAATCTATATACATATATATTCATATACACATATATAAATATGAGTGAAATTTACAGGAATGGAAGAATTTCTAACAAGTATTAAATTAAGAAATATTTTTACTGAATAAATCTCTCAGATATAATTAGTTTATGTATTTATCAACCTTGGTTAATGAAAAAAAACTTTCTATAATTTACTTGGAAGTAATGCCTTTAAGAAGACAATAATAGATTTAATATCATCGAAATTCAGAATCCATGGACTTACTTCCTGTCAGTGCTAGAGCTCTTGTATAGTAATAATAGAAGTGTACTTAGTCCTTATTTTTAATTCAGTGAGAATTATGAAGGTACCTGAAACTACTGCATGAATTTAACTGTCTTTGAGAGGAACTCAAATATGGATTTTAGGCCGTATTTTCAGAAAGCACATAGTTTACACATAGTAGCTGCTCGATATATATTATTTTAGTGTATTAAATTATCTTTGAAATATGTGATCTACGTACAAAATTAAATTAGCATTAGCTGATGGGAATCTGAAGTTGAGGATATTGTACAGTCTGTGGAATTGCTTGAAACTGTTTAGGAGCTTAAATATGAAGTTATTACCATGACCAAGTCATGGCAAGTGAGTTGGAAAAGAATGAAAGAAAAATAATTTAATAGGTCTTTATCTTTAGAATTTCTAGTAAATGACAGACATTTGAGTGATTCTAGCAGTAAAAATTCCCAGACAGCAAAGAAATAGAAATTAATTGATGAATTTATATTTTCATTGTTTTATAAAATAACTCTTATGAAAATTTATAGGTACTTAGATTAACATAAAAATTAGAAAGTTTAGCTGTCCTCAAATAAAGTTAGAAATTGCTGAATAGCTTAGATTTTCACGCTGAAGACTCACACTCAATCATAGTCTAAAATCTGAGTTTGCAGATATGACATGGGATTCCAGTGTTTCAAACAGCACAGTACAAATACTGCATATATTTCTGCCAAATTTGTCTCAGATGGGTTGCTGCTAAGGAAGAATCCATAGCATGACTGAGTTAACAGAAAGTATGTTACCTTTCTAATAGATAATTCCTCCATTTGCATGCTGTGCTCACTGACAAGAGAGAGGACTTGAATTTTTGTCATTTTTCTGGACTTTAGCCTTAAGGTCTATATTGTCAATTCAAAATATATGAAGTGAACAATATTTTGTGTTAACCAATTATTTTTATTAAGACAAAATTATTTTCTTAGCCAATGGAAATAAAAAATTGGCTTTATTTAACTAGCTCTATTTTATTATAGATTTTCTAATTCAATTTTTATTTTTCAAATTGCATTTTATATTATAAAGAGCACTGTATAAAACGAAGTTTGAAAAGGGAAAATATTTATGCTTTTATCATTTTAAGTGATCAAATATTGCAGTGCTAGATTTTCAAATATCATGTGCATCAATACATTATTAACTTAATCTAATGCTCAGAGTCATTACCACATTCATGGATGTCTTTCTGATATCTCTCCAGTCCACTGGATTTTGAAGTGTGATTATGTAAATTTTCTAGTGATAAATAAATGACTATAATTGTACTTGAAATACCACTCAAATTCTTAAGACCATGGCATCTAAATAATATATTATGCATTCTTTAATTATTTATCAAGACTAATTCAAAATAACTGTAGGGTAAAGCATACATTTATTTTTAAATAGCCATTCCCTTTCCCAATTTTTCCTGTACCAGGTTAAAAAATATTCCAGATGGTGAAAATATGGAAAGATGTGAAAAAGGTTGATGAGTAGAGTGGATAAGCAGCAAGTTTAGCCTTCAAGGAAACATCTCTGGCTTGCCCAATAATAAATGTAATAAATACTATTGCTTTGATGTAATTTTTATGGCATGTGATCTTAATGTCAATTTAGTAAGGGTATTTTGGTGACAGAGAAAACCATGTTTAAATGTTAAACATTAGTGTAGAAAATTCCTCACCATTATTTGACAAGGAAAAAAGGAAAGTTAGCAAACAAAAATATTTCACCATGTTTTTCTAAAAGTTAGTTTATAAACTTAGTAGGGAAATTGTAATCTTGAATTATAAAATTTGAGTAAGGGTTGTATAATCAAGTGGTGCTAAATTTAAAGAATGACTTTTCTTCATTATAGCTATAGAAAAATCACAATAATTGAAACATGCCTTTTCATTGTTTAACATTGCAAGGCTGTATTCAGAACTCTTGTTGCACTGTGCCTTTAAAGGAGGCGCGTATGTATTTTACCTACATAAATTCTAATTGCAGAATCCACTCTAATCAGCATGTAGAAATCATCTGAAGCCTCATAAGTTCATGAGATACACACTTTTCTTTTTATTCTGCAGACCACACCTTATCTGGTTGCTAATGAAATACAGGAGATTGATTGCAGAAAATGTTCAAGGGAATATTTGCTGTACCACATATAGTAAGCTCCATTTGGTGCATTAGCATTTAGCCATTTTATGCAAATTTAGAGAAAATGACTCATGTATATGATTTAATATGCATCAGCGATAACTCATACCACCCTTATAAGAAAAAAGAAATTAAAAATTCATTAGAAAACTAGACTACTGTCACTACATGGTTAAAACATTATTAAAGCATATTTCAATGTTTTGCTTACACTAGTGTTCTCATCATGGTGCCACCATTTCATGACAAAGGCCGTAGAGGAGAAAACATTCAACTTAAAATGTCTGCTGGCACACATCGCTGGATTTGTGTGTCACTAAACAATGAGCGAGCATAGCCTTGAATACCAACTATTTAATTAGCACTTTTGGAAGCCATGCATAGAAAATAGCTCATTTACATGCATCTGCTTAGCGATTAGTCCCATAAAAAGCTACCATTTTTTTGTTGTTGTTTAACATAGCAAGCATTTTACCATTCGACCATGAGAAAAATCAAAACATATGTTATTATTTTCAAGTTCTTAAATTTGGAGATATAATTAATACAGCAAAAGTCTTCATATTCCTCTTCAAGGTATATTTAAATTATTTCATTTAACTTTAAGTGTACCATAAAAGGCTGGATACAAGTAATAATTAAGAACTTCAAAGGGCAACGGAAACCCTCTAACAGTCCTTGGTTTAATTAAAGGCTATTATTAGATCGCTCTCAAATATACAGTTACATTTAATGACAAGTGATGACTAGTAAAAGCAGTATTTGAAAGTTATGAGTATCTTATTCTAAATACAATTGATAGTCTCTAGAAAGTACTGCTACCATTCCATTTTGAAAATAAATGACATGTATTCCTTGAAAAATCAAATTGATAACATTTAAAAACCTGTTAGTTTAAGAAGCTTTGCTTTTCATTAATTCTCTAGTCTACACATACCTGTCATGATCACAAATTAATTATATGCTACTTAAAAAGAGTTTCTGCCAATTTAAATGTCTTCGAAGGGTATATTTTTCTAACACAGTGGCATATTTATGAAGCCATGTATACAAATGTGTATGGATGCATTAACAATAAAAGTGGGCTTCACTAGTACATTTTGAAATATAATGTTCATTTTTGGAATGCGAATTGATATTTAATATGACAGTAATAAATTATTTTTTTGAAGTTTATATTATCTACCACTTTTGTGTGAGTAGATAATTGGTCAAAAAAAAGGTGATTCTAAATACATTTTAGAATGTGTATGTATCATATAGAAAACAGAAATTGGCCACTTATGTAAAATTTGCTGTTTATTATAAATAATTATACTCATAGGACTGTTTTCCTTTATATGTATTTCTTTATACAGGGAATTTATTTGGAATTTGCATAGATACAATTCAGGGCAAATGAGTGAGCAGTGTATATATGTATTCTCAGGTGAAGTTGAATAAATATTTTAAAATTTCATTTAGAACATTTTACTAATTCTGTTTCTTAGTTATCTTTAGTAATTGGCTTATAAAGCATCTGTAATAAAAAGTACCTGTGTATTACATTTTATTTATAAGTAATACATTATTTTGAAAATGTGATACTATTTCCTTTGTTTACTGTGGGCTAGTGAATAGCATGGGATGTTTGGTCTTTGATTGTGTGGATTAAATATATAGATATGAATCTATATCTGTAGCTTATCTATCTATCTATCTATCTATCTATCTATCTATCTATCTATCTATCTATCTATCATCTATCTATCTATTATCATCTATCTATCTATCATCTACCTACCTATCTATATGTCGGTCTGCCTGTCTGCCTGTCTGTCTGTCTGTCTGTCTATCCATCCATCCATCCATCTAGTCAAATAATGTAGTATATGTACTTAGTCCACTGTGTAAGGAAAGTGTGCTCCTGATGTGCCTTTTGTTATGACATGTTCTTTCATTTGAAAATTTTTTTATTTCAATTTTTTATTTTATACTCCTTAAAACCAGTATTATTTTTTATTTGTTTATTATGCCTACCCCAACTTCCCTTGCACAGACATTCAGAATGTAAGTTTTGTAGAGTAGGGAACTTACCTGCCTTGTTCACTGCTGAACATAGTTCACCTAGAACAGTGTTAAACACATAGTAGATACTCAATGATTATTTGTTGGTGAAAGAATGAATAAATTTAAATATGAGATTGATCTTTCTGAGAT
The DNA here is from genome assembly GCF_000151845.1 of Pteropus vampyrus. Lineage (NCBI taxonomy): Eukaryota > Metazoa > Chordata > Mammalia > Chiroptera > Pteropodidae > Pteropus > Pteropus vampyrus. The sequence continues at coordinate 7,459,359 of NW_011888792.1, read as the reverse complement.
AGATTTTTCCCTGTTGATCTAAGGGATTGATTCACATAATAGACTGGTTTCTCCAACATGGGAGCCCTATTGAAGCTGCCCAGGTATGTTGAGGAGATTTCTTCCTAGAGAGAGTAAATAGAGTAAGACTATTGTTTGGTTGGGGGGTGAGTGATGACTGCAAGCAACTTCTAAGCTAGATTTCAAAGTCCATTTTTAGGAGGACTGTATATGTATTTGAGATCCTATATTTGATATAGGAAACAGTCATTGGTTCATGGAACAGGGCCAAGTTAACTGGACACATGGGAACTGAATCATAGAACATAGTGTTATTATCGGCAAATTCCAAGCAAAAATATTTTGCAAGTAATTTTAATATTTTTATTTTACTATTATTAAAATATCCAATTCATAACAGCATTATCTTGTAAATGACCTGAAATTCTTACAATTTTAACTAATGATAGAAAAAATAAATGTGAGTCAAAGTCTTCTTAGGGCCTAACCTTTTTTTTCTTGATTAAATCAGGACCATTTTTGAAAGCTCTATTAGTTTCCTTAGAATATAAGGGAATTATGAGTAAAAATACAGTTTATGTTACTAAAAAGTACTCCTTTGACTTAAAAATTAACCTCTCAAAGTGTCTAACCTGCAATCCAATAATTGCATGAGAATTTAAGTCACCGATCATATTTCTGAGTAGAAATTAGAAATTGTTTATACTATTTGGTATAAACAGTAAAAATTTGTCTTTTTACATTTTCACACAACATGGGTCAAAATAACAAATATAAGATGGAAAAGTCAAATCAATGAAATATTTGTTGGGCTCTTATTATGTTCCCACTAATAAGGTTCTAAAGATTTTAGAAAATTACCAGAGTAGGTTGTCTAGTTCATGAGCAACGAGCAAATGTATTCACAAGACCAGGTAGCAAAGTGAGTCATCAAAAAATGCAGCCCTTTCTTATTTGTGTGCCATCGAGAAAGAACATTGTTATTTTAGAACTTGGGTTAAGCATTTGATTAATCCTATTAACTCTTTCAGATTATTAAGTTACTATTTTAGTCTAAGGTACTATTTTTGGAAGCTGCAGTAGATTTTGTATTGGTGCAAAAAGGCAACAAATGATACCTTGGGAGATATAATAGCTTTCTAAGTCATCTACCTGAATATCTTGACTGACTCCTGAATCTGGTGAAATCTGGATCCAAACTAATATTTTCAACAGACCCTATCATAAAGCAAAGTAGAACATTCAAATTATGTTTTTTATCTGGGTCACTTTTATGCTTTTGACTTTTAATTGAAAAGAAGTCTCCACTATATTAGTAGCCATATTATTTACTACATTCAAGATAGAGCTAAATATAGGAAATCAATTAAATATGTATGGGCCAATAGAAAATCTATTAGCCAGCAATACCTTATAAAGTATTGTTTATTGAATACCTTATAAGAATATACAGAGCTAGGGGCTATTTATATGTTTGGCAGTGGAAGCTTGGGAGATGTAGAGATGGGAAGCTTTGGGAGAGAACTTAGAAAAAGCATAGGAAATGATGCTAAAAAAAAGTGTAAGAAATGGTGCTACCTTCAAGGAGCCTAAGATCTGATTGAGAAGATTAGATTAGTAACTATAAAAATTCATGAGTAATGTAAGATAATATTGAATTGTGGGATATTTATTAATAATATTATAGGAATATTCAGTAAAGATAAATCAGTATGAACAGCCAATGAAGGATTAGTAGAGAAAGTTATATTTGCAACTTTGACTTTGAGCTTTGAAAGAGTTGTGGAATTAAGACATAGAAAGGAGAGCATTCTGAGCTGGAAAAACAAAATAATCATTGGTGATCTGGAAGCATGAATGAACAGAGCATGTTTTTGAGAGAGAGAGAGGAGAAGACCTTCATATTCAGCGATGGTGATTAATATCCGTGGATAGGTGGGATAAGGCTAGATTATATTCTTAAAAATTGGCCATTAGAGATAGACATAATGATGTAAATTATGGGTAGTTACTCTGAGTTTCTTCTTTGATATATTCAATAAATATATATTGAACATCTACTATGTGCAAAGTACTGTGCCAAGCACTGGGAGAACAGTGGTGAATCAAATCCAGTTTTTGCCCAACCTCATGAAATTGTATTCTAGTAGGAAAGCTGGACTTTAAACAATTAATTGCACAATTGACTATTGAATTGTGATTAGTTCTGCAAAGGGAAGTACAGGGTATCACGAGAGAGTATAACTGGTCTGGGACAGGGAGCGGTGTTAGGGAAGCTTGGTTTTAAGAAGTAATGTTTGAGTTGAACTAGAGGAGGAGTAGAGATGACTGAGCAAGGGGGAAGGGACATAGACAGAACTTTATAGTCAGAGTTGGTCTTATCAATTTTACTTTCAATTGTGGAATCTACATTTTTATGAGGAGATAGTCAATAAACAAGTAAATAAAATATCAGCTAGCTACTAGTGCTATGATAAACAAAACAGGGTAATGGGGCCTACTTTAGGTGGTCGGGCAAGGTTTACTTGAGGAAGTGATGTTTAAAATGACACCTTAATACATAAAAACATAATACTTAGACTATTTAAGTCTATAAAAAGGTACATAGACTTCTCCGTCCATTTATGTAAGATTAATGAATCTACTTTGGTTTAATAGCAACAAAATCCTTGGCTTGATCTCTTTTGATTCTCTGTTCAGGACCACAAAAAGAGAGGGGTAGAGAGCAAAAACACTGTATATGAATATGACTCCTCAACTGCATGCTTCGCTTCCATAATTATGTATCTAAATTCAAAAAAAGCTAAAAGAAATAGTTTCCTTTCCTGAATATTTTGCCTATGAACTTCAGAGTTCATTTTTAAAAAGGGCTGTTAAAAATCAACATGATATTTTGGTGAAGATTCTTGAGCTGCCTAGTGGTAAAATTGTTTAATCAAACCATGCTAACAATAACATCAGTTATGTGTATAGAAATTTATATTTGCGAATGCAGTCACATGTATTGACTGGGGAATAGAGTTATTCAACAATAGCGATTGGAGCTGGGGCTAAGAAATTTTAGGTTGACCATTAGGATAGTAGTAAAAATGTGAGGGTTTGAGTCATTTCAATTCATTGTTCTAATTTCTTATTATAATTATAATTTCTTTTTAGAGATTGACTAGGATAATTCTTTTCCACATCTAATGTTTCTATTTCAATGTATTATAACATTTTTATCATGTTAAAGTTTTTAAGTAAAATTTTTCTTTTCAAGACATTTCTTAATAGTTTTGAGAAATATTGGTGTTTTCAAATCATATGTGCTGAATGTAATTTTGGGAATTAACGTTCAGACTTGAGTGTATTATTTAACAATTTTTAGTTATTATTTTTTATTATTTTTTTATCAATTTTTAAAAATAGGCACACATGCACATGTTTTAAAAGTTGCACAGAGATATACGGTAAAAAGTAGGCTCTTGGGCCCCTGAGTTTCACTCCCCAGAGGCAACTAGCAGTTTCTTAAGATTTGGAAACTATTTTAAAATTAAAATTGAAATTACTTTGCTTATATGAAAGTACCTCAAATTATAATTATATTGGACTTGGGTATATTTTTCTACTATTTCACAATTTTCTCCAATGTACAATGTCAAATGTATGCAAACACTGGATTTAAACATAAATCATTAAGTATCTCAAAATTGTTAGGGTTTTCTTTGGTGAAAGTTAGGCTTCAGTGAATTCATACTATTTATTCTTTTTGAAATTCATATTTCAGAGACTTAAAGGAAAGTCATGGGCACTGTCCCTCCAAAAATCATATATTTATGCCTCGAGGGATTTCATGAAGATTGTTGTGAACACAGGGAGTTTGTACAATTATGATTGAGTTTATAAACTCTTTCTCTCACAACCCCATGTAGCTGACCAACTTTCCAAATGCCAAGTGCTCACTTCAAATTAGCTAATTTCTAAATTTTAACTTATACCATCATCAGTACCCTCCTTGTTAACTTGCAATCACTTGTGAATCAGATAAAAATGTCAGGACAGAGTGTTCTCATGGAATCAGAAGAAGATGCTACTGGATCCCTAACCTCTGTGGCCTCTTGCAACCACAAGAAGAGCTGCAGCAGTGGCCTAATGTCTGTCAGTTCTTCCATTTGTAGACACATTACCAATCGATGTGTCTACTCTGCTGAAATCCCCTTAAATCTTAGTCTGTCCTTCTATCAGAGTTTTAAGTTAAATTCAGACATTCTGTGAAGCTGCCAAGTTCTCTCTAGTTCCGAGGCTAGTTCTTCAGTTCAGATAATCTGTTTTGGAGCAACTAGGGCTGCCAAAGGGAGATTTCAAAGCAATGCTACCACGAAGCTTCCCCTGGAAGGTGGAGATGGAGCATTACGCAGTTCGGTGAGTAAATAAATGTCTCTGGTTTTTTAAATAGCATATTATAAAGAAAACTTTGAAATCAAATATATCGTTAACCAGTGCCTAAACTGGGGAACATACCGAAAATGTGAACAAACATATCTTTCTCACTCATTACAATTACTCTGAACTGACAAAGAAAAGAAAGGTAAGAAGAAATCTTATTGTATAAGACACTGTGGTGGATGCATTACATATATAGTCTCATTTAGTTCTCCACAACACTCAATGTTAGCTTCATTGTTCGGAGCCAGAAACTGAGAATTGGGGAGGTTACTTAAAGAAAGTAAAGAAAGGAAGAGACAAATGGAGGAATGTATAGATATCATAGAATCAGGATCAGGATAGGTTTATATTTAAACAAACAAAAACTGATTAGGGAGTATTATGATTTATTTGTCTATCTCAATAGCTAAGAAAAGCCGAAAGTCAGTGAAATCTTAGCATTCTGAATTCATCAATTATCAAAATATCTCGTCATTTAAGGGAAAATAATCCCTAATGTCTGCAAAATTAATTAAATATTTTATTTTTGTTTTCAATTGCTACCGTATCATGTAGGTATCATTTATGAACACACACTTGCTTCAAATTTTTCATATTTAGAAATTTATAGTGATTTCAGTAGTTGAATTTCTTAAAAATATCTAATTTTATTTGTGAAAAAAATTTTCCAGCTTTATTGAGATACAATTGACAAATAAAAATTGTACATATTTAATGTGTACAACATTGATGGTTTGATATACATATACACAGTGAAATAATTATTACAGTCAAGTTAATTGACACATCCATAACCTCACATAGTTACCTTTTGTGTGTGTGTGTGTGCACACGTGCATGCAGTGAGTACTCTTAAGTTCTACACTCTTAGCAAACTTCAAGTATACAACATAGTGTTGTTAACTTTAGTAACTATGCAGTACATTAGATTCTCAGAACTTATTCATCTTATAACTAAAAGTTAGTACTTTTTGACCAACATCTCCCAATTTCCCCCACTCTCAAGCCCCTGGCAACCACTATTCTACTCTCTGGTTCTATGAGTTTGATATTTTAAAACTCCATATATAAATGAGGTTATATAACATTTGTCTTTCTGTAGTTGGCTTATTTCACTTGCATAATATCCTCTAGGTTCATCCATGTTGTTACAATTGTCAGGATTTCCTTCTTTTATTTTTATGCTGAATAATATTCCATTGAATATACATACCACATTTTCTTTATCCATTCATTTGTCAAGAGATAATTAGGTTGTTTCTATATCATAGCTGTTGTGAATAATGCTGAAATGAACATGAGAGCACAGATATCTCTTTGAGATCCTGATTTCCCTTCCTTTGAATATATACCGAGAGGTTTGATTGCTGGATTATATGGTAGTTATATTTTTAAACTTTTGAAGAAACTCCATATTGTTTTCTATAATATTTGTACCAATTCACGTTTCCACTAGCAGTGTACAAGTGTTCCAATTTCTCCACACCCTCACAAACACTTGTTATTTCTTGTCTTTTTTTATAATAGTCATCCTAAGAGGTAAGAGGTGATATCTCCTTGTGGTTTTGATTTGCATTTCCCTGATGATTGGTACTATTGAGCACCTTTTCATGTACTTGTTGGTCATTTGTATATCTTTGAAAAATGTCTATCCAGGTCCTTTGCCCATTTTTTAATTGAGTCGTTAGTTTTTTGCTGCTGAGTTGTACGAATTCCTTATATAGTTTGAATGTTAACCTCTTACCAGATATAGGGTTTATGAATATTTTCTCCTATTCCATATGTTGCCTTTCTTTTAGTTTGCTTTTTAGTTTGATATAGTCCCACTTGTTCATTTTTACATTTACTTTCTTGTATTTATTTTTTATCTTTAATTTCATGGAAGGAAAATATGCATTGGAATTATATTTACTATATATGATATGATGACTGTACAAACATATTAACTCTAATATTAAATAAGTGACAATTTTGCTTTGCCTTATGTCTAAGTGTGTGATGAGAGGTGTCTTTTATGATCAAAAGAAAGTTAAATTAACATAATTCACATTTGGCACTTAAACTTTGCTTCAATCAAAGGTATACTATCATTTTTTTCCCTTTAAGTCTCTGAATTTAAATCGTGGATGAATTTGTGGTTCTGCGTGTTCTGCAAGATCGAGTGGGCTATGTTGCTGCAGTTCTACATGGCCTAAATGCACAGAAGGCAAGTTGACATTGGGGACGTTCTTGTAACATGTATGTTAGTAACAGATCCTCTTCATTCTGAGCCTTCTACCTTAACAGTTTTTTTCTTCCCACACTCTTATTCCTTCATGAGGATATCTAATTCTTTCTTGTTTTCTCTGATTTCACCCTATTAATTTTTGCTCTGGGGACAGGATTGGAAGAAACTAATTTCTGAGGTGAAAATGATTGATATGGTTTAACATCTTATTTCTTAAAACACAGTGTAGGTCAAAGGAATGAAATTGTTTTATTGAACAAACATTCACTAACCGTTCTGTGAGAATTAAATGCTGACTCAATAATTCATTAGATAGGTTTTTAATTGTGGAATTTCAGATAATCAGTAGAGAAAATCTGGGAAAGAAATTGATCTTTTTATCTCTGTAATCTTTTCATAAAATAAAATCTTATTTGTATGGCTAGCCCCATTTGTTACTTCTATGATAATGAGCCAAGACAAGTCAAGCACAAAATCTTACGGTCAGTCTGGTTCCCTGTGGGGCAGTGATGATAGAGCCAATGATAAGATTCAATTAGACCCTCACAACAGGGGTTTTATCTAGTCATACTACAAGTAGAAATGTTTGTATCTAAGTTTAAATAAAGTTTAAAATAAACCCCTCACAACAGGGGTTTCTTGTATTCATACTACAAATAGAAATGTTTATATATAAGTTTAAATAAAGTTTTACAGAGATTTTTCTAATTCTTGAATTTTTACTATTGTTATAATTGAAATGTAAGTTTTTAAAATGAATAATGTCACAAAAATTTTATATCTAATATTTTCATATGTTAAAAAGTTTATTTTTTGACTTTTGGAATATTCTGGTATGATTCCAATTTTAAAATGTCTTATCTATAAAATATTATTTCTTTCAGTTTTTTAAAAACACACATCTTCTTAGAGAAGCCCTTCTTCATATGAATGATCATGAATTTTATTTATTCTTTGCAACAGTGCTATAGAGGTATCAATACATTTTAAGGATATCATAAGTTGTTTTTTATTTTAGTTATTTAACCCTGTTTAATGTGTGACTATATTGAAATGTGAAATACATTGTCATTTTAACTACTGAATAATAACACTATCAGGAATCTCTAAAAACCCCTTCTAAGTATATAAAAGAATTAAATGCTTATATTTCACATGATACCCATTTTAATTGAATTTTTACCTAACTTTTTAGAACATATGGTAGAATCACTAAGAAAATTTATATAAACAGTGAAAGTGACAAAGAAGAAAAAGTAATAACAAGAGTATATTGATTTTAATTGGGAAATTTCAAATTTCAATTTTAATTAAAATCATTTTTAAGTTTCTCAAATCTCACACAATAAATTGACTGATAGGAAATTTGCTCTGAAACTTATTATTATATAATAATTCCAATTGTCAATTTAATTCCTCAACTGATAATTTCTCAAATAAATCTTTGAAGAAATAGTACAACTTTTTGATTAAAGGTAAATACAGACAGGCCTATAACAGTAATTCTCAACCAATACTATAGTGACGGTAGAATTATCAGATCAAAAAAATACACAACTCAATTATCACTACTTATTTAAATAGCTAAGTTATATTCTATGCAATAGTTTGTTGATACTGTGACATTTATAACTCTTAGGCAACTAGATCGACCCAATTTATGGGTCCCAGGACAAATTCTACACATTGTTAAGAATTCGACCTTCTTCATAAAATTGTTTAAATTCAATAAAGCATTTATTTGTTTTGTAACCTCACTTTGTGTTCAAGAGATGTAGTTCTGGAACTATTTTTTGCTGTATTAATGCTTGACAACTTACTATTTAATAAAAATTGAATCGTAGATATTTTCCTCTCTTTCCCCAGCTACTCTGAGGAATTATGGAGAAGGAGAATAAAAACAGAAACTTGTTGCTATGGAAAAGATTATAGGCCTTTTAGTTTTCTATCAAACAGCTATAAATTTAGGGAATTCAAAAAGAATTAATGAAAAATCAAAGATGAAATGAAAACTTTTTTTTTTTTTGGCTAGGGAATTTAGTTTAGTATCTATAATCTGCCCTTACTACATCTAAAATCAGAAATGAGTCAATTTGTAGCTTAGCTATATACAAATTCCTTTAGAGGCATCATATAATTGTTGGTCTGAAATAAGCATTACATTTATTACCTAAATGCTCTTAATCACTATAATAGATTTACTATCATGTAAGGAAGACTTTTTTAGTAATTCACAAGAGAGTTTATCATTTCAAAATATTTTTGCAATTTATTATTGGTCATCCTTTCCTACACAATTATTAGTACTAATCACATTTTACAGATTAGGAAATAATTTGGATATATACTAAAGTCTAAATAAAGTAGAATAGTTATGAGGATATTTTATAAAGATGGGATTTAGGAACTAGTTTACAAAGATGGGATTTGGGCATGTCCTTGGACTTGAATGAAATGCTGAGCTCTGTGTCAATAAAATGCGAACAGCTAGTAATCCATGGCATGCAACGGTATCACAGTCCAATTATCACCTATAATTTATGGTGATGAAATACCTTTGGAAAGAAGTACCTTGGGAGCCTAAGTGTTACCGCATTTGACCATTATGACTGTGTTAATGACTAAAAGAAGTTTGGTGTGGAATGGATTCTTCTGAATGAACTGGAACTTTTACAGAAGAAAATTGAGCACAGATTTTCAACTTTTAGTTGAATACATGGTCAGAGAACCTGAGACTTTCTATAGTAGCTTTAAAATAATCTCTTTTTTCTTGTAGCAACAGTACCATCATTATTGGAAATTAAACACAAAATTTAATTGTGAACATTAAAAAATTATAACATAAGTCGAATTCACAATGCCAAATCATGAAATTTGGGGCATTGACTGGAAGATACAGGACTCTCAGGCTTAGAGTGGAGGCACTGTCAGTAACAGCAGCTTGCATGTGAGAAGACTAGTCTTTCTCTGCTTGCAACTCTATTAGTTTGCTAAGGTTGTCATAACAAAGTACCACAGATTGTGTGGCTTTAACAACAAAAATGTATTTTCTTAGCATTCTGGAGGCTAGAGTCCAAGATCAAGGCTTCAGCAAGGTTTTACTTATTTTTTTTTCCTAAGGCCATTCTCTTTGCCTTGTAAATGGCCATCTTCCCCCTGTGACTTCACGTGTTTTTTCCTCTGTGCATGTCTGTGTCCTAATCTCTTCAATGCCAGTTGGTTTTGCTTCCCAAGGAAGGAATGTTTTCACCTGGGGAGCCACATGGTTCCATTGAATTAGAATTTCACTTGGATATTTTGGCTTCTCATTCCACTGAACTGCTAGAATGATTAATCTCAAATTACCAAAGAGTACAATTACTTTTTGTGAGTGTGTACAGACCAAGCAAGGAAGAAAATGTACAGAGTTGATTCTGTCTTAATTTCTGTAACTGGTCACAATATCATAGTTGATATTTATAAATTCCCTCTTCCATGACCCATTCCCTGTTTCTTTTGCCTTCCCTTCACCAGGACCTCAACTTGTCAAAATCCTTTACCTGGCTGGGTCATCCATATTTTTATTTGCAGTGGGTCTGAATCCTACCTTTTTTTGGTTGTTGGAGTTTTTCATTTAATTTTACTATCGGACATGAAAGTCCTAAGAAGTGCCCAGCCAGAGAACCCCTTAAATTGCAGACATGATCTCTTTGCCTTGTTGGATCATGTCAACACAATCACAATCAAGAAATTGAACACGTTCTATACCCCGGTATCCTCATATCTCTATAATTTCCCCCTCCCAGCCCTCTCTGTCTCCCCCTATGCTTACAGACCTAGGTAAACTCTGAATTTTATATAAAGTTGATCATACAGTATATACTTTTTTGGGGGGGGCGGGGAGCTGGCTTTTACTCAGCATAGTCATCTTACAATTCATCTATGTTGTTGAGTACATCAATGGTTCAGTCTTTTTTATTCCTAAGTAGTATTATAGTACACAGATATATAAAAATTTGTTTATCCATTCATGTATTGTTAAATATTTTCATTATTAACAGTTTTCAACAATTAAAATAGCCACTATGAACATTTATATCAACACTTTGTGCTTTGTGTGGACATATGCTTTTTTTTTTTCTCTTAGGTAAATACCTAAGAATGCAATAAGACTGGTTGTATGGTAGCTGTATGTCTAAATTTTAAGAAACTGCCAAACATTTAAAAATGTTGTACTAATATTTATTCCCACCACAAGTGTATGAGAGTTCTAGGTCCACATCCTCAGCATCACTTAGTATGACCAGTCTTTTTATATTTTTATTTTTAGTTAAATTTATTAGAGTGACATTGGTTAATAAAATTATGTAGGTTTCAAGTATATGATTCAATAATACGTCATATGTATATTGCATTGTGTGTTCACCACCCAAAGTTAAATTTCCTTTTGTCACCATGCATTTGACCTCCTTTACCCTTATTTACCTTCTCCCTTACCCTCTTCCTTCTGGTAATCACTAAACTGTTCTCTGTCCATTAGTCTCTGTTTGTTATGACCAGTCTTTTTAATTTTAGACATTGTGGTAGGTATGTGGAAATATCATTGTGGTTTTCATTTGCATTTACCTAATGATTAGCTAAATCATCATAGTCAAGATAATAAACATATCTATCACCTTAGAGAATTTCCTTTGCATGTGCTTGTCTGCTATTCATATATCTTCTTTGATAAAGGTGATTATTCAAATTTTTTGCCCATTTTTTTAAATTGGATTATTGATTTTTATTATTAATGAATTTTGCTTTTTGATTTGTATGTTCTGGATATAAGTCCTTTATCGGATATATAATTTGCAAATATTTTCTCTTAGTTTGTGGCTTTTATTTTCATTTTCATAATAGTATCTTTCGAAGAGTAGACGTCTTTAACTTTGATAAAGTCCAGTTTATCAGTTTTTTTCTTTTATGGACTATATTTTTATATCTAAGGAATCTTTGCCTAATCCAATGTCATAAGTATTTTTTCCTATGTTTTCTTCCAGAATCTTTATTATTTTAAGCTTTATGTTTTGGTTTATGATTCATTTTGTTTTAATACAATTATGTATATCTGGCATAAGGCATGAATCAAAGTTTATTTTTTGTATGTAGATATCAAAAAGTTCTAGGACTATTTGTTGGTAGATAACAGTTCTTTGTATTAAATTTTCTCTTTTCATATAACTTGTGGAGTTTTTGTTTCCTGACTGGACTTTGACTGACAAAACCTGGCTATCTCTTGAATTGTGATCTGGATTTCTAAAATATTTTAAATAATATTTTTATCCTGATTGTCACAGCCAACTGCATAAATAGTGTTCAAATGTGATCCTCAAAACAAATACATATGTAATAATATTCATCTTATTGTAAATAAATTAAAAAGTTCTGGTTACTCAATGCATGGAGATAAAATATTTTAGGAGAAAATGAGTGATTTCTCAGCTAGTGCTCCTGCATGTTAAACAATTGATTCTGAGCATATCCAAAGTTTTGGATTTGGATGGGTATTATATTAAATGTTAATTCAATACTTAAGTCAAATTTTAAAAATAAATGACTATCAATTAGTTTTTTAAAAATGTATCTCTGGGTTTTTGGGCTGAATGGATGAGTAATTTGGGTTAGATAAAATCAATCAACCAACCAACCAACAAATAAACAAATCCATATTATCAAAACAATGAAATCAGTGAAGTAAAGCATGTCCAAAATGAAGTGTTTTGTACCTTCATGGCAACTTAATTACTCATTCTATTATTTTTTTCTATTCAACTATTTTTAGGCCATAATATAGATAGAATGGTGATAATAGTCAAGACATAACAATTTGAAACTCCTTGAGGGTCTTAAGTTCCTTGTCATTAGAATCTTGACCCTTGAACCAGAGTTTGGTTTGGATCCTGGTAGGAAACAGAATATCTGGATTATAAAGCATAAACTTTGTACTTTTAAACCAGCTGTAGCCTGTGCATCCTCTTTTACAACAATCCCAGGTTTAGAGCATGTTGTGAATTAATGAGTATCTATATCGTTATGACCAGGTTTATTATTTAAAGAGAAAGACTACTTTTTTTTAAGGTAATGGTTTGAAAATACACATACCCTAAAAGTGATTCTTAAGTTTCAAATCCACATAAAATAAGCAATTGTACTGTTTCTTCTGTACCTTGTCTAAGCATTCATTTGCTGTTGTGCAATGAGGAAGAAAAAAAGGCTAGTAATATTGAGAGACTTTCTAATGAGGTCCAAAAGAGCCAGAATACATTTAAAATACTGAGAGAGAATTCTATACCCGTTTTTAGACCAAAGAATAAAGGAGGGGTTGGTTGATAAACTACTCAGAAATAGAAACCATGTTAAAGGTGATGTTTTGACTGTTAGGCTTTCTTCAGGCCTTAATACATTAAACTAACTTTTTTTAAAAAAAATTTCTTCTGCCCAAGGAAACCCTCAAAGACAGAATGCTGCCTTTAACCTTATTCTATATTCCACGGAGTGTTTTAAAGACTAGAAAAATATTGCTGGGGTAAAAATGATTGGGGCTCTGAAAGATCAGAAGAAATCTATCATTATTTTTTTTTTAATAAGCAGACACTGAGAACTTTATCCACAAAGTTATTCTGAATTCAGTGTTCTAGCCAGGGACTTTGTAGTAAATAAATAAGACTGACCTACAGTTCACTGTATTTTTGGATCTGAGTGTTACTTTCATTTAGATTGGTTTACCTGAAACTTTACCTTTCTTTCTATCATAATAATATTTATATTTTAGTTTTAGGTCAAATACTGAATTCAAAAATGATTTTAATTTGATAACTGAATTGATCAATATATTTACTTATGCATGCTCTTATAACAACTTAAAATATTAAATTATATGAAGATATTTTCTCAAAGTTATTAAAATCACTTTTGTTGTTTTCCTTATTGAATTTTGTGTATAGAGCTTTTTAAAAACGAGTTAACAGTTTAGAAAAAGTAAAAATGACAAATCAAAACATTAATTCCAAAAATTACCAGCAAGTTGGCCTTTATGACTTTTTATTTGTCTGGTGAGCAAACACACGTATTCTGAAAAAAAAAAAAGTTTATCTTAATAGATACAGCCAGATGTATGCAAGGATTGTGACATACACTGAGGACTACAGGACTGTGTTCTAAAAGTCTAGGTAGCTGCCCAAATCACCAACTGTGTTGGCCCATTGTGAATATTTAAAAAAAAAAAAAAAGGAACAAATATCTATATAGTGTAAGGAAAGAGAATTACAAAAGGGAGAGGCACTATTGATTATTATAAGCCAACTCTGAAACAAATGTTTTGCATAGATTATCTCATTTAATGATTACAATAACCTCATTAGGGATAAAGCAATTTACTTATTATCATACAGCTAGAAAGTGTCACATCCAGCACTGATGTGTTGCCTCTCAAAGCATGCTTTCTCTCCACTATACAGAGCTACCTCTTAAATATATATCAGATAATATTCATTCATTAATTTGGTGGAAAGCAACAACTTTATAACCAAATAGTATTCCATCTAATATTATGAAATATATTAAATGCCCATGAAAAGTTACATATTTTTAGTATTAAGTTTTATATATTTTATAAAAAATGTAGATTTTATACTATGTTTTTTAAAAGTTAGTAGTAGATATATTTTAAAAATTCAAATTTCTAAGCCTAATTTTGGCTTCATTTTTATAATTTTCAATGCTGATATTTTATAATATTGATGAACTTCAATTTAGCTTATATTTTTTTTTCTGGGAGAAAGTAGATTAATGTAGCCCAAATAATTAAGTAAAATAAGTTCTTACACAATAAAGAAGTTATTCAGAAACTGGATAGTCTGTTAAAACTTGCATATTATGATGGCAGTTATAGTCTCTTGTTAATTAACTTTTTATTTTCTTGAGTATTTAGTGAAGTTCTTTTTGAAAATGCCAAAGGAAATTATCATAATTTATGTTTTATTCACTAATAATAATAAACTAAGTCACAGTGGATGGATTCAAAGTCAAGTCAGATTTTCAAATGATTTTTAGTGATTCTAAAGACTGGAAATCTTGTGCTATTTTTCACTACCATAGTTTCTAAAGAGCAGCACAAAGTTCACATCTAGGATGTATGTCTTAGGAGTTCACTCTTTATGTCATCTATAGGAGATTTACTGATCAAATCTACCAAAAAATGGCAAATAGCTCTTACTACTTGGGTTTAGAGTACTTGCTAAGATTCATTATTTCAGCTCAGTTTCAGGACCTTCTATTAAGAATTTGTGGTCTACAAAAAACCTTCTGTAATCTCTCGGAGAACGTTCTTGCAATGAACATCTTGGAAGATAGATTAGTCTACTTGAACTGAATCTTCATGATGGGACCAAGGTGGAGAGGCATTTTTGTTTTCAGTGAAGTGTGATGATCAGATCATTAGATGTATTTTCAACTCTTCGAGTCAGAGCTAAATGACCAACACAAATGATTAATTAACATTCAAAACTTATCATCTGTCTGGTTTGACATACTACAAGTAATACTTGGAATAATTGTACTCAAATCTCTTCAGAGTTACAGCATTCTATTTTTGTGGTCATAGTCCATGGCTAAATGTGCTGTATATATATGTATGTGTATATGTGTGTTTATACACACACACACACACATATTTTACTTAAAGTGAACTGAAGTTTTGCTTGGAAAGTGTAAGAAATTTTCATAATGCCATCTAACTTTGGGACATTTTATTTTATTTTATTTTTTAACTTTGGAACATTTTAAAGAATTAAAAAAATAAAAGATCGGAATAAGTGACTTAGAACTACACTGATAATAAAAATTATAATGAATTGTTTCTAAATGATAAGTTCTGAGTATGATGATCCTGTTTCTATTCGTGATTCAATATACCATAAGACTGTAAATAATTACTGGAACATGATAATAAAGCTAACTTTATAAACCCCTTTTTTAAATGTTCTTTCTCGTGATAATGCTAGGGCAACTGTAATAGTATTTGCAGGAGAAGACAAAAATGTTTCTGTTAGTATGCTTAAATACTTTTTTAATTAGAAGAAAAATTCTTTTATTAAATTGATATTATTTAAAAAAAACTTCTGTACTGAATTTAGTATTGCCTTTATGAAATTAGTTTTTTGAAAAATGCAAATTTTCAATCATTTCTTCGACTACTGATATTTTTATAACTTGGTAAAAAAAGAGAAATATAATATGTAGCATGTACTAAATCACTTTATTTCCGAAATATTTATTTTCCTCCTTAGAAAATACTTTTGTTCATAATTATTAAACAAATATTGAATAGTTAACTAATAAATGTAGACTACTAGAGTTAAATTGGATTATTACCTGGATTGACCTCACGATTTAGTTCAAATAAGTTTCTGATTTTACAACCTATACTTGTTTTCTTTCCTGAAGAAGCAATCTTAGCTCTTCATATTCCTATTGACATTTTCAATGCATTTTTTAAAATTGAGAATTCCCATTTTTCTTTATGCCGTTGAGCAAAACAAGATTCATAATTAAAATTAAAGCCAAATATGGCTTGACCAAAAAAAGTACTTGTTTTCCAAAACAAAAACAAAAACAAACAAAACCTCAGTTTAGTAACTAACTACAATAATAAGACATTGTGACAAATGTCTGTTCCTCAAGACATGCTGCCTGTCCCCCTATCCCAGTCTTCAGTGACTGCATAAACTTGTGGAGGCCAGGTAGGAGTGGGATCGAGTATATTTTATTTAAGAGCAAATTAAGAAGGTCTAAACACTGAAGCAATGCTCTGAAGAATTGGCGAAGGCTTTTTGCATGAAGAAGCAGCAAGAAAAAAAATGAAATGCATAAAACTCTGCACAGCAGTTTTAGAGCTTCGATAGAATATAAAATGTCTTTAACCCCTTTGCTGTTCTTGCGAACGCCTGCAATTCAAGAATTTTATTATTCTGGGGCTAACGTATTTTAAACCTCAATAACTGAATGTTTCCTTTGGGATACCTTCAGGCAAACTATATATTGATTTTCTCAGAATGCACTGTATTTTTCAT
>NW_011888792.1:7372652-7442566 GCF_000151845.1 Pteropus vampyrus | reverse complement strand
AATGTCTGTTCCTCAAGACATGCTGCCTGTCCCCCTATCCCAGTCTTCAGTGACTGCATAAACTTGTGGAGGCCAGGTAGGAGTGGGATCGAGTATATTTTATTTAAGAGCAAATTAAGAAGGTCTAAACACTGAAGCAATGCTCTGAAGAATTGGCGAAGGCTTTTTGCATGAAGAAGCAGCAAGAAAAAAAAATGAAATGCATAAAACTCTGCACAGCAGTTTTAGAGCTTCGATAGAATATAAAATGTCTTTAACCCCTTTGCTGTTCTTGCGAACGCCTGCAATTCAAGAATTTTATTATTCTGGGGCTAACGTATTTTAAACCTCAATAACTGAATGTTTCCTTTGGGATACCTTCAGGCAAACTATATATTGATTTTCTCAGAATGCACTGTATTTTTCATTAGTACCAAGGTTTGGTGGATATCTAGTCATTTGTTCACCAAATTCCTCTGAAAATTAAAATGGACTACTCCATTTTGGCTGTGGTGTCTTCAAAGCATAAGCATTAATTTTTTTCTTTTAGACAGTACCAGCATGCACTATTTTGACATTCGTCTTTTCCATGGCATCTAATACTAAATTATTTCTTTGACTTGGTATACCATTTTCCTCTAAATACCGTTTTATAGTTGCCACTTGGGTTTGATGACACATTTGATATCACTAAGATCAAAATGTTTTTCTGATTTATATTTTTCAGCTATAAAGTTACAGATTTGCCTACTTCATGCAAATAAAATAAGATCTTATCTGATTATTCTTTCATTTGAATTACCCATGAAATTTAGTTATTTTATAAGGCAAATCATATTGACTTTGCTCAATATTTGTCGTTTTATTTGTTGGTACGAAATTCGTCTGTGACATAGGTAATGTGATTTTCACAGTTGGAAACAGAATTACTCAAGTAATTTTGGTGTACTTTCCAGTCTCCTCCTTTATGAACCACTTCTGTTTTCCTAAGTGAGGAGATCCCCAGCTTTTCTTCAAGCCAACACTGCTCACCAAGCCAGGGATGTACACCAGAGGTCATGTGTTAAAGAAAGCTTATTACTTATTTTGTCTTATACTTCCTGATACCCAGCAAAATGTGATTGTACTAGTAACCCTCAAAGATATGTAGTTGGAAGTAGTAGGTGGTACCTTTGGCGGGGTGGTCATACATTTAAATCACATGGTTTGCCAGCGAGTGAGAATACTGAGCCCCCTGAATCTATGTCACCATGGATTTGCGGTTCTTATTTAATTTTCATGACAACCGTCTGTAATAGGTGTGTATTAGTATACCAGTTTTACAAATTAGGAAATTGATGAAATTGTATGCTATGGTCTAATTGTTAATTCAGTGGTTCTAGTGGAACTGAGATGTATCCTTTGGAGAAGTCAAGCATATACTCTGATAGGAATAATTCGAGGAACCGAGGGAGGGCTCAATGTAGACATGGCTGTTTCATGTTTACTGTATGCATCCTCATTTTTCAATTTTTGAGTTCAAAATTTTGAAATTTTGAATGACCTCTATGAGTAGGGCATTATCCCAGGCATGGAGGATTCTACCTACGAAAGGCTCTTGCTTTTATAGAATTTACATCCAATCAAGAAGAAGGTGAGAGAGTCAATACAAAAGGAAACAAATAGATGAACAAGGTAATGGATAAAGGCTTTGAAAATACTAAGGCAGGATGATGTAAAAAGAAGGACTGCACTTACAATGGAATATTATGAGATTTTGGACCAAATGACCTTTTAAAAGAACTCATGTTGAGAAGAAGATATAAAATTCAACTTAAAATAACAGGAAAAAAATCTAGTTAATGAAATATTGAGCATTTCTGTGTATTAGACTCAGAGCTAGGTAGAGGCAGGTGTATGAATAAGACATGATCCTGACATTAGGGAGGTCCCTGTGAGGTAAAATGCAGGTTAAGACTATAATCTATCAGTCAGATGTGTAAAAAATCAACCAGACTCGAAAGTTATCCTCATGTCTGAAATTGCACTTAAATACATTCTCAATTACAAGTAGACTTCCCTGTCTAGTGTCCATTGTGTTTGATTGAAATCAAGTTTAAATTTAACCAAGTAAATTATACATAATGGATGTTTATTAACTATTGATTCATTTATTATTAGTTTTATTAACAACACCAGAATGACTCAATATATGCAATTTATATCAATGATTACCTGTGCTGTAATTATAATAGAATATGGTAATAATGCAAAATTTTGAATTCATATCTTCAAACTATTTCCACATATCCTGTTAGTTGCAATGGTATATATTTATATTTTCTGAATCTGTTTATTTTATTCTAAATTTTTATCTGAATTTTTAGAACTAATTAGTTTTAGGAAAATGTGGGTTGGCAAATTACCAGAGCCCCTTATTCCCCCCACTTTTTATTATTTAAAAATCAAAATAAATTTTATTATAAAGAAAATATAAATATTAGAGATTTATAGAATTAAAAGTAAAAAATCCTGATATGCTGCTCCTCCCTCTGTCCAAACCCATGAGAGAGGCAGTCACAAAATATACATAATTTGGTGTATATCCTGCAGATCTTTTTTCTATATCTCCCAACCCTATTATATATAGAGGGTTTGCTTAATTTTCGTTTATGTGAATAAATCATACTATACTGTGTCTTGCTTATCAGCCTATCATTAATACATTTTCAAATTAATACACATAGATTTACATTGTTCTCTTAGGATGGCAAGGAATTCCATAAAATCAATTTATCATGATGTACTATTTTTTGCTTTTTAAGGTTGTCTCTATTATAAAATATTCAACATTTGGACAAAAGTAGAGAATAAAATGATATAAACAATAAACACCTGTGTCTATAGCACACAGCTACATCATACATCTAACAAGATCACTATTGTTAGGAATATGTTATTACTAAATATTTGGTGTTATGAACAATGTTGCAATGAGTAACATCTTTGCACACATCATTATGCCCATGTGAAAGCTAGTTATGAAAGATCAATGTCTAGAAGGAGAATGGTTGGAACAAAGGGCATGTGCATTTGAAAATTTTAGAGACCTGGCAAAACTATTTCACAATGTGATTGTGCTTACATTCCCATCAACAATGGATGCAAGTGAGGTTCCTTAATTTGAACATGGTACACTTATAACGAAGAATGAAAAACAATAGGATTTTAACATGAAAGAGCAATTTTTAGAAAAATCAAATTAAACTCTTAAAATTATATTTTCAATCTCAGAACTACTAAATTTTTTTTTAACTTCATTATCTGTCAGTGCCTCAGGCTGGTGTCTGCTTGCTTATATGTTCAGATACACACACACACACACACACACACACACACACACACAGATAGAAGTATTTCTGCAAAAATGAAAAAAACTTGATTCCAAAGTTTTACTACCTATAGTTTGTATTTGCATACTATGTTTGCACCTATTATTGTGTTTCCACTGTCTGAAATATTTTTATGTGGTATTACCAGTCAATATAAAAGATCAATCAGATCCTTTCTTGATCTATTATAATTGGAATTATTCCAATACTGCCTTTTCACTTACGCAAACTGGTTGAAAAAAATTTTCCTTGGTCATAATTCCTTTTCCAAGAATTCTACTTTTAATTTCATTTACCAAATCACTTAGAAATGTTGATTTTTAAAAAATTTAGTTTCAAGTATATAGTACATTGGTTAGACATCTATATAGTTCATAAATGATCCCCCAATTACACCCTCCCTCCCCTGACCCTCTACGTAGCCAACATATTAATGCTAACTTCATTCCCTATGCCATGCTCCCCATCCCTGTGACCATCTATCAGCTACTAATTTGTACTTCTTTAGCCCTTCTCCCCATTCTTCTATCCACCCAAACCCACCTCCCTTCTGTCCGACATCAAACTGTCCACTATATTTGTGGGTCTGTTTTTGATCAGTTTGTTCTTTTTATTCCTTAGATTTCACACATAACTGAAATCATGTAGTGCTTATCTTTCTCTATCTGACTTAAATACTTCTAGGTCCATCAAAGCAATATCTTTTTCCAACCCCTTCCTTTTCATATGTAGGGCTTTTGCTTTCTTATCCTTTCAGCCACTCTATCTTTTGGTTGGAGCACTTAATTCTTTTCCATTTAAGGTACTTACTAATAGGAATGTAGTTGTTACCATTCTTTATTCCTAGTTTTTGATACATGTTTTTTCTTCTTCAAGAAGTCTCTCCAACATTTCCTTTAATACTGGCTTGGTGGTAATAAATTCCTTTAGCTTATTTTTGTCTTAAAAGCTCTTTATCTGTCCTTCAGCTCTAAATGATAGCTTTGCTGGATAAAATATTCTCGGTTGTATATCTTGAGTCTTCATCCTGTCGAATATTTTTTGCCAAGCCCTTCTGTCCTGCATAGTTTCTTTTGAGAAATCAGCTGCTAGTCTTATGGGTGTTCCCTTATAAGTAATTATTTATTTTTCTCTTGCTGCTTTTAATATTCTTTCTTTGTATTTAACCTTTGACATTTTAATTATGATGTGTCTTGGTGTGAGCCTCTTTGGATCCCTGATTTTTGGAATTCTCTGAGCTTCCTGGAATTTTATGTCCATTTCCTTCACCAGGTTGGGGAAGTTTTCCGTCATTATTTCTTCAAAAAGCTGTTCAACATCTTGATTTTCTTTTGTTATGCAAATCAGACAAATATTTGGAGCCTTAATAGTGTCCCATATCCTCCTTAAATTATTTTTATAGTCTTGGCATCTTTTTTCTTGCGATTCTGATTGAGTGTTCTGATTGGCTTTCCTGTCCTCTAGATAGGGCATTTGATCCTCTTCTTTATTCACTTTGTTTATTCCATTTAACATAATTCTTATCTCAGATACTGTGTTCTTCATTTCAGACTGGTTCCCTTTCATAATTTCCATTTTCATTTTTATGTTTTTTTATCTCTTTGTTGAAGTTCTCTACACTTCCCAAAAGTTCATTGAGCATCTTTATAACCAGTGTTTTGAACTCTGCATCTGTTAGATTACTTGACTCCATTCTATCTGGATCTCTGTTCTCTTCTCTTATATTGTTTCTGCTTCTTTGTCTTTCCATTTTGGCTGCCTTTCTGTGTCTGTTTCTTTGAACTAAGCAGAGCAACTAAGTCTCCTGGTCTTAATAGTATGGATTTGTGAAGTAGGTGTCCAGTGGTACAGTCACGAGAGGGGTTCAGCTGCAGGCCAAACTTAGCTCAAGCCTCTACCCCTCTGGGGCCACCTGTTAAGATTCAACAAGCAATCCATAGATGCTGTGCTATGGTTGCCTCAAAAGGCCACACCAGAAACCAAGGCCAGCTGCCTCCAGTGTGAGTCTAGGCACTGCTCAGCAAGGAGCACTAGACTTGCTGAGGCTATACTAGGATGTGGTTTGGGTGGAGCCGTGAGTTGGGGGAGGCGGGGTTTCAGGGAATCCTCTGGGTGGAGTGATCTCTGTTATCCAGTTTGATGACTTCATAGCTATGGCGGTGCTGTGTCCATGCACTGGGAGGGGGAAGGGCTCAACGGGGAACTATGGATACCACTGGCACTTCTGTATAGAGCGAGTCTTGCTTCTGCCCTCACTCCGACAATGTCTCCCTGTAAGTCCCTGGTGCCCCCTGCACACAGCCAAATCGGCACTGGTGCTCAGAGCGAGCAGGTCTGTCACTGCGAAAATCTGCTCCTGAACGCGGCCCCTTTATGAGGCGTCTGCCGCTGCTGCTGCCACAGCCTCCATCTCACTCAGCAGCTCGGGATTAGGAAGCTCCCCATCCTCACTCCATCCTACCTTCTGTTGTTGCAGGGTGCTTTCTTGGACTTCTTAGTTGTATGGCTTGTTCTTCTAGATCCTAGGCGATTTTTTCTTGCTGCTGCTCCTTGTTTCCATCACAATTTTGATTTGGTCTCCAGAGGGATGAACAGAACCTCTATCATCTACGTCAATTTTTTTTCTACCCTAGAATTCTTGAATTTAATCAGAGTTACAAATCTGTATTTCACACTCAGAAAATTAGATTAAAATTTCAATTAATTTTAAGATGAATTTTGCTTACTGAGGAATACACTGAAAATTAAGTACATATCACTCTTGTGTTATGTTAAGAAAAACATAAGACGAAACTAATTTTTTTACAAATTTTAGATAAAACCTTAGGAAACTTTTAAAATTAGTGGGGCCCTATTTATAGAGAACTTAATTTAAGACTCTTCTTGAATTATTTTCAAGAAAAATAAAAAGAATAAGAATTTATTAAATGGATTTCTGAGCTCAAATCAACAAACATTTACGAAGCTCTGCTGTGTGCATGGTGCTATGTTAGGTACTGTTGAATTTATCAATAGTTGAAACATTGTTCCCCACAATTAAAGAAGCTTACGCTTTAGTCAAAAGATAGACTTTGGCCTCTATACTAGGTTGATAATAGTTATACATTCTCTGTATTTTCCTAATAAGATAAAAAGTCATAAAGTTGATTGAATCGATGATTAATAATAGATGAAAATAATCTACTTATGTCTCCAGTCTCATACTTTATTTCCAGTGGAGAAGATGAAAAAATGAAATGATTATAAGTAGGCAGCTTTTTTTCAGGTAGTCAGAGGTCCAGGCTGAGATAAGTTGTTCACTAAATAACTCCCTAATGGATTTTAATACTTATGACTATGAAGAGAATGTGTTCAATGCTGAGGAAAAGCGTGGAAATGGAGATTATACGTATACTGGTGAGTTATCAGATAGATGATTGAATGAATCGTTATGAAATTTGGAATTTAAATTTGGAATTTATGATTTATAGTCTTTCATTGTTAAAGCAGGTGTATTCATCTTCACCTATTTACAGAAGTTGTGTGAGGATTAGTTTCAAAATAAAAACAGAAACAAAACAGGTCTTCAAAACCAGTGTTCTTTAGATAAACTTAAGTCCTTCAACTTCTGCAGTTGTAAATAGATTCAGTGATCTCAAAGTTAGAGAATAAGCATTTATGAATTAAACATACTTTAATTTATAAAAGCTTTATTTTTGTGAATTAAATGTTCCAAATACTGTTTGTAATAATATTAATATTTGCTAAAAGCATATAAAAAGAACAAAGAGAAACAGTCCAAGAGTAACTAAAACTTTCTCTAGAAACAGTTTGCCTGTACAATTCTGTTCTCTGAGTACTACATTCAATAAGAATGCACACACAGACATACTCGAATCATCTTTTTCTCATCCTGACTTTATGCCCTAAAATTAAACCATTAAGTCATTAGAATTAAACTATTCAAGGAATAAATATTTGTTTGGTCACAATGAAAGAATGGATGAATTCAAGTCAAATTCGTTGTTTAATTTCATTGTATTGACACTTGAACTAAATATTTTAAGGCTATGTGTCAGATCTAGTAAAAATTACTTTTTCTTTGTTGAAGTGGTTTAGTTCCGTTGTAAACTTGATGTAAAATGCCCTCAGTTATCTCTGTGAGCTTAAATTAACCTCAAATTAACCTTTATTATTATTTTAAATTATTTTTTTATGCTCACAAAATTACAGAAGGTGTTTGGCGATTTATCTTTCCTAGGACACTGAATTACATTCTGATCATCTGAGATAGTTACATGTTTGCTGTAAACAAGCATTTTTTTTCCTAGACAGATTATCACAACTCACTGTAGCAGCAGTTCTCCAGTATTTTATGTAAATATCTCCTGGGGAGCTTGTTAAGAATTCAGATTGCCAGGCCTCTTCTGTGTTTCTGATTCAGTAGGTCAGGGGTGAAGTTCAGAAATCTTTATTTTTCTCAGCCACTTCTTTCCATTCTGGTGCAAGAGATCATTCCAAGACTTGTACTCTAAGAATACTGTTAGAGGCCAAAATCTAAAATAGATTTAGCGCAAGATTTAAATAAAACAAATACTTTCTTTCCTGCTGTCTTTCATTACTTTTCACTACTCCAAACTTCCTATACAGGTTTCCCTAGCAACCTGTTTGCCTTCAAATCCACAATTAAACAATAAATTTGGTTTCTTCATAACAGTCTTTGTTTTTCCCATGGAAATATTACTTTATTCATTTTATGTTTCTCTAGTAAAACCTTTTCAGATGCATTGGTAGTTTTTATTGACTAGACCTAGGGCATTGCAGATTGAACTTCGCTTTCACATATCTTCTTAGCTTTTCTATCTTTGTAAGAAACAGATGAGGAATTCATAACGCTATTAATAACCATACTTTATAGAGAGACAGTTTTCAAAATGATTGTGGTTTTGAAGTGGGATGATATTGTTACCATGATAAGGGCTCTGGTTTGGTGGACATACCATTTTGGCTCTTCCCTTCTGAGTGTCTTTGTTTGGAGAGTGTAGTTGTCCATTCCTTCTTTAGTTTGAGGATGACTTTGAAAATTAAACATTCACTGTTCACTGCACAAATACTAATTCAATGTCCACTACATGAAAAGCATTTTCCTAGGCTCTAGGGACACAGCTGTGAGCACAATAGAACTGGCCCTTGTCCTCATGAAACTTTCAGTCTAAATTATGGCCTGAAGTAATTGGTAGCTTTATGAGGTTACTTGGTTGCTAAAGTGAACTTGAAGTCGAAAGGAACATTAGTGATATATGGTTGCTAAAGATTTTTAAAACTGGAAGAGACCTTAAAGATGATATATTTTAGTCTTACTTTAAAGCTGACAAAATTGAGATTAAGAGATGACTCCTCATTTTAAAATTCAGAATATTGACTTGGTCCCAACCTGCTCAACATTTCATATTCTTAGTTGGACTCTGTTTTCTATTCTATGTCTATATTTTTATTTCTCATATTTTTGTAACCCAAGGGAGGCGGCTTCCTTTGACCCAAGGCAATCCCTTACAGAGCAACACTTTGTGAGCTAGAATAGTCAGCACGCCAGACAGTTGAAGTTCTGTGCACAGTTGACCAGTAGTGGTGAGTGGGGCTAGTCAAATTGATTTCAGAGTATTTACAATTAAGAGCTTCAATGTTTTAATAAGACTTTTTTTGCTCCAATAACTACTGATGTTTTGTTTTATTTTTAACTTAATTTCTTTTATACACAGACAATTTGAATAGTGATGACTTTGTCAGCAAGTTCTCTGAAGTTTGTTCTCACAAATGGTGACACTAGATACCATGTAAGCATCTATCTTCCTTAGAGAAATTAGCAGTTATTGAGCTCTTATTGTTAAAAAGTTGTAAAGACTAAATAGACAGTATGTACAAGCAGCAAATAATAATAAAGATAATTAAGTCACTGGATTGGAAAAAGAAGAGAATCAGAAAATTTTGACAAGAATGTAGTAGAATTTTGTGCAAATAGAATAAGGACAGTAAGAAAAGCATTTAAAAAAGAAAGGAATCAAGGTAAGTGGAATTGCTAATGTTTAATTGTGTAAGGAGCAACATAACACTTAGGAGCTACTATAAATGCAACACAAATTCTTAAACATTGACAATATCCATTCATATCATAAATCTAAAGGTCAGTTAAGATATTAGCTACCAGAGAGTGATAGCTGCAAGACAGATAAAAATATTTAAAAGATGCTTCCCAAAACATCCTCAATAAGTCTCAGAATACTAGAGTAAGGACTAGCAAAATTCATTAGCTCCTTTCTATCACCAAGCACCATTTTGTGCCAACAGAGAAGGATGGCTATAAGTTAACTAACACTTGTAAAATATAATAAAATAAAAGAAACTATAACTAAAACTAGAAGTATCAAAAGCATTATTTTATTTTATAATAAAATAAAAGAAACTATAACTAAAACTAGAAGTATCAAAAGCATGATAAACTCTGATGAAATAAATAAAACCGTAGCATTTAGATTTATGCATTTTAGAATGTTAGAACTGGATATGGTCCCAGAGGTCAATTAGTTCAACTGTTTGTTTTTTATTTGAAGAGAGGGAGAAAGCAGGTCCAGAGATGTTGGATGACTTATTTTAGATTACTCGGCTAGTGATAAAGACTAGACTAAAAAGCTGATCAAAATATATCTAGTGTAAGCTCAGTGCTTGTCACTGTGAGCTATTAAAAAAGCAAATGTTTATGTCACCTTTCCTGACCTCATGGAGTCTGAAATCAAGCTTGACTTTTGTCAGGGCGAACATATGTGTTCATCTCAAGGTGACAATTCATGCCTCGAAAATTGAGGAAAAGGCAAACTGGGAGTGAGTGAAGTATGAAATTAACTATAGCCTCTAAATGTAAAAAGTATTCTTTACAAAGTCAATTCTCTTTGAACTGTGTATAGGAATAGAATTGAGTAACCAAAAGTGATGGAGATTGATGGATATATTTGGAATTTTGAATGTTTAAACTTCTTTTTTTTTAAATTCCTTACGGATTTTGGAACACAGAATCTACCCTAAACCAGTCACCCATACTGAAAATTTCAACTTAGCTCTTGGCTGAGAAATATAGTGACTTAGAGATGTCTTAATGCTGGTTCAAGGTCAGTGAATTTTTAAAGTGAGAATATGGGAGGAGAGAATATCTAACAATATACCTGAGGAAAGAGAAGAGACCTTTGGTTTTTGAAAGGAAAAGTCAGTAATTTACATGAAATTCTTCTGTATGAGAAAATTTTAAATGCTTTAAAAAATCTAGATTGGGAGGGGATTCATTTATTCATTTACAAATATTAATTAAGTCTAGGCATTTTTCTAGATGTCAAGAATACAGTAATGAACCAAAGAGACATAAATATCTTCCCTCAGTAAGCTTATATTTCAGTTGTGTTGAGAGACACAATGAACAAATAAAGAAGTTAAATATATAATATGCCAGATGGTAACAAGTGCTATGGAGTGTAGCAGATCAGGGCTTTGGGGTGGGATTCCTATTTTAAATAGTACATGAGGGAAGGCCTCACTGAGAAGATGTCATTTAAGGAAAATAAAAGGAGACGAGGAGGCAAGCTTCATAGCTCTTTGGGAAAACAGCATATCTGGAGGAGGAATGTTCCCAGGCAAAGGAAATGACAGGTGCAGAGAACCTGAAGTGGAAGCATGCTTAAAGTGTTTGAGGAGCAGGATACTTGAGGGGAGAGTAGAAGAAAATAACATCAGAGGAAAAATGAAGAATCACATCATGTAGTGCCTTGAGAGTTATTCGAGGACTTTGGTTTTTATTTGGATTGAGATGAGAAATCATTGAAGGGATTTGAGCAAGAGAGTGATGTGGTTTGGCCTGTACTTTAAAAAGAACACTTATAGGTGGTATGTTGAGAAGATCCTCTATTCTCTGATGGGTCAGAGATGGGAGACCAGTTAGGAGGCCGTTGCAATAACTTAAAAGGTGATGTGTCTTGAATCAAACTGATAGTGATTAAAATGGTGAGAAGAAGTCAGAGATTCTGTAAGTAGAGCTGAACCAATTTGTTAATGGATTAATAGAGAAAAGTGAGAAAAATAGAGATGCCCAGAATGACTTTTATGACTTTTACTCTAAACAGTTGTAAGGTTGGAGTTGCCATTTGCTGAAATGAGGGCATTGGGAGGAGTAGTTTGGGGAGGTGAAAGACTAGAAATTTGATTCCGAGCATGGTTAACTGCTTTTTGCTCATATAGTGATTTGTGATGTGCTGTGTGTGGCTATGTAAAAAAATCAGCAATCTTAGGAACTTGAAATAAATTAACTTCATATCAGTTTCAGCCAAAATACCCATCAGAAGCTTTTATTTTCTGATCTAGAATATGTAACAAAAGGTTTGGTAAACATTTCTTTACAATATTTAGTATTTACGTGTAAATTGAGAGATTTGTAGTTTATGTAAATCCAGATCATCTTTTTTTACCCAGAATGCCAAGAACAATTTTAAAATATACAGTTGTTAATGATAAGATAGGAATAACTGAATCAATTAAATATTAATGTGTTTAATGGCATTCGTTTTTATTGTATGACTTTAAAGCAAATCCCAGATAACATCTTTTCACTCATAAATACTTCTGTAAAAATGTTTCTCTCTGAAAAATATATTTTATCCATTTACTTATCTAGCTAGAGCTTTCAATTCCAATTATAATTGCAATATGCATATACTACCACATCAAGGCCTTATCTGTCTACTTGTAGGTGTAAGATCCTTAAAGCAACTCTTAAGAATTGCTCTAAACAAAGTGACACTAGCAAAGTTAAATAAAAATTCTTCAGTGAGATTATACTACACATATTAAAATAAAACATTTTGTTTTCCTCACGTAATCTTGTGTGAAATGTTTGATTTTTCTAGGAATATTTGTGTAAACATACACTACATACCTCTTTGGGAAAGTATAGCTACTGCGCATCTGCCTAAAATAATGCTTAGCCTATGTCTGCAAATGAATTAAACTAAAAATTTTCTAGAGAGATTAAATATATTTTGATGTTCTATTTAAGAAAGCAAGAGATTTTAAATGATCCAAAGAAAGTTTCTAAATCAGCGATATTTTGAAAATATTTAAGTGGAATGAACTTTTAGCCATTATGTAACTTTAGCACCTAAGAAATATTTTGCACAATAGATTGATTAATAAATATCTATCTCTCAACTGACCCCAAATTCAATTGCACAGATATCACATTTATAAAGCCTATAGTTGAAATTTATTTTAGCCAAGAATATTCCAAAAGATATTAAAAAGAGGGCATAGATTTCAGCTATTCTTCAAACTGATCTTTGTGGTACATCAAGGGTTTATTTTGGAAAGGACATCATAGGTGTACAGGTCTGGAAGTGCCCATAGTGTCCATCTGGTTCATCATGTCAGCCTAAGGATTATTAAAATTTCTAGATGCGAAACTAGTTATAATAGGCTGGTTTTCCAACTTGTGAACTCTGGAGAACCCTCCTAAAGGCAGAATCTCCTTTTCAAAGATATTGAAAATAAGGTTCCTCCTCATTTCACTTCTGTAGAGTCCCCAACAGTGGTGGTGTATTTTAAAGAGTCTCCTCACAATACTTTAAACCCTTAAAAGAGTTTAGAACTTAAACTTCAAATAATCTTCTCTTTGTCAAGGTCCTTTGGTGTTCTTCAAATAATAGTTCTTTGTTTAAAGAAAATCTGACTTAAACTTATGTATTAAGTGATTAAAGTAAAGGCTCATTATTATGTTTTCCCTGTTACTTCACCTCTGATCTTTCAACTATAACCTCTGCTTTTGATCCATTTCCAAAGTATTAAAATATAACCACTATAAAGAACTAGCCTTTTTAATAGCACAATCACCAACATGGCCCTTGGCTATTTCCGATTATTCAGGCCTTGTTCTTCAGTTTGGAGACTACCTAGCATTTTTTTTTGGTTCACTTCATGTAAGTAGTTACCTAATTTTCTCTTTTAAGGGACTCTTTCAGCATCCATCTTATTACATTGGATATTGAAATTATTAAAATATTTTAAAATTCTATTTTTTGCGACTATGCTTATAAAAGGAAATAAACAAAAAAATGAAAAAAAACTATGTTAAGGTAGACGATGATAGTTGATTATTTTCAGAATATTCTTGAATATCATTGCTATGTCAATGGTAACTAATACATACATATATGTGTAAATTACTACAACAGATTAAAAATATCAAATATCTTAAAACCTCTGACTTAATAATGATATTTTAAAAGCATACTTCATTGGTAATCTTGGGAACCAAATCATTATTCTGAAAACCAATCAATAAAGGTAAAGAGCCGAAAAAGAAACATTCTAGTTTTTAAATCTCAGAAATTAAAAATCTTTTATCATTTCCTATCAAATATTTAGAAAGTTCCCTTTCCACCATCCTCAGCATTCCAGATTCATTTTATATCTGCCAAGATTGTAATATCACCTATGCTGTGCTTCTAGGGTTTTACAAGATCAATTTGGAACATTTAGGGACTTATTAAGTAATATTCTTTTCAGTGATGTACTTCAATAAAAAATTAGTGGTACTATTTTTAAATGAAAGAATAAAATGATTTTCTTTAAAAGCTATGCATTAGTGGTTTAAAACGGGAGGGCCAAATGTGGGAGAGTGAGGATTTTACTTGTTTTCTGCCAGTGCCCACTAGACTCCCTAAAGGCCTTTTTCAGGGAGAAGCTTCGTGCCATCCCCTCCAAAAATCTCAAGAACTCCTTAGCTTCTAATGGAGCAATGCATTTTAGCTTAAGTTTATAACAATGCTGAGACATTAAATTAGTAGTTTTGGGTTCCACAATTCCTTGCCTCCAAGTAATTGCTCTGTATTTTTTTTACTTTTGTAGATGTGTGATAGTGAACACCTCCTTTCTCGGGGTCAAATTCACGTCATGATGAATCCTGATCCAGAACATTTCTCTGCCTTAATTTACTCAACTGCTGTACTTCTTCCTTATTGTTCTCTTTGCAGGCTTTGGCTCTTATCTCAACAAGAATTCTATGGCAAACTTTTTCCAGGGCACATGTCTTCTTCTAAAAGGAAAACACAAGCTTCTACTCTGCCTTTCTCCTGTCCTTGACTGTAAACACGTTCACTCACATTCACCAGGCATATTCACTTAAAATAGTCACTTCCGCAAACTTCCAGATGCAGCTAAAATGTTCCTGGCTTTAGGAAGTTTTCCTCAAACTCCTCAGATGGAATTGATGGCTTCATTCTCTTGTACAGTCATGGAACATGGTTTATAACTTTATTGTAGCATTTACTGTGTTCTCTAGTCACTTATTCACTTAATGGTGTAGATCTCACTAGATGTGAGCTTTTCAGTAGCAGAGGCCATGACTAAATTATCTTTTCCTCTAGCATAGTCCCAATCCTTGATAAATATTTAATAAACATTTGTTGAAAGACTAAAAGAATTGGTGAATGGATAAACAAAATGAATGGTGTTGTGTACTTTTGTTGTCTCTCTACCAATTTCTTCTTGTGCTTATGGCATTTTTCATCTCTTTGCTTTCATGATTACTATGTTTTCACATTTGTTAAGTGGATATGTGGTCTTCAATTTAAATAAGTAACACTACTTCTTAATTTCTTCTTAAATTCAACTTGAATAATCCATTCATTTTATGTTTGTCTATGCTGGAAAATCTCAACTGAATTGCTACAAAAACAAAAATTAGGGTTGGTCAAGAGAATGACCAAATCATTTGATATATTTTATTAGAACTTATCATTAACATAGGCATTCGATTTCTAATTTACTTGTAATCGATTTTCTTCCTTCTTAGTAGACATTGGTAATCAGAAGGAAAGCAGCAACCTCGTAA
This sequence comes from Pteropus vampyrus, assembly GCF_000151845.1. Taxonomy (NCBI): domain Eukaryota; kingdom Metazoa; phylum Chordata; class Mammalia; order Chiroptera; family Pteropodidae; genus Pteropus; species Pteropus vampyrus. The sequence continues at coordinate 7,427,314 of NW_011888792.1, read as the reverse complement.
GTAAGATAAATTTGAAAATGTTTTCCACCAACTTGATAGTAAGGAAGTCTGGAGCCAAATGATATTTGTATTTTGGCAATTTCATCTTTACTCTGTTTCTCTCTGCCTACTGCTCTGGCCATGCTTTACCTCGTTCTCCTTTTCTCTTTCTTCTCACTTAACCCATTTCCCGTTTAGAAAAAAAATGCAGCTCGCTGTCAGCGTTAATTTAATTTTACATAAACATGCTCTTTGAGGCTGAAGCAAATCTGACTGGTTTTCAATGTGAAAATAAAATATAAAAACTGTTCTTAGAGTTATTTCTAAACAAAACTTGTCTCTAAGCCTAATATAACAGAAATGTATACGTAAATCACATTCGTTCAATGAATCTTTGGCTATCAACTATTCAAGAATGATGTTAACATTATGCATAGAGGAATGCTATGTTTTCTAGGATTTACATTCCAGCAATTGCGAATTACCATATTTTGTAATGGAAATACCACTAGTAAAAACAGAATGTTGTAAATAGAATGATGTCATTTTTTTCCTCCAAAGACTATTAATATACTAGAGCGATGAGAAAATAATAATAAAAGCGAGATATTTCATGACAAACTTTGGAGGTAAGGTTAGGACTGTAATCCACGAGTTATCTCGAGGTAAACATTGCAGCCACAAGCACAGCTGGCTAGTGTTCACTGGCAAACGGGAAATGAGTTAAAAGAGTTTTAGCTTAGTGGATAGTGTGGGTTAGAAGGTCTCCTCAATTATGTGAGTCATAGTATCCTCACCTTTAAAGAGGAGTAGTAGATATAGATGTTTATGAAGATCAAATGCGTAATGCATACAAAAATTCTCTGTGAACTCTAAGCAGTTATATAAACATGAGGATTATTATTTTTCATTTATTAGAGACATCACTTGTAGCACTGTAATTCAGGACTTCTGGTGTCTGTGTCTTTCAAGATGACAAATAAGTAATGCATTAATCCAATCTTGTTATAATTGGGATGTGCTTTGGGGCATTTTAGCAACAGCCATTTGAAGAGGATAGCTCTGTCTCTGTTGTCTAATCCTGAAGTGCCATGCTCACAGCTGGGCTTGGTGGGCAGGGAAGGACTAGCAGTGAGGGCACAGGGAGAGATCAGGCAGGAAGCTACATAACACTTCTCTACCTGGAAGTTGTCCTATGATCAAAGGACTGAGAAGGTAATTAGTTTTCTTTTTAAAATATTAATATACACAGATTAAAAAGAAGATTTATGTTATAAACTGAGTTATTTAAAAACATAAACCATCAGATTAGGAAAACATCCAAATTAACAGAAGGGTGCTTTTACCTTTACATGGCATTAATAGTATTCCAAAACAGTACATCTGAAGAAAGATATATATTACCTTTCAAGACTGTTCATGAAAAGTCAAGACTGAAATCTAATATACTAAGTGGTTTGTCTACTAGAGTGTACACTGTGCTGTCTTCACTCACAGAGGAGAAAGTATATGATTAAAAAAAGATATTAGAGACCTATGATGCACACACAGATACACATATACACACACACATATATAATGTGTCTGTTAAATAATATGAAGATGAATGGAATTTTATGTTACTTAACTTTCTCTTCTATGGTCTTCCAGATGATCATAAGTATTTATGTGCTGTAAAGTCCATAATGCTTTCAATGTTAATTTTTAAAACAAATATTTTGGAAATGGCTAATTTGAGGAGATTACAGCATATCATGAAAAAAACCCACATTCATTAAATCTCAGTATACTAATTAGTTCCAGAGAAGTGAAATAGCAAGATGTTATGGGCGATAAGTACAAATAGAGAATCAGGGAACCCTGATTCTCAGACTCTGCTATTTTCTCAAGTAATAGTTTTCTTTCTCTTTCTTCCTTCCTTTCTTCCTTCCTTCCTTCCTTCCTTCTTTCCTTCCTTCCTTCCTTCCTTCCTTCCTTCCTTCCTTCCTTCCTTCCTTCCTTCCTTCCTTCCTTCCTTCCTTCCTTCCTTCCTTCCTTCTCTCTCTCTCTCTCTCTCTCTCTCTCTCTCTCTCTTCCTTCCTTTCTTTCTTTCTTTCTTTCTAACTACAGAAATGTCCTCCTAGCTAGTTCATGAATACTGTGTCAGGTTTTCCAATACGTTTATTTTAGCTTTGTCCTCCTCAAAAAATGAGTATGGTTTGGAAAAATTAAAAGAAAGTGGAAAAGTTGGATGAATCACTTGAATACACTTCCTACCTCCTAAATGAGATCTGGGAAAATTTGTTTATTCCAATGTTGTCATTCTTTAATTTTATTGCATTATAGTTCATTGCTTTGGTAAACCATTTTGCTCTAGACTCTAACTCTCAAATGATGAATGGTCAGCAATTATTCATCAGTTTATTATTCATTTTTTTATCCTGAGCATTTTGCTTGATGCATACTAGGTGCTCCACAAATGGTTTTTAAATGAATGAATAATGATATTTCATATCTTTGAAGCAATTTCATACACATTGTGTCAGTTCTTCTTACTGCATTCTGCATGTGTGATTATCATCTCTCTTTTGAAATGGTAAAATTAATTTTGTGTTTCATCCAGGGTATACTGCTCTGGATTTGAGAGCTCAAACTAAAACCAGGTCAAATTAAACTTGTCTATCCTGTTCACGTTGGTAGCCCCAGGGCCTAGAACTGTGCTTGGATTATGGGATAACTTGTGTTTGCCACTTGCCCACCACACTTTAGAAATATTAACTTACTTAATTTTTGTCAGTTCTATGAGGCAGGCACAATTAAGACCTGCATTTACAGGTGAGGAAAATGATGTGCTAAGTTAGCTCATTAAGTCTTTTCTCTAAACTAACAAGTGGAAATGTTTTAGAGCAGTACTTCTTCAAGTCTGTACCCATCTGAATCACACAGGGCCTTGTGAAAACAGAGGTAACTTTGTGCCTACCTCAGTGTTTCTGATTTAGCAGATCTGGGATGAGGCCCAAGAATTTTCATTTCCCAGTTGCCAGACGATGCTGAGGCTACTGGTCTAAGAACCACCCTTTGAGAATCAATGCAGTAGCCTTTACAGACTTTCATATTATCTATTTTAATACTTACAATCCCATAATCAATTATTTTGCCTTCCTTAGATGAGGAAACTGAGACACAGTGAGAAGAAGGACAGCTTGGACTGAAGTCTGGCTCTAGATCAGTGCTCTTGGCATTGCCCTACAAGGCCTCTACATGGTACTGAATTTTTAAAACTACTGCTCAAGTAAATAAATTGTGAAGACTTCATGGATTTGGCAGATAAACAAAGGAATCCCATGGGAACAGAGGGAAGTTACATCTTCTACTCTGTTTCAAGTAGCCAAGACAAGTTGGCTTGATCGAAATTTATTTTCTTTCTAATTTAGACCAGTCATAAATATGATTCAACCACTTACCCTTTTTGTTTAATACAACCAGAGGTATATGATAGCATTTTAAGTGTTAAAGAACCTTTCTTGCAAAATGAAAGGAGAAATTCAAGAGTATTTATTCAAAGTTGTAATATTTTAATATTTATTCCTTTCTTTTACAAGGCATTCATTCTAAAAAAGGTTTTTTTTTTTAAGTCTTACACACAACTTTCACTAGAATTTCTGAAATACTTGAATTTTTTTTAGATAGAAACTCTACTACATACCAGAGATTTGAAGCTACAAAACTTTGTTTTCTTCAGCTTCTTTAAGACATTAACATTCCAGTGCCATATTCTTATGACAAAGACTAATAAGAAGAGAAAATGGCACACCCTGGATCTATTTCAGTGATAAAGATAGGAGTGGGAAACGGTAAAAATCTACCTTGTTCTCATTACTACAGTTCTAAAACTGTCATCAATTATAATCACTCACCACATCCCTAATGGCAGACTTTGTTGATAACTCCACTCAAACACAAACTCAGTCTCCTTTAATCCAGTACATATGTGAAATATATATGGAAATATATTGATAGTACTTACATTGATGGCATTCTCTTTACTTATAAAAGCATGTGCTGAAAAAGAAGTTGTGTCAGCACATAATAGTGAGGTTTCTATAAGACAGTTATTTCTGTTTTATTACCCATCATTTTATAGGCAAAATAGAAAATGTTCCAAACATTTACCATGAGCGATATTTCATAGTCATAGATATCTATGCAGAATTTTTCTTTTGTGTTTGCTCAATGTGCAAAAATGTCTTCCTGACTCTTCACTTATGATCCCATGTTTATTTTTGTTCAGTTTGACTTGACTTTTTTTTCTTTCCTTTTTTAATTCCTTTTCCCTTTTCCTCCTTCCATCTCTCCTCCATCTCTTCTTTTAGCAAATAATTATTGGGCCCACGATGTTCTAGATTTGAAAAGTAAGATACCTATAGTCATATTGGAGAAGAAAACATAAACATATAAAAAAGTTCCATGTTTCAAGGTGTTACATGATATGATGAAGAAGCAAGAAAACAGTACAATACACAGAAGGTGCAATAAGCATTCAGTGGAAATAGAGATATCTATTTCAGTGGTGTTTTTGAGGATGGCTTCAGAAAAAAACATTTCCTTTAATTTATTGCTGTATAGTAACCACCTCAAAATGTGGTGGCTTGAAACAATAACAGCTCATTGTTTGTCTTAATTGTACTATGTGGGCTGAGCTCTGCTGTTTTCGACTTCGCCTGGTGTCTGCTGCTGTTGGAATGTGCAAGATGGCTTCTTCACTTGTATGTCTGGTACCACATCTAGATGGTTGGAACGGGTGGAGCTTACTGGGCATCTCTTTTAATGAGATCTCCCTAGTAGTGTAGCTGAACCTCTTTCCATGGTGGTGCAAAGCTCCAAGAGAGAGCATTTCAAGAATATAAGCCCCAGTGCGCAAGTACTTAAAGACTTTATTTGCTTTCCACTTCTTAATAATGTCTCATTGGCCAAAGCAATTCAGTGTGTAAGGCAATGAATACTGGGTGGCTAATGAATACTTGGTTCTTTGGGGCCACCAATCCAAAAAAAGCACTTGGAGGAGCTGACTACATGTGGGGTGTGAAGAAAGAAAAGAAGTCTCATATGGAGAATTTAAACTTGAATAATTAGAAAAATTGAGGATTAGAAAACTTCATTAGAAAATAAGTTATATGAAGGAATCAATTTTAGATATGGTAAGTCTGAGATGATGAAAATGTCCACTAGGCAGAGAAAATTGATTAGAATAAAGACATGGGCTGAGGGCTGAAGTTCTAAACTCTAGAGTCATATGAAGAAAAGAAATAGTTAAGGCTGTGTGATGGTGAGTTCTGAGAAAGATGGAAGTTGTATCAATGAACTTTGAGCTATGCTTCTAGTTAGATACTGCATATTCCTTGCATATCGTGAAAATACTAGAATATTTATATTTCTGGTTGAATTTGACTCCCATTTGTACACATCTGGGAATAGAATCTAACTGAGAAGTTATTTAGTTTTATTTTAGTGACTTTTACTGTGCAGAGCCTCCAGTGCTTTAAGTTATTGACTTAAAATATGTATTAATAATAATTAATATCTATAAGACCTTATGATTCTCAAATAAGTGGAATCATTACATAAAAACTAAAGTTAATGATATAGCTTGACAGAATTAAGCTTTTGTTTATTAACTGTATTAATCAATTATATTAATTAGGCTTTATTAATCTGCTATCCTGCTTTTGAAAACTAACAAAATGTATAAAAGCTTGGTTTGAATCGTGAATTAATTTTCTACTTATAAGATGGACTTGATACTAAGGTTAGATCAACGCAATGGCAAGAGATTAAAAATATACAGAAATATTTTCTTGGTGTCCTCTGACAAAGTAAAGTCAATTTTCAGAGTCAATTAATAGTTTTTAAAGAACCTGTTGTATGCATAAATGAGAACTGTGATCAGAGCCCCCTGAGGAAGTTTTAGGAAGGTTTTGTATTTATGTACTATATCTTGTTTTGCTGAGCTATCCAGGCAAGACTTAAGTAGTGTATAGAGTTAATATGATTATCAGACCCAAACAACTGTGGGTAGGTCGTGAAGCCCCTTCACACTTCACCTAGAGGGAATGAGATACAGCACAGAAGCATATGGAATATCGTCTTTTTTTTTTTTTTTTTTTTTTAAACTCACCCTCTGTTTTTAGAGAGAAATGTGGATGCTAAGAATTTGGTCAAAATTAAGATTGCATATTTGAGTTGTTTCATGGTATCACTGATTTCTCTTTTCTCTCTCACTTTTAAATCATTTTGGATTTATCGTATGGAAAACAACTATACATAGTTGTTTATCTGCAAGATAATAATGAGAATGATAGAAAATGTTGACATTTTATATGTCTTAACTGTGTAACAATTTTATTAAGTATGCTACTTGATTCTCTCCACTTTGCAAAAATTTCATGGTAATGTAGACTGCGTTATATAAGGCATGTTTTCCTTAATGTGCTACTTTGTAACCTAATAAAAATAGGTAACGTATCGAGATCCGGCTTTGTCCTAAGTGCTTTACATGTGTTATTTTATTTGAGTTAGGTACTATTATTCTTAATTTGAAGACTAGGAAACTGAGACACAGAAGGGTTATATAACCTGTTCAAGGTAACACAGCTAGTTGGTGGCAGAGTAGGGTATAAACATGCATCTCTGACTTTATAGTCAGAGCTTTTAATTACTATCCAGCCATCAGACATTTTATGATCTTTCTCCTACCATGTTGCAATTTATTTATTTTCAACTTTTAAAAATCTTGAACAGTGAAACTGAGGACAAATGGGCCAGTGAAGAAAGGGCATTCATTTATAATATTTCTTTGTTATCCTCTCATTATTTCCTGAGGGGCCATATCTATAATCAGGTAATTGTTAGTGTTAATAAACACATAGGCTTTCCTACATGTCAATATTGTTTGAAGTGTATTTTGTGTTTTAGCTCATTTAATTCTAATAACAACTCTGAGATAGGCATTCTTATTATCTCTCTTTTACAAATAAGAACACTGAACACAGAGAGGTTAAGTAACATGGTCAAGGTTATACAGCTATTAAGTGGCAGATTCAAGGTTCAGATTCAGTCATTCTAACCCCAGAGTCCATGTATTTAACCACTACACATACTGCTTCTTTAGTTTTAATTTGTTTTCTTAAAAGCTACATTTTTTCTATATAATAATTTTTAATGACAACTAGTTAAATAATCAAAATTAGTTTTGCCTTTATAAAGGCTAAGATGTATTTCATTCTTCTCTCCTCAATTTTTTTTAAAAGCTAGGATTGTTTGGACTGGGATAATAAAGTTATCCTTTTTATTAAATAATAATTTATGGTTTATCTTACTCCTTATAGCTTCCTTTGCTTATTGTCTGTTTATTTAATCAAATATTTAATCATACTTGGGACAAAGATACATGTGTCCTCACTCACTGAAGGCACAGAAGAAAGTTTGAATTTGGCCTAAATATTGTTGAACTAGAATCCACTCCCAATGCCATTTGAAAACAAAACTAAAATTGGAATATTCCATAGGTATCCCTTACTCTATGCATATTATTTTGTGCTTGAGGGTTTCTGTAAGGATGAAAAGAAACTTTCCTTGTAAAACTGTTTAGTATTCAACAGATGAATCTATTTATAGCAGCCCACTTCTTTTTTTTTTTTTAATACCATTTAAAACTGTGTTTTAGAGAGAAGATAGCTTATTGACTTACCTTCTAGAAAACAATTACCGAAATGATCATTGGGAATAATTCTAGAAATTATTTTTTAAAAATAATTTCTGCAAAACAGCTGAAAGGGAGAGAATGCTCATGGTACATGTTCAGGTAACTAAGTCAATGGTGACTGCCCAAGCAAAGGGCCAATGCCTGAAGCCCAGAAAATCAGAGACTGGGCAGGTCTGGAGATAGGAACATGGTAAACCCTAATATTTTAAAGGAAATTTTGGTCAATGGGGCAAGAAGTAATAACTAAATTTCTGACTTCTCTCATGGCCTCCAGTGACAAATAATTTTTAATGAGGGGAGTTTTCCTTAGTATTAAAATAGAAAGGAAATAAAGTTTTCAAGTGAGTTAGACCATGAAGTTTACGCTTATGCTCTACTACTGGATTGTCTCCTTCTTATTTATTAAATTACTTAGATTAGGAAATCTCTCAGTTTTCAAAATTAATTCTTATAATTTAATTTTAGTTATCAGCAAAATGGAGATCTAGGTGTAAAATTTCATATTAAAATCACCATAACATTCTTGAAATCCATAAGATCTGAAAATATAGTGGGATGTGATGCATCATGGAGAATATATGTTTATGATTATAAAATTTCCTTCAGCCTTTAAATAAATTGGAACTTTCAAAAAACTTTTAATGCGAAAATCACTTTCATTCATTATTTCTTTGGCTTTAGCATTTTAAATGATTTTCATTTGAAAACTATTTAGAATTAAGTATATAGAATAACTGACAGCATGTACATAGTGACTAGATATAGCATTCTAATAATTTGCAGAGTGAGAAAGTAATTACATATATTATATTGGATTTATTTTCTCATTTTAAGAGGGGCTATAATACATACAGCTTTAATTTATCATGACTTTGAAAATTCTTTGGGATTTTTGTTATACATGAACTAATGAATAACTAAATATCTTTTAGTCATAGTCTTTTCATTCAGTGAATTCAGAGTTTAGGCAACTTTCTGTGTAGGAATATGAATCATGTAGAAGAAAGGTCTTTTGCTAGCTACTTGTATCCCTATAGTGATAGTAGGTATTAAACTGAAGCTAGAAGGAAATTCCTTACTTTCATATGATCTTCAAATAATTTTAAATCCACTAAATTCTTTTTGAGCTTGAATTTCACGTGTTCCAATAACCTTAGGCTCTTCTTTGAATCTTGTTATCATAGGATATGTGATTTTAGAAGTGTTTTTATTTAAGTCATAAAATAAAATGTACCCCTGCTATAGCATGGATATTGCATACCTTTTGATTAAACATGAGCCAATCTTCTCTCGTCTAACACCATTGTTAGAATGGAGTTCCCACGCAATCACAAAAGCTGAGAGCTATATATTATATGAGGTCTGTTACTGTTACCACAATGGAGGAAATGGCTTACTCTTTCAAAGTGGATTCCAAGAGAGTGAGACCTATTAGGTCCCATCAACTCAAAACTAATGATTAATGACAGACTTAAAGATTAGTGATAGACATGAATTGTAGCCTGTGCCTGTACTAAAGTACAAAGTCAAGTAAGTTATTTGGAGACATTACAAGTGCTTTTTCCCCCTGAGTTAATGACTCTATTCTCCACTTAGGTTAGTTGGTATATCAGTTCAGTGTACATGTGATCTTGTTTCATTATAAAAATTTATAGTAATATTGCTGCAGTACTAATTAATCTATTTTACTAGGATGACTCCAAAGGGTTAGAGGATTGTATTTAAATATATTAACTTATTAACCTATTTATTCTCTTATTCATTAATTGAACAAAATTTTGTTTCTCTCCTAGTATGTGTTATGCAGGCCCTGTGTTAGTCCCTAAAACACATTGGTAAGTGGGGAAAACAAACAAACAAACAAACAAACAAACAAACAGGTATGCTCCTTGTTCTCATGAAGGTTTAGACAAGTGGAGGAAGCAGGTATTAAACACATCACCATACTAATGAAAGTACTGTATAATTACAAACAGATATATTATTTTATGAAAAGCAACTCAGTACTTGTTATAACAAAGCAACCAGGTTTTGACTGCGCATGAAGTAGGGGTGAAGAAAGGCTCTGCTGAAGTTTGAGTAGGGTGGGTATGAGGGAGCTTTCTTTTGAGATAAGAAAAAACATTTGCAACCACCACAAGTGGGGGGAAGGTGGCGAACTGCAAGAAGGCCAGTGTTGCAGGTGTTCAGACAATAAAAGAGTGAGAAGCACAAGATCAGTCAGGGGCCAAAAACACCACTCAGGGACTTTTCAACCATTTAATAACTTTGATCTTTATCCCAAGAGCAAGTGGAAATTGTTACAGTGTTTTAAGAAAGGGAGTGTAGTGAGTTTAACTGTAGGTCCTATTAAAATATGTCCAAGATTTAATCCCTGGAAGCTGTGAAAGTAAACTTATTTGAAAAAGGGGTTTTGTAAGGTAAGGCTCTTAAGATAGGGTCATCCTGGATTATCCCAGTAAGTCTTAAAACCAATGACATGTCCTTACAGAGACAAAAGAGAAGAAAAAGCACAAAGGAGAGGGCCATGTGAAGATGGAGGCAGAAACTGAAGTAAGAATCTGCAAGCCAAGGAGTGTTGCCAGTCATCAGAAGCTTGGAAGAGCAAGGAACAGATTCTCTCTTAGAGCCTCTGGAGGAAGCACAGCCCTGTGGACATCTTAATTTCAAACTGTGGCCTCTAGAACTGTGAGAAAATAAATTTCTGTTGTTTTGAGCCACCAAATTCATAATGATTGCTTATGACAGTCCTAGAAAGCTAACATGGGATTGGTGACCTGGTCTGATTCTTACTTTGTCATGGACACTTCAGCTGCAATGTGTAGAGCCTTAATTCAAGTCAAGTCAGAGAATACTGGGGTGGAACAGGGAGTTTCACTTTATTTGAAGCAAGGATTGATGGTAACTTGCTTGCCCCAGGGAGATGATCGTGGAAGTAGATTGAAGAACTACTTAGGAAGTAAAGTTGAGAGGAGTTAGTGATGGACTATTTACCAAGGTAAAGGAGAGAGACGGGCGTCAGTTTTAAGATACAGCTTTTGTTTTTGGCAGAAAAAAATAGTATTTTATTCACTTAAGGACTATTTATTGACTACTATGCATCAGACACTAGCATAAATTCCAGTGACAATGTGAATAAGACAGATAGGATTGTGCCTTTTCAGAGATTATAGTTAGCAAGGAAATGAGGACAAATTGTAGTTCATGAATGTACACGTGCATGTAATTCATGATTATGTAAATAGAAAAAGTTGGTAATGAGAACATCAGCTTATTTTACATTGGACCAAAAGTAGTCATTATACTGTACTTATGCCAGACACAACTGACCAGGAAGATGTCATGGAACAAAGGAGATACCCTTTAATGTAATAACTTTTTAAAAATGTAGTCCCCAACACAATCTTCTCATGTGAAGATGAAACAGGATGAAACACTTTCAATTGGGTGTCCTGATAATCTTGTTATAGCTAGACAAAATACCAATTATTATTTTTTCCTGTTTAGATGAGAGGATTAAAGAAAATGATTCCTTAAGTTCTCTTTTATGTCAAAAAAATTTTTTTTTGATTCCATGTTATGAAATTCAATGTCAACATTCTATCTTTAGAAAGAATTTATTAAGTATAATATAAGGATAGGCAATAATTTATAAACAGATCTTAATTTCAAGAAGGTGTGAATTGTGATGTACTTCATAGATGGCTCTGGATCATAGAAAAATTTTCCCCTGGGATGTTGTCATTCCATAAATTGAGGATTCCAATGTATTCCTTTTTTTTTTTTTGGTTAGACATCTATATTGTTCATAAAACGATTCTCTCAATTGTTCGCTCCCTCCCCTTGCCCTCCATTTAGCCATCATATTAATGCTAACTGCATTCCCTGTGCCGTGCTCCCCATCCTCGTGCCCAGCTATCAACTACTAATTTGTACTTCTTTAATCCTTCATCCCATTCTCCCAGCCTCCAACCCTGCTCCCCTCTGTCACCAAATTGTCCACTATATTTGTGTCTGTTTTTGATTTGTTCGTTCTTTTTGTTCCTTAGATTCCACATATAAAGGAAATCATATGGTATTTACCTTTCTCTATCTGACTTATTTCACTCAGCATAATAACCTCTAGGTCCAACCATGTCGTTGCAAATGGTAGGATTTCATTTTTTTAATCGCTGAGTAATATTCCATTGTATATATAACCATAATTTCTTTATCCAATTGTCTGTTGATGGGCATTTAGGTTGCTTCCATATCTTGGCTATTGTAAATTGTGCTGCCATGAATATTGGAGTGCATAGATCTTTATGAATTATTGTTTTGGTTTTCTTTGGATAAATACCCAGAAGTGCAATTGCTGGGTCAAAAGGTAGATCCATTTTTAATTTTTTGAGAAACCTCCAGATTGTTTTCCATATGGCTGTATCAATTTGCAATCCCACCAATAATGTATGAGGGTTCCCTTTTCTCCGTATCCTTGCCAACACTTGCTGTTTTTTGATTTATTGATGATAGCCATTCTGACAGGTGTAATATTTCATTGTGGTTTTAATTTGCATTTCTCTGATGATTAGTGACCTTGAGCATCTTTTCATATATCTGTTAGCCATCTGTATTTCCTCTTTGGAGAAGTATCTGTTCAGGTCTACTGCCCATTTTTTAATTGGACTGTTTGTTTTTTTGCTGTTGAGTTGTATAAGTTCTTTATATATTTTGGATATTGACCCCTTATCAGATGTATCATTAGTGAATATCTTCTCCCAGTCGATTGTCTTTTTGTTTTGTTAATGGTTTCCTTTGCTGTACAAAAACTTTTTAATTTAATGTAGTCCCATTTGTTTATTTTTTCTTTTTTTTCCCTTGCCCAAGGAGATATATCTGAAAAGAAATTCCTGTTAGTAATATCAGAGAGCTTACTGCCTATGTTTTCTTCTTAATTTTTATGGTTTCGAGTCTTAATTCCAATGTATCTTTGATCATCACTATAGATTTTGTGTATTGTTTATACTCAAATGGCTGTATTAACATTTTTGAGAAAAGAGATTTGTGAACACTAAATTTCAATTTTGGGGATCTGAGTCTAGTTTTGGGTGTCATATCATATGACTTTTAGTTCTAGTCCATCTGTTGCTGGTTAGGTAGCTTTCAATTGGCTCTCTAGCTTAAGCTAAATTTTAAAATTATGTTTGATGTAGTACCATTTGTCTATTTTTTTCTTTTGTTGCTCATGCTTTTAGTATTATATCCATGAAATCACTGGCAAGGTCAATGTCCTTAAACTTTCCCCTAGGTTTTCTTCTAGGACTTTTAGTTTTAGATCTTATATTCAAGAATTTAATCCATTTTGACTTATGTTTGTGTATGGTGTAAGAAAAGGGTCCAATTTCATTCTTTTGCATGTAGATATCCAGTTTTCCCCACACCATTTGTTGAAGAGACTGTCCTTTCCCCATTGTGTGTTGTTGGCTCCTTTGTCAGAGATCAGTTGACTGTATATGTGTGTATTAATTTCTGGGCTGTCTATTTCTGTTCCATTGGTCTATCAGTCTGCCTTTATGCCAGTACCATACTGTTTTGGTTACTGTAACTTTGTAATAGATTTTGAAATCACAAGTGTGATGCTTCCAGTTTTGTTTTTTCTCAAGATTGATTTGGCTTTTCATGGTCTTTTGTGGTACTACATGAAAGCAAAAATAAACGAGAGGAACAACATCAAACTGAAAAGCTGCACGATAGAGGAAATAATCAACACTGTGAAAAGGCACCCTATGAAATGGGAGAAAATCATATATCTAACAAGGATTTAATCTCCAAAATACATAAGGAACTCCAACAAATTAATAGCAAAATACTAACAAACTAGTTAAAATTGGGCTATAGACTTCAATAAACTTTTGATCAAAGAAAATATGCAAATAGGCAACTGGTATATTTTTAAAAAAGTTCAACATTACCAATCATCTGGGACATGTAAATCAAAACCACAATGAGATATTACTTCACACCTATCAGGATGACTATATTAAAAAACAAAAAGAAAAACAAAAACCCCACAAAACTAACAAGTATTGATGAGGATGTTAGGAAATTGGAACCCTTGAACACTGTTTGTGAAATATAAATAGTGCAGGTAGTATAGAAAACATTATAGAAGTTCCCCAAGAAATTGAAAATAAAACTACTCTATGATCCTGCAATCTTACTTCTGGGTATTTATGCGAAATATTTGGAATCAGGATCTTGAGGAGATATTAGCACTCCCATAATTGCCAAGGCGTGAAAGCAACCGAAATGTCCATTGATATGTGAATGGATAAAGAATATGTACTATATACATACAATGGAATATTATTCAAACCTCAAAAAGGAAATCCTTCCATTTGTGACCACATGAATGGACTTTGAGGATATTAGGCTAAGGGAAATAATTCAGTTTACAGAAAGACAAATATTGCATGATTCCCCTAATAGGAGGTATCTAAGAGTCAATTATATAATCAAAGAGTGGAATGGTGATTGCAAGTCCCGGGAGGACAGGGGAATGGGGAGTTACTAATCAAGGGGCAGAAAGCTTCAGTTAAGCAAGATGCAAAAATTCTAGAGATCTGTACAGCATGGTACCTATAATCAATGATATTGTATTACACACTTAAAAATGTGTTAAGTGGATAGATCTCATGTTAAGTATTCTTACCACCATAGAATAAAATTTTAAAAAATTATGCTGACTTGACCTCATTCTGTGGGATTTTCCTAAACAGGGGCAGGAACTGAATGTAACTTTCCAGTCTGTAAGGTTTACAAGTTTCAGTGGCTGAGGGGTTCAACAGAAGGTAGCCGCTGAGGCTGGAGGCTGAGGGCCCTTAAGGTGAATCCTCCTCTAACACTCATACACTATATCTTACTTCCATTTTCATTTTCTTAAACCTGTAAAATACCTATTTTGTAAACTCATTCTGAGGACTAGTAAATCTGTTTATAAAGGATTTAGCACAGTACTTTGGTTGTAGTATGAGCTGATTAAATGGTATTGATTATTATGGTTATTGCAAAATTTGGGGAAGAGTCATCTTAAATCTCTCTAAAACAGTTGCCACTCATTAACTACTTTAATTAAATGCTCTGGACTTGAGTCTGGGAAGCTCAGCTTCTTTGAGGAGATGGGCTAAAGCTTCTACAAGAGGATGTGAGGCAGAAATCCAATAGAATGAAGAAAGGTAAAGATATTCAGGATTTTCAAACAGCCTACTTCTGCTCCATCCAAATAGGCTTAAGAGTAAAAATCTTATATTGTGTTTAAAATAGCATAGTTCTAAAACATCTGTATGTCATCATACATATCTGTTAATTTTACAATGCTTATTTCAAATCTAATTTTACTGTAATTTTGTATACAAAGGGAACAATATTCTCCCAATTTATTGACTTTCTTGATGTTCCTTGGTTACTTCTGAAAGCTGCAGTAATGCTTTTTCTTCATAAGGGTGTTACTTAATGAAGTATTATCTATTTAGCGAATGACTAAATACTACCTTAGTGCAACCTTACCAAATTTCCTCAGAACAACATTATATTTCAGTAAAGATCGATTTATTTTAAACTATGTTTGAAACTCACTGAGGTTCATATTTTCTCACATTTTATCTGAGAAATGCACAATGTTTATTTGTAAAATGGAAATTAGTTTTAATATTGTACTTCTTACTGCTGTGGGGTTTAAAGTTGACTTCATATCGTTAAATGCATGGATGAATTAGTGTATTTATTTGAGTGTGATATATCTGTATTTCAAAGCAAACATTTCAAAGAAGCACCGAAATATGTATGTAAAGTTTGTATTTGCCTCCTAGTAATGTTCAGAGAGCGGGTATGCACTACACAGATCTGAGTTTATAAGAAAAAATTGAACTGCTTGGAACTCCATTACCCAATTTTCATGGACGTACATGTAGGCAGACTTATATATTCAAATACTGCATGTGTTTATGACATAATTTTAAGATCTGACAATAAATAGATAAGATCAAATTATACCCACAGGTGACTTAATAGTGGTCAAAACAATACCTTTGCTCTTTTGTATTTATAACACAGAACCAAAACATACAGGGCCAAGCATAGTTTGTGAGACAGTTACTCACACGCATTTCATTTTATAATGTGGACGCTTTACAGTAAATAGCCTGAGACCAAGAACATATTGGAAATAGTGCCAAAGGGGCTAGTATGCCTGTTTAGTTTTCCATACATGTTAACTTCTTTAATTAAGCACAATGTGGTCTCATTTATTCATACACTTTTCCCAGATTTTAGTTCTTAGTTTTTATTTTATCATAAGTACATTTTAATCATGATTTAAACATATGAGGGCCTGTTTCACTTTGATATATGTGTATCCTATTCCCATGGAAGTTAATAGGGGTTATAGATATCTACAGAGGAGAAAATACACCCACAGCCTCTGTAACAAATTTAGAACAATTTAAAATGGCCTGGAGTAATAAAGAGTAAGTTAAAGGGGTCAATAAGAGGGTAAATATATGTTTCAAAGATTATTTTTGTGGAATCTCTTGTGGCTTTGAGGCTCAAGGGAGGAATAGATGGGTGTGAACAGAAAAAAAAGGATAAAAACATAATATCTAAAGTAAAAGTGTAAATTACAGTTTACTTTGACAGAAAGCATGTGCATGGTAACATTTTTTTATGAGGTTATACGTATTTCTAAGAGTTGTGTAACTGTTTTTTATCCCTCAGAATGTCCTTGTGAAGTGTGTTTTTCCTATGAATCAGCTTTGTGTGACTGTGACATAGTGATGCATTTATCATTCAGTTTCTAGGGTCTAATATTTTAAGTGATCAACTAAGCTACTGTCAAGACACCTCTGTACAAATGGGAAAATGGAGAGTTAACAGAGGTTTAGAACTTTCCTCAAATACTTGAGTGCCACCATCGGGATTGGATTTCATAAGGAAACACTCTACCGTGTTATCTAAGAGACATGGAACACATTTGTTGCCTTGTACCATGCCTGCCTCCCAATCTCTCCACTTCACCCCCTTCTCTTCCGTAGTCAACCTTGCTATTAGTTATTAAGGTGTCAGTAAAATACATGCTCAGATTCTCAATCTTGAATGTTATTTAAATGCTATTTCCTTAAAAACCATCAGACGATATTAATTCAGTGAAACCAAATACAAACCTTCACCCCCACTCCCCTTAAAATAACATAACAACAACAAAAAACTAATACCAGCACCAGTTGAGTGATATAATATAGACCATTTATTTTGATTTGGCATTATGTGATGTAAAAACCATTGAAATAAAATCACCTGTGTTCTAATCTAGTGCTTCTCAGCTCTGGCTGCCGTTAGAAACATCTAATGAGTTTTCAAAAACTACAAATGCTAGAAACACCCCATCCTCCCCTAAGAGTTTAATTCAGTTGGCTTGGAGTGAGGATTAGGCATTCAACAGTTTCACAAACTCCTTAGGTGAGTTCACTGTTCTACTTTCCATTTTATAACACCTACTTTTTATGAATTTCTTTCAAGAATTCAACCCCTTTAAGCTTCTATTTTTGCATCTCTAAAATTGGAGCAAAACATACCTAGCCTGTTTGTCTCATACAGTTATGACGATTGGAGAGATGATTTAAAAACTTGTGAAAGCTAGGACATGCAGTTCTAATGTGAGACATGATGATGACTAGGTTAGCCTTGAAACCTTGGGAAAACCTTTTCTTCCCATCTCCAGTTTTTTTGATTTTGTACATTGGTTCCTTGATAAAACTTCAGTCTATTTTTACTTGAGTGCATGTCATGTACTTGTTTATGAAGTGTTTGCTAATCAATTTCTGTAAACTCAGTGGTAAGAATAGTGAAAAGTGCTGATTTGTGTGTGTATGTGTATGTGTTGCATGTATGAGTGTGCTCAAGTTTGTTCACGTAGATATCTGGGAAAAACTCTCTTGACAGATTTAAATAGTGGATAGTGATAAACATGTAAAAAGGCAATTGGCCAAAGCATGTCATAGTTTATTCATTCATCCAAAAAAAATGCTCTATTGAGGGATAAATATGTGCCAGTCTCTCTGCCAAGACATAGAAATAAATGACATTGTCAACGCCCTCAAGGAATTTACAAGCAATTGACAATGACAGACAAGTAAACCAACACTTATAATACAGAGTCAAAAATGCTGCAATTGAAGATTTTTTTCAGAATCCTGAGGGAGTCTGTAAAGGGAAGTGAAGGATATGAGAATGTGGTCAAGAAAGGCATACGAGAAGATACAAAGTGTGAACTGAGTCTTGGGGGACACAGCATAAGTCAGGTGGAGGAAGAGAATGGGTCTTCCAGGCAGAAGAAAGAGTGCAGGAAGAGAAGTGAGAGAATGTGGTCCATTCAAGATAGTGTGTGAAGTTCATATAGCTGTATGAAGAGTAAATCTAGAGAACTGGTAGTGGATGATGCAGGAGGGAGGTAGTCAGGGGCCAAATACGAGTGCATTTATAATTTATCCTGAAGGCAATGGAGATACATTTTATTTACACAGGGGAGTACGAATTGGATTGCTTTTTGGTAAACTCACTCCACTAACCATGGGGAAAGGAGGGAGATGAACTAAGAAGGTAAGAGAGCAAAACAATTTACCATTGAAGTAGTTCATGCAAAAATGATAAAAGGCTGAACTAAGGCAGTGGCAGTAAGAAGAAAAGGGAGTCATTTAGTAGATTGAGCCATTTAACAGAGTAGAATTAATAAAATTCAGTGACAGATTAATGATAACAACCTTAAACACACACAAAAATAAGACCAGCGCATGGATAACAGGATGTTAGAATGGGTAGACTGAATAATGGCCCTCCCAAAGATATTCGTGTCTTAATCCTTAGAACCTGTGAATATGTTATTTTAGATGATAAAAGAGACTTTGCAGATATGGTTTAGTTAATAATTTTGAGATTAGCTTGGATTGCCTGAGTGGGCCCAAGGAATCACAAGAGACGTTTAAGAGAGAAGGCTGAGGATCAGAGTCAGTAGTAGATGTTACAATGGAAACAAGAAGTTAGACTGATGTGAGGAAGAGATCAGAAGCTAAGGAATATGTGTGGCTGATAGAAGCTAAAAAAGGTAAGAAGATGAATTCTCCTCTAAAGTTTCTAGAAGGAAAACATTCCTGTTAGCACCTTGATTTTAGACTGTGATCTCCACAACCGCAAGAGAATAAATTTTTTAAACCTCCAAATCTGTGGTAATTTGTTACAGCAATAGAAAGCTAGTGCAGGGACTTTTCCTGCTGCAGAGTCACCTAAGCTAGAATAAATTTCAGGATTCCAAAGGGAGCGTGAGATACCCTTTTCCATATATTGGTAATTTGGAGAAGTTGCCTCTGGGGATGGGTACTTTTTAATCATAGCTCAGTTAGGAGTAGGAGTATTTCTTGGGCATTACTTAGAGAGCTTAAAAATAGAACACCTACAATTAGGAGGCACAGGGGATTCACAGCTGATTCTTGACAGAGAATGCTGTGAACTGAGTTCTGAATGCTACCTAGGGAAGCATTCAGTGAGGGAAGGAGTCACTAGCCACTCGGTTGTGGTCAAAGGAGACCGTTGCTATATAGGGGCTAGGTCCTTAGGTTTTCTACTCTCTTTCTGTTCACCTCATCCAATACCCACTAATAAATAAACTAAAATAGTCCTTTAAACATATTACTTTATGCAATTGCTGCATGTTTGTCACCCTGAATTTCTTTTCATTACATTTTGGTGTTAGTGTCTCATTTTTTTGGACACTATGTCCTCCTGTTTTTTGAATTCTGTCTTAATTCTATTAAAGTACGTTTTAAAGTATTTTTCCTTAGAAAAGATATCTATTAAAAATTTTTTCTGGGTCCTTGTATACCGAAACACAACTTCTTTTTCCCCTTCACATTCAATCCATAGTTTGGCTGGGTATAAAATTTCAGGTTCTACATCATTTAACTCCAAAACTTTGAAGATATGTCATTTTCTTCTAGCATCAGTAATGAGATTCCATTCTGATTAATAGTCTTTTAAAACTCCCATTCTTTATACTGCAGAGTTTAAAGAAATCATTTTGAAATCTTTACGTCAGAAATTTTACAAAATCTACCCAGTTGTAGGCCTTTAAAAAAATTCATTTTGCTTATCATGTTGTGAAACATTTGCTCTGTAGACTACTCTTCTCCAACTATGGATATTTTATTCTACTTATTCCTTGCATATTTATTCTTCCTTTTAAAGAAAATTATTTTCAGACTTAGTTATATAGGTAATAGACCTCATAGAGTAATTCTATATGCCTCATAAGTTTTTCCTATATGTGTCATCCATTTTTTCCTCTTATTTTTTTTGTGATGTATTTTCAGTGTTTTCAGTTTCTCTATTGAATTATTTATTTCAATTATCATATTTTTAATTTCTAAAAATTCTTCATTTTTTCCCTAGATGCATATTTTTATTTTATACATGCATAATTACCTTGAATCTCCCTGAGAATACAACTTAATTTTTTTTAAACTTCAATTTTATTTGCTAAATAACCTCTTGTTTCAGATGAGCATGCAGTTTTTAGGGAGTGTCTTTGGGATCAGCATTTAAAGAAGGGAAGAGAAAGAAAGGAAATAGGATTGGGAGGAGGTAGAGGTTGAGCTGTAATGCAATCTCAGTGGAGGTCTCAGCTGAATTTTGAGAAGTTTTGAAGCTGGGATGATCCTTTAGAGTTTCTCTAAGTTGGAGTGAGGGGGCCAGGACTTTATGTAACTGTGTTGATCAGTCATTGGATGTAGGCTATACTAGAAAGAGGCATGGCTTTGAATGAGGTTCTCTTTAGCCAGTGCAATTCTTTTAGAGCTTGCTGTTGGCAGCTCTTCCAGCAATGGAAGGGGAATCTGTGTAGTTCATTTCAGCATCCACTATATCTGTTTTTATTTTTCCTAAGGTATGGTTGTTAGGTTCTAACTGTTCATTTTTTTTCTTTCTCCTTTATGATGTTTTTCCCTCAAATGTTTGGTAAATTTAGGTTTTTATTTATATATATGAATGAAAGTCTAGGCAGTTAATATTTACCAACTCCCTGTTTCTGTAATAATGCTCCTTCTTAAAGGAAGGGACTACCAGAGAGATTTATTATGTGATTGGGGCATTTAGGTTGGTGGGACTCACTTTGAGATGCTCAGTCAGGGAACTGTCTGGCAGTCCTGAATGCCAGAATGCAGATAGCCTTATTTTAAGATGCTATCTATGCTAGGTATCCCAGACAACTAAAAAATTTCTTTAGAAATTAATTATCTGATTTTAAGTCTGGGGATAAAAGCTAGCTTTGTATCTCATACGATGTGTGTTGTGATAGGAGTAGGCTTCCTGAACAAAATACTGTCCACATTCCAATATTTCTCAAACTTGTTTTCCATAAAAATCACCTGGGATCCTTGTCAAAAATTCAGAATTTTGAGTCATGTTGCCAGACTCAGTGAACCTAGGGAAGGAAGCTGAGAATCTCTGCATAACAATAACTGCATGTAATCTTATGATCAGCCACAGTTGGTAACACCACCTATACACAGTCCTACAATTGAGCACCTTCCCCACTCACCCATCTGCTCCACCTTCACTACTATTCTCTGTACATGTTTCCTTGGGAGCTTTGTGTGGCTCCACAGCCAGGAATGGTGCTTCCATTTTCTTTAGTGCTTTCTCCTATATTTGTTTGAGATAGAGGCTCCTGATTTTGTTTATTAATATGATAGCTTCCACCTGCTTCTCATGTTACAGAAAGTCATCAGACTCTCTGGTCTTCCTGTTCTCAGGACTATTATCAGTTTATTCCTTTTTGTATTTTACTGCTACTTCAATGGGTTTTTAGTAAAGAGGGAAAGTAAACATGTGCATTCAAAAAACCCTCTTGAATCAAATCTCAATAATCACACTTCGGAAACATCTTCTGAGCTAGGTTATTGCTAATGTGCAGTGTGACAGATTGGATATGAGGATAAGGGAGTAGAGCAGTCTTGGATAATCCTCAACTGTTTGGCTTTAGCAATTGGGTAAATTTTTATGTGTTTCACTGAAAAGAAGAATAGAGAGAGAATACAGAGAGAAGAATCCATTTTGCTGGGGAAAATAATTAATTTAGTTTTTTACACATCAAGTTTGATATAAAGACCTAGAACAGAAGTCTGATCTAAAAACATATATCTGTGAGTCATTCATTCATTCATTCATTCATTCATCAATATGCATGTATTAAACACTTTCTTAGTATATGCCAGGATATGGAAATAGAAATATAGGGAAATAGAAACAAATAACTGAGCATGTACAACAAAATGACAAGTGACAAGTACTATAATGGGAAATATCTGGAGTGTATGGGAACTCATAGAAGAGCAACCCAATTCAGACCTGGTGATCAGGGAAGGAGCTGACATCTAGGCTGAGACAGAATAAATTGGATGAGTTGGGCAGTCACCTAGATGGGGAAGTTACTTTAGAAAGAATGAGGACCCAGTAGGAAAGCTGCGAGCCAAAAGAGAATACCAGTAGGAATTTCTGTATGACTAGTTCTTATCAGAAAGGAAAGAGAGAAGACTGGAAAGGCAAAAAAGACGAGTTGACGTAAGATCTTATATAATGAGAAGCCACTGAAGAGTTTTAAGTAATCATCCTCAAAGTGGATCTGAACCCTTAGCAATGGATGATATCATCCAGTGGTTTTCTAGCTTTGGTCTGCATATAATCAACCAAGAAACTTGCCAAAAATGCATTTACTATGTGAAGTATTGTGTTAAGCCCTTTACACAATCTCAGAAAGTGAGTCCAATTTATATTCCTAAAGTCACATTGCTAATAAGTGCCAAAACAGAACTGAACCCAAGCAATCTTGGGTAAAATCCCTGCCCTTACTCTTCACTGTGTTGCCTCCAGATAGAAGCACTGTATAAAATAGAACTTTAAATTTCACAGAGGACATACTATGAGGCCTTTGAGAATTCTGAGATTTACAATGCCACTGTAAGAAACCATTTGCTCTCTCTCATACCCAGAGATTTTAATTCAGGAGAGCAGGAGTGGCCCTAGGAATCTGAATTTTAACAAGCCTAAAGACATGGTTTTGTTGCAGATGGTCCCCTGATCCTGCTTGGAGTAACCTGCAACTAGAAAAGAAGTCTGAGTTAGTTCCTTTAGGGCAGAAGGATCCACAAAAATCACTGAGAAAAAAACATCTGGAGAAGTAAGAGGTAAACTTCAAAAAAGTATTATTATGGAGTAGGAGAGAATTTGAAGAAAGACATCAGGCAAGAAATATTAGATAGGGGTTAAAAATCGCCCATTGGACATGGTTCATTGATAAGGCAGAGATCTTTCACTCCAAAGCCATGATTCCTACTTCAGAAGAGTTCCTGCTTTTGGTTGTCCACACTGTATGGAACTAAGCCTAAAATATTTCTATTTTTCCCCACAGCTCTGTCTCATAGAAGCAGTAAACAGACTTTGGGAAAGTCATTTCTCTATAGCTTACCTTCATAAGCATTGAATTTTCACCATGGTATAGTTATGAATAGCAGAATCACTTAAATATTTTATGAATTTGCAAACATGCTCTAGGATTTGACACTTTAAATACGCAAAGATTATTTGTTTCAATAAAATGCTGCTCAAGCAGCAGTCCCTTTTCATTGAAGGTTCTACCACCCAGGATAATTGAGCTTGAAGAGAAGAATTGAACTACGATTTAAGAAAAACTCCGTGCCTATTTTTAAATATAGACAAACAAAATTCTCACAATTGGAGTTTAAGCTAGAGGTGGATAATCATTGTTTTGGAGTATTTAATGCTTTCCAAATTAAAATAAACAGACTCTGCTTTGAAGTTTTGCTGGCTATTGAGGCACCAACGGGAAGGGATTTCTTTTCAACATGTTGAAATGTACGTGCCTGATTCCTGGTAGTTTTTACTGGGATTGAGTTGCCTATAAAAAATAGTGTTAAAATCTCCACTTAATTTACTCTCAATTGTAGATATCTATATTGTAAACTCCAACAGCTCCAATTTCTTCCTAGTAACGTAAAGCATTCTTCTAAACTGAATTCCAAAATTAATAAATTCTTCAGCCATTCTTCCATTTTTACATCAACATATTTATATTTAATTAGAGGTCCAGATCCTCAGCCCTAAAGATCATATTTGATAGTAAAAATAAATAACAATTATTGAGCACCTACTATGTATGGCATTGAATTGTGTTCTTTACATGTCCTTTAAGCCTAAAAGTTTTCGAAAGTGAATGATACTTCTATTCCTGATGTCATGTAATTAGTAAGTGCCAGAACTGAAACTTGAACCAAAGGAGTCTGACTGCAAAGTCACTGTTCTTACTCTTGCAGTGTGTGGTCTCTGGGTAGAAGCATTGTATAAAATAGTCCCTTAAATTTCAGCAAAGCTGTGTAAGAGGCCCTTGAGAATTCTGAGATTCACAATGCCACCGAAAGGAAACAATTTACTCTGTGAGTAACAGATGGTTTTCTAAACTCATTTAAGAGCTTACTAACTTTCCTATAGACTAACTTCATCACCCACTATATTCATCTATATCTAATATCATTGTAGATTACACATTATAGACCGTTGAGTGTATTAGCTGTCTTCTGTTTAAATTCATTCAATGAATGTTGAACATCTGAAGAATAAGACAAAGTCCTTGTCTTCGTGGAGTCTATAATGAGGGAGGGGGTGCAGCAATGATAAATCTATAGATATTAAGAGTCTAGTAGGTTATTTTGTTTTCATATACATGTAAATGTTGTTGAGGTTGTAGAAGTCACTCAAACAAAAAAGGCATCTTTTAATATGTGAGAAGTTAATTTAAGAGGTTGCTAAAGCTTAAGGGACTTCTATTTGGAAAGGGCTGGGAACAACCATCCTAATCAGATGGGAGTGCAAAGGAAAAATGT
Source organism: Pteropus vampyrus (assembly GCF_000151845.1). Lineage (NCBI taxonomy): Eukaryota > Metazoa > Chordata > Mammalia > Chiroptera > Pteropodidae > Pteropus > Pteropus vampyrus. Next base: position 7,402,615 of record NW_011888792.1, on the reverse strand, counting down.
TGTTCATTGGAAGGAAAGAAAGAAGTCATGTCAAGGAGGTGCTAAGGTAAATTTTGAGATATTAAGAAATAACATCTGGACCGCTAATTTTCTTTGGTTTGTATATTCCTGTCAGATAAGTATTAGAATAACCTGACAATCACTGGACATTTCTAGAGTAACCTGAGATAGAATTCAAATTTCCAAGAGGAAAAGAAGAGTAATAACAGTTTATTCTAGAGTGTTGCTTTCAACTCTCCAGCCTACAATTGTCTTTCAACACCATTCAAACATTCTTCAGAAGGCCTCTCCCTACTCTGGAGGGTTTGGGAGTACACAATTTTTTATATCAAACTCTGTAGATAAAGAAGTATGAGAACTTATGCTTTATGATTACTGCTATTAAAACCAAGTAAGAAGTAATTTTCTATTTCATTGCTTTTATTAATCATGGTATAGAGCTTATTGTTTGCTTCTAACTTTAAATTACTCTGTGTTCTAGATTTTGGGTATGGGTTTTAACTGATTTCTTAGAAAATTAGTATGAGACACAAAACTTTCTAATAATTTATCAGAAAATCTCAATGAAAAGCTCATTAATTATTTTTATGGTGATACCTACTGAAAATACAAATAGATTAACTATTTTGTTAACAATCACTAACAGCCACCCTACTAGAAATCTTAAAATAAGTACATCTTAAACTAAGTGATACCGTAATATCCTTTTTTAAAAAAATTAAAGTATAATTATCTTCAGATTATTTTCAAGATAGTCTGTTTGAGTTATCATTTATTCTTTGTTCAAATTTATAAATAGAACGATTTCTTAAAAGAAGAAAATTAAGTTAAGGACATGTTAATCAAATGAAAAATAAACATTTTGAATTTCAGAAAAAATGATTTTTCTCAAGAATGTATGCAAAAATTCCACTCACCTATATTTACACTAAAAATATTCACTTATGCTCTCATTAACTCAAATTGTGGAAAAACAATTAGTTTGCTTGTATAATAAAATTAGAAATCATTTCAGATAAACAGTACTTTACCTGAAGAATAAAAATAAACATTTTTGTTATGTTTATATCTTAACAGTTTAAAAAGCAATATGGCTCTGGAATTGATTCTGGATTTTAATTCTTTCTCCAGTACTTACTAGACATATGTTCTTGGACAAATCTCTTAATCCAGCAGATCTCTTACTTTCCTATTAATAAAATGGGAGTAAACATAGTAATTGTTTCACAAGCTTTTTGAAGTCAGATGAGATAATGTATACAATGTGGAAAATGTAAACTAGGAGGTCCTATACATATTACATACAGAAACACACTCATAAAACTTTTTCTTAGATTGGTTAATTTGATTTGCAGGACAAATGAATTGATAATTATAGGAGAAATTTTTATGTTTTAAGGTAAACCCCTTTAAAAACTTCTTCAACTTAATCATATAAGAAAGGGGAATATATATAAATGAAAATGCCACTCTACTGCCGTAGGAGCAACACTTAAGTTATTCAAGAATTATGCTGGACCCCAGGAATAGGCCTTCAACGGGACATCGGTGCTAGATTTGATCTTTTCTTCTTATCTTAAATAACCCTTTAATACTTCATACAATGTTGATTTTTAGTAATAGGTATATTTAAATTAATAGAAAGCAGTTGTTGATTCTTCCCCCAAGTTACTTATTTATTCTATTGCTCCTTGATAATTATGAAGTTAAAGATCTTATCTTGTTTTATTTAACCTGCTGGTGTTTATGGAATTCCAGCCTCATTTGATGCACTAGGCAGAGTCACTGGGTGAGGATGGAGGCAAATTCAATAGAAGACATCATTACTACCCTTTGGGTGCTTATAATCCAGTTGAAAAAAATGCACATCAATACTCAAAACAAGAAAAGACACATTTATGTACCAATATGCCAGTGAGAGCAAATTGATATAGAAACTCTGCTGGCCTGAAAGAGAGATGACAGGCCCAAATATTTTATATTCAGATTGTATTCTGCTTGGGTCTGTAGTGTTCAGTCACGACGTGTCTGAATGGTTGTCAAAAGCATGATTTGAAACTTTCACATCTCACAGTTCGTCTCTCTTCTACTCCCTTTCTTGTTACCCTTGCCCTATCAATTGGACAAATTGTACATTTGTAGAGTGATTTATAGTTTAGCTTATATATTTTCATACTTACAGCAAGAAACTACATGTACTCTCTTCTACAAAATAAAGAGAAGAATCCACTCTGTCAACCGAAGAGATAGTTTATCACGTCTAGACAAATTATTATGGTAGTTGCATTAGTCAGAAACTGTTCTTTTGTTATACAACATGAAAAAGTTCCATTTGGTTCTGTTAAATAACTAAATAAAGTGATCAACTCTAACCATACTTTTAAAGTTATAGTTTGTCTCTCCACAGAGCTTCACAAATGATTGGGCTTAATTAGTTCTAATAAGCTACTCCTGGTGGATCCTACTACATCAGTCAAGATAGGATAGGATACAATAGGTTCTCAACTTTTGGTCTTTTTACTTTAAAAATTATTGAGGACATCCAAAGAGCATTTGTTGAAGTGAGTTATAGCCACTGATTTCTATTCATATTAGAAATTAAAGAAAATTTAAAAATGTAAAAATATTTATAATTTTAAAATAACAAATTCATTATATGTTAACAGAAACAACACATTTTTACATAAAATTACTAAATTTTCCAAAAAAAATGAGTAAGAAGAGTGTCATCATTATTCATTTTTTCAAATCTCTTTAACCACTGGATTCTTATATCAGCTTCTGCACCAGTCAGTTGCAATATCACATACCATATAGACTTTGGAAAACTCTACTTTGCACTTGTGAGGGAATGAGAGCAAAAGCAGAAATAACATCTTCATACTATTATGAAGTAATTCTGACCATATGGATCCCTTAAAAGAGCTTCAGGAATATCTCAGGGTATCCCAAACCGTACTCTGAGGACCACTGGGCTAAGTTATATTATGATAATATACAATCCTTAAATCCCAGTGGCTTAATAGTAAAATTTTCTTTTTCTTCTCTCTCATTCTAATATCCATTGTGGATCAGTTGGACACTTTGGTCATTGCAGCTCTCACTATGTCATTGTAGCCCTGACCCTGGGACCTGTTTGGGTGGAATGCAAACTTTTTAGAGCATTGCTGGTTAACTGTAGCAACGGGAAAAGAAAGCATGGCAAAATATGAACTGATTCTTAAAGCTCCCCCCTGCAAATGACACCTATTATTTCTGCTCAGATGTCATTAGCCAAAGCAATTCACATATCCTAGTCTAACTTCATGAAGGCAAGGAGTATAGCACTCCTATGGGAACAGGCACAGGATTTTAGTGAACAGTAATACTGTCTACCATACCTACACTAGTATTTTCTAAGCACATTTAACTCTGTTGTGTTAAGTCATTAGATGCTCACAGACTGATCTTGTTTAAGAGTTCAGTAAGGTAATCTTTATCTACCTCCAAACCTACTACTTTTCTAGGTTTCAAGAATTTTACAAATGCTTGGCATATAGTCAGTATTTAATAAACATTCACCAAATAAATGGGCAAATAGCTGATAAAATATTATTTAGACTTGGACATGATACTATGTGCTTAAATTTCCAAAAATGATATATCCAAATACTAGCCAGGTTAATTTTGGATCTTAGAAGGGTCGTATTGATAATTTAGCTCAATCCCATCATTTAACATATGATTCAGTTGAAGTGTGGAGTAATTAAGTAACACTCTTTTAATAGTAAAAATGGAAATAGAGTTAATTGTATTCAGTATTTTGAAAATTATATTGAGTTTGGGAGGGCTTCTAGATAAATCCTGATAAATACTCAAATGATACCATCTTACAAACTTTTGCATCAGGGTTGTGTATTATCCGATATCTAAAATTTCTAGGACTCAAAAGAAAATATAGTTTCAAAGAAACCGTAGCTTAAAAAAAAAATTTTATTCAATTTGCTTCCCTTGAGGTGCCACTGGAATAGAATTCTTTACCGAATTTCTAGTTTTCCTACAGGCTTGAACTCATTCTGAATGCTACTATGTTGCCTACTTCAACTGCAAAAGCTATTTTCTAAAACCAATTATGTTCATAGAAATATCTTGCAGATGATAACAAAGTTATGTAATATAAATTGCCAAGATGTGGCAATTACTCCCACCTCTAAGAAATCCAATTAAGCATTTATATTTTATTTTCAGAATAAATAAAACTTTAGAACCAAAAAGTGCCAAACTTAAGTAAAAGAAATTGACTGAATATAGGCAAACATACAACACTGCATTTTTCTATAGTATAGTAAGAATTAATCAATAAAAAAAAAATGCTTGCATTCATAAGATACTTTCTTCCTAAGAACAATACATTACTCTAATTAAATTTCGCAATAGCCCAATAGGGGTAGGGAAGGGATATGTGTTCCCTTTTCAAAGATGGAAAAAATCAAGGTTCAAGCAGGTTAAGGGAAAACCAGAGGTCATACAGTGAGTCACTAACAGAATCGTGAAGACTTGATAATGCTCTTTTCTTCCAAGATAGTGCCTCAGACATGTAGCTACTTTGACCATGATTATATGTTGTGATAAAGAACAAAAATTATAAAAGCATCTTGGTTAAAATATATGGAATGAAATCTAATTGTACACATGGCATTATCTTTGTAGAAAATAACAAATTGCTTCCATTTTCGAAAGCATCCTTCTCAATATTTTATTTTCCCCATTTTCTTTATTTTTAAAAATATCTATTATTGAACTTCGAAAAAATATAACTGTGATTCAAAGTAGCATTTGTGCCACTAGTACCATTAAAAACCCTCTTGAGTGAATGAGTGTTTAATTAGGCCGTATTAGGTCTCCATTGGTTGTTAAAAATGAAAAGATAGTATGCAGTGTCATGGGGATAGACATTTAAAGCTCAATGTAACTTTCATATTTTTCCATGTGATCGGTCAGCTAAGACTTCCTTTTAATTTGATGAAAATTTGGTTTGTAAATCAGAAAACCTTTTAATTGCAAGAAATGCAAAGTAGGAATCTTTTAAAAAAGAACTGACTTACCTTTGTTGTTTGATACATTAAAGTAAGACCCATAAGGGACAGCTCTAAACAATAAACTTCACATAAAATAGATAAAAGCTTTCTGCTTGGGCCTACATAGAAATTCAGACAGAGGCTTAGAATGAGCAACTCAATACTTCTAATATGATAATATTGTCAACGTAGCAGTAGGATATTTGTTATAAGAGGTCTTAAATGTCATTTCCTAATGTCATTTTGAGGTAATTTTAACTATTTTTGAAACAATTGCATATAGATTATAGTTATTGTATAAGAAAAGACTTGCTTCAGATTTAAACAATGGTGGGAAGTAAAATGTAAATTTAAGTAATGAAACCTAATTTTTAAATCAGAAAAATATTCCACTCGACATGTAAGTTTTGCTTTGTCACTGTACTATATTCCGTTCAATAGAACAAAGACTGGATGTATAATGAGCCAATGTAAATGAAGTCAAATCAGCAAAAACATAGTGGGGGAGGGGAAGGTGTAAAATATGACAGTAGATATAATGACCAGGGAGTAGAGAATTTAATGTTTAATGCCTACACATTCAGATTCATTTTTCTGTCATCACTTTGAATGGGTAGACTGATGTGCTTGAAAGTCCAGAATGAAAACATCCCCTGGACCAAAAGAATTATTAATATTATTTAATAGCAAAGATATGATCTGCACTCATAATCGTGTTCTTTCTACCACTCCCTCCACCCACCTCAGGAGAAAAAAAAAAAGAATGTGATTATAATTAGAGATAATTAGAAAATGCAATAAGTGTTTATTTGGGGCTTTCTCTTTTACCCTCCTGCACTGCATGCCAGCTTCCCATCTCCCAGCCATGATGGAAGCTCAGAACACAATAGGAATACAGTAACAATATGAATTGCAAATACATGTATATCTTTCCGCGCAACCTATCTTATTGACTCTTAATAAAATGAGTATCTTCTAAAAAATATCCTGAGCTGTAAATTGCTTTACTACTGATGACGGGCTTTGAAAAAATACTGTGCATGCCTTACAATCAACTAGACAGAGTTGTGTTAAATAGAATTGCTTAGCTCTTGTCTGTAAATTACTCCCCTCCCTCTTCAATAAAAGAATGAATCTTGCTTAATAATCTATGCGGCTAAGCATGTGTTATAACCGTATATGTGAAAATCTTCGTATTTTACATATCCCACACTTTAGGAAAACAAGCCTTCATCATAATGTTCTCATAGTTAATATTTTCCTACATATCTTAGGTAGTGTGAATTTTCAAGAATACTCACATAAAGATCATTTAATGCAGTCTCCCACCATCCTATTTTCTCTCATGTGCAGTTCCAAACTATGGCTGTCTTGAAAGATATTCATAAATTCATTTTGCTGTCTAGTCAGTTTAACACACAGTAATTAAATTGAAGCTATAAACAGCAAAGCATATACATGGACTTCTTGGGTTTTAACTTTACATTAAACTAGAGAATATTAATTCCTAAAAATAAGTGCATGGATAATATGAAGGTGGAATTCTATATAGGTGGGAAATGAATTAAAAATTATTGTAAAGTAAGTTAAATTTCTAGTTCTAGTGTCAATTAAATAATTCAAAAAAATTGTGTCTTTACGGTTTAGAAAAAGAAAAAAAAAAGATTTCTTTGGCACTAGTGATGTGTACTAAAACGTCCTGTTAAACTAGCCCCATATATGGGAGGAGTGTTTCTTGAGTGTTGGGAGAACACAGGAACCTGAATACTTGCTTTGTCAATCTTTAAGCTTTTTGCAGGCTAGAACCTAAGGAAGAAATAAAATGCTAGCCTTTTACCTTTGAACCTTTTTGTGAAATATCTTAATGTTACCAAATGTGAATATAGTAAACTTAATCGGTAAATTTGACTAAGATTTATACACTTTTTCATTCTAAATGCATTTACATATACACAAGCACATATATGTACATAAATTTATTTTATTACATCTATTTTACACAAACTAAACCTTAAGCAGTTGAAGTACTAAAAAAAGCCAATCAAATACTCTTCATATATCCTTAAGTCCATAAACCTCTTTAAATTGTCTCTTTTAAAAACAGCTAAATTATGGAAATGTAGACTACATTACAGAATATTTGCCAGTTATATCTTGATTCTTATTTGAAATTCCCACAAGAATATAGGCATGACAGCAACATAAACCATAGAAACAGGCAAAAAAAAAAAAAAAAGTAGAACACAGGGACTTGTAAATAAATCCATGAATATCAAGAAGCACAGATGCTAAGATTATGCATTTTTACCAATACAGTTCTGTGCTTGTAAACTATAAGGACAGATATTTGTAAGATGCAGTGTAGCGGGCTCTGCAGTGGGAGGGAGAGGAAGGAGAGACCCTGAGAAAAGTGGGGAGGAGGGAAAAAGGGAGGGAAAGTGAGTGAGAGGCAGAGAGAGAGAGAGAAAGAGAGAGAGAGACTGAGAAAAAAGGTGGGGGGCACGTAGCCAGACACAATAACGCATAATAATGTTAACATTCCTGCATGTCTAATGGCTTAAATATGCTGTGTGCCTCACTCTGGCCCCATCACACAGCAGCTGATGTCAAAGAACAATTTAATATTATATCAATAGTTCTTTTTTGAATCCCAAATTTTTTTCTATAAAAAGGATTTAGAGGTTTCTAAGCACACACAAAAAATTATATCTCTTGAATGAAAAATTTTAAGACACAACATATTTGTGAATACCTCATGTTCAGCAAGATTCACACCATTCTTCAACTTCTCTTACATTATTTACATCTTAGCAGTGTCAACGTGTCTTATTTACCAAGGAAACATAAAGTCATATTTTTAGCATCTTTTTTTCACATTAGGAATGTATAGCTTTATTTTTTAATGTAAAAGAAACCCCTTGATTTAATTATTATTACAATAACAGTTGAACTTTTAGGTGGTTTTTTTTGGGGGGGGGTGGAAAATATTGTTTTCTTGTTTGACGGATACTATGCCTGTAACAAAGAATGACTGAATTGTCTTAACAAAGAAGATGAAGGCTGTATGTGCTGGTTACAATAGAATAACCACCTTCCAGATCTCTTAAATCCACAATGTATGTAGTGTGGGTCCTGAGTGGCTTTTGTTTTCAATGTCTTTTGTAAGCTTTTAGGGTTTTTTCTGCATCAAATGTCAAGTTAATTTACAGGGCGCTATTACTGATATGTTTCCTTGGTTTGTGGTTTTCTGTGAAAGGCAGGCAGCTGAGACCAAGTCTTAGGCTGCGGGGGAGGGGCAGCCGGCGAGCCCGTAACACATACACTGTGCCAGGGTCTGTAAATTGGCTGCCTGTACGACAGTGAGCCCAGGGAAACCTCTAGTCTTCATTTGCATGCTGAAGAATATCCAGGATTAAACCAGACTGATTTTCATACAGGATTTAGACCTGACATTTATTATTCGGTTCACAGACCTCTTGAAGGAAAGTTTGTTTTCTACTCATAGATGAAAAATCTTCTAAGATAAATAAAGACTGGCTTAGCAGTAACAGTAAATAAATATCTTTCCTGTATTTCTTATGAATTTATCATATATGATTACCAGACAGATGTTCACCACCAAATTATTATATTTCCTCTTTAGCAATTCTAAAAAAAAATATCCATCAAGACCCCACTCAGTATTTATAACATATGTACATTTAATTCTAGAAGTTGATTTTTCATAAATAAAATTTAGAAACAAATACTTGTTTTTTAGAACAAATTAAAACAATATTGGAGCAGTAAAATACTCTGAAATGCTTAATTTTACATATGCTCCATGTGTTTTATGAGAACAGAGAAGATTTTGGTTACACTATAAGCACCAATTACTTTTATATAAAACATGAAAATTATAAATGAATGCTACACATGAGCCCTAACTACCATATTTATAACATAGATAGTTCATTATAACATAGATCCATAAAATATTCTAGTGTCTTTTAACATTTAAGTACTAATAGTCCAGACAAACATTTAAAATTCAATACTTTGGCAATATTTTGACTAAATCAAGGTTTAATTTCTAATCTCCAAGCAAAATAGATTTTGACACAGTACCTATATGAAGAAACATAGTAGCTTTACATTTCCAGGAAGGTATTTCTATGTGGGCCAAAGACTGCAAGTAGTAATTAAGCAGGCTTAGAAAAAATTTAGGATTCCTCATGTATTAAATACACAAATTTTAAAAAAATGCATTGGAAACATACTTTATATATTTAATAAATGTAAGGTAAATAATACAAATGTCAGCAATTAAATATTTTATTATTTCTGTCCGTGCATATGGAGAAAACATTGTAAAGTCTGCTACATGTTCGAATTTTTCGTATATCAATGGAACTTTTAAAAATATGTTCTAGTATTTGATTTCTTTATGTATATTAACTTATTCATAACAAATCTTAAATATAACCAATATAGGATGTATTTTTTGAAAATTTTTGTTTCTCTGCTTTAATATTGCATTTTATTATTTGTATACATATGAATCATATTTATTTCTTCAAATTAATTTATAAACATACTCAGTAAGAGGTATATATTATTAAAATTTTTGACAGACTATATCAGCGAACTTCTTATAGCGAGATATCAATATCATAAATACTATTCAGATTATTAACCAAACATATAATAAATGAACAAATGAGTCCATCTAGTTTTGCCTTAATTCAATTACCATACATAACATGCACATGAATAATCAGACTCTACAAAAATTAAGTAAAACTAAAGAGTAGAAATTACTGCTGTGAAAGATTTTGGTCTCCTTCTGTGTAGAAATATTTCTCCTTTATATGTATGTCAACTACAAATATTAACATAAATATTGTAAAATGTGTCCACATATGCAAAGTGAAAAGAATCAAGGCACTTATTTGAACAATTTAGGCTAAACCCCTCAGTTTTGCTTGAAATAGATAACTAAGGCAAAAATGTTTTTCCCGTGAATTATCTGGATGATTGCATCAATTCTTCACTTCGCTTTATAAGTATGTAGAGACATAGCAATGTGGGTCTTCAGAAATTGCCACTTAAAAAACATGCAAATATAGAACACATTTATTTACGGCGCTGCTACCTTTTAGGCTTAATACGCCACTGAATTTATTTGTTAATCAAATTGGAATCTTATAAAAGGGGATGGATTAAATATATTTTTCTAAGTAATTATTTCTAAAACAGCATACAATGATATTTAAATGTAACATACAATTATATATGCATCATGCAAACTAGGTTTCTTCAATCTTCTCTGGCATACTAATGCCCCAGTATCCTTCGTTATTATTTCTATTAACAGTCTACTTCCACAGTAGGCCCTGCTAATTGTATAAAGAGTATTCATGACGGTGTGTTACCAATATAGTACTGAGGAACATTTAATTGTGAAAGTTTGACCCTCAACCCGAAATCCTGAAAGTATATGCTTGAGAAAAAGGAATTCTGAATCCATTTAGTTGGAATGGGGAGGGTCATTTTCAATCAAGCCAATTTTTAATAACTTTTTTGTTAATACACTTAAAAATATGGCTGATATAATGACTTGAAGTCACAGTTACTTCATCTTTTTTAGTGATTGCATAAGAAATAGATATTAATTGCTTTACCATTTAAAATTCTTGATACAATTCACATTTACTCACTTTAAATTCAAGATGTCTCTCAATCAAATTGTGGGGCTCTTTATATCTTCAATGTAATTAGTATTGTACAGGATTCATGAAAAATATATGGAACAAGGAAAAGGATTTTTACTTGGTAATCACTGTAAATATGAAATTGTCAAGCTAGTCCTAATTAGTCACCGAGATAAAGATAATATGTAAGTCTCTAAGAGGTGTAACATGTAACAGACTTAGAACAAAATTCAAATATGCCACAATTAGATTATTGTTTCAAATGCCCATGCTTAATAAAGTTGGTGGACCATGTTTGCCAAATAATTCTGTCAGGCAAGCAGTCATAGTTTAAAAGTAATTAAGCAAATCATCCTCATCTTCAAATGGCGCATGCGAATGTCCATGCTTTTGTTGGTTTGGAAATGTGTAAGATGCTTGATAAAAAGTATCAGCTAAGAAAAAATTCAGTATATTATACTTTTTATACTTCAACAGGTAGAGAATAATTTTTAAAGTTGCCTTTAAAAAACATTCTAGCAAAGCATTTGAGTGTTTAACATTTTTATTATTCAAGTTCTTACCGTTTCACACTACTCCCTAGAGAAGGGCCAAGAAAATATTAAAAATACTATAGAAATATAAAGGATAAGATATTTGTCACTCTCGTTTAAATTGATGTATGCTGCTGTCCTATAAACGTCACATCAGATAACCCTGAAAAATTACCATGAATCTCCATAATTACGCATATTCATGATGCTGTTTTGCATAGTGCTAACAGCAGACTGCATGTGGGGTGGGATGTGAAGGGGGGTAGGAGTGATGTGACAGATTAAAATTATTACCAGTATCATGGAAATAGACATAGCAACAGTTCCATTTTGTTCGATCTTACAAAACAAAGCATTTCATAAAATTGCATAGTAATTAAATAACTAAAAATTTTTCTCCTACGCATTTCACCATAAAAAGTTAAAAGCGATGAGCTGACTATAGATATCATTGTTACTTGAAATGTGTTTATATTTATCATAGATTCCTAGGTACAGGACTATGTCAACTGAAAGGAAAGGGTACTTTGTAACTTTTTTTGAAGGGGGAGAGAAGAAGGTGGGGTGATAGAGAATTTTCAAGCCTTCTGAAGTACATGGGTTTCTTACATAGTTCGAAAGCTCTTGATGAGCTGAGTGCAAACCATATAGGTCCATTTCCTCTGATAAATGTGAGGACTGAATCATATTTGGTAAACTATTAAAAAACTCTAAGAGATAGAAAAGTTGTCTGGTGTCTATCTCAATAGCTTTTTTGTGCTGAGGCAGAGAGCAGAGTTAATCAGGGACTCTAGAAGTAATTATCGACAGAGTTTGGGTAATACAAATGCTTGGGTAAACAGCGATTGTTATTTCCACAAGATTGCGAGTAGAAACAACAATACTGGTATTGTCCTCCACTTCTCATTAAGGGGACTCGGGGAGGGAGTGCTGCACTGCGAGGCGGATGGGAAACTGACAGGCAAACTGTGCTCTGAACGACTCTCTCCTGATCCCACTACCACAAGCTCTGGCTTTTGGCATCAGGAGTGCCAGCTGCATCGGAAGAAGCCAAGCCTGTCATACCATCTTCACATCAAATCTTCAGGGTACAAGAGCTAGAGCATAGTTAGAGCTTAATGAAGAAACAAATACAAAAGGGAAGATTAAGCCTTGTTAACACTTGCATTCATTTGTCCTTACAGAAACTGCATTGGATGGGTTGTTTTATAGAACTCATTCTTTTTTCTCTTAAGCAGAAAAGTTACATTGAGGATGCAATATATATATATATATTAAATACACAGGGGAAAAAATTGTTCAGTTCTCCTGTAACTATTAGGCAGCAAACTGTTTTGTCAAAAATGCCACTCGAAACAGTGATGCCCATGACAACTGTCAAAATTGGTAAATAAATACTTTTCAGTTTTTCATATTAATCATGTTGTACTTCTTGCCATGTGAAACATTTCTTTGCATACTTAAGTGGTAGTATTACATTTTTTTTTTGAAAAATTGGGATGTGAAACTTTACTGCTATTAGATAGTAAACAATCTCCTCTTTGGGGTGAAACATTTATATTTCATGGCACTTCATTACTTTTATCTTCAAATTAATTGCATTTGAGAAAAAAGAACCATATTTTCAAAGTTCACGATAAACTAGCCAGAAAGTTTGACAGCAGAATGATACAATTATTTTTTATTGTTGTAAGCAATCAGTCAACTGTACAAAGGTGTATTGTTTACAGCTGCAATGTAAAACCTATTTTTGTTTATGCTATCTGTCAACCACTTAATGTGGCTAAGGTGCATTCTAAATTATATTATTCCAAAGGAAACAGGAATATTTTAATACAATAATGAACTTTCTATTCTATACTTTGTGGGTAGGGCCTATCCAAGAAAGGTTCATAATACATGTTAAAAGAAGATAGCAATTTTTTGTAGACTTTGAAGAGAGGAATGTGCAATACCTGTACGGGGACTGAGATATTTTAGATGCAGACTCAGTGAGGAGACCAATCACGTGCTTTGCCTTGCTTAGGGTAGAAAACTTCAGAACATGGACAACTAGATATTCTTTCATAAAGTAACTTTCTGTAGACATATGAAAAAACAATATCCAAACACAATGCAACCTAATTACTAAATAATTTGTTTAATGAAAAAACCATTTAAAGTATAGCACATAAATGGCCCAAAGGCCAAGTCATTTTATATAAATTAAGTTAGCCCAAGGTAAATTTACACCTATACTCACATAATGATGATGAAAAAGACATTATAAATTAGATTTTATACTGTATAAGTTTATCACTTCATATAAAGCACTCCACATCTCAGATATCACTGGAAAATTATTCCTTAATTTTTGAGGGCTATTACTTGATTTTACATTGACCTAATATGAATGAGTGCTTCTTTTATCCTTTACATGTCCTAAAGAAAACCATTGTATGCAGCATGGTGGGAATGAATCCTCTTTATTCTATTGGTGTCTGGAAAGGACACCAAATTAATGTTATGTGTTGAATTCCCCTGAATTTTTACTGTTTGTGGTTTTATATTAGGGTAACATGATTTTGTCCATGGTATATAAAACATCCAAACAACACTGGGTCTTGAAATACTCAAAAGTATCTCATATTTCCTAGTATACACACTTTTCAATACTCTGAACTCATGGATGTCACCATTTTAAGGTGACTGCATCTGAAAACGCGAAGCCATGTGTAAGGAGCTGACCTCATTATAAATACTTCTCAGAGAATTTGTTACAATGAATTTATTGCTTAATCATTTAAATGGCACTTGGTATTTATAAGTGGTAATTCTCATATGCTTTTAGCCAAAGAGCAGTTAAATACTTAATACTGCTATTTTTATCTGTTAATTTTATTAAGTCTCCTCACTAGTTTATAATTAAACATGACAGGTAGATTTGCATGATGTCTCCAAATATGTTTAGCTACACAATAGTATCAACAAAACTTTTTGTGATAACAAATAAAATGAGACTACATGTTTCTTATCAATGGAACTCCTTTTTAGAATTTTATTAATAATTACCCCAGCATTAATGTGACCACACTATTATATTATTTCTAAAACTTTAGCTGATACAATCAGTTATGTGTCAATAGGACAAACAACTAGAGTATATACAAGAGGATCTTTACCTTTGGAATTCATTGCACCTGAATTACAATATAAAATATGTATGTGTTTATTTGAATTATTTTAAGACAACAGCATGATAGAATGGAGTAAAATAGTCCATGTCTTCAAAAGCAAAATTTTGACAAAATATGTGTTTATTATATGATAATCATCGCTTATGAATATTACATATATTTAAATATTTTACTGACAAAAATAAATGCAAGTAAGTTTTCTTTAAATACTTTACTGACAAAAATAAATGCAAGTAAGTTTGAAAATATATGAAGCTTGAGTGAAGTCGTAGCATTCAGATGAGAGTTGATAGGGCCATGTGTATTACATACATTTAATTGACAGTAAGCTGGATTTATTTTGGATTGCAAAACATTATTTAAAGCAGTTTATATTTTTATAAATTTAATTTTAATTTGCAAAGATTCTATAATTTAGGTGAACAAAAATAAAAGAATAAATTATACTTTTATTTAAAACAGGAAGTTTTCACCATGAACTTAATTAAATTTTCTTTAAGATAAGTTGATTTTATGTGAACCATGGGCTACAATATGAAGAATCAACTTTTCTCTTAAAAGTGTTGAAAAATTTTGTTTGGTAAGACTAGAACAATTCATATGTAACTAAAAAGATTAAATATACAAGAATATTGAATATATAGGCATTGAATACACTTCTTTTGAGTTCTATTTTTTAAAAGATGTCATCCTTGCTCAGAGCTCTACTGAGAATGAACTTGCTACCTTGCTCTCACCTACCTCTTAACCTCTAGCAATATGGGACTATATGGAGGGAAATGGGCATATATAGGAGTGGACTCATAGCTGGGCCTAGTAGAAATCCAATTTCTGCTGTAGCATCTTAACCTCAAGCTTGCTAAAATTAGACGCACAATCCCACTAAGAATTCCTCCTTGTCTCCATCCCTGTTGCAGAGAAGAAAAGCATAGTTTTCTTCAAGGAAGAACTGACGTAAGAGGTAGTAGTGGAGTGGGGTGCGGTGAGGGATATGTAGTCAGAGTTATTTTAATCTGAGCTTATACTTGTTTGTGCTGGGTCAGTATGTTTATTCTTTCTTTCTTTCTTTCTTTTTTTTCTCTTTTTTACAAGCTTCTATCTAGCAGCCTAAAAAAATTTGTGCATCCAAACTAGCTCAACAAATATTTCTATTCAATACAGATGCTGCTTGGCCTGAGTGAATCAGGTGGTAATTTTGGCATATAGGAATCTGTATGAGGGCTGGTCTTGGAATGAGGAGATCTGGATTAAAATTGCAGCTTCTCTGCATTTGGAGCCAATTTCATTGTCTTACTGAGCCTCAGGAATTTCTTCCTTATATAGTGACTCTAACAATCACATAAATATTATCTGACAAAATAATACTGTTCTGGAACATAAGAGGTGCCTCAAAATAATGGTTGGATTGAAATTTGAATGTGTAGACAGAGTCCAGAACACATTCAGAACTGAGTGGTTCTTTAAGAACAGCTGTTTTATCCTGAGATTCTTATGGGGGCCACAGAGTCTCTTCATCATCTGAGAAAAGCAGCAAGGCCTGGTGTAGGGCTGCTGCAAGATTCTCAGGTCAGAGTTTCACCAAAACAATTTAACCAAACAATGTGAAACTTTGAGTCTTTCCTCATAGCTAGGACTTAGGCAAGAGTTGAAAAACTGACGCTTAAAAACAAACTGACACTTAAAAAGAATGAAAGTTGGCAGAGAAACCCAGTGTTTTTTTTCTTTTCTTTTTAACACAGAACCTGACACACACACAAATAAATAAAGGTGAATTTTAAATATGCAAACCACTGAAATTTAAAAATAAGTAATTCCAAGTTCACCCCTATCCGGTCCTTTAATTTTTCTTTTGAGAATAAAAAGGTCAAGGGACTTTAAGAGAGTGAAGGACATTCTAAAGTGATCCATCTTTATGTTCACATATGTTGAAGAAGAAATTACTTGACATATGCCTTTATGGAGTGTACCTCAAAGGACAAGAATAAACCCATATTAATGCATATTTCTTATTTTTCACCATAAATTCTAACAATCACATATTTATTCATGGATTAGTCTATCATTTCTTCATAAAACAACATTTATTTATAATATTTTCTTAAATAACATTGTCAAATATTTACTAAATAGATCCTTTAACCATTTCATAAAGAAAGATATATTTTCAGATATCACCACATACATTTGGATTTAGTCAAGATTGCCGATGTATGTAGGCCAACAAAATTGAGTGCCTCGGCTGTAGGCACTGTGTTGACCTGTTAACCTGAATTTCATTTTTGCCTACTTTTGTATTCAAACTTAAATTCCATAACCTATATATGCACAGGGGATTAATTCTCATTTGAGAATTATCATCCTACTTTAAAATAACTGTAACAGCAAAAATAGGTGTTCATTCCAACTATCAACCTTTTCAAGATTTGGAGTTTTTTGTTTTCTTGAGAGTTCTTCCAAACAGCAGAATAAAGAGGTAACTTAAAGTATAATATCAACAGGAAGAGTTTGCAGAGATGCCACTTGATAATGAATGATGGCATCTGTGGAGTTCTTTTATTGTCTAGCATTTGTAAAAATTATACCACAACTATCTACATTTAAATGCTAATATAAATATAAAAACTTTCTAAATGATATTTTCTTAGCTAATATAATTTACATAAATCTCAACGATTTAAAATAAAACCAGGTGATGCTAATATTTTTCTTTCTGGCATAAAATGCATGTGTGAGAAAAATTATAAAAATAAAGTCATTTCAAACTAAAAATAAATATATGAAGCAGATAATTATTTTACAGCTGCCAGCTGATGGTGTCAGCCCATTTGTAAGTGGTAATACTAATGTAAAAGAGTGTACATTGGATGTTCAACTTTGCAAATGCATCTATAAAGACTAAAAATGAAATTATCTTTCTTTTTAAGAAAGACACGTATAAAAGTTAATGCAAGAAAATATTTCTATGTCATATTTATTTCCCTCATTGTACTTTGATTTTAAGGCCAAAAAGAACCTCTCTGTACACTAAATTTAATTTCGACTATTTTTTTTAATTCTAGGAAATCGAGATGATGTATTTACCTTTGTTTCTATAGTACTGTATGATCTGATAACACACACTTATAGAAATTACCCTACTAAATAAATAAACAAATAATAAACTTTATGCCCAGTGTTTTTTGGATAATCAACATTTCCCACAGCTACATGATTACTTTTAAGATGTTTTCTTATTATATTTAAAATATATATGTGACTTTTTCTTTTTTAGGAACTGATTGAAAAATCTTTGACAGCATTCAGCTTTTTCAAGTAAGTCACAGAAATATCCTTCAAGCACTTTTTCCCTTCTGTATGTTGTAAAGGACTTATAAGAACAAATTTGATCAGGCAGTTCACTATTCTTAGTATATAAGAACTTAAGATAACCATAGAGAAACGTGAGGATAGTTGTGTCCTAGTTTTATTTACTTTCAAAAATAAATCACACAATAGTGTTTACTAATGATTAGAACTCAAAGAAGTGACATTTAAATGAAGTGCCTGTGTCATACCTCACAAATATAATCCACAACAATATTCTAATAACAAATTTACATTTATATATTTTCATTATTACAGTTATAGTTTTCTTTGTATTGTTCATTTTTAGCACATGTTACGTTTTCTCTAGAATGAATTGTAATCAGTTTATAATACTAATAACATTTTAATGCCAAAAATATATTAGCTATCCTTCCTATAATACATGCATGCCAATTTTCGTATTATTGTTCTTGGCTGCACACACATGGCTATGTGTTTCTCACCAATAAAGATCTCCCTCTCTCATTTCTCTCTCTCTCTCTTCCTCTCTCTACCTTTCTCTCTCTTTTTCTCTCTTCTTCTATTTCCTCCAGTCTTACCCTCTCTCCACTCAGGTCCCTTCCTTCTCTGCTCTCAGTTCTTCACTGCAGAGTACAGTGAAACTGTTAAGAAGATTCAGTTGTGGTTGGGCTTCTAACCTTACACAACTTCAGCATTAGCAAAAGGATTCAGTTTCTTGAATTCATTAATAGTATTTTGCCACAAAAGGCTTTGTAGTTCTCTCCAGAATATTGAGCCTAGCTTAATAACATTCTATTTATGTTAAAGACACATTTAATCTGTAAATGTGACCTTTAGAAGAATTCTCTTGTTTTTCATTAAAGAAACACTGCATAACAAATATTAATTATTCCTTGATGCCATATTTTAATTAACTAATCATGTGCTATTTGCAGCAATAAAGAGTGTAGTAATGTATGTGCAGTAATGCTATGTAACTTAAGATCGATATCAAAGAATCCACTGCTGCAGAAAAAACATATTTTGAGTATCTTCTCTGGATGAGTTTGCTTATATGAACATTTAGTCTAGAAATATGCTTTGTTTTGCTTTGTGTTTTGTATTTTTAAATGCCGATGGAAGTCTGATTAAAATGCTGAACATATCGTTAGCCCCATCACTAATAAGTAAACGTTCACTGATGCATATTAGCAGGGTCTAGCAATGTGGTGAAATTGTCACTTAAGTGCTTGGAATCTGAACACAGAAAATGACAGGCAATGCCGAAGGTCTGGCTCCAGTGCATGTCTTCACTGTAGCTGGAGTCACTGGAATGGTGAAACCAGTTTAGGTTCAAGGTCGCTGCTGACATTCAGCTGTCATGGCTTCATTGTCTGCAGGCCTTCTCTCCATTGACACATTCAAGAGTACTTTATAGCAACCACAAAGAGCCAGTCAATTGATACCATTACACTTCATGCACACACAAACCACAAGCCTGTTCAGGGCTGTTGATACAGTCTAACATTTATTCATTAAGGGAGCTATTGAAAATGCAACTTGCCCAGCCCCACTCTTAACAACATAGACTTACTTGTTTAGTCCAAACATTTAGCTACGTCTTTTTCAAGTTTTGCACAGCATTCTCTAATTGAGGTAACATTATCTGCATTTTAATGCTACACCATTTATGTCCAATGAAAGATTACCTGAAGAACCCTGCCATTACCACACTAGTTTAAATACGAGCAGTTGTATAGAAAAAATATACACAAAAGATGTAAGCGGGGGAAAAGGGAGATATTTATTTGTTCTGGGAGTGCCACGGAAATCCAATTGCTCAGAAATGAAATAAGAGTCTGGAGTGAAAGGAGGGAAAACCTAAGCCTGGGTCAGGGAAGAGGCCGTGATTAGCTTCATTGTTAGGACTTCTTTGAGCTTCGTTGGTTGTAAAGAAAAACCCACTAATGAATCTATTGAAGCTTGCCAGAACTTTGTGTGGAAGACAACTTAAGTTATGGTGCTTATCTAAAAAATGGTAGTAAAGCATGCGGATGTATAAAACAGCACATATGTCTCTTTATTAACAGCTTGCCCATAAACAAAATTGTTTAAAGATTGTATGTTACACAAATAGTCTATTTAACATGTACGTGTTTAATTCAATATTCACAGGTCTTGAAAAACATCACCTCGATGAGGAGATATAAGAAAATATATCCTATTTAATAGTTGAAAGGCAGGGAAATAGGCCAAAATATAATGTAGCTAGTCTCTTCTTGATTTTTTACCAATATTTGTAAAGAAAGTCAAATTAGAAGGCTATTTCATGCTTTGTATATTTTAAATATGCAAAAAACAAAGACTGTAATCAACTGACATTAAAAATAATAGACTTTGGAAAAAAAGGATCAACATGTCCAGGTACTTCATTTAGTAAACAAGTTTATCATGTTTCTACCATATGTGGCGTTTGCAACATAGAATTAAGTCTGTTTTTGCAGTTCAGTACAATGTTTATTATACATACCCAATTAATTCTACAAAATATGTTACATTGTCTAAAATAAGGCTGAAATTAATGTAAAGATTCAGTTAGACAGCAGTACACTAGAAATATAATTTTGGCCAATCATATGGTCAAGATCATTGCTAGTACCTGGAGAACTGATACTGTATAATGAGTAGAAATAGAATATATTCTTCTGAAAGTTTTGTACTCCATTAAGTTTTGACAAATACTTTTAAGTGTTTTATTGGTGAAGTAAAGTTCAAATGCTGAATGAGAAGAGATCCTCAGCCTCCCCTTGCCACCCTCCATTATTGAGCTCATACATGGTTCCATGGCTTTTTCATAAGAATGATGGTTCTTACTTGGGAAGCATGATTCTCCGAGTGTTATATCACTGAATACACTCATTTTGTTTATCTTGAGCACTAAAGCATTATTCCTACAAAACATACCCTTTGGGGGGCAACAGAAGTAACCACTAAGCAGAATTGCCTCTTGTAATTGCCAAGAATCTCTTTATTTTTGGCATCTCAGATTTCTGAGCCCCTGAGAGACTTATTGTGGAGGTCGTCTGGTAGTTATCATGAAATCATCTCTTTAAAACCATGTCTTCATAAGGGAAGATACCATTGCCATGGTACTGAGCAAGTTTTCTTCAGGTCTTTATTAATTGCTCTAGTGATCAAACTAACCTAAGCAAAGGCTAAATACAAATAAATAAAAACTAGTTATATGGTGTAGTTTTTCTCAAGTCCAGACCATCAGGAATCTATTATGATAAGATTTACTAACAAGAATGTCTCTATTTCTATAAAATTTTATGTCAGGAATTTTGACTTATTATGACCAACAGAGAAATTTGAGAATGAGAATTGCAAGAGCTATATGAAAAAATTGAGGCAGTAAAAGAAGTCAATCTTCATAGAATATCTACTACATTCTAGATGTTGTATTGAGCACTTTACCTTTGTTGTTCAGTCTCTACAACAACCCCTTGTATTTTGGAATTATTCTTACTTCATTTTATGTGGGGAAAAAAAAAAGCTCTAGACTTAAAAAAAAATTACCTGAGGCTACAAAGCAAGTAACTGGTAAAGCTGTGATTTAACTCAGGATATGCTCCTAAGCTTATGCTGTCTTGAATACCTATTTCAGCCAAAGGACTTTGGTAAAATCTGGCTAATGTTGTTAATACCATTCATGGTCAATACCACCTTCTCTCTTTCTCCTTTATGTTGCCTCACTTCTTTTCAAATTCACTCTCTACAGTGAACTTTTCATTTTGCCTTTCTTTCTCTTCCCTTCTTCCCTTCACACCCAGAAAACATTGGAGATAGATTATTGTCCATATGAGAGTTCTTCTGTATCAGACATCTTCCATATCAACTTAATAGAAGCAATCTCACTAATGAATTAAGATGATCTACCTATTCAAACCATTTCTTCTCAAATAAAGAGTATTGGGGACTATTCTTTTCAAATAAAGAATACTAATATAAATCTGTCAGTCCAAAATTCTGGGTCTATAAATTTTACATAAAACCATTATGACATATTTTAATCCTTCAAGCTTCCATCCAAAACTATTTTTTATTTCTTTTTATTAATTTAACAATTTTTTTTCTAGGAAATTTCCTTTGAGACAAGGAAATAATCTTGTATTAAATTACCCTATATTTCCAGATTTTAGATGGAGAAATGTATGTAGTTTTACGGCCTTTACTACAATATTCTTCTGAACATTGTGTTCCTGTGCGTGTGTGTGTATGTGTGTGTGTGTGTGTAAGCATTCCAGGTGTGTGTGTGTGTACCCCTCCTCTCTAACCTTTAGCCATCCTCTGTTTTCACTAGTTTTGTATGGAGGAATTTTTAATATGCTTATGAAATTTTTTTCAAGAAAAAAAGACTCTTTAAATGCAAAATTATCACTTAAATATGTTGGTCAATTTTGGAGCATTCATTCATTTGAAGGGTAAACAAATTATCCCATTTGAAAATTAGAAAGGGTGTAGTGCCTTTGTCACAAACTCATTTACTTTCTTAATATACATACTTACATAATGCGATTTTTCTTTGTCTACCTCTGTTTCCTAAAACTATTCTAAACAGGAACGTTTTAAAAATGCCTTACTCTAAATGATACCGAATAATATTCAAACAACAGGAGGAGAATGATGACTGAGCAAACAATTTGACTTTTTTTTTCAAACTTTGCTGAAACTAGATAGATATTTCTATTTTTAATGATATAACTTTGTCAAAAACATTTTGAAATTATGTTAAATTATATATTGGAAAACAAAATCATTTTCTAGAAATGCTCCCCATGTGTAATTTTTCATTTTACTGTTCTCTACTAATACACAGTTAAAGCAAATATTATGTGGCATGGTTATTATTTGTATCTCACATTTTTGGAAAATAAAAAAAGTTAAGTGCTATAAATAGCTTATGGAAAAATAATAAACTCTTTTAAGAAAGTGAAATATACTTTTAAGATATGCTTTCAGTTAATTTCTAACCTAGAAGGAAGCTTATTTGATGGCTGTACCCTGTAATTAGAGAGATCAGTAATCAAGACAACTGTGATTTATTTTACTAGGAGAGCTCAGAGACTAAGGACATCTGGCCTAGATGAGTCTAATGGTAAAATTCAAAATACAGCTAAATTTGCTTTGTTATGTGATTCTCTTCAGAGGGACAGGAGAAGAGGTTACATTCTCTGCATGAGGACAATTCTGCAGTGTCAAAATGAATAATATTTGTTTTCTGGGAGCAGATTGTTGTATCATATTTCTAAGGACAGTAAGTGCTTGGGTGGATGTCAATGAATACTAAACACTAATTGGTCTGATACATTCATATGCACATACACAAATGCACATGGTGGTCTGTAATGGTTGAAAAATTACATTTTGCTTCTATTAAAAGATCTGTCACTTTTAGGTCAAAGTGGGATTTTGGAGGGGTAATCTCCCACAATAGAAACTATCCTGACAACAGTGGTGTTGTAGGGTTGTTTGTTGTTTGGCTTGTTGATGATGCTTAGCCAAGGAGACACTTCCTTTCAGATTCTGTCTTCCAAACCCCAGGGCTCTGTTATGGGCAGTTCAGCCTAATGGAATTAAGCTTGACACATTTCAACTCTATTTCTTTATAAAATAGGCATAAAACAAAGGTTTAGATTTCGAATAAAACTCTTGAAGCATGTGGGACTCCAACTTTCCCTGTTCTTTACATATCTGTAAATAAAGTGCATAAAAGAGGAGCACAACAGGATAAATCAACATAAATTTGAAATCCACTGCAGCATATTAAATGGCGCAGTCTCAGTCAAAGAGAGGCTGACCCCGCGGCTTCGTGCAGTTTGAAGCTAATTGTTTTCGTCAGGATGGGAACGTCTGGAAGTCCATGGCTGTATCCCACCAGTAAGGCTCCAGTAACTGAGCCGGCCCACAGAGAATGGGCCCACTTTGTAGCAACACAGCGGGCTCAGACACCACCTATTCTGCTCTCCAAACTGTCATGCATAACAACTTTATTGTGCTAAATTGAACTTGAAAGCAACCAAAGGCTATGAGAAGGAGAGGCTATGAGAAAAGCGTGCTGTCAGCGCTGGCAAAGGCTGACCTGGAAAGTAGGCTCAGAGACAGGGGAATAAAAGACCAGGCCCCATGAACACAGCATATTGTTTCATTTTAAAGTATGATTCCCATACTAGAGAAAGTAGCAAATGTGATGTAAATTTATTTAAATAGATTCGACCGCTTAAAAGTTTGCCAGCCGCTCTCATCCAACTTTCCCAGCTCTCTGATTCGTTACTTACAGTGGGAATATAATGACATATAGTCATCATTGTAACAGCTTCTTTGCAGGGGCACAATGATGATTAATAGCCAGCAGCAAATTTTCACATGGGCTCTGAAGCACTATGGCATTAAGCAGCCAAACAGTCCCAAATCCCCCTTTTCTGTTCCACTGAAAAGTCCCCTCCTTGTACCTTGCAGATAGGAACAAAGCCTATCTTAATTCCAATCTGCTTTTCCTCATTCAAAGGGAACTTCTCTTTTTCATAATTGATTCATGTGCATTTTTTAGTGTTTCACTGAGCTGAAGCCACTTTTCTCCTTTTTTCTGTTCTGCCCCATACCCGCACCCCTTTTTTTTGAGGGGGCAAGGATTGGGAAACATTTCAACAACAACAATAAAAAAAAAAACAGTGTGTTTTTTCTTCCCCAAATATTTGCTAAATAGATTTCTCAATTAGTATTCATTTGTGCTTTACAGTTAAAGGGTTTAAGACAAAAATTAACTCCTGGATTTTTCCATCCTTGGAAATGGTTTTAGTTATAAAAGTCTGAGCTCACTGAAATAACTAGTGAGAACCCCCAAGAGTGCCTTGTTTCATTGGGGGAGTCTGAGTAGTTCTCGTTCCCATAAGAGACTCACAGCTGGAACAAGGATCGACTCTCTTGCTCTGGACAGATTCTTTTTTCTCCTCTGTGCTGGTAGCTGTCAAGAAAGGAACAGGTGACCAAAACAAAAGACAGCAAATGAGAACATCTTAACCCTGTGTATCTTTCCTAAGTATCATTTTACCCTGTAGAAATTTCATGTTATAATTATTAGCAGAAGCTCCTGTGCTATTTGTAGATATCCTCTCTCGTAGCTATACTTTCCACCTCCTGTGATAACGACACAAATAACAACAACCAGTGCTGTCTTGGAAAGAGATTTCTACATGCCAACTCATTTGTTTCTATGACAATATAATGGCCATAAAGTGCAGAGTTTTAGCTATACTTTGCATATTTGTTTACATTTCTTACAATCCTGCCCTTTTTTTATATGTGAGTTGGGTGAGCAGATGCCCCTGTTTGCTCAGGACACATTTCATTTATGTCTGTTGTCCTTACATAATTTTTTTAGTGCTTTCTTTCACTCTCAATTTGATTTGAGCAATTTACAAAGTCCATACCTTTAGATATTAAAACTACCCCAAATGACTTCTACATACCAAAAAGGCAGGATGTCTCTTACACCGGTGGCTGTGGGCTGATTTACCCTACTGCAGTTCAGGGGAAAGAATCGGGACTTGGAAGCCCTGCTGCCAAGGTAGCTGCACTGACTTTTGTCTCGCCCACTGTAAAGAGGTCAGCTGACCCTACACAGCTTCTTTGATATGTGGCAGAAAGGAGGTCATTTGCTGAAATGAAAGACACATTGCAAACCAGATTTTAAGTGTGACACTCTCCTTCAGCTGGGTCACGGTTCTCCCTGTGAACCAGAGGAACACACTCTACTGGTCAGATAAAAATACTATGCCATGTTTTTTGATAATGACCTTTCTCTTGCTTTGGTTTCTTGAAATGATTAAGTGAAGAATATATCAAGTCGATAGAAGAAATTCTGTTCTTCATTTTCACCGTAGTTGTTCTATTTCCTCTTAAAAAAGCAATATATGAAAGTGGCACCATATCTTATACAGGTGAGTGTATTATAGTCTTTGGGTTATAGAACCAAAGTGTCTCAGGGACTCTTACAAATCCAGAGGGCAATGTCCCTAAAGGCTGGATTTTGCACTAGGATTTCTGTTAACTGAGAAGTGTACAATATCATCTGTAGGCAGAGAAGTCTCTATTGACTGGGCTACTGAAAAAGTGCCCATGTGTTGATTGTTCCTGAAAGTATATTAACTAAATGGATTCCTGATATGTTAGTTTCAAAATAACTTTAACAACACTCTAAAATTTTCCACTTTCCATCAAACTATAGCCCATATTCAAATACCCGCAGGACATGTATATAAGAATTTATGACGCTGTTCTAAGTTCCTTTACAAGAGCACAGTCCCTTGGTAAATCATCACTCTTAACCAAATTTGGGGCTATCCAATCTTTATTGAGCATTTTATCCTGTTTTTAGATAATTTGGAAATGAAATGAGTGGAGTACCTGTAATATGCTCATTTTCTCATAATATCACTACAATGAAAAAGTATAATTAAGACTTTTATGTATGAATCATTAGTTTTGTTAGATTGTAGTCTGGCTATGTAACTCCACCGTTCATGAAGAACTCTGCTTTTTGCTGTCTAAGACAGGATTTTTAAATGCAATGACTCTTAGGACTCTCAGATAGGTTGCCTTTTCAACTTTGTGGTTCTTTCATGAATTGCTAGGAACACACAAAAGGACGCATCCAAGAATACTATGTTCATATTGTCTTCTGGCACCATTTGAAGAAGTGAAGGTTAGGATACTTCTTTAAGACTTTGGTTTGAAATTATAATTCTGCTCCTTGCTTTGCTCTAGTACATTTCTCCCTCGCACACTCCATAATTCTCTATCATCTTTAGAATGCCACAAAGCACTTTTTTTTACAGTACAAAAATCTCTTTATACAAATTGTATGAACTGAAGCCCACCATCATTACACAGGCAGAGCTAACTCCTTTTCTACCCAAGCTTAATTCTGCCTGGATGCCCAAGATATTTACTTTCTGTACATATACTATCCTGACTCTAATCCTAAACCAGCTAAACAAATATGTGATACCAGTGGTGATTATGTTCTATTACATGGTAGTAGGTTTAAAAGTATAAGATCTCTTAATTGATTTCTGTCCTGTTCCTTGATACACTCAAGCTTTTTAGGTCTTTACTCTGTTTTTCCAAATTTTTCTTTCCTCTTTTTACTTGGTATCAAAACTCTGATTTCCTTTTTAGATATTATGCAAATAGGCTCAGAGAAGGTGAGCTTATTTTCATGAGATGAGTCAGAGTTTGTCTAAATCCTTCATCATGATTCTATTCTCCTTTGCCAAGGAATGGGTTAGAGATGAGCATGTGACCACCACACCAAGGTACATCATGACAAATTGCTCAAAATTAGTGTTAAGAAAAATATCTTAAAAGCAGCCAGAGAAAAAAGTCTTATCTTACAGAAGAAAAAAGGTAAGGATGACAGTAGATTTCTCATTGGAAGTAATTCAAGTTAGCAGACAGTGAAGCAAGATCTTAAAGACAAAAAATTTCTGTCAACCTAAAATTCTATACCCAGTGAAAATAACTTTCAAAGATTAAAAATGTTTCATACCTACAAAATGAGCCACAGACCCACACTACAAACAAAGTTAAATTTCTTAAAGAAGAAAGAAAGTGAGAGCACATAAAAATGAAGAACACTGATAATAGCAATTTCATGAATATTTTTTTAAATTTAGATCTTTCAAAGATAATTGACCTAATAATTGACTTGTATATGCTATATAAAGAATAGTCAGAACTCAACAGTAAAAATAAGAATCCAATTAGAAAATGTGCAAATGATATAAATAGACTTTCACCAAAGAAGATATATGAATGGCAAATAGGAACATGAAAAGTTATTTAACATCATTAAGGAAATCCAACTTAAAACCACAATAAGCACATCTATCAGAATGACTAAAATAAAGAAATACTAACAGCATCAAATGCTGGTGAGGATGCAGTGGAACTACAATATTCATACACTACTGATGGGAATGTAAAGCAGTATAGCCAGAATGCCACATTATTTCATGGAAGTTTTTAAAAAACTAAACATACACTTGTCATACAACCCAGCAACCTTGGCATTTGTCACAGAGAAATAAAATGTACGATGTACAATATTTATAACAGCTTTGTTTGTAATATTCCAAATTGGAAACAGCCCAAATATCTCTAACCTTTGAATGAATAAATAAATTGTGGAATATCTGTACAAGGGAATAACTATTGATATGCACGACAACATTGTTGCAAACTATTGATATGCACAACAACATGGATGAATCTCAAAATAATTATTCTGAGTGAAAGAAGCCAGACAAGGCATACCTCTTGCAGGATTCAATTTATATAAAATCCAGGAAACGCAAACTAATCAGTAGTGACAGGAAGTCTATTAGTAATTGCCCAGAATTGGGGGAAAGATAAGGGAAGGAGGAGATTACCAAGGAGAATAAGAAAACTTTTAGGGGTAATGGATAAGTTTATTACCTTGGTTGTAGAGATTGCTTCATAGGTTTATACATTTGTCAAAACAAATGAAATAGTTCACTTCAGTTTCCTGCATATTAGTTACTCTTTAAATTAAACAACAAAAAAGTAAAACAATAGAGGTAGAGTCTATTCCCTTCCCCTTTGAGATGGCCCTAACTAAAAGAATATGGAGAACTTGAAATTACGTCGTCTTTAATATTAGATAAGCAAAGCCCATGTGGCTTGTCCTAGTACTTTAGGACACTCACCGAAGAAACTTACTGAGACACCATGCAAGAAGTATGGTTACCCTGAGTCCCCTCTGCTGGAGAGACCTTATGGTGGGACCACGTGGAAAGGCCCTGAGACTATGAGCAGATAAAAAGCTGCCCTGCCAGCCACCCTCTGACAAGTTGTCTGAGCTCTGTTGATCATATCATTGCAATTTCATGAGATTTCAAACCAGAACCATCCAGCTGAATGCTGAGGGATAATAAAAGAGTGTTGTTGCTTTATACCACTAAACTTTGGGATGATTTATTGCACAACAATGAATGACTAGAATGCTACCTATTTCATATTTTCCATGTTTATAGTTTAACTTCCGTTCTTTTCAGGAAAGACTGTTTTGGGTTAAGAAATGGCTAAATGTGATTTGGGTTTTATATATTTTTCTGGCTTTCCATATAAAGAAATTTGCAAATCAGAAAAAAAAATTATTTGTCATTGTATATGTCCTAGCTTTTATTTTAGAAAAAAAAAGAAATCCTATCTACAGATTCAGAAAATCACAGGTGTCAATTGAAAACCTTCAAATTTAGCTAAAATCAACTAAACAATAAATAAATTATGAAATACTGGAAAAAAGCTATCTGGCCTGCCATGTCCTCCAAGGGTTTATCACCTGTGCGGTGAAACAATGCCATTTTATAGCAGGATATGGTGGAATGTCTTCATAAAAGAGGAAGCTATAAATGACATATTATGAATATTGAAGTTATTTGAATGATTTTGAGTTACTTTATTTGGTGTCAAAGAGAAATTTATTGTGCATGGTTATTCTATTAACATTGAACATCAAGAAATACAACTCGAGTACTCTTGTTTCCTAATCAGGCAATTCTTCTCCCACGATTTAACCACTTTCTTCAAATCAGGATTATTTCTGAGTGTATATTTTTCAAACATTTTGTCTGCTTTAATTGAAATGATCTTAGTAATGGAACAATTGTAATCCAACAAATGTGAGGATGAACAGATGTGCTGCTTAATGCAATCATGTTGAGAGGTGATGGATTTGATGTAAGTAGTAGCTAACAGTATTAACCTGTGTGGAATCAAAAGGTTACTTCCTGACTTCTTCAAGAAAGGAAAGAGAGAAGCAATGGCTAGTGGGGTAGTGAGAGTTCTGCAGCACAGCAGAGAAAAGCTTAAAGCTTCTCCAAGGAAAGAACTGTGTCATTGAGAGAATTGGCCATCAAGATCCCAAAGGCCTATCTTGGGAGGTTCTAGACACCTGGAAAAGTTCTAGGTAGTTTGATGTGAAGATAGAACCAGTAAATGTTAAATGCTGATGCTAACAGTTGAAGATAGGAAAAGAACATTAATTGTAAGTGAGTGCTAATACATTTTTTATATTTTCCTTTTGTTTAATATTTCTTTACATTACAGTGTGTC
>NW_011888792.1:7354375-7372602 GCF_000151845.1 Pteropus vampyrus | reverse complement strand
CTTTCCATATAAAGAAATTTGCAAATCAGAAAAAAAAATTATTTGTCATTGTATATGTCCTAGCTTTTATTTTAGAAAAAAAAAGAAATCCTATCTACAGATTCAGAAAATCACAGGTGTCAATTGAAAACCTTCAAATTTAGCTAAAATCAACTAAACAATAAATAAATTATGAAATACTGGAAAAAAGCTATCTGGCCTGCCATGTCCTCCAAGGGTTTATCACCTGTGCGGTGAAACAATGCCATTTTATAGCAGGATATGGTGGAATGTCTTCATAAAAGAGGAAGCTATAAATGACATATTATGAATATTGAAGTTGTTTGAATGATTTTGAGTTACTTTATTTGGTGTCAAAGAGAAATTTATTGTGCATGGTTATTCTATTAACATTGAACATCAAGAAATACAACTCGAGTACTCTTGTTTCCTAATCAGGCAATTCTTCTCCCACGATTTAACCACTTTCTTCAAATCAGGATTATTTCTGAGTGTATATTTTTCAAACATTTTGTCTGCTTTAATTGAAATGATCTTAGTAATGGAACAATTGTAATCCAACAAATGTGAGGATGAACAGATGTGCTGCTTAATGCAATCATGTTGAGAGGTGATGGATTTGATGTAAGTAGTAGCTAACAGTATTAACCTGTGTGGAATCAAAAGGTTACTTCCTGACTTCTTCAAGAAAGGAAAGAGAGAAGCAATGGCTAGTGGGGTAGTGAGAGTTCTGCAGCACAACAGAGAAAAGCTTAAAGCTTCTCCAAGGAAAGAACTGTGTCATTGAGAGAATTGGCCATCAAGATCCCAAAGGCCTATCTTGGGAGGTTCTAGACACCTGGAAAAGTTCTAGGTAGTTTGATGTGAAGATAGAACCAGTAAATGTTAAATGCTGATGCTAACAGTTGAAGATAGGAAAAGAACATTAATTGTAAGTGAGTGCTAATACATTTTTTATATTTTCCTTTTGTTTAATATTTCTTTACATTACAGTGTGTCCATTAATAAACATTAATGTTTATATATCACTATTCTAGAAAAAAGCTATTTTTTATAGAGAAAATTAGTTGTGGAAAACATGTACTCTGAATCCTCAAATCACCCCTGTGGTAGGCCATGATTAGAGAAACAATATCTGCCAGTTTGTGAGGTGTTCTAATGCTGCCTATGAGAAAATAAGTGCCTCAGGAGTACACCCAGACCCACAGGGTGACATATGATGGAGAGAAAGAATTTAAGCTGGCATGCTTATAAAATTCGATTGTCATACTTTGAGAAAAAATACTTTGAGGGAGAACTAGACTGAAAGAAAATGAAAAATTTGGGAGGACTGTTGCTGTGTGTCTTTCTCTGGGAGGGGGTTGGGATCTAAGATTTTAGAAGCAGGTTCAAACCATGATTAGAGATAAGCACATGTAAATAAACACTATGTTTGCATTTTTTAAAATGTTACATTCAATGATATCTATTGTATTGTTCTCCAATTCCCTTTTAATCGAGTCCCCATTAACTGTTATATCTGTTCCAGGGTCCTACTTGAACAAATATATCTGTTGCATTATCAAAATTTATTTATCTCTAGGCTCTTTAAATAGAAACCATATCGGAAGATTACAAATCTTGACTATGAAAGCGTATACAGTGCAAAACCTGTGTACAAGAGGGAGTATGTGATTTGCAAACCTTTAGATACCGTTTTCCGGTTGACAGGCACAGCAGACAGCTTTAGTTCTCCATATTTCCTACATATTTCCAAGCGGAGCTTCCCTGGACTATTGCCTCCTGATACGTGCTACTTCCCTATACCTTGGTACTATTTCTTCTTCTCATTGGTATTTATAACTCCTAAGTTTGTATCACTTATGGATTTCATTCATGTGCCACTTACCTTTTTTCCAAATAATTAAGCCCAAAATTACATTATAGCTTGCTTAAGCTGCTTGCCACTTGCATAAATTATCCATCATGGCTTCTCCAGTCAATCACCATCTAGCATTCACAACATTCTGCAAGTCGCTTAGCTTTATTAGTTGTTTTTTCTAGCAGCCCCTAGGAAAATAAGGCTTACTCAGGGAATTACAATAAGAAAAATATGCAGCATTTGATTTTTTTTAACATCTTACCTTTAATGTTCTTCCAGTGTCTATTTTTGTGGAAAAAAATGTTATTATCCTTTTATCCTATACTGGTCAACACTACCATTTTAAAAATCAGTAAGATGAAAAATACTTTCACTAATATTTGGTTAAGTTTAATATACAAAAATATATTTTGTATATTTTTTCTTACATATTGCACCTTACGAACAGCTCAGATTAGAAAATTCAGGTAAAAATTTTATTAGTTATGGTTGGTATTTTTTTCTTTATTTGGAACTTGTGGTAAAGTTCCTAAATTGTGGTAAATGTGAGAGTATTTGTTTACAGCTACATCCCTATTACCTAGAACATTGTCTGACATAGCATGGACTCCATAAATATTTGTTGCATGAATATTAATAAAATTATTCACTAACAAATTTAATAAATGTATGATAAAATTGGAATATAAGTTTATTTTTATTTACTTTTTAATTTTAATTTTTTAATTTTTTAATTACATTTGACATTCAATATTATATTAATTTAGGTATACAGCATAGTGTTTAGACATTTATATAACTTACAAAGTGATCCTCCCAGTAAGTCTAGTATTCATCTGGCACCATACATAGTTATTACAATATTATTGACTGTATTCCTTATGTTGTAGTTTACATCCCCATGACTATTTCATAACCACTAATTTGTACTTTTTAATTCCTTCATCTTTTTACCCAGCCCAACATCCCCCCCTCACATCTGGCAACCATCAGTTTGTTCTCTGTATCTATGGGTCTGTTCTGTTTTGTTTGTTTGTTTTGTTTGTTAGCTTCCACATATAAATGAAATCATATGGTATTTGTCTTTCTCTGTCTGACTTATTTCACTTAGCATGATACCTTCTAGGCCCATCTATGTTAAGGAGATAAGTTTCATGAACATAGAAGCTCTCTCTCTGTTGTCCATTGATGCCTACTTAGCAAAGTGCCTTGGCAATATAAGGTATGCTCAATAATCGAGTCCTGTCCAAGATTCCAGTAGAAATCACTAAAGTAAATCATCTTCGTCAGTCTTAGTGTGAATTCCCTCGCAATTCACGTAGTCACTTGAATCACTGTCATCGTTTCTCCAACGATGCCAGTGTATTCAGGATTTAAGGAAAGGTGTGAAACATGTGTCCTATGACTTCAGTACTTGGCATACCTTCAACTTGAGTATCTAAGTATGAAATCTTAATTTTGTAAATGCAAAGACTCTTAATTAACTTTTTAAATTAGTTGTTTTCTTATTACAAAGTAATATATATGTCATTATGGATAATATGCTATTTTCGTAATATAGAACACTTATGAATCAGTGATAAATAAAATAAAAATAAAAATCACTCACATATTCACCTCTCAAAATAGCCACTGTAAAAATTTTGGTATCTATCTTTCCAATTATAAGTGTGATGTACATATTTATAGATATTATTATTGTATTACATGTGATTTTGACACTTGTTTATTCTCTAATTTGATATGAAAATTTTCCTATGTTTTAAATATTTTCACAGAATTATTTTAATGTTTTTCAATCTTTTTTTCTCAGCTCATTGCATGTTAGATTTCTTTTTATTCTTTAGATCTCACCTTTTTCATCCCACCCCGAGTGAGTCTTCCTTGGTTACTGCAAGTGGCAGCCACTCCTGACCACCCAGCTTTTTCTCCTTATATGATTCTCCTTGGAGTATGGAATATGTCTTTATCCATTATTGTATTCCCAGTGCCTATCCAATGTGTGACACTTAGTTAATTATTTTTAAAAAATGAATGAATGAAAGGATGAAGAAAATTCCGTCGATAAATCCACCATAGTGACTTAATGCTCTTATTTTTACACATTTAGGTTATTTACATCTCTTTTACAATTATAAACATCACTTTGACATATTTCTCTGGATAAGTTTTTGAGTATATTTATGATTATTTTCTTAGTTTATGTGCCTAGAAATAAAATTGCTGGGTCTAAGGATAAGTAAAATGTTAAGATTTTTAATATGTATTACCAGAAAGTTTGTGATAATTTACACACTTATCAACAGTATTTCAAATTGCTATTTTATTCGTCATTTTAAAGCTGTTATTAATGGACAAATTTTTAAATAAAATTTCGATTGTTAAATATAGCTAATATATAATTATACAAGCATACAATTATTTTCATGTGCTTATTGGTCACTGTCATTCTTTTCTTGAGTTGTCCGTTCATGTTCTTTGCCAATTTAATATTTTTAATTGATTTATGAGTTTATTATACACTTAGAATTTATTTAATTTCTTGTTATTCATTTTGCAAATATTTTTCAAAGTTCATAGGTTCTCTGCCACTTTTGCTTATTGTATTAAAATATTTAGATGATGTAAACTTTAAAACATAAAAAAGTAGAGATAAAACATATATAAAAGTCATTTATTCATCATTCAGCTTCATACTTATGCCTAATTTTGTTTTACCTCCTTCCACTCAATTACTCTATCTTCCCTTTTCTCAATACCTAATTATGTTGTAGAAAAACCCATACATTTTATCATTCATCCAGAAATTCATATATTTCAATATGTACTTCTAAAAGACAGAGACTATTTTCTTGACATAGCCTCAAGACTAAAATTATAGTTTACGGTATAACATAGAGAAAATTTCAATTTTTATATAACTTTAATCTTTTCCTAGATGTTTTCCATTTTCCTTACTTTTTAATTTTATTCTTAGAAAAACTTTCAATATCATGTGTAGAATATATTCTGGAAATATTTAAAATTTTATTTTTACAAAATGAAACCATATTATTTGTAACTTTATACTTAATTTATTGTAAATGTCATTCCATGTTGATAAACATTGACGTTATTTTCTAAAGGTGTATAATATTCTATTGTAAAACTAGATCATAATTTATTTTACTCAATGCCTTAATGCTAGATATTTAGGTGGAATGAAACCTTTCACAATGTAAGTAATTAATTAAACAAATATTGAATTTCTATCATATGCAGACATTATATTTGGCACTGCAGATACAAAAGTGAGAAAACACACACACACACACACACACACACACACACACACACACACACACACACACTGCAGGTTCCTGTCTCGTATATGGCTTACTGAAGTCATGAACATTTTTATTTAAGTACATTTACATTATTTTAAATTCTTTGCTTTGGATAAATTTTTAAAAGTGAAAAATACTTTTTAAAAAGTGATTTTTATAAACACTGTTAAATTTTCCTGCAGAATTGTTGTTACATTTTACATTTTTTCCTGCACTATATTCATGTTAATACCAGGTATCACTGCTCTTCTCAATCTTTAGTAATCTGATAGATGAAAAATGACGTGTCACTGTTGTTTTATTTAGTATTTATTTATTACTAGTGACATTAACTAATTGTTTATATGCTTATTAAACCTTTGTACTTCTTCTTTTGTGAATTACCTGTTCATGTTCTTTGCACATTTTTTCTCATTGAGATGTCCGTCTTCTCATCTTTTACAATTTTTGTTTCTCAAATTTAAACACTTCATGAATCACAACAATGATTATATGTAGAGGTCATATGTGTAAAACTACTAAAAACTTTTGGCTAAGTAAAATGATTTTAAGACCTTAAATTTGAAGTTTCCTACAGTAATAGTATTAACCCAATTTGGAGACTTTTCTAAATTACTCAGCAGAGTCTACATAAATATTCTTGTACTGGAAAAAGCAGTTTAAGGCACCAATCCATGAATAGGTCAAATGCTTCTGCAGAAGTAAATATAAAACAATTATAGTTTTGTGTTGAAAGACAGAAAAAATGAGTCTTCAATAGTTGTGGAATTGTTAATGGATTAGAGTCTTCTGGTTTAAAAATGATAGTACCGGCAGTGATAAAAAGTCATTGCTATCTGCCAGCTGTTTGATTACACAAAATGATGTTGAGAACTCAGAATAATTCTTAATGTAAGTGTAACAAAAGTCACCAATGCAATTAGCACCCTTGTGGGCAATCTCAAGAGAAAAGCTAAGGATTGAATCATTGTGGAGTATAAAATACATTCTCACCTATGAGACAAATTGGTATGGAAACATAGACTTCCTTAGATTAGACTCTCTCCACTTGGTGAATAGGGAACTGATTTCAATTTCTAGGACCATTAATCTCTTACCTTTTGTGGGTAGTAAATTATCTTTAAATTAAAACAAACAAACAGTCTACCTGTCAGACTGTGTGTCAGAATAAACACAGGCTGCCAACAACTTGTAATTAAGACCTCTAACCTGATCTACTTAAATGGCTTTGACAAGGAGAGCAAAATAAAACCAATTTTCATTTTCAAAGAGGAAAATAACTTTTAATCAAAATTTGCAAAAAAAAATGACACACTTTCAAATTTTTTCTGCTAGTAGTATATCACATTGAGTTTCTTTAACCACAACATTTTTATACATAAGCTGAATGATATCTCTTGTGTTTGTCACATTTTTTGTTGCTTTTATTTTTATTTTTTATGTCCCAAACCCCAGTTAAGAGTAATGGTTTGAAGGTAAAAGCATTATCACTCCTGTTTTGCAGCACATGTAAGGTCAGTAACACAACATTTAAAATCATATCAATTATCAACTTGAATGAGTAATGTCTTGGGAATGCTCTGTTGTCCTCTACCCAGCATGCTCTGGTGGAAAGAGCCTTTAAGCTATGGGAAGCTAACAACCACAAAATTGATAGCATTAAAGAGTGTCAGAAATCATTTTTGCTATTGTGGAGAACTAGGTTTATTATTGTTGTTCTGACTATTTGCATTGGATAAAGGATGGCTATTTTAATTTTTCCCATGCTGTTATTTAAAAAATTAAGAAAATAGTGCTCATTTCGACAGCATGTATACTAAAATTGGAATGATAAGAAATTAAGGAAATAAACAAAGGCCATGGTAGGGAGTCAGTTAAAGTCATTTATGTAGCACATAATGAGATGAAAAAACCTGCATTAAGCTCAAGTCATATAATATAAAATTCCAGAAGTACTCTGGCTTCAGGTACAACTAGATAGGATTGAAATGATTTCATTAAGATTCTATTTCTCTTCTCAGGCTTTTGCCCCGTGTTGGTTGTATTCATAGGCAGCCTCTACCCTATTTTCTTTCAAAACATTTGGGCTTTGCTTTGACAAGACTGGCTTAATTCAGATGCCCATTATTGAATTAACATTATGGTTAGGGAAATACTTGCCTGAACCTGGGCCATGGGCTCCAGTCACAGAATCAGAGAGGTAAAGCCCCTTCTAGGCCACATGGAACTAGAGTGGGAGATGGGAGAATATTCAAATAAGTGGATGTAGCAGAAAAAAAAAATCCAGAGGCAAACCACAACACTATTGTCAAGGAGTATAGATTTTTCCACTGTTGGACCTTTTGCATTTTGGATGCTTCCCAAACAAACAGACATAGCCATAAGAGTAAAATCAGGCAAGCTTTCTTGTCAGAATTGCACAAAGGAGTTAGAGATATAGTGGCAACACTAAGAGATGTGAGCATCTAGAAAGAATTTCACATATAGTGAAGATGTCTAGATCACTTTAATAGTCACAAACCCTTTATAAAATTTTTCATGCCCAATTACTTTGGTAAAATATTTCTCTCTTCTGAGAGAGTGCTGAAACTGTCTTGATTAGACATGAATATTATTATTTTGCAGAATTTATGCAAGAAATACCAAAAATATTGACTGTATCCTCTTTAAAAGATCGATAGGAGAATCTCAATTTTATGAGTTTCTTACAAAATGGGGAATGACGTTCTAAAAAAATAGGTGGTGTCTGGTCAAGAAACACTGGTTCCAAATTTTATCTGCAAGGTGGTCTGGAATGGCCAAATATTTCAGTACTTAATTTCAGTACTTTTAGCAACCTCCACTAGCTTCTACTGATTAAGATTTTTCAGTTTAATGTAATCTTCAGGATAAGAATTGCAAGATTTTAGTTATTCAAGATACAGAATGTTTACTATGAGCAAGAGAAGTCGATTGGCCACACAATGGCATAGTAGAAAATTTGGGGGCTTTCTGCTGTGATTATTTCTATTCTTCATGAGAAATGAGGGGAAAAAAGACAAATAGTTAATGGAGAGCTGTCCTTTGAAAACTAATCCTTTTTAAAAAAGGAATTTTAGCATTGTTTCTTAAGCCACAAAGAGTTCTGGGTGGGTGAAGTAGGTATGTATGCATTCCTGGAGAAGGAAGAAAGGAAATAGATTTTCAAAATGAAAACAGAATTAGATTCCTTCCACATCAGTTTTGAATACAAAATTATTATTCTAGATAACTAAAAATGACTGTTTTGACTACTCATTTCACCAAAGTTTAACAAAATCATACTTCAGACTGATTTTTCCTACCCAGCAGATATGTATTAACTCTTTCAAGAGAACTTTCTTGATTCTTTGTAGAGACAAGATTAGGTTTTGTGATGCTTCAGTATGACATAAAAATACAAGTATTACCTTAGCAGTTTTATTTATTTATTTTTAGCAAGATCATGGTGTAGTGAGCAATCAATTCTCTAATCCATCTTTAATTCTTTTCTATAATAGTGTGTTACATATTTCTTGGATTGTCAGTAGCTTTTACAATAGACTCATATTAATGAATTACTAAATCTGAGGACTCCATCATGGAATGGTTATCATCAAATTATTGTGTGGGCCAATAAAAAAAGCACGGATATAAAAATATATTTTAAAGTATTTTATTAATTTGTTTTATTTTCCTCCTTTTTCTTTTTGGTCATGACTCAAGTAATATCTTTAGGGCATCTTTTCTCTTTAAGGACATGGCATAATGGGGCCTTAGTTAAGAAACGAAAAAGAACTTGGGGAGAAAGAACTATTATAGTGTAGTGGGAAGAACACAGGCTGGGAGACACAGAGACATGGTATGGATATCAGCTCTGCAGCTGGTAGCTTTGGTTAACTTAACTCCATTGATCCTTTGTTTGCTCATCCTGGAGGACACACTGGTTATGTCCAGCTAAATGGGTAGTGAGGAAATTAAACATGATAGGTATGTCTAGGTATGTAAAGTGCCTAGTAAAATGACTGGCAGACCACTGCCAATGACTGCCGCTAGATCCTCAACAAATGTTAATTATATTATTTTATCATAATGCTTGTTTTTATTAAAGATTTACTCAGAAACTGAACAAACTTTTGTTTAATCACAACAAAAGATCCCAATCTATAATGCATATAAATATATAATGTACTCTAAATGCATAATGGTTTATATACAATAGACATTTATTTCTCACTCATGTAAGTAAAAAATAGGTTTTCCTATTGATGGACTGGGTGATTCAGGAGCCTGGGCTTCTTTCATCTTATGGACTTCTGAGGATATCATGCTCATTTATATAAATCTAGCAGAATAAAAGAACATTAAAGGTGGTACTTGAAAGGTTTCTATGGGCCATATCTGGAAGTACATCTCATTCACATTCTATTGACTAGAACTCCATCACATGACCACATATAACTGCAAGACAAGAACAGGAATAGAGTCCAACTATGTGTCTTCAAAGAAGGTGAAATGTGTTTAAGGAACAGTCAATCAATCCGTGCCCCACCTAGAAGATAACAATATAAAAGGTTAACATAAACAAAATATAAAAAATTATATTATAAATAGAAGAATAAATTTAAATGCTATATTTATAATTTTATAATGGATTATATCATACAATAGGGCTAGCAAAAGAAGAGATAAATGTATTTCTAAAATAACTAAATTATAGTGGAAAATGATGTGTTTGAGGAGATTTATAAAAGGGGAATACAAAAAGGGTGAGTGGATATCAATAGGAAGATGATATTTATTCTGGAGAATAGTCCGGGAATATCCTTGGAATTGAAAGCATTCAGTAACGTTTATGTGAGTGGAGTGATCAGAGAGTAGGGAGGTATGAAAAAGATTAAATAAGCAGCAATCAATTAGCTTTTATTCCAATTGATCACTCAAAGTCAAAACAATTCTTTGGATGCATAGGAGATCTAGTTGTAATGGTTCAGTTGTTGAAATTACAAGGGTTTACTTCATATCTTTGAGTACCCGCACATACAAAATATATCAAAATTATGCACATAATGTGAGTTTCATTAGGGAACTTTACAGCCTTAATCCTTTACTCAGTTATAGCTCTCTAAATTATGTATACAAAACAATTATAGAATTATAATTAACTACTTCTTTTAACCTGTTATATATACTAAAATAGTGATTTAAATGGGAAAAAAAGAAAGCAGTTGAAATTTCACCCATACAAAGTAGACAATTCAATTTGTTGTTTTCTACAAGGTAATCTGTATCTACCGATGTATATGTCAAGGACTCCAGGCTTGTTATGATAAACTGAGTTACTGCAAAGTGAAATTTTCATTGTAGAGATGGCTTTTATTGTCTTTTCTTATTTCTCTGTAAATTACAATTTCCACAATAAAATTTTTGTGCTTTTGTAATATGACCATTTGGGTCATATTTATTTATGTTGTATTTTTTTTTCTATTCAAATGGCCTCTGTTCAGAGAAACATTTTAAGCACATTAATATTTACGGGCTTAATCTGTGGCGTCATACAGACTTGATTCTGAACCTTAGAGAAGTCACTTACTAGGGTTGTAACCTTGGACAAATTGCTTAACCTCTCTAAGCCTTAGTTTACTCAGTCATAAAATGAGAATGATGCTACTCATTGCAAGGGCTGTTGTGACTACTAAATAAAAAGTGTTATGTAAGTGAAATCCTTAGCAAAATGTCTGGCATACAGCAAACCTCTAAGAAGGAAGAGGAAACTTTTGAATTATAACTTTTGTGAGAATTATATGGAGACTGAATTTTAATTCTCTATAATATGTAAGTTTATATGAAATAAAAGTTTCCATATCTACTGTTTTATGAATTCTACAATAATAGAGGTTTACTCATCCCAAAGCCATCAGATATTATATAGTCCAATGGTTCCTTTCCCTTTCTTCCTTTCCCAACCCTTCCCTTCTCTTCTCTTTTGTTAACCTATTAGAAAGTCTTGTTTTATTTCATTTATTCTAACAACAGACTGTCACGTGCAGTGCCTCATTTAGATGTGTCTGGAGTCTTGGAAGCTTAACTACTTTATGTTCTCCTTCAAGTAGACCTTGAGAGCTTGTTTGAAGGTTCCAGCAGGAAAGTGCAGCTACTCACGTACCCTTGACTAAAGAAAAATCCTCCTTCATCTGGGAAGGCTGTTCACTTCAACCTAGCACACATGGAGCAGTGAGGATGGGAGAGGACACTCGCCTAGCCAGCCAGATCAGTGGAATCAAGACTGGTGATCAATAGGATAACAAATGTGGCAGTCAGAATGCCCTAATTCAGAAATTCTTGTTTTAAATAGTCTTGAGATGAAGCCAAATACATAAAACAGGTGGAAGCAGAGGTGCTGTGGTTGGTGGGGAGGTGTGGTGCCCATAAGTCCACCAGCTTAAATACCTGTCCTCATCTTGATCTCCAAACAGCTTGAGAAAGGGCATCAAAGAAATCCCAGTGAGTCTCCATCATAAAATGAAAATCCATTTCCAGTTCTTTACTTTTTAGCAGAAGAAACTGAATCTGAAAGCCTGAGTTTTTCGTGGCTGATGGGTGAACCCTAGGAACTCCAAGTGTAATGGTCTATGTGCTATGCCAAACTGCCTTATTGATCCCATACTTAAAATACCTAAGAGAGAGAGAAAGCATCTGAAATGCTGAAATATCAATCCAAAAATGATCCTTAAAACTGTGTACTTGAATGAGAGATAATTCACAGCCTGCACCTCAATATCACCAAGCAGTTCTGGAAACTTCATTGTCCATAGGACTGCTTTTGGTA
The DNA here is from genome assembly GCF_000151845.1 of Pteropus vampyrus. NCBI lineage: Eukaryota > Metazoa > Chordata > Mammalia > Chiroptera > Pteropodidae > Pteropus > Pteropus vampyrus. The sequence goes on along the minus strand of NW_011888792.1, from coordinate 7,360,589 downwards.
TTTGCATCAAGTCCCAGACAGTAAGCATAGAGGTGAGACAGGGTCTTAAAAATCAGGTGCTGGAAAAGAGTTAAAGTATCAAGAGTTAAGTTCTTTTGAGGGAACCAATGGAATAACTCTCATATATTTGTAGGCTGAGAGAAAGAACTAAGTTCAATCTAGACTTCTTGGTATTCCCAGCACTAGTTAGAATCTACTAAAAAAAAAGTATTCAACTTAAAAAATTGAAAACATTTAATCCCATTCTGGTTACTTTTTATAATGAAAGAAAAAAAATGAAGAGGGTCTAAAATAGTATGTCTCTTTAGATTGAAGAGGTAAAGGTAAAAGCTGAAGCTCATGAAATTGTGAAGGATATAGACAAAATGAATATAGATTGTACACTAAATCCAAACATGTTAGAAACAGGTGGAAATTCTTAAAGCTTGAACCAGGTAAATTTAAGACTGTTAAAGGCAAAACTAGTGCACTTTCTTTTCTGGTTGTAGTGTAACTAAATATTTTGAGAAGGTGCCTAGGTTTTATGGCATAGTGATATGTTCTCATTTCTGCTTTTATGTGAATGTCTTTGTTTTATACTAATGGAGCAAACAGAATTGTGATTTGGATCTTTCAAACAGCATAGATGATTTAAGGATCTTGGAGAATTAGAATGATTTTTTTGGAAATTTGGGGGTATGCAGTCCTGTTGCTCTACTCCTTTACACTATTCTTAGTCATTGGAAGAGGCATTGTATCCTACATGAAATGCTTCCAAATAGCTGCTGACTTCCAAAGATAATCCTTTTTTAAATTCTTACTCAATCTTCCTGATTATGCCAGGAACACAGTCTCAGTTTGGTGTCAATATGTCTTTTATACCTAACACTTGCTAATATCCCTTTTAACAGAGTTCAGTAATCAACTGAATATGTGGTGAACCCAGGGTGGGTTTGACAAGCCTTAATGAGAGAACAAGAGTCAGTTGATATGTTAGAGAACACCATAAATATTTGCCATAGTAAGTCTGGAACCCGCAAACCCAAGGTGTTTCCTGTGTTAGTTCACTTAAAAGATAGGGTATACGTGAAACTTTATATCATGAAAACCTAAAATATAAGCTTTAAGAAAGGTTAATCAAAATTCACAGATGTCAGAAAAATATCAGAAAGTCTCAGGGCATATCCCTAACCTTTTGAGTTTCACATGATAGAAGACCACTGTCACATGACATGCCCCTTTATGCTCCTAGAAGAGACAGAATATTGGATGGACCATGGCTCAGGCCCACTAGACTAATTCTAGTGCTTTTAAGTAAAATCCTCTATTTCTTTGAAAAGACCTCTTTTAAATTGCAGATGAAGCTGGTCTGGGGAAAGGTGTCCCTAAAGAGAAAGTAGCGTAAATGCCCATGTTAGTACTATCTTACTGTGTGCACAGGATAAATCTAATGCAGATTGAACTAATCTAAAGTTCAACATCTGTTTCATTCAAAGTGGAACATTTGAAATTCAATGCAAAGAAGGACTTTCAAGCCTGGCTTTTATTCTGAACAACTAATTGCAGTAGTCAGTTTCTAGTTTTTGAGTCTATAAAGCCCCAATAAAAGTCTCACAAAGTAGAATTACAATTTGGTGCATATTTTCTAGGTTTTATTCTTTTTTTTAATCATTGTATATAATTTTATAAATTTTTGAGTTTAGTAATATTGAATATCAGTAATATTGAATATCATGGTTAAAAGCTTGTACTTTGGAGCTAGACAGATGTGGTATTAAATTTCACTTTTGCTACTGAGTGACTTTGGGCAAGTTATTTAGCCTCTCTAAGTCAGGTTCTTTTTATTTCTATAAAATAGGGGTGTAAATAATATCTATCACAGGTGGCAATTAACTAATGCTTGTTGGTCATATTAAACAGAATAATTTAAATAAGCTCTTAGCACAATAGCTGGCAAAGAGTAAGCGGTCACACATATTCACTATGATTAATAATCATAGCAGCTTTATTCGGCACTGATTTTTGATTTAATAGCTTTGTTTATAGAACACAAACAAGTTGAACGCATGTTTAAAAGGCATCTTGATGTTTTTAAACATGCGACTGTTTGGCATAATGAATATAAAAAGAGTAAAAGAAGTAAAAGCAAGAATTTTTTACTTTTTTCCCAGAAATTTTCAACTCCCACAACAATGGCAGTGTGCCTATCTTAATCTTTATTTACTCACATTTTCTGTGACACCCTCTCTAGCCCTGGGCTGTGTTCTGTTCTCCACACCCCTGAGAAGTTAGGACTAGATGGCAAAAGCTCAGGTCTCTTTCCTGAAACATCCCTCCAGACGCCAATCACCTTTTATAAGTAGAAAACTCAAGCCCAGAGGGGGATCAGTGGTTTGCACAGGTTCAACTGAGTCTGAATTTAAACTCTATTTCTCACGCTCATTCCATTGCATCATACTGGTCCTCAAAACTGAAGGCTGAGCAGTTTTTGAAATCACTGCAGCCTATTTAAGAAAAGAGAGCGAATTTGAAGAAAAATGCTGCAAATGATGAAAGAATAGGAGCATATTTTGGTTTTCTAGAGTCAGTTAATTTTTTTGAAAGCAGGGCTCCTAAGGCCAAATCCAGAAGATATTACATGTATATAATTATTATATATTAATATGTATTTGATATATTAAATGTTATTAATATAATAAATAATAATTAAATAGCATAGTAATAATTATTTTTGATCTTGTTTAATATTTACATTAATTACTATATATTAGTACTTATTTAAAAAACATAAATTTCTTTCAAGCTAAAGAATTATTGTAATGTTACCCAAAATACACCATTTCAATAAAATTTTAATCGATATTTAGCTGTGGAAAAAAATCTTTTTACAATGGCATACTAAACCTTAAAAAAAGAACACCAGCTCAAACCCCAAATTGTGTGGAAAAAAAGTCCTGTTCTGTAATTCTGTGTATGATGCTGGGATTAGGCAAACAGCTGATGGCTTGATCAGTCAGGGGCAAACCTGAAAACTGCCAACTTCCTGGATGTGAGCCAAAGGTTGCCCTTGGGGTTGAGATAAGCCAGTTAATCTCCTGACTGAAACAACTAGTCTAGACATTGAATTGCTCTGGCACAGTACTTGTCAGGGATGTTGTGGATTGACTACATTCTAATTTTGTCCACTGTGTAGTCCTGGAATTGTAAGCGTGTTTTGGGCAAGAGTATGGCATAGTTGCTATGACCTTGACTAATTTAGCTGCCAAGAGAAGGTTATATAAGGTGGGGTATTGGATTTACATAAATTTTTTTAGATCACTTCCCAGTTACCAAAGGAGAGAAAACAGCTGCATAATAGATCTAGCCTGTTTTATTCGTGCGTAAGGATGTAATAAGAAATCCATAAGCTGGTATTAGCTGTGCTTCTGATCCTCTGAGAGGTTCTTCTGGCTGTGAGGATCCTTAAAAGTTGTTGAGAGAGTCATTTGGGACTGCTGTATGCTGACAGCTCTGAACTGGAAGACACATATAAAATGAAAAGAAGACTTTCTAAAGAGCCAGCATGAAATAAAGGCACCAAGCAGAAATTAGACACAAAATTTTATCATTACCTGATATTTTGATATAAGAAATGTGAAAACGATTAAGCAGCAAAACGAGTGTTGCATAGGCCTGGAAGTCTTCAGAGCAACCATCTTCATCCTAGAGAGAACTGAAGACTCCAACCTGCAACTGGGACTAGCTCCAATTTGATACTTTTACCACACTCCATTCAATTTTGAACCCCTGCTTCATTTAAGATATTTTGTGCTAAAAAGATGAACAAGATCAGTTCCTTTATTTAATGACTCTGCATTCCAGTAAAGATGGTCACATCAAATAAGAAAAGAATATCGACAAGAAAGAGATAAACAGCCAACCTTACATAATTGCTTGGAAATTGAGATTGCAGCTGAAATGACTATAAGATTCTGGACCTGTTTAGGAATCTGTCTTCCTTCATCTTTTTATCTTACTCTATTTATTCTTCTTTTCCTATTCATCTTTATCTATAGCTCCTACTTATGTTCTAGCCCTATTCTCACCATACTCTGATAGCCAAATGCATGGTGAGTATTTTTTACAAAAATATCTCATAGGAACTTTGACCAAAACCCATTGTCTTACCTTCAAAGCATCTCTTTGGATGTGACCCACTTGAATTGGCTGCATCATATTCCACCCAGCACCAACATGGACTCTTCGAGTCCTCTGAGATTCCTTCACTTCCTTCACTTCACATCTAACTCGTCTCTAAGTTCAGTTGCTTTTACCGGCTCTTGATCTCTCCTCTGTTAACAGTTGAGTTCTCTCAGACACAGATTCTGCTTTGAAACAACATCTGTGGTAGGGAAGAAAATGGGGTTGGACTAGGGAAAAGTTGATCTGTTTCCCATCCAAGTACTAACCTGGCCCGACCCTACTTAGCTTCTGAGATCAGGGAGAAAGTCGATCTGTGATGCAAGCCCTAAAGCCTCAGGCAGGAGGATCTTGGGAGCTAAAATGGCTTCACAGTTGTTCCATATTGTACAGAAAGGTCATTCTTGAAGAGGTTCTGGGCTGTGCCTATGTCTGTTACACCTGCTTTTTTGTTTCTTTTGCAACCACCTTATTTTAGGTATTTAAAACTTTTTGTTTGAACTTTTGAAGAAATTTTCTAACTATACCCTTTTCCCTCTTCTATATAGCCTCTCCTTTAATATAAAAGAAATTCATGTTGCTCCACTTCTTAAAATTCTCCAGTAACTCCTTATCACCTGCAGGATAAAGTCCTGACTTCATAGCATGACTTACAAGGAACTTTCTGTGTTCAGACCTATCTGCATTTTCCGATTCATTGCTTACAACTGCTCCTGAATCAATCCTACATGTCACCAACATGGAAGTCCTTACAGTTCCCTAAATGTACCACATTCTTCTTTATGTCTCTGTCCATCTATTCCATTTACCTGGAAAGTACTTTTCTTACCTTCTCTGTCTGCTGAATTCATTCTAATTATTCTTTAAGAATCAACTCAAGATTATTTTCTTAAAATGCCTTCCCTAACACTTCTAGACAATGTTAAGCACTTTCATTTCTGTGGGCTGTCATTATGAGTATTAATTATTTGTTTTTTATTTATCTCGATTTCTAAGATGTGAAAACCTGAAGGGTCAGTGACATGTGTTTGTGCATGTATATTATAGATATATAAATTCATCTTGAATTCTCTATGCTTAGCACAATTCCTGGCTCAAAACCATGTTTCAGAATGTGAAAGAAAGTAAGAAATTCATTTCTATACTAACTATAATCTGTATTCTAATCAACACCTGTAATTACTTCATTAAGGTTTTCGTGAGCTCTGTACTTAATTATTTTGTCAACATAGAGACATTAAGATTTTATGAATTTACTCTTGATCTACTTTGACTTATGTGTGATTTTGCATCTCTATGAAAAAAGTCACATGTTCATAATTATCAACCATGACTGTTTGATCGGTGGTAATATGGACCTGTCTGGTAGGGCCCAGGACTGAGAGCCCCAATAGACCTTTATGGTAAGCTTCCAGGAGAAGTGCTGACAGTATATATTCAGAGACATTTGAGACAGTTGGACAGTCAGTGTGATCCACGAGTAGGCAAAAGATGTACATATTGGCAGGTGACTGGGAGATGGTTTTGGGGAGGGCAAGGACAGGGCTGGTTTATGACCTCTGGTGGGAAAGAAGGAGTGATGCAGGAGACCCAGCCATAAGTAGTGAACACCCATTCACAGCAACTGCTACTCAGAGGCAGTTGGTAATCCCTGGAAGGCCAGGCATGAGGGGAACATCAAAGAACCAGCTTCGTAAGTGCCAGGGTTGAAGCGGAGAATCAAGCAGAAACTTGTACAGCAGGATGGAGACCCATGATATCAAGACCAGACTGTGTGGCAGAGACTCAGCCACTATGGACAAATCAAAAACTAATTCTGGAAAGTAGAAACAACATCACAGCAGGGCTGGCAGGAGTGTCGACCGGATGCAGAGGCACTGAATGTGGCCTGGGTTGTCTTCTCAGGTACAGGTTTGGGAGCTGTTTGGGGAAGGCTTGTGAGAATAACCCTTAGTGCTGGAGAGATAATGGACAACAAATCAATCTTTATTTTAGTCAGGATCCTGGGAACCTATAGAATCAAAAGTTTATTTTACTAGTAACCATGAATTATCAA
>NW_011888792.1:7317132-7353345 GCF_000151845.1 Pteropus vampyrus | reverse complement strand
GTCTGCAGTAGGAGAAAATGAAGGTATACTGTAGACAGGTGAAAGGAAAAGGTCAATGAAGAGGGAGGCCTGGTAGTTCCAATGGGTGGTTCCAGCTGAAGTCCTGACCCTCTTGGGGGTAGCTAACTTTGGATTGTTATAAGTTGCATTCAAAGAGCAGCAAAAGAGTCCTGGGCAATAGGCCTCCCTCTCTTTCCTCTTGCATTCCAAGATGGAAAGTTGGATTTGAGTTATGTCTGCTCAGGGGCCAGGCCAGAACTTGGCACTTCTGTGGCCAGGAGACTTAGGTGGAATGGGACCATCCTGGTGGTTAATCCTTATGTGCAATGGGTGGGACCACAAGAACTGGAAGTGAGAACTAATATGCACTTGCTGTAAAGTTCAATATGTCTTTTCTTGAAAAAGAAAGGCAAAAATTGGGGAAAAATTAGAAAAGGAGAAAGTATTTTGAGAATTTTTTAATGGCCCCTATTATTTTGTAGTTGTGGGACTTGGGTTTAATTTGAATCAGTAAATTCTCAGAGGGTATCTATAAGCTTTTAGAAAAGGATGGTTAATTTGCAGCAGATATTAGCTTTTGTGCAAAGGCAGAAAGATGTACTGTAACATATGATGAGGATCACTTTAGAATAATTGAACCATGGTTTTTGCATGCTTTCGATCCTAAGCTTATCTCTATCTGAAGCCTGTAGAAAGTCTTTTCCCATTTACATAACAGGGCAAGAGATTATTACAACTAAAATTAGATCCATGAATTGCTATGCATAGTGCTTTGTAGCATAATCAAATTATGATAAAATAGCCTTTATTTCTTTATAGCTATATAATATAGTTAGATTCTTAGTAATTTGTTTAGAAGTAAAGCAGTGGCAGCGCTATCTTATTATATTAAAGAATCACTGATTTTTGGCCAAATCGACAAGCTTGCTTGCTTATTTTTTTAGAGATGCTCATTTGAAGAATGAAAAGGACCCCGATAAGGTCTTGCTTTTGTTTTTGTTTTTGTTTTCTTTCTTTCTTTCTTTGCTCCGCCCCTGCCTTTAAAGAAAATGAGCTACTGCTGGTGAGTTTTCCTCACTCATCCTTTTCATTCAGCCTGATAACGCCAATCCTGGGAAAGAGTTCTTGTTCATTTGATATGACCAGATAAAGTCAAAAGCCTTATGCTTTCCTAGCACTGGAGAATCCTTAGCTGTTGTTTTCTCTCAGATTCTGAATGGGAAAACCTAGAAACTTTGATATTAATTAAAATATTTTTATAAAGATGTAAATATGAGAGGAGAGGAAAACCAACCAAATTGTTGAGGAAAGAAATGAGGAAGTCAGGGAGAGGAGAAAATGGAGCTTAAGACTGAGTAACAGAAAAAATTAACAGAAGGAAAAGAAGAGGAAATATAATACAAGGATATGGGTATGAGAGAAAAAGAGGACAGAAAGAGGGCAAAACATAACCCCATGGAAGCTTATAACATGATGTATGAGAAATTTCCAACACAGTTTCAAGGCTCTGAAAGTTTCTTGATGGCTATATTGAGCAGAATCCCCTACCCCCACCCCATTCTCCATTACTGTTAATGTTGAAGGTAGTGGTAGCTGCAGAGGTGGCATTTTCTTCTAATTTAATTTTCAGTTACTGAACTCAGTTACTGACTCTTCAGAGCCTGAGGGAGGACGAGCCTTTGTTAAAGCTGTGGCCGTTAAGTTTCACTTTTCAACCTCATTAGATTTCCTGAGGTTTAGTTCTAGACCTAAAGCACTGCACAGTGGTTAAACTACGTAAAATAACATTTTTGGTGAAAAGCAGCACCTGTGAAAACGTCACATAAATTTCAGCTTCGGCCGCATCCAGTGATGTCATCAAATGAAATCCTAGTGCAGACAAGGCAAGTAATAGGGTATTAAATTTGTCACGGGCTTCGTGGAAGCCACAGCCTGTGACTTCCTTCATGGCATCCTGCAGTGCAGTGATGAACCAGAAAGGCTTCTTGTCTGGTGGCACCTTTATATGTATGTTCGATGTGTAGCGCAGCCACACACACATTAGCTTCATTGAGGTAGGGTTTGAAAGGGTGCTGCTTACCTGGGTGAGTCCACACTGGGCATCAAAATTCTGATTCAATCAGTGCGGATAACCCATTTCTAGGGTATAGGATGATTCATTACAAAAAGAGCATAAGAACCATGTATGGTGGACTCTGAACAATAACATAAATGATCTACAAAGGTTACGTAATGACCCTGTGATCTATCTCTGCTTCCGTGTCTTTCAGGATAGTATTTCTCTTTCGGCCCAACCTGTGGCCCCTGGGTTGGTACCTCACCCTAAATGGGGAGGCCTGATGACTCACTTTGCCACTCACAGAGTCTCTGTGATTCTGGTCTTTGTGACATGCTGTTCTCTCTCCTCTGGAGTTGTATTCTATCCTTGACATGACATCAAAAGACATGTTAAAGCCACCTAAGTGGGACAAGCCCCTCCTTCGAGGAGTGTAAATCTAATTGTATCCTCCATTTGCTCAGTCCCACAGCACTGTCTGTGTAGCACAAATGAACTTCCTCTAAGCAGCAGTCACTAGGGGTGTATTGTGGACCATCTCTTGTCCTATGTTGTGTACACTTGCTTTACCTGAAATATCAGTTGCATAAGAATCATTCTAAAAGATATATAATGATATAAGAGCTACTAATGAAAAACTTGGTTGAAACATTTTATATTTCATTATTGTTAAAGAGGTGATGTAATAAAAATCAGATTTATTTGATAGTAGAAAAATGCACCAGATTTTATTCAGGCTTATTCTAGAGGAGTATTTTACAAACATTTTTTTTTAATATACAAGAAATACATTTTAATCATGATCCATTTATTGCAATGTTCACAGTTTTTACTAAGAAACTATGTGATGTGTTCTGTTTCTAGCCTAGTCTATTCAATTCATTTAAAAATGCTAGTTACAATCCAATACAGTTATTTCTTTACCCATCAGTGGTTAGTGACACACAGTTTTAACTGTCTTCTCTAGAATTTGAGGGGGGAGGCGGGGGGGAAGCACAAAGAATAAGGAAAAAAAATTCAACTTAACAGAAATTAAATAGTAGACACATGGGTCTAAATTCTAAACATACAGTAGCTGTTTTATTCATTATTATAAGTATTGGATTTAATTGCTGATTATTATTTTTAAAGATCTTGATGATAACTTGTTACACGACTTCAATATGAGGTTTTAAATCAGTTATGAGTAAGCATAACATTAAGGTTCTTTATAATTATTATCTTATTGAACCTTCAAAATTATACTAGGAGATAAATGGTTTATCAGGTGAAGAAGCTAAGGCTAAGAGTTTGGTAATCTGCTCCAGGTAATGATAGCATTACTAAGTAGTTGAGCAGAGTTCTACCCAACTACTGTGACTTCTCCTCCAGGCACAGGCCCTTACGGAGGCTGGGGGGGCTGAGTGGGTAGATGGGCAGTTGTGTAAGGGCTGGAGTTCTTTCCAACCACACCTTCTCCCTCCTCATCCCCTCAAAGTCCATAATACACTTGGCTGGTGCTTATACTAGAAAGGAAAAGGTGGTTGATTTATCTTTGGCACTCTTAATACACCTCATCTCTATACCTCCCCAACCTGATATATATATATTTATATAACTTTTCACGAGTGACTCAATCTATCTCCTAGGCAGATCGATATATCAATGAGTCATGGAACTTTTAAAAATTAAACAAAAGGATTATTTATCACCCTTCTAAAGACAAAATAAAAATTTGGAAGTATTACTTCTTTTAATAAAGAAACTGTCCATCATGTAAGCAAGGCATTGCATGGAGAAAACAACGGCCAACAAAGGATATTCCCCCTTCTCATTCTCTAGCTGTCTAGTGACCCAGTTGTTGGATTAGAGCTGTTTTTTATTGTAAGCAGCCTCAAGTCAAAGAAATTGGGCCTAGAATAGGGTATATGTAGTAGATATGTTAATGAATACACAGAAAAAAATCTATTTATTTGTAGAACATGTATGGATACAAGCTGATATATAAGACATATACGCAGTAAATATTTTATTTGCCAAGTAAAATTTTTTGAATCCAAAATAGTTTATAATTAAATTTTCTAGACATTTTAAGACCACTATACTGGCAGTCAACTGATAATAAATGGATTTTTTTTTTTTTTGGTATGGGGGTTTAATGTGTTAGCATTTTTATTTTTTTATCTAAAAGCAGAATGCATGATTAGGAGAATAAATTTTACATATTATGACAGAAAAAATTATGTGAGCTGAATTAAATTTTTGGTGGGTCATGATTTGAGTATTATTTAAAAATCCTCTCCGGAAAAAAGAAATAGTCTTGAAAATATAATCACTAAGCTATCAATTTTAAATATTTAAAATCAATTTTAAATATTTGTTTTCTTTATTTAAAGAAAAAACTGATATAAATCTCTGCTTCAAACTCCTTCACTTAATCAAGCAAAAGCCCTCCTAGCTCATATGTTGGGAATAGTAGCAAGTTTACATGGTGGACATCACTGTTACTCACTGGTATTTCCAGTTCCCCTTCCCTTCTGGCACATGGGATGATCGTGCTTCCCTACCTCCTTAAATATAGATGTAACTGTGTGGCTTTCTTTGCCTAATGTGACGATGTAATGTGTACCACTTCTAGGTGGCATTAAAGAGCCTGTGTCTTCATGTTTTTTCTTCCTTGTCCATTTTTTCTTAGGAGGGTACATGCTTCATAGGTTAAGTACTTCAGCAGGTCATCCATGAAAGATAAGTTTCCAAGACCTGTAGATGTAGGGTGAGCAAGAAATAACATTCATTGTGCTATTCACTGAGACTTAGGGGTTGTTTGTTACCACAGTGTAACCAAAACCATCCTATTATAGTTGGTAACTCAAAAGAGCTGTTTAAAGTACAGAATCTTAAAAATAATGTTTATATAACTCTAAAAATTCTTTTAATTTATAATAAATAGTATAAATAAAATAACCAATATTTTCGTTGTTATTAGCTGAGGGCTTTTCTTTGATTATGAATTTACTGACCAGAGTTCTGTATTGTCTTTCGTGCATTACCCCATAGATCATTCTTTATATATGTTTCCTTGGAGCAAGAATATAAAGACATGGGCGAAACAATCTGAGAACAGATTCTTCTGGCTTTTTACATGGCTCCTTGCAAATATTTTACAGTTATATCTCTTAGTAAACCTACTTTGACAGCACTTTTTACAGAGACTTACTCTTATTAAGTCTTTCCAAAACACTCCTTATTTTTCATACAGATGCCTTTCAGTCTTTTCACACTCATATTTTATCAGTTTATGTGGTATTTTATTAAATTGTGTAATTCTGATAACAAGTACAAATGGTAGAAAATTTTAAGAATAAACATAACAGATTTTAACAAGAATATAACTCATCCGGTTAGAGTAGAAGACTAGAGAATAGCCTTCTGGTCATGGTTTTTAATGTAGAACATCAGTCCAGCCTTTTACGTGGGATCCTAGAAAATCAGTGTATTGGACACAAATCTTGGGCATCTTCTCAGGTTCCCTACACGACCTTCCTCCATCTTGCTCGTGGATGGCACCCAGTAACTCACATCAAGTTACTTTGGATTAGAATGAAATGGCATATTACAAGCATAGGATCTGGCTTCCTGAATGGTTACCAAAAGCCCTAATGATGCAACTTGGAAGTGCGGAGATATCTTATTGTACGGTGAATCATGACCAATAGGAAATGAGAGATCAGAGGAATCAGCAGCTGAATTTCCTCTCCTTTCTTCTCATTGGTGCAACAAAATGAGCTTCTTACAGCTTCTTAGGAGAAAGCCTTTTGTGCTGAGTAAACATTTCTGCCCAGCGAACTATTGTATTACTTTTGAACTTAGAGTAAAGTGGTAGACATCATGATAATGATTTTCATTACTCTACATCTTTTATTTCCTCGCTTCTCCCTTTCTCCTCATCTTCATCACTCTGGACTTATAAGTCCCTAGTGTCAGCACTTTAATCTCTGCCTCAGGCTCTAACTTTTAGAGATACCATACAGAGACAGTTCATCTGGTCAAATTGGGTAAACAGAGATGTATTTTAAAAGCTTCTGTGGAACAGTAGTAATGTCAAGCAAGGAGTTTGTAGGAGCCTAGAGGACTGGTGGCATATCCATAGTGATTAACAGTCTGTAGGGCTTATTTAGGGAATGTGATAGACATCTAAAATTAATATGAGTTCTGAGGGACAAAGATAAAAAAAATAGGTCATTGAAGAAAACAAGGTTTCCACTCTGGTAGGCAAGCATAGGCATAAAGAAGGAATGATAATACTATTACTAAAAATAATAAATAACATTACTGTTTCTTACTATGTTCCAGGAGTTATGTTAAGCACTTTACAAAGCGTATTTAAACTGTTGTAACAATCCTCTGAGCTAGGCACTCTTAACCTTACTAATTTGCAAGTGAAGAAACTGAAACTTAGGAAACAAAAGATTTTCACAAAGTCACCTAGTAGGAAATGGTGGAGAGAAGATTTCCACCCAAGCAGTTTAACTCCTAACCACAAGAAAAGAGAAGACAAGAAGATACTTAAATGGAATATGAGGCATATGATAGAGTATTTCAGACCCCAAATAGGAGGGCCACTTCATAAAAGAAGACAGCCTTGGTATGACTGCTGACGGAAGGTCAGAGGCTCTCTGAACAATTGCTCAGAACTTAAGCAGGCTCCAGATAAAATAAATCAGAGCTAGCTGGCATAATCCTGCTCCTTTTGAAAGAGCCTCTTTCTACTTTTATAATAATTTCTGCAGATGGCTAGATCTTTCCAATTTCATTATTTCGTTTATCCAATTATTCAGCAAATATTTAATAAACATATGCCCTGGGCCATGCACTATTATAGGCACTGTGAGTATAGAGATAATTAAGGTACAGTCCAAACATTAACACAGGCTCTAGAGAAGACTTCCAAGTACTCAAGAAATTAGAATAAAATAACTATAAGCGTGGGGTATAAGGAGCACAAAGGAATGGATCAAACTCCTTGCCTGTCGCTAGAGGAATAGGGACATGTCCCAGAGGCAATGAAGAAGAGTCCTGAGAACTGGACATAATTTGTCCACCGATAGCATGGTGGGTTTAGAGTGTAAGCAGAGTGACCATGTAATGCACCAACAATACCAGAATGATACTTTTGAGAGTGAAAATTCCTCTGGGATGACAGGAATAAACAAGCACTTTCTCAGGTAAACCAAAATTTTTGATCCCCCCAAGTGAGGAAATCAGGATGGAGAGGGTTTAGGAATCACTTAGACTTGGGTTTGAATCAAGGCTTGGATTGTCAGAAGCAGAGTGACTATGTTCAGTCAGTTATGTAGCTGACTATTTCTCAATTTCATCACCTGTACAATAGAAATTAACAATTTCTTTTTTGTGGGTTTGTGCGATGCCCGAATGAGATAATACATATAATGCAACTAGTATAATACTGGACCAATAAATATTTTTTTCCTGGTGTCTACTCCTACCATAGGACAAAAAAGGAGGCTTGAGGATTAGGCAAGTGTGAGGCTGCCATAGACTTTTTTATATCATGGTAAGGAGTTTGAATTTAAACCTCAAAAAAAAAATAATAGAGCAGAGATTATTCAATTATATTTGTGCTTTAGAGATATGAGTCTGGCAGCAGTGTTTAAGATGTACGTCATAGCCATGAGTCACATCCAGTAGCTCCTGGTGACCTTGGGTACCACGGGGACTTGAGATCTTCATCTTTTTGGATGAGACTCACCTTCTGCTGATGTTGGAAAATAAGAGTGGAGGAAGCTATTACTGTCTGGAGGAGTGGGATCAACCCACAGATGGTGGTTTAGTATAGGAAATTCTGACAATTTCCTAAAATCAGGTTCTCAAAATGTGGTCCCAGACCAGCAGTATCTGGGATATTGAGTTTGCTAGAAATGCAAATTATCAGCCCTAAGCAGACCTCCTGAATCAGAAATTTTAGGGGTGAGGGTCCAACAATCTATGTTTTAACCAGCCTGCCAGGAGATTCTGATACACACTAAAGTTTGACAACCACTGCCTTAACTCAAAGTATACAGGTATACTTTGGAGATATTGCGGGTTCAGTTCCAAACCATTGCAATAAAGTGAATCATAATCTTTCTGCTAATGGAGGGTCTTGCCTTTAATTTGTAAAAAACACATCTGTGAAGCTCAGTAAAGTGAAATACAGTAAAATGGGGTATGCCTATGGTACAGAGCTAAAATGAAATGAGAGATCAAGGTTAATGAGTCAGAGATTAGTAATGAATATGTTACCACCAAACTAAGGGATGGTAGATATTATTGTCAAAGTATAAAGTGAGGGATGTGGAGCACCAGGGAGGTAAGAAGAATAAGTCCCCAGTTGAGAAAATAAGCCATGGAGATGATTTTTGGAAAATACCTGGAATAGGTATTGTACCTTATTTTGGTTTCCTAGGGCTACTGTAACAGAGCACCACAAACTAGGTGGTTTAAACAATAGAAATTTATTTTTTTTATACTTCTGGAGGTTAGAAGTCAGAAATCAAGGTGTTTTGTTTGTAGGCCATGCCCCTTCTGAGATTCTAGGTAGATTCTTTCCTTGCCTCTCTCTAACTTCTGGTGGTAGATATCCCTCCTTGGCGTTTTTTGACTTGAAGTTGCAACACTCCAATCTTTGCATCCGTCATCACATGGCTTTCTTCTCCCTGTATGTCTCACCCTACGTGTCTCTTCTTCTTACAATGATGCCAGTCATACTGTATACAGCCCACTCTCATGACCTCATCTAAACTAATTATATCTGCAACATCCCTATTGCAAATAAGGTCACATTCTGAGGTATGTTACCTTAGTGTGGGGGTTAGGACTTCAACATATTTTGGGACAGAGAGGGGGACATAAATCAATTCATAACATGGCCTAGCATTGGCTCTTATATAGCTGACACTGCATAGTTTAGGTTTTCCCAGGAATAGACTGTAAAACAGAGATTCATGTTTAAATAGTTTAATTGGTAGGTGATCCCAGAAGACACCCTAGGGAAGTGGGAAGTGGGGCAGGCCAGGGAAGGCATACAATAAAGTGGGTAATTGGGACTTAATTCCATTAGAAAGGTCTGGAAAATGTGAAGAACCTATGCCTCAGAAGGGGCTCAGGTGTTTGTGCAGCTTTGGATGAGAGCTACTCAGGAGGGCCATTAATTCTTAGGCATTTCCAATCTGCTCCAAGCTGAGGAGGAACAGGTCTCACCCACCTAAAAAGCTCTCAGGTGAAGAGATGCTGGAAGTTGTAAGTTAGGCCAATGTACAGCGAAATGGTCAAGATGAAGGGCATGTAGTACCAGAGGCATCTATCATTAGTGGGAGGGCTGACTTTCGGAAAGTAGGGGAGAAGAAAGAAATCAATTAATGCAAACCCTATGTATGAGTCAGTAAATTAATTGTGTCAGGTCTATACAATATGAAATGGCTAATTTGACTGTTTAAATTTCTTACTCAGTTGAGTTGATTTTGTTTATTCTAGGCCAAAGCTTAATGGCCACTGAAATGTCAAAAAAAATTATTATATTACCTGATTTTAATTGTTGTAAAATCACTATAATTCAATCTTCTCATATTTAAAATTGTGTGCCAAGAAAGTTGGCATAGCTGAAAAGAAGTATTTCCCCCTTACATATTGTGCTTTGTAAGTCAAAGACTTTGTGTACAGAATGATGTTTCTTTTCATATCTAATATTGTAATATAAAATACAGTGTGGTTAAACCACTATAACGTTGGATAACATAATTGAAGTTATATGTAAAAAATGTTTAGCCAACAAAGAATAATTTTCAACATCAGAATAGCTAGCTGGTCCTGGAATAGTCAAGGGAGGAAATTATTACTTTCCCAACATAGTACTTAATGGGAAATCAAAGATTAATAAGCTTATAATTTATAATTATCTCATACAAAAAAATTATAAAATTATACTTGTGAGAAAGTTTTAGCAAAGTTATGAAATAAATGTGAACTTTATATTTTCTTTTGGCAACGGTTAAAGTTAGAAGGAAGATCCGTGTGGATTATTTCTTTGGATTCTTATAGATGAGGTTTCAAATATTGTTTCCCACTTACTAGTGGTATGACTGGACGATTTATTTCTTGTCCTCTGTTTTCTCAACTGTCAAGTATTCTCAAACTTTTATCTCCATCTACTAACGTAATGACTGCCATACATTATCTGTGCATATATTAAAAGTAATTAAAGAGTCTTAATCTAAATAAAACTACTTTAAAAGATTATATTAAGAGAAATGACAAAATCTGATACATTAAGTAGATACTCAATAAAAAATATTTTTATTCCCAGACATGGAATGTGCTCTTTGTGCTACATAGTGATACATGTTGGAAAAAGTCTAGAAAGACAGAGACTTTGGAGTTAGACTGGGATTCATAAATCCCAAATGTGCTGCTCACCAACTTAGTGACTATGAACATGCTATTTAACCTCTCACGGCTTCAACAGTTTCTTCCTTAAAACAAAAAAACAGGAACAACTATCCTTCATTGTGGAGAATCAAATGAATTTATGAATATATGTGGTTCTTTGATTTTAGATTTTTTATCTCTACAGAGGGAATACTATTGATTACTTATCTTAAAATGTTTGTATGAAGGCCTACTTTGATAATGCATTTGGAAACAAATTGTTTTAAAAATCTGCTGAGTATTCTAAAAATGTTGATTTTTTGTTATTAAAATTCCCTTAAAAGCATTAAATATCATTAAAATATTAAAATCAAAATTAAAATATAATTAAAACATCAGGAACAAAAATAAAGTATTTGTTTAACTCTCGAATTTAGCCAGATCATGGAGTTGTTGAATATTATAAATTATGACCCAATATTTTTAAAAACTTATTTGTGATTATTTAAATTTCCAGCAAACCAAGTAAATCTGCTAATGATTATTAATTTTATAACTTTATTTTTATTTTAAAAATGATTTGTTATAAGTTTTCTTTAATCGGTCAGCTCTACTTCATGTTAAATATGTGATTTAATTGTAAGATTTCATTTTACATTACTTTTTAGGGTCTCACTGCTTTTTGAAATCCTGATAGCATAAAATGTTTTCTTGTAATTAAAGTGAACAAATTAGAAATATTGATTAATTCTTCTTCATGCAGCCTCACAGGTAATCTATGAATTACAAGGTCCCTGCCCTGATGAAGCTTATGTATGAAGTAAGCTAGAAGACAGACAGGATTGACATTTGTCAGTAAAACATCCATGGAAGAATTGGTATTCAAGTGAGATATTGAAGGCAAAAAGGATGGGAAAGGAGAGAGTAGTGACCTGTGTAAAGAAAAAGAGCTGGGAAGGGCCAGGCATTTTCAGAGAGAGGCTCTGTGAGTTGTAGTCAAACATTGTTGACAAGAAAAAAACAGAAATAAGTCACTTGTGGGAGTCATTGAGGGTATTAGCAAAAGGGTTGCCAATTAAAAATGAAGTTGTGGAGAATTAACTTGTTGGTAGAGTCTAATGCTGAACAGAGTGGACAGAGAGACAGAAAAACTGGGAAGAATATCAGTAGCTTGGGTATGATGAAGATAATGACAGTTATGTATTAGAGGTTAAGAAGTGAGTTACTATGAAAAATTAAAAACTGATTGTACTGGTCAGCTGATCCAACTGGAATACAGAGAAGTCAGAAAGAAAAGGAGATTTCAATTTTCTTTTATTTGGGGTGGCAGGTAGAGAGGGTAGGGGCATTGTGGGTGGCATGGCTCTCTCACATATAGAAATGTATTTAATCTATAGGACATCCAATTAGATTAGTCTTGTAGCAGACTAGGGCTGGAGTCATGAAAGTGGACTAGTTTTGTGAAGGCAAAAGTATTGACTTTTATAGCTATTTGTGGTCTTGATATGCCGTACATCTTCCATTGCTACTATAGTCCCATTGTATTGAATGCTTTTCTCTAAGAGGCCCTTTTGTTCAAATTATCAGGTAAATTTTCTAGTTATGAAAGTCGTTTCAACCTTCATACTGTCAACCAACACACTTATACTCTAAGCTGAGCACCAAGAAAAGTTGTAGGTTTTCACATTTATTGTAATGGAATGTTCTTTGCAAAGCTTTAGCTATGGCCACTTAAATGTCAACATTGTTAACAATGCTGTCTCTGAATTAGATATCTACAGGAAAGCTCTTTTAGTTGGAAGACCTTGCCTGTTATAATGCCTCCTATATTTGAGTGTATTATTAATAAGAAGTAGCTTCCAAAGTATATGTGCTTCCAGCCTCGGAAAGACATTTCCACAATTCTAATCACCAGGTTTAAATTCAGTTTTGTACTTAAAAACTTTATGATTAGTTAGGAAAATCACCCCAAAGGTGAATGCATCTAAACTTTTTTTAGGTGTTTAAAATATTTTTCACCATCCTTAGAATTGACCCAAAGAATTATTTTTAATGATAAATGTCTAAGAAGGTTTCAGTCTAAAATAACATAAAGTATGTATCTGCTTTCTGTATCTTCATCAAGCATTTTCACTTGCTATTGGTTTCAATCAGGAAGAAAAAAGAATTGATCAGTATATCACTATATCTACTGGGACAGCTAGCCCCCAAAATTAGTTGCTAAAATCAGTCTCAACTTTAAAGTATAGGACAATTTTCCTAAAGTGCTTGCTTTATCGATTGAGATTTTACCCATATGAGCTTACTCTCATGATTTAAGTCTTTTATTTTCACTTTAACTTGAGAACCTTTGCAAGAATTTTCTCTAGCCCCGCAAAGTTTGCAATTTTTCCATGCAATTCTACAGAATGTGTCCTCGTCCTCGACCTCTAATAATTACTCTTATTTTCAAGCTATTGCAAATTGAGCACAGCATCATTTATTCAGGAAAGCTCTCCTAGCTTGTGTCACTTTAGCTACATTGTTCTCCCTGGCAGGTAAAACTACTTCTATAGCTTCTTAACAAGAAACCAAAAGAGGAAAGTGCACAGCCACAAATGAAAATAATTCATCTAACTCAAAGAGCCACGTTGCCTTTAGTACAATCCAGTCATGAGTGCTATTTCCTGTTCCTGGGATTCCCTTCTATTTAGATTAATTTCTATTTTCAGACACTAACACTTTGTCCTTAAATACAGCCTATGACTGGCCCCTCTGACAGAATCATGGGCAAAGCTGTAATTATTGCTTGGTTAGGTGTCTGCTCTATTAGAAATACACAAGTCACTATTGATCTTTCCTTTGTTTGTCATAAGGTTTCCATCCCTTTAGATTCCTTTGATCTGTGTAAAGAGGGAAGTCTGTCTGGACCGTTCCCACAGTGTCTTCAGTCTAATAGGTTACAAAGGTACTAGCAAACTAAATAGAAATGGTACCCTTGGGAAAATTCATTTCTTCTGTTCCAATGAATGAAGACTTCTTTGAGGTTGCAAATATGTTCAGCAACGTCACCATACACATGATTATAGGTTGTTTCCTTCAGACTCCAGGGAGAAAGACTTCCTATCCCAGATATGCATGGGGTGATGAATACGCTCTTTTGGAACAAGGAAGCTTTATTTTAAAGACACTTTGTATTCTGCTGAGTGACCTAATAGCTATCCAGGGTGGTGCATCAATGTGGGAGCAATCAGAGAAGGCCATACTCTCTTTTCAGTAGTCCTGCTTTCCTTTGTAGCTGTGCTTGTTGACTCACCATCCTCATCATTCCCTAGACGGAATAGAAGAAAAAAACATGACTTTCATCCTATGGCCCAAATCACCAAAACTATCAACATTTTATATGGCAAACACAGGAACCTGATCTGTTGCCTCCGTGCCTATGAAAGAATCTTTTCTGGTAGGGATTTTGTTTCTTCAGAGATGGATGCAGAAAACACCAATCAGAAAGCTTGAGGGATATGCTTATTTGTTGTTTGCCTTGTTTAATGATCCTCGAATCACTTGTGAATCAATTTGGATATAGTCAGTCAGGTTGGATCTATATAAATAAAGTGAATAATTAAGACACTTATTTGGATAACTTGGGCGGCAATGCATATTTCAAGATTAAGTCTTTGGAGCTTGCATTATTGGGGTAGTGCCTCAATTATTCATTTCATATAACATATGTAGATTTGTCCTTAATGGGAATATTTTCTTATCCTAACAGTCATAGACTTAAATTCACACTGTAGTTCATTTTTTTGAGACATAATTGATAATTACACATATACGAATTCATACTATTTAATAATAAAGAGCCTGTTGAGAAATAAAATCTAAAATTAAATCAATTTTTAGATAAAAATGAAACAAATTTCTGTTAAAATATGTAAATATTGAAAGCCAGATGTAAGATTTTTTCCCTACATGATTTAGGTTGATCATTGCCTTGAATTTCTATTTTCCTTTGTATATATAATAATAGCCTAAACTATATACTACCACCACATTCAGAGACACTGCTACATCTACAGAGATCCAAGAAATATATATCTTAGACCACATGAGTATAGATAATTTATATTTGTGGAGTGTCATTTGTGCCAAAATATCAAGAAACACCTCATGGCTGATTTGATTACAAGAAAAAGAAGTGTGCCACACTATTTCCTTCAGCTGGTAGCTGCAGACAGATGTAGGCAATTCAAGGCAGAGAGCATCCTCAGTCCTTGAACACAATTTTACTCACGGAACTGAGAAGCTCAGTGACTTTGTATGGCACTTAACCATTCCTTCATTTTCTGCTAGCTTTGCCTATGTAATATTTTTCCTTTTAAATGGCGGCCTGAAAACTTTTGGTAGAGAGTATAAATGAATTATACCTTTATACAGGTTAACTCAAAAACTCAAAACCCTATTCTCATACTTCTTGAAAAAGAAAACTACAATTCTCACCTCAAAATTAGCCAGCCAGTATAAACTGCAGATGTTTTATAATATATACCTGAAACCTGTGCTTTTTGAGGCTACTAGACAACAGCCTTGATTACTCCAACCCATTAGCAGCCCCTCAGCATTTCGAGTCTATTTGTTTTTAAGAAACCTCAGTTAAAATTAAACAATTGTGAGTGAGGGTAGAATGTCACTACCTGAACCCGGAGTTCAATTTGCTTGGAGTTCATGTGAAGGAGTGTATTATGAAAGATTAAATACCACATTCTGTACTAGTCTTTGATAACTATATATCCACTGTATAAAATTTGAGTTAGTGATTTAAACCTCTGTACTTAAATAGGCAGTTCCCAAAGCAAATGAAAATTGTGTTTGAGGGTGAAGTGAAAGAAACAATACCAAAATAAGCTACAAAAGTAATTTTCCTGTTGCATATTCCTGTGTTTGTGACCAAAGTGCTAATTACACTAAAGACAAAAATTAAGTGGAAGAAAATAGACATCCAGAGCTCTGAGTGAGGCCTAATTGTATTTACACAGATAAAGAGAGACTAGATGGGAGAAGAAAAGAAACAATGGGTAAAAAGTTCTCCATTTAGTCTTTATAATTAGTTAAGAAACATTTAAATTAATAACACAATCTGAGTATTGCAGCATGTGTGGCATATATCACATTTTAAATTAATTCTTGAAATAGTTACTGGTGTCCTACTTTATTTCAATTTTGATAAATTAGCTTACAGTTACTTTTTGATGGGTGTCCCATAAAGTAAAAATTAGTATCTCATCTGCCATTAACAACTCTTCCTGTAGTAAAATAATGGTAACATATATAAAAGAGAAGATTTAAAATAGATATTGAAAGTTAATCCTATTAATTTATAGGTTTAACTATGGCAATTGAAGGGAAGAAAAGGAGAACAAGTTTTTATTAGCTTCCTAGTAAAGCCCTATAATAGAAACACACCTTGATTGTCCATGTTTGATATAAAATTGGTCACCTGCATTCATTATTCTTCATTGATATGGTATAATAGTCATCTCTGGTATTTTGGAATTTGAAGAAAAGGCCTGAAATTACAGGACTGCTTTTAAATGGCTAGCTTTTGTACGAGAATTATGTAAAAATTTACAATCTGCTGATTACACTATTAGGGAGCTGCAGCCTCATTGACCTGATGTCGTAGTTACCTTTGGAATCCTTAATGCCTCAAGGCAGACGTTCCCATTATGGGAAGTTGTGCTTCTAAAAATTCTCTAATTTAATTTCTTCTGGATCCATGTACATGCGCGTGCCCATGTGCATGTGTACATTTAATTTTGAGCAATCGGGAAAAAAACTTTTGGATGACCTGCTTTTAAAAACCATGCTCTTTTAGCCTAGCTGTGAATCAGCTACTTTTCTTTGCTTATTTTTTAAATTTTATATGCTTTCCCATCAAAGGACACAATTTAACTAAGCATACGTAACAACTGTAGAAGACTCAGTGTAAACTAAATAGTGATCATCTGTAAATCTCAGATGAATGATTTAGACATAATAAAGTAAATTTAAGAGATAGCTGGAAGAATTATCAGCTTTATTTCTAAGTTTTCTAATTTTCGTCTCTAAAGGAAAATATTACAACTCAAGAGCATATAAGCATATTTTTGCTAAATTGGTGAAAGATAAATCAGAACGTTTCTTTTCATTTACAACTCTATCATCAGCACATGCATGTTCATCAACAGATTTGTTTAAAAATATGTTCTTTTTGTAAGAAAGGTATTTCTTGAAGCACTGATTAATTACCTCTCAAACTCCGCTCCCCCCATCTTTACATTAATTTGTCTGTCTTAACAATACATTTACGGTTTAATCATATATATTTAACCTACTCAGTCTTTTTTAGAGGACATTTTTCTATGTCTCAGAAAACCGGAATGATTCCACTTAGTTCTGACAGAATAACTTACATTTTATTCAAGTGTCTCTGTTTAGGTTATATTCTCAGCAAAGAGATTTTATTTACTAAATGATATTGCTGCTAACCTGAAAAGGAAGATATCCATTCTTCAAATACTGTCATTATCAAGCTTTAAAAAGACTTGATTGTACCATGTTAGGGAAACAGTGTCAGATTTTCCATCAAACTTTCTCCCACTGTAATAACTGAGCATAAAAATGAACTTAGAGTGATGAAATGACTACAAAGCAAATTAATGCAATCAAGTCTTTAGTAACAACTCTGTCCATATCTGTTAAATATTTTCAAACTATTCTAAAAAAACACAGCCAGAAGGCAAACTAACAGTGAATAGAAACAAAATGGTCAGCAGCGTGTGTCGCATGTTATTTGAATGGAAAGTAATTTATCGCGTCTGAAATAAAAGCTGTTTATTCTTGTGTTTCACTGTCTGTAACAATCTTTACCATTTATCTGTGAAAAAGTGAGAAACTGTACTGTTATTAGCATATGAATACTTGACACATCAAATTGGCTGTACAATAACAGAAGGACATTTGCTATTGGTGTATGCACACAGACAAAGCAGCCATTTTGAAAAAAAAAATGAAATGGTGTGGGTGGTTTAACCCTTTACTTATCTTTTAGGTTTCCCACTCCTAATTTTGACTGGAACAGTTTGACAGTTAAAATCAGAATATTTTTATAACAAAAAAAAGTAATCAGGGTCCATTATGCTTATGATAATTATATTGATACATTCGCTCTACTAGAAAAATAGAAGCGGAATGACAATAGAGGAGTTTATGTGAGTGTGTGTGAGTGTGAGTGTGTGTGTGTGTGTGTGTGTGTGTACATGCATACGCAGAGTGGGGGAAGGGAGTGAAGTCTGGCAGTGTGTATAGGGTACAGAAATGAAACAATGCCTGCGTACAGTTTTATTTCATGGCAACAACATAGTGGTCCTTGGGTCAGATGTGTGAAACTATTTCTCAAAGAAGCTGCATACGTAATTGAGGCCCTCAGAAGGGTTCCCAGTTGAAGTTGCCAGGCTACATTCATTTCAAAAGCAGAACCATTTGTTATCAAATTTAAATTAATTCTCTGCACACTGAACTTGAATTTTAGGGCTCTGCTTACTTACAATTCTTAAAAATAGTTGAGAAAGGGGAAAACACGTATCTGGAAAATGGAATAAAAGTAGTCCTCACAAGGAACTGTAGTGGTTCTCATGCAGGCCTGAAGTCTAACAGTATTTTAGAGATCAAATTTAGAAAAATCTGTTCGAAATAACTAGAAACAAGTTTGTGTTTTCCCATGTAATTTTTGTTGATCCATATTTATTGCAAAATCTTTTCATATGTGCATCGGTATTTCAGCCAGGTTTTTTTATCTTCATCAAGATTTAAATCCATTCCCTCCCCCGCGGCCCCCAGATTAATTACTCTTTGGTGTGAGACTTAGAGTAAGGTAATGTATAAAGTTGTACAATATTCATACTATTTTAATCTAATGTGTCAATTTTAATTCTTTTCTTTAATAGAATACAGTTTTTCTTCCTAATCTGCATGGCTTTATGAATTATTGTAAATAAAGTTTATGCTGCTCACTAGGTAAGCTTTTTGGTAACTTTGCCAATTGTTGATACATTCATTCAAACAAGCAAACAAACAAACAAACCCAGTGAAATGAGTAAAATGACTTGTGTTGAGACCTTCTTACAACTATATAGAGGAAAAACTTTCCAAAAAAAATAATAGTGTGCATTTTTTTTCTACAGGATACACACAGACGTAATTGCACATTATTCTCTGTATCTGGCAAAAGTGTTTAAAGTTTAAGTTATCTCGATTGTCAGAGTTTTTCTATCACCTTTGAGTTAGAAAAATTAATTATGAGGCAGGCTTTTATTCCTGCTAAGTTGAATACACAGAACTAAATAGCCCATTCTGAATAATCCATGTGTTTTTTTTCTTTCTTTTGAAACACAATTTTAAAGTTTTAATCATCATTCTTTCATCTTTATAAGACACCGATTTGTTATAATCAAATGAATCTGTTTTCATTGTTGTAATGAAATTTAAAATTTTTAGTCCAAAATGCATAGTAAACTTTGCTTTGAGGGAATAACAAACAAACAAAAACAAAACAAAACAAAGCAAAAAAACCCCACAAAAACGAAACAGGAAAGACTATAATGTTAAATGTATTCTTCCAAATACCTGCTGAAAGACCCCACGTAACAAAGGACATTTTATTGTTCTCTTTATAAATAATTAGTACTTGTGAAGTACTATTACAGCCATAGAAAACAGGAACTGATAATTCTAATGGCAATTTCTGTTAATATGTAAGAAGAATTGACATGCAATATGAAAGTAGAGAAAAAAGGGAGTTATGCAATTTTAAATTCCTCTAAAATTGTTGAAAGAACATATACAAAAAGAGGCTATTCATCTAGCTTTCTTTTCTTCTAATATGTGTTATTTAAAAACCACAAACCATTTGCTTATTTAAAGCTTTCTGCAGCCAACAATACTATAAGGTTAGTATGTCCTACCAAGTGCTCTTTGAGAATCTTGTTTACTTACTGGTGGAAGTGATGTCCCATACTTGTGTATCCATGACAACACCATAACATAGCAGAGGAGTACTAGATTTTTTTCTTTCTTTCTTTCTTTTTTTTGCAACTGCAATATGAGATTAAAAATAAGAAGCTAATCTTATTAAATAGCATAAGCTTTTCAAAAGATAAAACAAACTTTATGGGAACACATAACAGTTGCTTGTGGTGACACATTTCTGTTATTTCAAAGCTTTACCCAGATCTATTCATTGACTATAAATAGTTCTGAATGGCAGAAAAATTAGAAAGATAAAACTTTGTAAATTCTCTTAGATACTTTTCATAAGCAAGTGATGTGATTTGGCTGTGTCAAGATTGAGTAATTAACAATATCAGTTTTGTTTTTTATCCAATACTCATATTAGACTTTAATCCTTTTTGAATGCTTCAAATTATTTTTCTTATGTAAATTTTTTTAGGTAAAATTATTATATATTCCAGGGATTATCGATATGCTTTTTCATTAACATTTGGAAGCTATTTACTACCAATGGTTTGCCCCTATTGATGTATTTTTATTAGACTATTTTAATTAATGTGCAGAACAGAAATTTTTGAAAAATAAAATGCAAATTTTTCCTTTTTCAGCCTTTTTTTGTTTTATTTACTAAGAGGGTACATTTTTGTTACTCTGCAGAATTATTTTAAAATTAGTAACTATTTCAGTAAATATAAGTATTATGTAAAATAACCATTTTCCCTCGTTTTGGTGGTTAGAATTACTAATTGGGTCTCAGCATGATTATATAGCATTTGAGGTTCTATTTTGAAATTTTTCTTTTTTTTCCAAAATGTTTTTTCTAAGTCCAAAATTAAAATTTAAACTCAAGTGATTATTAATGTTCATTTCATTTGATCGTTTTATCACACATAAGAGAAATAAACTTAGAGATGACTATCTGTCAAAATATCTCAAGTCTTATGGCTCACCTACTTGGTATCCTCATTATTTTAACACTGAGTATCTTTGGAAATCACCTAGTAGTAGAAAACTACTGCAACGTGACTGGCAAATTTCTCATCAACATTCACTGCACAAGTAAGAAATTAAGTTTTCAAAGGACAATGAAAACTTTCCCTTCCCCTTTCTCTTCTTCTTTTCTATCCCTCTTTCTCTGTCCTTTACTTCTTTCTCAATCTGTTCCCTGCTTGTTTCTCTTTTCTGAGTCTCTTAAGCCAATCAACTCACGTGCCTCATGCTCTAGAGAAACTGTGGCACACATATGCCAGTGAACTGGTTTGGAAACATATGTCTTTGCGGGCACTGGATGTCTCGCCAGGAATGAGATTCCATTCTGGGGAATGAGGGTGGGAAATGCTTAACCACCTACAGATGTTTTGCAGCAAAAGCTAAAGAACTGCAGTCAAAGAACTGCAAAATGTGTAATTTGGAATTTTTCCAGGGTTCTTTTTTTAATAAGAAAAAAGTTAACAGCTTTCCTATTCATCCCTTTTGAGAAAATTTACAGTCGTTTCCCAGTTCTGCCCCATTCTGAAGTAAGGACAAAAGACTGAAACCGAAGCTGTCCATCTGCTCCATAACAGTAATGTTATAATGGGTGCTGTCCATTTTTATGCTATTGCTCATGTGTGCCCAGGGGACTGGAACTATTTAATTCACTGATTTCACAGCTCTGTTGTGTGTCACAAAAGATTTAAAAAAATCCAACACACTTTTTAGCACCCTGTTTACAAGGACTCCCTGTAAATCTAACTGAAGTAACAGATTCCCACCCTGCCCCCCATGTTAGTCCCCCCCCCCATTTTTCCTTCTAATTTGGTGCATTCAGATAACAGGTAATAGATGGAACTCATACCATTAACTTGTTCTTTACAAAAAGTGAATTTTTCAAATCTGCTGCGAATGTTACTTTCAAAAACTATAAGCAGATTTGGAAGAAAGATA
Organism: Pteropus vampyrus; assembly: GCF_000151845.1. NCBI lineage: Eukaryota > Metazoa > Chordata > Mammalia > Chiroptera > Pteropodidae > Pteropus > Pteropus vampyrus. Next base: position 7,331,933 of record NW_011888792.1, on the reverse strand, counting down.
GTTTGCCTTTAAGATTTTAGAATTAAACAACTATGTTTTCCCAGAAGTCTAAGAATTAATGCTCTAGATTAACAGAGAGTTAATGGAAACCTGCAGAGGAAGACTGACGACTCCTATTCCTCTCCACAGGGCAGGAGGCTGAGCAGTCTCACATGCAGCTGGTATGTGCTGGTGTTTTGCAAGGCCGTAATGAATCCTGTGCACTCCAGGGCATTTTCCTGGAGAGACAGAGGTGGCCAGGCAATACCCACTTGGGTCCATTCTGTGGTCTTCTCAGAGCAATGGCATGGAGTGTTGAAGCTGGTATACTCACGTCTGCCACCAAAGAGAGAATGTAGACATGAATTCAAGGACATTCCTGTCTGTTCCCATCAAAAATCTTCCATGAGAATACTTGAGAATATCATATCTTTCCTGCAGCCACTTGTTAACATATTTCTCTAATCTTTTGGATGGTTAACATATTAGCTATAGACACTATCTAGGTGAAATTGTCAGTTTGATTTTTATATCATTAACCCAACTCACTTCTAACTATAGTAACAATGAAGATACCTACATATTCCCTTGAAAAGTGGTTTGTGAGTGAACAAGTATAAAGGGCAGTGGGGCTCTTGTCATGTGCCATTTAAAGAATATTTTTGTTAATAAGCCAAATTTTATTTATTTTTTCAGTAACAATGACAAATATTTACTCTGTGTTCATAGGTTGTATGAAACTATTGGATGCTCAGGCCTCTGAAAAACGTAAATTAGAAATGCTCTCTAATCTTAGAGAAATTTCATAAAATAGTATGTTTGTTTGTTAACATTTCTCAAACTAAATTTTTTCATTGTTTGTTTGTTCATTCATTTATTTATATATTCATCCAAACGTTTCTCAAGAATCTTCTGTGGACTAAGCACTGATTCTGAGACATGTTAATGGGGTATTTTAAAAAATGGTTCTGTTGTCAAATAAGTTTGGGAAACGCTGCCCACTATATTTTCCTTCTTTGAGCTATAATAAGCATCTTCATGTACCAGGCAGGCCCATTCCACTCTACTAGAGTCAAGAAATCTTTTATTTCATTGATATTTTCCCATAATAATTGGAACATTTGTTTCTTCCAAGCCCCCTTTCCAAAACAAAAACAAAGTAATAACACCTGGGATCCAAGAGTACTGAAAAATAAAGTGTGGCAATCATCAGTGTAATATGGAGAAAAGAGTGGAGGTTAGGACTAATGGTAATTCTAGAAGACTTGTTAACCAGAGTAACATTAATAGGAAAAACAGCACATTACAATTTTGAACATGAATTCCATAAAGAATCAATGTCTAGATTGCCAAGTTAGAAGTTGAAAATCCTAGAACTACTGGGCACCTTGAGAGAAAGGATACTGTAGGTGACTAAACTGATTTTTACATATAAATAAATTCATCAATTGATTATACCAGGTAGCTGAAGGTAGAATTTATTTCTTGAAAAACGTTATGATGTTTTCTGTTAAGATATAGTCTTTCGACTACATATTAAACCCTTCTTAAAAATGCAGAAGTTTGGGCAATAACCTCAATAAAAAAATTACTAAACTTTTCTAGCCAATATTTCTAGATATAGGCTAAGATAACAGTACTTTACCAATCTTTTCTTTTACATTTGAAAGTTTTGTTTTTACTGTATAAGAGTTAATGTTATAATGAACTATAACTTTTTCATGGATAGCTACTTGGCCACTTTTTCTGAATCACCTAAATTGGTGCTCAGGGTAAGTCACAGTTTGGGCTATCAATTCAACTTATGCTGAAAGGAAATTAAAATATGCACTATATGTGACAATAACAATGATATTTTACAGATATAGGTATTTTATAAAGAAAGAAAGATCTAAAAGAAGTTTATGAATCTCTAAAAAAGGAAAAAGAAATCTCTTCATAGAACTATTCTTACTATCTTTCTGATATTCTGCTGAAAGTAAAACACATTCACCAATTTTTCAAAGGCAATTTTTCTTCATCTCAAACATATCTTCCTTATAGACCATATAAAAAGAATTAAACTCGTTTATAATGTTTCCATTTGTTTTCTTGCAGAAAAAACCCATTACAGTTAGCCCATTAGCAAATATTAAAAGACATAATTGCCTGTGCATATTAAATATGCTTAAAATTTATGAAAATAAACATTTTGAAATTCTGCAACATTAGAAATGTGAATGTGGACTTAATTTGAATCTGTAAAGTGGTATGACTACACATTACTATAATATGCAATATGTACCTCCATGAAGCATGTGGAAATTCAGGAATATAGAATTTAGATCGAACAAGGGCAAAAATCCATTCTGGGGAACACATATGGAATTGTTAATAGATTATAAATGGTAATTTAGTTTATCGAGACAATATCTTTGGATTAAATATAACATTTGTGATAATGATTGGCAATTTAATAATAATTGGCGTGATGTTCTGTTGGCCTGGACATTCATCCCCAAGAGAACGTGTATTTTAAACATGTGTCCTCACACTTTTGGAATAACATATTTCAAACTTGCCTGACTGACAGTTGCCAATTACCAAAAGTTTCTGTGAAATGAAGAATCGAGTTAACAATTTAACACTAATTAGTAGCATAAACAAAACTATTAATGAGATAAACTTAATCAAGTCCCAAAGTCCTGGAGCTGCTAAGGAACCTATCCTTGCTTTAGTTCCAGTTTCTCAAAAGCTCCTTTAGGATTTTAGATATGATGGCCCGGCAATAATAAGAAAGAAGCTTGAAACCGTTTTTGAAGTCAAGAAAGCACTTTTATACAAACCTGTGTTTATTCTCACACAGCATCCATACAAGGCTGTCTAATATATTTGTGAGAATGGAACAAAATCGCCAGAATGAAATGGGTCCAATTCAGAAAAATAAATTTGGGTCTAACTTTGTAAGGTAATTTTTTTTTTAACAGTTTTCTTCAGTTTCAGCGGGAAAATGAGTGATTAGTTGAATTCTCATTTTCTGCGTGTTGTGTACTAGGGGAGAAATTGAAGGAAGAAACCTTGAAAAATATATACTTAGGGAAATATTGGATTACAAATACAAATAGGTAATTTTTTTTTCTAAAAAACATTAAATCACAGAGACATAAAACTTTGAATGTGTGGCTTTTTTAAAAAAGCTATTATGTTTTCTTTTCAGTTATCCTGAAAAACAAAACAAAATTCATGAAGTAGGATGAGCCAATTCCTGTCATTCCTGTCTTCTAACATTTAATCGAATTTGGAAGGCAGACGTTTCTGTTACGTAAGAGGTGCTGAGTCTAGTGTTCCTTTAATATATACACCGCTGGATTGGTTTTTATACTTCTTTAATCCCAGTTGTCCTGTATCTCCCTGAGTAGAACACCCATATTTTGCTTGAGGTTACTTAAACATAGTGGCAACCAGGATTTTATCATGTGATCTGTCACCCTCGTTTTACTTTGTGTCAGTATTGGTTTAGCCACAGGACTTCTCAAAGTGACAGAAATTGTGTCTTGTTCATTTCTGATTTCCCAATAACTCATAAGGTACATGGAATATAGTGGATGCTCAATAAATGTTTTCTGAATAAATCAAATAGACTTAAAGCTTACGAGAGTATTTCACTTAAACCTGGCAAGAGGGTCAAAGACCCATGCTTTAGAATAGCACTGTTCTCTAGAAATTTCTTTGATGATGAAAGGTTCTATATCTTCATAGTAACTGATATGGTAGCCACTTGCCTCATGTGGCTATTAAACATTCGAAATGTAACTAATGCAACTGAAGAAGTGAATTTTAGTTTTACTGAATTTTTATTGTCAAGGTTTGATTTAAATAGCCACAAGTGACTAGTGACTAGATAGTTTTAAAGGGTCCTGTTCTTACTGTCCTTGAGCTACACCCATTCTCATGCCAGAGGACATGCCTACTGTAGTCTATACTTCCGCTTAGAGACTATGCTTCAGACACCCAGAACACTGGAATTCCCTGCCCAGTCTGCTCACTGCCAGGCCTGTCTGGACTTCTTCCCTGGTGCTCCTTTCCAGGGCAGACCTTGGTGCTGGCGTACACACACTATACCAAAGGAGTGTCCAGGGTGTGGCAGTTTGCCTCAAGGGGAGGCTAGGTGGAGGCAGTGTGACCAGGGCTTAGACATGCTGCTGGACTGTCCCATATATAGGCATGAGGCCCCTCACAGTGTAAAAGGATGAAACAGGGATCTGGAGATGCGACAGGGAGGGATATAGCTTTCCTTAAGCTACTATACTCCATTCAGCATGTATATTTAGCAGTTTAGTGATTTCATTACAAAACATAAGCAAGAAATAAATCAGTTCTTAGTACTTAGCAGCTGTATGATCCAATGACCATTCATTCAGTCATTCACCAGATATTTATGGAGCACCTACTGTGTCCTAGGCATAAGAGATGCGGCAGTGAACAAAACAATGTCCTTGGTCTACATGGGGCTTATATTCCTTTGAGGAAGACAAAAGGCAAATAAGCAAGATAATGTGAGTGTGTAAGAAAATTAAGGCATCCTGAAAGGGTAGAGAGTGACAGGTGTTTTTAAAAATAGTTTAAAACCAGGGAACACCTTTCTGAAGAAATGACTTTTGAAGAAAGATCTAAATGAAAGGAATGAACAATGAAATATCTGGGGAAAGAATTTTCCAAGCAAGACAACTGCAAGTGCAAAGGCCCTGAGATAGGGATATCTCTGCCATGTTCCAGAAATAGCAAGAAGGGCAGTGAAGTTGATTGGCGTGAAGTAAAGGAGGTAGCTAAAGTTCTTGTCACGTAGAATTGTATAGGCTGTACTAAGGACTTAACATTTATTCTAAGTTTGATGAGAAGGCATTAGAAGGTTGCGATCAGAGTTATGATATTTGTACTTAATAAAAACCACTCTGGGTGCTTTTCGTTGAATAAGCAGGAGGGATGTAAGAGTGGAAACAGGGAGACAATTTCAGTGGCTCCTGCAGTAATTCAGGTGGGAAATGCAGGGAATTTGGTCTGGGCTGCCAGCAGGGATGTCTCCATGGCAAGGCATAAGTTTAAAAGGACACAATGAACTTCTTTCAATCCTGTCAGTATGGCTCTGCAGCTGTATGTATGACCTCATTTGGAAATAATGCCAAAAGTCTAAATTTGAGATCTTTGTGACTGTGAGTCCAGGGTCAAAACTATCTTCTACTTATCCCTGTAAAGATCCTGGAACTGGCTATGCTAGCCTCGTGGAAGCAGGTGTATCTTCATCAACGTACCACAACAGTTTCATAGACATCAGTGGAGCCTGGACTTGCTGCATTGAAACATTCAGTGACTCTACTTAAAGCACTGCCATTTCCAGTGCAAAAGCCCTGTGGATCTTTCTTGGTGGTGACATGAATCTCTTTTCCTTTAGATACAGGTGCAAACTGCTCTCGAGAACTTTTTGTGTCTTCCTGCTTCATAGCTGCTGCTTCTGCTCATGCTTTCAGTTCACATAGGAGCCGGGGTCACATTTTGTAGAGGACGGGGAGGATTAAGTGACTCCAAGCCCATATTTTCCTACATACAGCCATTTCGAGTAGCATAAAAGCGGAAGGAAAGACATTCCTTTTTCAAAATTTCCTATGAAAGATAAATAAAACCATTTTTTAAAAAAGGAAAAGATCAGTTTTATATATACATTTCTATGCCTTTTCTAAAGGTTTTGTTATATTAATTTTGTGTATTTTTTGAATCATTCGCTGTGATGTGAAATTTTTTTTCCCTTCCCAATTTTCTCCAAGGACATAATATTATTGTAGGCTTTCTACTAAAAGATAAAATTACTGCTACAAGTAGTACAAAGTCAGAGATCATATTCCAGATTGAATAGTTTTTTAACAAAGAGGATGCTTTTTAAAGATTCTAGCAAATGTGACTTTTCAAGGGCCAGCGTAGGCAGTCTAGACACTAAAATTACCCAGCACATCAATGGATAGGAGGGGCCATGGGTCTCTGAGAAGACCTTGAACCATACACAGGGCGGTCTGCTCACAGTTGGAAAGAGCTTACTGGGGTCAAACTTCAGAAACATTAGTTTCCTTTCCTGTGCTATTACCTTGATTCTCAGTGAATCTCATATATGAAATAATATATTAAAAATAAAAAAGTTCTTATTAATCTTGTAGTTTCAGTGTTTCAGAATACTCTCACATTTATTGCGACAAAACATTAATGAAAACATTTTGTAAACTGTAAAGTACTATGCAAAAGGAAGTTGTTAAGATTATTACTGCCTCATTTTTCCTCATGTAATCTAGGGAAGGTAGTTGTTAATACAACCCTCATTATTTAAAGGAGAAGTCAGGACAAGATCAGATGTTAGCTCCATGTCTTTTTAGTGAATGATTTGGGGATTACGGAAAGCCAGTTAAACACTCTTTGTATTAACTCTCTTATAACTATAAAACGGTTTTGATGATAGATCTATTTTTGAATAGAAGAAGGATGCTTTGAAGCCATGAGGGAAGTGACACGATCCAATTTATGTTGGCATGGACACAGACAATACATCATAGAAGGAAAACAAACAGAAAATAGGAGAACCAGTTAGTAGGTGATTGCGGTAGGTCTACATAGAAACCCAAAGCAGTAGAATTTACACTGGGTCCTAAAACACAAACTTACAGCTATATGTTTTCATAGCTACAAGTTAGCATTCAAATAATAGTTGAATTGAATTAAATTATATTGAAGGAACCACCTGGCCAGACAATAGCAAGAAAATCTGTAACTTCAGAGAGTTTGGCGCTTCCAGTCAAGTCTACTCTAGATTATGTCTAAATCACACCCAATCTAGTTATTGTAATTGTCAACCAAATAGTTGAGGAGAGCATGCTGGTAAACCAAAAGATGAATTGTTTAAATTTTTATTTTTCAAAAAGACTGCTTTGGCATTATAGAGGCAAACTCATTGCTAAAGATAACTTTTTAAAAATAAAACTATTTAATAAAGGGATGAGGATTATACTGAAAATGTGGTTTGTTTTCCTTGATAACACAAAACTTTAAAAAGGCACTTTTTCTATGAAGTCTCTTATAGAAGAATTGAAAATTCTTCCCTCCCTCCCTCTCTCCACATATTACCATCATAGTTCATGAAACATTTTTGTGTGCTTGCTCTTTTATAAGTCCATTTTCTGCTACTATATCTTAAGCCTCTTGGGAGCAGGAACTGTATCATGTTCATCTTTATATTTCTAATCACTAGCACAATAATTGAGATTTAATAATTTATTGAATAAATGAATGATTTTTTATTATTTATTATTTACCTATTAGTCTTATTTTGTATTTCCATTTGTGCAATAAGAGTTAGAATTTTTCTGTTGTCTTATAGTTAGAGATGACTATTTTCCCCCACAATACATTTGAAACATTATTAATAAGACAATGAAAAAGAAAATGTCACAATTCATTTGAAATGTAAAAAGCAAATAAACAGCAGTTCAAAACAGACATTAAAAAAGCAAATAAACAGTAGTTAAAAATAGACATATGTCAAGTAATAACAAGAATGCTTTTTCTAGAATTTGAAACATTGATGAGTGAGATTGTTAGGGCATTAGAATTTTTTTAGGCTAAAAAGGGACCTGACGAAGATTAATAGTTATGTTCATTAATAAAAAGGAGAGAACCATAAATCGGTAGATGCAGTTCTACTGACAGAAGACTCCATAATGTCAAAGCTTGTTATTTGACATTTTTCAAGGGTGATTGGCATGCATGTGGCTGGGGGAGAGAATAAGGAAGCTTTCTTTGGTTGTAGTAGTTACATGTTTTATATTTTCCTGCCTCCTCGGGGATCACAGTGGGCCCCTTCAAGAAGACTTACTAATACACTAAAACGAAGCATAATTCAACAAAGAACAACACACATACACACCACTGGGTAAATTTATTGAATTAGACATTTGTTTGTCCAACTCTACTTTTGGTCGTAACGAAAAGATCTATGGGAATTTTCAAAGTGATTCTGATCTAATTATAATTATCAATGCTGCATAGAAGTATGAAACCTCATTTCTACATTCTAAAAACCTTTAGTATAGAAAGATGTATTTGGTTAACATTAAAACAGAAAATTTGGATAATAAGCACTCAAAAATCCTTATGGGATTTTAAAATATGAAATGATGGTCTTTGACATGATTATGTAGGATCACTAAGTTTACATTTCTGCAATAATTAAGAGAATTTACCAAAAAGTCTCAAGGAATAACAGTGGTCATTCATTTTTTTATTATGCCATCATACATCTATTGAGTGCCAGATCTTGATATCACTCCTCTAGTGATAATAAGCAAAGAGGCAATTTTAAAGAAATAAAAATTTTTTTTGAGAGAACACCATGCAAATGTTTATCTGCTTATTGGAATTCTGAGTGAACTTATCTATCTATAACACTTGCCAGACATTTTTTAAAGAAATAAAACAAAATATCATCAGATTTGTATAGAAGCACAAAAGATCTCGAATTGCCAAAGCCATCTTTAGGAAAAAGAACGAGTTTGGAGGCATCACTCTGCCTGACTTCAAATTATACTACAAAGTGACAGTAATCAATACAGCATGGTATTGGCAGCAAAACAGACACACTGACCAGTGGAACAGAATCAAGAGTCCAGAAGTAAACCCATATTTATACGGGCAAATAATTTTTGACAAAAAAGCCAAAAACATACAGTGGATAAAGGAAAGCTTCTTCAATAAATGGTACTGGGAAAATTGGAAGGCCACCTGCAAAGGAATGAAATTAGACTGTTGTCTATCACCACACACAAAAATTAACTCAAAACGGATTAAGGACCTGAATATAGACCTGAAACAATAAAATGCGTAGAAGAAAACATAGGAATGAAACTCAAGGACCTTGGAGGACTTAAAGAGGATTTTATGACTTTGACCTCAAAGGCAAGGGAAGTAAAAGCAAAAATAAATGAATGGGACTACATCAAACTAAAAAGCTTTCAGCAAAAGAAATTGCCAACAAGCTAAAGAGACAACTATCTCAATGGAAAATATATTTACAAGCAACACCTCTGATAAAGGCCTAATATCTAAAATATACAAAGAACTCATACGACTCAAAAATAACAAAAAAAACCCCAAACAAAAAAATGGGCAGAGGACCTGAACAGACACTTCTCCCTAGAGGACATACAAATGGCCTGCAAACATATGAAAAGATGCTCAACATCGCTAGCTATTAGGGAAATGCAAATCAAAACCACAATGAGATACCATCTCACACCTGCTAGAATAGCTATAATCAGCAGGACAAGTAATAACAAATGTTGGAGAGGATGCTGAGAAAAAGGAACCCTCACACACTGCTGGTGGGACTGCAAATTGGTACAGCCACTATGGAAAACACTATGGAGGTTCCTCAAAAAACAGAATTTATCTACCATATGATCCAGCAATCCCACTATTGGGTATTTACCTCTAAAGACTTGAAAACTCCTATCCAAAAAGATATTTGCACACTGATGTTCATAGCAGCATTATTCACAGTGGCCAGGATATGGAAGCAACTGAAGTGTCCTACAATAGATGACTGGCTAAAGAAGCTGTGGCACATATATACAATGGAATTTTACTCAGCCATAAGAAGAGATGAAATACTGCCATTTGTGACAACATGGATGGACCTCAAGATAATCATGCTAAGCGAAATAAGACAGACTAAAAACGTAGAAAATCACATGATATCACTTATATGTGGGATATAAACCTAAAAGCAACAAATGAACAAGACAAACAGAGACTCAGGGACATGGACAATAGACTAGTGGTTACCAGAGTGTAGGGAGTAGTATAGGAGGGGGAGGTAGACAGGGTAAAGGGGGTCAAATATAGAGGGGTAGGGGGAGGGTGAAGTGGGTAAAGGGGATCAAATTATGGTAGCTGAAGGAAACTGGACTTTGGGTGGTAATCACACAATAGAATATACAGATGTCAAATTATAATGTACACCAGAAAATTATATAATTACATTAACCAATGTTACCTCAATAAACTTAATAAAAAAATATATATATAACACCTGCCAAAAAATCTCACAAGAATAAGTTTGCTTGTGAAATTTCTGATCCTTGTTCTTGGATGGTATACCATGATGGCAATAATATTTGCAGCTACCATGTGAATATCTTTTCCTACAGAGATTCTTAAGTCAGAATCTGAGAGAGTGAAGAGAAGGTTCTTTTCCTCCTGATCATCTAAGCACATTGAAATTAAGTTGCCGTGATGAATTTTCCATTAAAATAAACATGTTTAGAAAAGAGCTATCTCAAGAGGATGGCTTTTCTGCATGTACTTCTGCTTTCAGAGCAAAATAGACTTCCCTCCCAATTCTTCCCCACCCACAAAAGAGAAAACAAGCAATCATATTGAGTGCTATTTTAAAAATTGAAGGTTTGAACATACTGTTTTATTTGATATTATTAATCCTTCCATATTTATGTACCTTGCCCTGACCTCACCTGACCACCAGCCTCAAAGTTCAGCTCCCTACTTGATATCTCCCCTGGAAGTTTATTAGGTATCTCAAACTTAACATATCTAAAACCTGATGCTTGGTCCCTGCGCCTTCCAGCAACTTCCCTTCCCGTAGCCATCTCCCTTGAAACAAACCACCATCCATCCAGCAGCCCAGGCCAAAAATCTAGTTATCATCTCTCACTTCATAATTCTTTTATGTGCAATCAATCTTTCAGAAGTCTTAACTAGAGTTACCTTCAAAACACATCCTGAGCACGTCTACTCATCAGAACCTCCACACCTATGACTTCTGTCTAAACTACAATCACCTCTCACCTGAGTGATGACAAAGAACTGCTAATTGATTTCTCTGCTTCTATCTTTGCTGCTCTACAGTCTATTCTCCACTCAGCAAATAATCTTTTAAAAATATAAATCAGAGTGTACATTCACTAAATAAAGCCCTATAATGGCTTCCCACTGCTGTCTCCTTTCATATCCTGCAATGATCTGTGTGATTTGGACCTCACCTGCCTCCCAGACCTCAATTCATTACACTCTTCCTCTCAATCTCCGTGTTCCAACCAGAGGGCCTGCAGGTGAACATGCCGAGCTCACACCCCCGTAAGGTGGTTAGATCTGCTCTAATGCCCAGGATCTTCACATTTTGCTGGGGTTTTTATTTGGTGGGATTGTCATTTGGTAGCCAAATCACATGTGATCTCCTCAGATGTCTTCCAATACCGTGTAATCTCAATCTTCACCTGAAAACTTTCTACCCGTTACTCAATTGTTTCTTTTCTTTACAGTGCTTGTCACAATCTCATATTATCTTTTTTAGTTTGTTGTCTAACTCTCCCAACAAGAAAATATCCTCTATGAAAACAGGCATCTGGTCTGCCATGTTAACCACAGATCCATAGCAGCTGAAACAGTGTTGACCCATAGTAAATAGTTGTTAAAATAAGTTGAATGAGAGAATAAATGAATGAATGAATGAATACAGCCCCAGAAGTTTCATATAAGTATGTTTAGAAATAAATAGATACAGCCCCAGAAGTTTTAAATAACTATATTACTTATTTACTTATATTACTTATTTACTTAAGTTTTAAATAAGTAAATTAAATAAGTATAATTTAGCAATTAATAAGACTATATATACTGAAAGGCTGAGCCTTTGTGAAACAATGATTAATGTTTCAGCTGCAAGGGCCTAAGAAATACATGTGAGAATATTTCATTGATCAAATTATATCGTACTAACTCTGGGAAATGGATCCTTGAAGTATCATAATACCTCAAATCAAAACTTGATGCTTTTGGTTCAGATAAACTCTTTAAAAAAAAAAAATCTGGGGATAGGGTAAAAGAGGAGCAAATATGCAGAGTGAATGGAGTAAAAGCTGTTCAAAGTTCTGATTGTGAATGAAAGAGCAGCCTTTAAGAGAATCTTTACCTGGGCTGACCTGAATTGAATTGAGCTGAGATTACAATGAAGGTTTAGGGGAGAGGTTAAGAATTATTCTTATACAACAATGTCTTGCAAGTATAGTAAGCATTAGAAAAAGTTGTCTTTTTTAAAGATTCTCTCACTTTTTACCATGATAGACAACTGTCACAGAACCAGAGTAGATAATACCCATGGGGAGTATGGAAAACAAAATCTCCAAAAGCAATACACGCAGTGTATAAAATTTGCAAAAGGATAGAAGAGATCCTGACAAGATCTAGAAAAGGATATAACAATAGACAGTAACCTGAACTCATAAGAGTTGATACCAAATTTGGAGTTAAAGACACACACAGTCGATCCTAATTACCCGTGGCAACATGGCAAATGTTAACCCAGGGATGCTTCTCCACATCACCCAGCAGTCAGAATTTTAATATGTGAATTTGGACTTGAAACTCATTTCACTCTCACATGACATAATTATGAGGTAAATTTTCTGGAAAAACAATGCATGTAATAGATTCCAAAGTCAAGTGGAAGTGATTTTTAAATTATTTGCTATTTTAGGTTATTCAAAATAACCAAATGTTGATTTTATAGCTATATCATCACATATTTTGAAATGAATGAAAGTATAAATGAGTTTATGTACAGTGAAACATTAGATTGGAGTGGTAATTGGCTGCAAATAGAAAGGTGGGGCAATTTTATACGTAAGCTCTCATCACTAGTATAACTTTATGTTTGAAAATTTACAAATGTTATATATAATGTATACATATATATAAAATCAAATGAATTTCAGTCTAGAATACACTTGATAGATTATTTAGTCCAATCCTTCATCATTATGGGCTTAAATATTCAGTTTTACCATTAAACATGTGCTCAAACATGTGATTACAATTACTGTGTGAAGTGTGACTAAGGAACCTTAATCTAGAGAGTTTCTGGGTTTTGCTCAAGGTTATAATATTAGTTTAAGATAGAACTAGCATGGCTATTTGCTTCTAGGGTAATAGTCTCCTAAGAAAAATATATCACCATATCTGTCATTAGAAATTCAAACTGATTTAGTTAAAACTATTGAAATAGACTATTTCTCTGTCAATCAGGTGGTTATTTTTATTTTTTAATTTATTCGTTATTATCTTCTAAAAGCATCTATTAGGAAAAAGAAAAGCAAGAAGTTTGAGCCATTTTTCCCAATATTCAACTTACAATAATTTAATAAAAATCCTAATATTTCAAGGAAGTATTTTTAAGTTCCAGATCTATCTTTATTCTCTAACTGACATAATTATGGAACAACTTGTATGCTGAACAAAATTATAGTTTATGTTCAACATCTTTAAAGAACTACGTTTTAATTATGATACAAGAATTTGTCGTTTCATAGATTTTTTTGAACCAAAAGTATATGTCTTTATTTCGTTTAGGAACTCCGGAACTCAGAAGCAACGGTTGATCCCTGATTTTCCTTTGGCAGATGAACAGATAGAATCAGCATTAACAATGTGCAGGAAATGCCAAATGTGTGGGAAATGACAAATGTGTCAGATGATTTAATATCGAGTAAAGATAAAGGTTAACAGAAATGATCTTTTCCACTTAGTTTGCAAAATAAGTTAAAAGTGCTTTCCGCCTTTGCAAAAATACTTTATAAAGCGTGGCTTTAAAATGAAGATAATGGCTTTTATATATGTTCTGTAAAAGCACTACCTATACACCTGATAGTCACACAGCAGTTTTGATCGGTGTATGTTTAATAATAAGCGGCGGATATTTAAGCCCAAAATTTGGAGAAAAACTAAATAATGATAATCAAATGATGAATTTCTTGCACTGGGTTGAGCAGTTATAATCAAACCCAAGAATGTTTTTGCAAAGGTTCATCTCCAGTTCTCTCTGCCCTTACTTGTCACCAAGGGAGCATGAACCCAGCATCATGCTGAGTGGCAAAGCACAATAGCTATTGCCTCTACACTCATTTTTCCTTCTTCTCTTTAATGAGGATATCTTAAAAACTTTCTCCTAATTTCAAAAGTAATAAAATGCAGAAAAGCAAAGAAAAAATTGAAAATTAAAAAACCACCTCATGGCTGTGATGACTACTCAAACATAATCCCTATTAAGACCTTGGTATATATTACCACTAAGTCATAACATATATTCTATTTGTACTTTCTTTTATCAGTTATGGTAATATCTACTTCTCATTTCAATAAATATTCTTCTACAACATCACTTAAATGGCTGCATATGCTGTTCCATTATATGGATATACCATAGTTACTTAACCAGTCTGCAATAATTAGAGATTTAGACTTCCATTTTTTACTATTATTAATAATGTCAGCACATTCATTTTTATTCTTTGGTATTCTAACTTCTTTTTCAAATAAGAATACCAAGTAAAGGAAAAATAATTAAGGAAGAAGCATCTTTAATTTTTATGAATGAATACACTCATTAGAATGAAGGGTTATAGAAGTTATGAAGTATCTTTGGTCAGTTCAGTGTAGCTTAATATTGAATTGGTCATTAAATTAACTCTAGTTTATTAAAAGAAACAGATATATATTTTTTTAGACTCTGAGTTACTATTTTATCATGTAATTATAATACGAGAAAAATTGACACATTTAATTTTGCAAAAGTTTTATTGTCAGCAATAGCTGTAAAGTTTATACAAGAATCTTCTTCAGCAACCTATTAAATACAGAGGCACTGAGGCTGGGCCTTAAATAGGTAAAACTGGCAAAAATTTATAGATCCTTATGATTTCTTAATGACAAAGGAAATTAACAGAAGCCATGTTTTGATG
>NW_011888792.1:7314808-7317082 GCF_000151845.1 Pteropus vampyrus | reverse complement strand
AAAAACTAAATAATGATAATCAAATGATGAATTTCTTGCACTGGGTTGAGCAGTTATAATCAAACCCAAGAATGTTTTTGCAAAGGTTCATCTCCAGTTCTCTCTGCCCTTACTTGTCACCAAGGGAGCATGAACCCAGCATCATGCTGAGTGGCAAAGCACAATAGCTATTGCCTCTACACTCATTTTTCCTTCTTCTCTTTAATGAGGATATCTTAAAAACTTTCTCCTAATTTCAAAAGTAATAAAATGCAGAAAAGCAAAGAAAAAATTGAAAATTAAAAAACCACCTCATGGCTGTGATGACTACTCAAACATAATCCCTATTAAGACCTTGGTATATATTACCACTAAGTCATAACATATATTCTATTTGTACTTTCTTTTATCAGTTATGGTAATATCTACTTCTCATTTCAATAAATATTCTTCTACAACATCACTTAAATGGCTGCATATGCTGTTCCATTATATGGATATACCATAGTTACTTAACCAGTCTGCAATAATTAGAGATTTAGACTTCCATTTTTTACTATTATTAATAATGTCAGCACATTCATTTTTATTCTTTGGTATTCTAACTTCTTTTTCAAATAAGAATACCAAGTAAAGGAAAAATAATTAAGGAAGAAGCATCTTTAATTTTTATGAATGAATACACTCATTAGAATGAAGGGTTATAGAAGTTATGAAGTATCTTTGGTCAGTTCAGTGTAGCTTAATATTGAATTGGTCATTAAATTAACTCTAGTTTATTAAAAGAAACGGATATATATTTTTTTAGACTCTGAGTTACTATTTTATCATGTAATTATAATACGAGAAAAATTGACACATTTAATTTTGCAAAAGTTTTATTGTCAGCAATAGCTGTAAAGTTTATACAAGAATCTTCTTCAGCAATCTATTAAATACAGAGGCACTGAGGCTGGGCCTTAAATAGGTAAAACTGGCAAAAATTTATAGATCCTTATGATTTCTTAATGACAAAGGAAATTAACAGAAGCCATGTTTTGATGCCATTCTTGTATCAAACTGTGTATTTTAAAATATAATATTGAAATGTTTAGTAAAAAAGAAGCATTTAGAAAATTTTAACAGGCGAGGGAACAGAGACTGGTCAGCTACAACAGCTGTTAATGGTGTCTAAACACAATGATGCACTGGAGCTCTATTCAAATGTGGCTTTAGGGAAAAAGAGTAAACCCAAGTAAATACATATTCTGCAATATAGTGACCACACTGGTAAGCTGATTTAAACCATGAAATAACTGGATTTGTTAGCAAACAAGATTCTTTCTAATGAGTTTATTACATGTAAACCTATGTCCTGTGATTTTCTATCCTAAAAAACAAGACACCTCACTTTACTACCCAATTTTTATGGACACTAAACTGTATGAAATGAACAGACACAGACACATATGCGCACACACACACACACACACACACACACACACACACAAATTTCTGCAAATCTATAAAACCTTTCTTTACTACCTTGACGAGTTCCACTGTAGTCAATTATCTTTATAAACTAGAACATTAGAATCGGGATGTTCCCATATTAGAGTTATGAAGCAGGTTAATAATTTCATATTAGAAGCTATTGCTCTTCTGGGCAGGCATATTTCATAGCCAATAACACAAGATCAAGAAACACATCCAAACCAAGAACACATTTTGCTGCTATCTTTTAAGAAAAAAAATATTATTTCTTTTCCCTGAAATTAATTTCTTGACATAGCTGTAGTAACTTCCATTTTTCTTTCCTCAAACCTAATACAAATTCCACATATATTATGAATCAGAACATAAGCCTTTTGAAAAATCTCTATAAACCAGCTGTTTACAAGTTTCCTTTTTTGTTTTATTGGTTAGATACAAGTGGGTTTTGCATAGACCCAGGAATATGGAGAGAATTCTCTATAGCCACATCCAGCACACTGTGTGGTGCAATATTGTAAAAAAAGTACATATTGTTTTCAAGATCAGAATCTTTAAAATAGATGCACATTGCTATAATCTGATAATAAACACCCAAATGAAGCTGTACATTATCACATCTTTGAACGCTTTTTTCTTTATATAGATCATACACATGCATTGTGGATTTTGAAATTAACATGATCAGTGAATAATGATGTCAACAGCAGTATAATATTGAAAATGTGAAAAAATATTCTTGGTGCATTTATTCTCAATTTAAAGATGCAACACTAGCATCAATTTAAAAATGCTACATTTTTTGTTACCAGAATACATCCCCAC
>NW_011888792.1:7308492-7314758 GCF_000151845.1 Pteropus vampyrus | reverse complement strand
CAAACCTAATACAAATTCCACATATATTATGAATCAGAACATAAGCCTTTTGAAAAATCTCTATAAACCAGCTGTTTACAAGTTTCCTTTTTTGTTTTATTGGTTAGATACAAGTGGGTTTTGCATAGACCCAGGAATATGGAGAGAATTCTCTATAGCCACATCCAGCACACTGTGTGGTGCAATATTGTAAAAAAAGTACATATTGTTTTCAAGATCAGAATCTTTAAAATAGATGCACATTGCTATAATCTGATAATAAACACCCAAATGAAGCTGTACATTATCACATCTTTGAACGCTTTTTTCTTTATATAGATCATACACATGCATTGTGGATTTTGAAATTAACATGATCAGTGAATAATGATGTCAACAGCAGTATAATATTGAAAATGTGAAAAAATATTCTTGGTGCATTTATTCTCAATTTAAAGATGCAACACTAGCATCAATTTAAAAATGCTACATTTTTTGTTACCAGAATACATCCCCACAAGCAACCATTGCTTAAGATGCTAAAACCCCAGATGAGCATATATGTGCATATATATCATGATATAAGTTAAATTCACACTTATTGATTTTGCAAAAGACTTTTAAATTATAATGACAATTTCTTGGATTATATGCATGGTGTTTTTTTTCCCCCAGCCTGTTCCCAATCTTTATGTTCTCTAATCGTATAAGGAGAATTGCATGCGATACATAATAAAATATTAGCTATAAAATCTAAAACAATTCTTACATCTTGATAATACAATAGCTTAAAACAAAAGTAATGTATTATTCCTTCCTCATTCTCTGAAAACCACAAAACTCTTATTAGCCCTCTCATCTGAAGAAAGCAAGATTTGTTGTTTTTAAGAAGTATTCCAAAATTATAATGACAATTGGAGGGGTTCTATATGAAAAACAGTAATAAACTTAATTCCAGTTCTTAGATTCTCATTAAACCAAAAATTACATAGATTTGAAAATGAACAAATGAGTAAATAACCATAATAGCCGTGTAGTTTATAACTGTCAACATGGAGTCACATCACCTGAATATGAGTTCTAGGTGGAGAACAGGGTAAAAGGGGGATTATGGATGTTGATTGTGTGCTCTGCTCTATCCCAGTTTGTATATCTCATCTCAGTTCATCCCCACGTCTCTGTAAGGCAGATACTACATGTTTCATTTAACGAATGTGAGAACAAAAGTTCAGTGTTTTGATGCAACTTGCTCCTAAGTGACAGTGTTAAGATGGGCACCTGAATCTGCAGATAAGATTCATCATTGGTCCATTACAACACACATTCTCGGGCTCTGTCGCTTAAAATTGAACGTTTTTCATATCAGTTTCCTCATGTGTGGAAGAGGAATAAGAATGCTGCGTTATCTATCTCCTGAGGTGATTTAAAAATCAAATGCAGTGTGAAACAACTTTAAAAACTATGTGAAGTTCTACAAACATAAGAATGAACAGAATAAAAAGCTAGGTTTTATTAGCAATTAATATTCCATATTCTACCACAACTCATATTCCACCACAGTTTCTTCTCCCTTTCCTCTGTGTTTGTTTTTCTAAGCCTTCTCCTCTGATTCGCTTTTTCCTTCCACAGTGAAAATCCTTCCTTCTGGCAGTTTAAAGTTGCCCAATAAGAATGCGGAACTTAGACCTAGAATATGTACTCTCTTTCTTTCTTCCTGTTCGGTCTTCAACTCATTGTAATGGGGCCTCCCTCCCCCCACTGAAACCTCCAGTTTCTTCATAAACACATTTGGTGCCTTTGTTCTAATTTGGAAAAATGCATCCCCTCTCCTCGGGGATGATTTAATGAGTCAAATGCAGGCTGGTGTCCTTGTTCAGTCAACAACTTGTACAACTATATCTGGCTAATGAACACTACTTTGATAAGGTCATTAATGACCCCCAAGTGGGAAAATCCAATGGGCACATGTTAAACTTCATCTTAAGTTCTTTGTGACATTTGACACAGTTGAGAACTTTCTAGAACCAATCTCCCTTCCAAGTGAAGCTGATACCCATGTCTCCTGATTCTCTTCCTCAAGCTCTGGCAGCTGCTCTTAGTCAACTTCACAGGCTCTTCTTTCTCTAGTTGTTTCTAGGTTCTTCTATCTGTCTTAGGCCTCTTTTTTCTCACTCCATACTAATAATGAACAACCCATAAGGTAGCACTACTGCACATACTGTACGTCCCACCTGGAATCCTTCCTCATGCACCAAACCCTGTCACCCTGCCATAGTTTTTCAGTTAATTCCTCTAATTCTAAAGTTTCTAATTTCACTGTAACCGAGTCCTAGAAAACTTCCCTGACCCTCAAATTCTAAGTAAAGTGCCTTTCCTACATGTTTTGTCAGAAATTGATCATAGATATTCTTCTATCATAGATGCTGGTCACATTTTGTTGTAATTATAAGCATGTTTGTCTCCTTCACTAGGCTTTAAGCTCCATGAAGGTTGGTACCATATCTGCTGTTTGTCTTTGCATCTGTGACTCCTAATACAGCGGCTGGTACAGGCCATTTTGTGCCTCTATTCTTGTCCATGTTGTTTCAACTACATTCCCTCACCTTCTCAGTGGCACATATTTTCTCAATCCTTCTGACTTAGCTCAGGTGTTATATGCACTATAAAGGTTTCTTTAACTCCCAGAAAGAATGTATTTATTTCTGATTTAAGGTCCTAGCCTTTCTTGGGAATTATTTGTTCGTAAGTAATAAAAACTCATTTCAATCATTTTCAGTGAAAGGTGAAGTTTAAGTATAAGGATATAAGCAGGGATACTCAGATATAGCCATAGCATTGGCTAAAATCTTGAAATATTTCCAGAAGAGTTGGTAAATATCCACTGCCTGAGTCTTTAAAATGACCAGCCTAGCCACCACAGCCATTCTTTCTACACCCTTTCATATAAATAGGAAGTAAAGAATTTATGCCTGATGTACCAGGGAGTCTTTGGTACCTAGCTCCATCACCATGGGTAGTAGTTACCAGGAAGTAGAGCATAAAAGAAACTCCACCTAGGGCTGTAGGGCCTCTTCTCTCTGTGCATCCACTTATAATTTCCATTCTTTTAGTACTGACTTTTCAGCATCTCTAAGCACATAAGGGCAAATGTGGTGTCTAAATCATCTCAGGCTACTATAACAAAATACCAGCCTGGGTAGCTTATGAACAGCAGAAATTTATTTCTCACAGTTCTGGAGGCTAGAAAGTCCAATACCGAGATCCCACCTTGGTCATGTTTCAGTGAGAGCTCTTTTCCTGGTTGATACCCAGTCCTTCTTACTGCGCCCTCACACAATGGAAGGGATGAGAAAGCTATGTGGGGTCCACCTCATGACCTAATCATCCTCCCAAGCCCTCACTTCCTAATACCATCATCTTTGGGGTTTAGGATTTCAACATATGAGTTTGGGAGGGACATAAATATTCAGACCCTAACACGTGTCTATACCAACTTCTCATTGCTTCCGAAAGACACTGACAAACATCTATAATTGCTAATTTAATTCCTGGGAGAAAATGTCTGACTTAAAATGGATGTCAATCCATTAATCAATGGTAACAGGGCAGGGTCACATACTGTAGAAATTATTGCATGTGTCCAAGTCTGCGCCTGAAGTGAGAAGTTCTCAGGAAAGGGGTATGGACTAAATATTTCCACCAAAATGTGTTTTCAACCTGCCACCAAGCCATACCCAGGCAGCCACCATACGGCCTAAAGCAGTTATTTATTTTTTTTAACTATAGCTTTCTAATGGACTGTAAGCTGTTTGAGGGGAGAGGCTATGACTGATTCTTATTTTCATAAGCCCAGTGCCTAGGACAGCACTTAACACAAATGGGTGCTCAGTAAATGTTCAATTAATGCATGAGTAAAATGATAGAGGGGGAAAGATACTAAAGTAATCATCTAGCCTAATGATTTCCTTACTTAAGTCCCAAGAAGCATTATTCTTATAAGACATTTTGCATTAGGACTTGGTAAACTTTTTTTTCTGTAAAGAGCCAGACGATAAATATTTTAGGCATCGCAGGCCCCATATGGTCTTTGTCACATATTGTCTTTTGTGATATTTTTTACACAATCTTTTTAAAATATTAAAAACACTCTTAGTTCAGGAACTGTATAAAAACAGGCAATAGGTCAGATCTGGCACATGGACCATAGTTTTCTGACTCCTATTGTACATGATCAGATAGTTCAGTGCAGTAGACAGACCAAAGGTCCCCAAAGATGCCCACGTCCTACTCCCAGGAACCTGTATATATGTTACTTTATATGGCAAAAGAAACTTTGCAGATGTGATGAAGGGTATGGGCCTTGAGATGCAGAGATTATCTAGATGCACCCAATGTAATCCCAAGGGGCTAATAAAGAGTGAGGCAGAGGATTAGAGTCAGAGAGGAGAGATTTGAAGACACTACACTTATAGCTTTGAAGCTGGAGGAAGAGTCCCCTAGCTGAAGAATGCAGGCAACTTTCAAAAGCTTGAAAAAGTAAGATTCTTCCCCAGAAAGACTGCAGCCATGCCAACCCATATGGACCTCTGACCCCCATAACTATAAAACAATAAATTTATATTGTTTTTAGCTGCTAAATATGTGGTAATTTTTTATAGCAGCAATACAAAACTAATACATTTGGAAAACATGGAAGAGTGATTTCCCCTTCTTAGATATTCATTATCTGTGTTACAGGCTCTAAGAAATCCTGGTAGGTAAAACAGTGTACATTTGTTTAACAAAGAGCTTTCCAAACTAATTTCCAGTAGACACCTTTTTGGGCTGTCTGGCACTCATTCTGCTATCCGTCCCCTAGTCACTTTTATGGAACTCACCTTTCCTCTATCCCGCTGCATATGATTTGAAAGAGACTGACCCCTGTTCCAGAAATAGACATGTGACTTATGTCAGTTAGCAAGTTCACCCCCAGCCACAGAGATTGCTCAAAGGTGGACACATGATCCCCTTCCCGTGAATGGAAATCAAGATAAGAAACTTTCCAGTATTTATTGGAGAAGAGGTCCTTTCTTTTTATGTAAGTTGTCAAGACAAGGGGAAGGAGGTTGGAACTTCTGGAACCACCTGGCTCACAAAAGAAGCCAATAAGGAAGCAGAAACCAGAGGTAGAAAGTACCAAGTTGTACTAATCTTCTGTTGCTGCATTAACAAATTGCCAGAAACGTAATGACTTACACACTAATTTGTCTTATTCTTCTCAATTCTAAAAGTCAGGTAAACGCAAGCAGTCAGCAGAGCCGTGTTTCTTTCGGGAAGCTCTAGGAGAGAATCCATTTTCTGCTCATTTGTGTTGTTGGCAAAATTCAGTTCCTTTGGTCATAAGACTAAGGTCCTCGTTTTCTTTCTGGCTGTTTAACAGATGGTTATTCTTGACTTCCACAGGCCACCACAATCCTTGGCTTGTGGCCCCTCTTTTCTATATTCAGAGCTAGCAACGGCAGGCTAAGCCCTTTTCATGCCCTCTTTCTCCTTTTTCAGTTTTAAGGACTGTGTGATTAGATTGGGCCAAGTATAATCTTACCATCTCAAGTGTTAATCACATCTGCAAAGTTTCTTTTACCATGTAGGGAATCATATTCATAATTTCCAGTGATTAGGGCATGGACATCTTTGGGGGACCATTATTCTGCCTAACAATATCATTCATACCAGGAAATCAGCCATGGCAAAGGCCAGCTCTATCCCTGTACTTCTCAACTATCAAAAGGATAAATCTCATTTTCGATTAATCCAGCTTAAGTAAGATATTTTGTCACTTGCAACTTAAAAAGCCCTAACACGTAATTTCACTTGAAACTCCTGCTTTGTTATTGAATGTATTTATATCTCAAAGAGCTGGTGTTCCAAAGCATAGCCTTTGGGAATGTTGATTTTCCTTCTACTCTTTAATTTTGTAGAGGAAACTAAGACCCAAAGAAGAAAAATAATTTTCCTAAGGTCACAAAACTGTTCATTTCAGATTGCAGTGACTCTCCAAATTCCAAACTTTCATTAGAATTGTATGTGTGAAAATTTTCACCTGTGTTGTAGATGTCTAGCTTCCCCCACAATGGCCAACCTTCATACCCGCTTCTAGGAAGACATACCCAATCCCTACCTGTGCCCCAACAGGCTGACACCTGCATTTTATTTCCAGTTGCAAATACTACTTTTCTGTTTAGCTAGAGGAAGTTGGTTGACAACTTGTCTATTGGACTGATTATTTATCTACTCATTCATTCATTCTT
>NW_011888792.1:7287120-7307562 GCF_000151845.1 Pteropus vampyrus | reverse complement strand
TCTTTTTATTAAGCCCCTTCTTTGGATTTTCCCATACAAGGGAGTTAGATTCTGTGGCTAGAGAATACTAAGTTGAGGAATTCTCCGATTATTTCTATGAGAAAATACATTCTAGATTACAAACAAACCAAATTAGAAAAGAACTTTCGAAATTAGACCCATCAGTAAACTAGGACAGCCAATAGAGTACATTTCTAATTGAGGAGAAGAAGGATATCAGATGATCATGGTCTTGTGATCAGCACGCTGGATGTTTTTTGCAGCTTTTTATTAAAAAAGAAATCGACGTGAATTTCAAATGTTAATTTAATTTCATATAAGAATAGAAGTAATGTCCTCACTAAAAATTTGTAAATAAAATACTTTATTATATTTGCCTTTCTCATGAAATAATAAAATCTTCAAATTTTTCTTCAATTGAGAATTTTTAACATATATGATGAATTTGGCATTAAAATGAAAATAAAGAAATATTTCCAATTTTAAAGACATAAGAAAAGGTGAGAGATCAAGATGGTGATTATCAATTGTTACAGGATAATCTGAGCAAACAATTATTCCAAAAGTATACAGTTGAGAAAAAAAAAGTATATAGTTGCGGTTGATAGTAAATGCTGTACGATGTAAATTTTTGTTGTTTTTTATTTTACTTTCATAAAAATTAGAATTTAACTTTTTTGGTTAATATAGCTTGATATTTACATGATAGAAAAACAGTATAACAAAGACTTAATTGAAATGCTAAAAATTCAATCTTTTCAATTATTTTCAACTTTATGCAAATAATAATAAAACACTATAGAATACTGGGATAGAGTATCTTTTTAAGCCAATAGTAGCTCATGAGAATTCTCAATCAATCAATCAATCATTTTTGTATTATTAAAATATGTGTATTCATTATATCCCATTGGGTAGATGCAGACGGGATGGGAGAGTTGTGTTTCTAGAATGGAAACATTAAATCAATAAACAACAAGGCTATTATAGCAGAATCCCTTTGGAAATGTAATTCCTATGCTACACCTTGACAAGGGCTCTTCTACTGTACAGCCAGCCCCTGAGATGGCCTTCAATAATCCTGTCTTTTGCAATTTATGCCCTTACGCTGATTCCTCCCATACTAAATAGGGTTGACTTGTGTGGCAAATAGGATATTGTGCAAATAACAGAGTGCAATTTCTGAGTGTAAGTCATAAACCATTTTGAAGCTTTTATCCTGTTCTCTTTTATCACTTGCTTTGGAAGAAGTTAGCTGTTGAGTTGTGAGGACACTCAAGCAGTCCTATGGTGAAATCCTTATTCTAAGGAACTCTTTGTACTTGAAGGACCCTGAGCCAGAACCACCATCTAAACCACTTCTGAATGTCTGCAAGTTTGGGAAAATTTGTTAGACAGCAAGAAATAACTAACATCCTCTATCTTCAAAAATTCTGAATTATGGCACGTCTGTGGCCATGGTTTCTTTCAGCTGCTATTTATACAATTAGTTACATCTTCCAGATTGCAAAGATGCTTGCCCTTCGAAATGTGAAACATCTCCCAATTTCTAATTACCTGTTGATCTTCAGCCTCTATTTCCTCCATTTCCTTAAAGGTTTACATTTTAACATCTAGCTTAATAAAAAATTTCAGTGAAATTTCCAGAACAACCATTTGCAATGTCTGGTCTGTCATTGGTCAAAATTATTCACCAGAACTAAATTAATGGCAGAATTAAACAAACAACAAAGAGAAGCATCATTAAAGAAAACACAAAATGGCCTATGAATGCTCACTGATTGAAGGCTGAGAATGGCATTCATCATAAGTATTGGCTGACTGGCTATGAGAAAAACTGTATATATTTATATTTATATTATATTTGTATCTGTCAGAATAGGCTAGATTTTGCTATAATATAAACAGTCCTCAAATATCAGAGATTTTACAAAACATAAATTATTTCTTGCTCACTCTACTTATTCATGAGCTGACTTGGAAATTTTGTTCCATACCATCCTCACTTCAGTCTAACAGAAAAGCAGTTAGAACACATCCAGTCACCAAGGCAGAGGGAAAAAGCTATCGCAATTTATACTTATTTTTGCTTAGATTCCATTTACGAAGTAGTCATATGGCCATGCCTAATTTCAAAGAGGAATAGGAAATATAACCGTATTATGTGCATAAGGAGAATATTTAGTCAACAGCACATGTGCTATAATATGTATACAAATTAATATCAAACATTTCTGAGATAAATACATCATAATAAACCAGTACTATATAGAGAGCACTATATTAGACAGATTTAAAATGTGACTTTTTTTTGAGACTGAAATGGAAGAGGGTGAGATTGAGATAAAATGCAGTGGAGAGGACCCAGTTATTAGTCTCTGATTAACTGGCTACCCTCCCTAGAATATTCAGTACTAAGAGTGACCTTGAACCTGTGGGAAAACATATTTATCAAGTCTGGGCCATAGTGAGTCTGGCACATAATGAGCTTGGGCATTTTCTAACTCTTTAGAGGCCCTTCGCCATAAGTTGAAGCATTTTCTTTCCTTGTGAAATTCATAAGGGAGTTATAACACCAGCCACGTGGGATATCTACCATTAACTCATTAACACGATTACAAGGGAAATGTATTTTCTTTGCATATTCATTATACTGAGATAGTTGATAATTCTTAGTATATATTTTTCTTTCTTTGTTTATAATTCTTTCACTTGTTCTATTTTCTGGATTATTTTCTTAACTTTACCTTTCACTTGTCTATAAATACATTTTTCATCTTCAAAAGTTATTTTTTTATTGTTGCTCCTTTTTCATAACATTCTGTTCTTGTTTTTTGGACACAATATTTTCTCTTATATATCTGAAGATATTGATATTTAAATAATTTTGTAATTTTCTCTCTTCTTTCCTTTCATCTTTAAATTTTTTTGACCATCTTTCACGATGAAGATTTTCCTTATGCGTCTGGTGATCCTTAGTTGGCTTATCATATTTTAAAAACAGGACATATTGTGAAGCATATGTAAGAACAGGACATTGCATATATGGTCTGAGCTTTCTGATGGTTCATCTTCACTGTAGGTGGATTGACTGGTAGGCCAACATCTTATGCGAACCTTAAATTTCAGTTTATTTAGATCTTTTCTTGGGGACCATTCAATTTCTCAAGAGAGGTATCTTGAAGTCTCCTATCTAGGAAGACATGTTCCTAACTGCCATTATTTTGAAAGCAGAACCAGATAAGGTAATGGGGGTTTTACAACTTAGCATATTTCATTTATTTATGTCTTGTGTCTTAGCCTCAGCCTCTGCTATGCCTGAGATCCTTGAAACCAGAGACAGTATAGTTAATTTTCTTTGGAGAATAACTTCTTCTCTCCTACTGGGGAGAGGATGAAGGGTAGTGTGTATGTGTGTGTGTGTGTGTGTGTGTGTGTGTGTGTGTGTGTGTGTGTGTGTTATGTATATGTATTTGTGTGTGTAAGGAAGGAAATGATCTGGTAGTTCACCTTATCTGTATTCAAACTTTGCACCACTTCTCTAGTTTTCAGTCCTGAACTTCACCTTCCCTTCTGCATTCAGTCTCTCAGAACTCCTTTGGTACATTTCCTGGTTGTTTCCCTCTGATCAGCTTGTTCTTCTCCGACTGCTTGTCTTTTAGATATTCGTTTAAATCCTATGTTTTATTATCTTTGTCTTTATCATTTTCTTTTCTTATAGGCAAATACCTTTGTTATTTATTTATTTTATGCTATCGTTTTGGCTGAGTTTGTGGGAGGTGAAGAGATAGGGTCGCGTAATTAATTCACCATTTTATTCAAGAGCCCCTTAGGTTTTTTCTCTATAAGTATTGGGCAATCAAGCTATTTTATAAGAGATTTCAATTCTTAAATTCTTTTTCTCCCACCATTTTTCAAAGTAGAAACACAAATTTACTTTTTGACCTAGTAACATGGATGAAAAAATCTGAATAAATGTACACTATAAAGTGTTCTTCTCTTCAGCTGTTTAATAGTACATCTTATGCACACCTTCCATGATATTATTACATGGTATTACATGGTTATATATTTTGAGAATTTTGAAAGATATGTAAAATATTATCAAATCGATTTAAAACATTAGCCTCTGAATAAAAGTTATAATGTTTTAAAATATTTTTTAAATGGGCCACCAAAAGATAAAAATAGAAAGGAATTATGTAACTTGATTTTTTTCTCCTAATCTTTTCCAATCTCTCTAGGACCATTTAAAACAATTAGTATTTCAGGATTTCAAATTTCATCATTTCATATATATATATATATATATATATATATATATATATCTCAAATTTTCATTTAATAATTATTCTAAGTTATTCTCTTTCCTTGTCATCTTGCTTTGTACCTAAGGTGAAAGCATTGCTTGTATGTAAATACTTATTGCTCTATTATCTGTTTTTCTATAAAAAGGTATTTCAATAGAATGTTTAGAAATATTCCTAATGTGTATGTAAATTTAGACTATTTTCTGATCACAATTGCCAGACTGACATCCTTTCAAAGTCAGTTGTTTATCTATTTCAAATTTATAATTTCAAATTTCCTAATAGAAGCAGTCTCAGAGTTTGCAGCAATTTATAGTTATTAATAGCATGGCAAAATATATTTAGAACATAGTCTAAAACAAAAGCAAATTTTCATCTTAGGGAAATTATAATTTTTCATCTTAGAGAAATTATAATTTACAGTATGACAAGGCAAGCACATATGAAATAATATATGGAATAGCTAAGATGAGGAAGAAATGTTCTAGAAGGCACCAAGTGAGGATATGAAAAGGGATTTACCAAGCTTGTTGCCACTCCTTTGACAGAGGAGACTGTTGCTTGAGAAAATGCCAAGGATGAAAAGTTGAATGTCTCCTTTTTCAATAGTTGAAAAATTTTCCCCCATTCTTTGTCTGACCTAGAAAAACAAATTAAAGCAGACAGGAAATTAAAAGATATGGGTTCTAATGGTGTGTCTGCTTTACTTCAGCAAGGCACCTAAGTGAACGATCACTCATTTTTTTTCATCTTACTTTCATCTAAAGTAAGCCTGGGGAATTATATAGTTTAACACTTTAGCACATCGGGACCAGTCAGTAAAAGAAAAACTTAGTCAAAATGAAATAAAGCAATTTCTAAATAAAAAAAATGGCTTTCCCTTTTTGATAAACCTAAAGTACTACAATAGGGCCAGTACAACATTATCAGCATACAACTAGATCACTCATTATTTTAGATCTGAGAGTGAGCAAATCCAGAAAGTCCCCAAGTACTTAATTCAATTTGCTTTAGTTTTAACAATAAATACGGGTTTCAAATTTCAAGATGCTAAAGAAAGTGTGTGTGATATAATAAATTCTGATTATATGGTTGGAAAAAGAAAGGTTTTTTTTGTTTAGTAACTATTTCCCCCCATTGGCTTTAATTTTTTTCATAAATGCTGGTATTTAGAATATTTTACCTAAAGTTTTATTTCCAAAGTTGTGATAAATATCAAAAAGATAAGAGTCAGATGAGTATGTAAAAGGAAGAAAACCGAAGGGTGACCAAAAAAAAAGTTAATGTAAAAGTCAGTGTCTCAGTATTTACATACAAGCAATGCTTTCACCTTAGGTACAAAGCAAGATGACAAGGAAAGAGAATAACTTAGAATAATTATTAAATGAAAATTTGAGAGAGAGATATATATATATACTTTATATAAAAAGTATTTTTATATATCAACAATGCTATGAGTTCAGGACTTTAGAAGTAAGATAACTAATTTTTCAGATTTCACTGCAGAATGTATAGACACAGTTACAGTGAAGTAATGAATTGGGATTTGCATGCAAAATGCAAAAAGAAAAATCTTTTCTCATCTAAGAATTAAGTAACTAGCTACCTGACCAAGGATTCTCTCCCCTACTCACATAGAGACACACAAAGGAATACTTGGAAACAGAGGGCTGCCAGCATTCCATAATGGCAGAGTTCCCAAGAATTACACTTAGGATTAGAGGAAACCTAGGATCCAGAGTGTTTTAAAAAGAATATCCACAAAGAGTTATCTGACCCTAACCTCAGCTATGGGAGCTGGAGAGAAGAGAAACAAAGACCTAGTTTTACAGACCACATTAAAACAAACACATGTATAACATTGATAAGCATTTTGCTTAAAGGGAGAAAACAACAGGAAGGGCTGAAAGTCTCCACACAGACCAATCTGTTTGATGAAAACATATTTCCTTTTTTCCTTCTGGTCTCCTCTATAAGACAGTGTACAAAGTGCTGATTTATATTTTCTTTGTTTTCATCCCAAAGCCAGAAGATCAAAGAGTTAATAAAACCTCCTTGTTATAGAAGGTCATTACAAAACTAAATGCAGCAATTCAAAGTGGAAAATAGAATGAATGCCAAGGAGATGTTTAACGAAGTAACATTCTAGATGTATTCTTTGAAGAACATTTGCAGACTCGTTTGATTGCTTTAGTGTGCGCAGGGCACAATGCATCAGGCTCGGAGCTAACTTGACTGATGGTTGCGTTCTCCGAACCGCGGCCAGCCCACTTGGAATCACAAGTATATTTGATAGAGAATTACCTAATATGGTGGAAATATTCATGAGTATTTTGCATAGCAAACTGGTATTAAAAACTTCCGCCTCTCCTCCTCCTCAGCCCTCAGGCCTAATTAAACATTCAAACATAAGACGTGAGTCTATTCACTTGAAAAATAATTTGAAGTACTATTTTTCCAAGAACTGACAAAGTTGGATGGCAAGATAAGGGATTAGCTCTTGATGTTTCCCATTAGCTATTGAGATCCTTCTTCTTTTTCTTTTCTTCATCTTTTTTTGTCCTTCTTTAGTGCTGCCATCCTTAGAATGGAGCAAATATAGCACCTAGAGAGGTAGCTTGGGAAATTGTCAATATTGCCATATTGATCTATTCAGAGACAGTCTAGTACACTGGTCTTGCACTTCAATGTAACGTGTCAGAATCTGTCATTCACAAATATGTAGCCCTTCAATCTCAGCATTAAGACTCACTGTGTTTCTTCCCAGAAAAGAAGCAGAACAGTCTAGAGCTTCAGAAGTGACCATCCTGCTGGTGGAGCCATGGCTATGTAGCAAAACAGAGGCCAAAGATAGAGGTTATTTAGAGTTTCTGACTAAGGTAGTATCAAATAATTTTTTTTTCCCTTATTTGAAAACTTGAGAGATACAGGTTGCTTGCTTTTGAGAAAGGAGGAGTTCTTTCCTAGGACAATTTGGAGAACAGATTAGAAAACTGGCAAAGCAAGGTGTTCAGATAATGATTCCACTCAGATTAAATAACAACATAAAAATGTAAAGATATCTGAGATTAAGTTTAAGCAATTAAATTTTTTAGTTATTTGGAGCAAATAATTGACCTATTTCACCATAAAATGAAACTGTTTTGAAGTACCATTGAATGTTGCGCTATGCCAATAGTCTTTTTATTTTCTTTTTGCATCAGTGGTGCATGTCACCTTCCTGCAAGGCAACCAGTTTGCAGATCTGGCCAGAGGGAGAATTACTAGGCAACAAAATGAAAAGGAAGCCTAAGTCTGCCCAGCTCCCTGAACCCTAGGAAAGGCAACTTCCCTCCCGTCATGAAAGAGGGCGATTGTGCTCAGTACCACTTATCCAGTGCCAACAATCTGGCAAGCCCTCTATTCAGCGCTACACCAGGGCTACACCAAGGTGACCCGAAGTTTGGGGTGAGGTCAGGGAAAGGTCACTGCCTGAAAATGAAACTAGTCAAAAGGAAAGAATCCTAGGAATGGGTGAGATTAGTCACCCACAAAAGTGGCCCAATCCAAGAAATGGCCTAGAAAAGTATTTTTTATGGAATCCAAAGTTCTAAATCTTTTAAATAATCATGCTAGCCCTTGCAAGCTGGTGCTAGGGGCTCTGAAGTATGGGACTAGGAGTCAACATTTTTTCACTTAAATTTCAGTAGACTTTTCCACTGCTTCATCTCTGTTTTTCAGGTTCTTCGATTGTCTCCTCCCTTCTCTTTCCCTTCTCTCAACTACAACCACCCCAACTACAAATCTAAAGACGAGATCCTAGGTATGAAGAAACCATCATCCTGTTATTTGAAACTCTGTCTCTGAAAGCTAGTCAGCTTCTCCATCCCCAACATCTTCCTGGTGCCTCCCTGTAAAGGCAGAGGGTCAAACATATGCCTCCATGATGACATTAGTGGGTCATGGTATGCCATGAGTACCCATTTTAAACAAGCCCTTTTAAAGTTAAATGAACCTTAATGTTTGGAAGATGATTTGCCCTTTCATCGTTTTTCTTATCTCATTTGACGGATGTGAGTGCTTACAGGGTGCCTGTTATGAAGAGAAGCTACAGGATGAAGGAACATGGACTCAGTGTTACTCAAATTCAGCCTTCAAAAAACCAAACAACAAAAAACAACATTTCTTTTCCTTGGTGGCAAAATAAAAACATTTCACAAGTAAATCCACAAATAAAATTACATAACTTTAAACATGTGAAAAGACTAGGTGTACTTGAAAAAGAATTTATATTTTAAATAGGTAACCAGAAACTGAATGCATGACTAAAATGTTTACTATTCATTTGGTTTCTTTTTCTAAGAAATCCCAAAGTCATAAAGTTAGAAAGAATTCAATTACTTTTCTTCAATGTATAGAAGGACGGAGAGATTTTAAGTTCTTTTTGTTTTAAATTTGTTGTCAAGAATTCATATAATAAAGTCAATTTTATACAAAATAATTTCACAAATTACTTTTAAGAGAGTCAATTTCCATTTATCAATTTCAGTAGGTCATATAATATGACCTACTGAAATTGATAATTTAATATGAGCTCCTTAGTTTTATTAGTGCATTATAAATTATTTATCTTGGAAAATATACATTAAAAACAGAATTAGAATGTTATATTCCTCACTGTATTAAGTTAAAATAATATATACATGTTAGAGAAAGAAATGTAAATGTGCCCTAAAAGAACATTTTTGAGTCAATTTCACATTAAACATTGAATAGAAAAGTTGACCTACCTTAAAATAAAGCAAGTCACTATAGCTTTCTGCTACAAGCAAACGTTTTGTTTGTAAATAAGGATGAACTGACAGTGCTTGAAAGTGCAATTCATCAAAACCACAAGAAACCAAATATTATGGACGTGTAAAATTCCATGTTTATTTAATATACATTACATAGCTGATTCATCAAAACCAGACTTGTAAAGACAGATAATATTCCTGATGAACATATTCAATATCATATAGTTGAAATTTATCTTATATTTTCACATAAGATGTCATTATGCAAGAGTTTCCACAATAAAGAACTTGCGTGAATTGGCTGCCGTCTCTCAATGCTTCAAGTGGCACCAGTCTCCATCAGCTTGAGAGGAGAGGTTAGCAACTCTGAGTCAAGAGGTTATCAGCATGTCTGTACTCAGCTATCATGGAAACTTCCCCCCAAATCTTAGTTGGTGTCCAGTGCAGTCATGTCACGGGTACCTTCTCTGAGGATACATCCAGAGCTCAGGACATGTATTCCTAAGACCAAAAACAAAACAAAACAAAACTAAACTAAACTAAAGACAATATGCAGCTAACATAAAAAATGTCACTCTTGTCAAGGAGAAGTATGGGTGTTATACTTAATAATATCAAAGATTATTATTTTTAGAGTTGCTCATATTTGTTAAAGTTCACTCTGTTATCAGGCACTCTGTTAAATACTTAACACTCACTATCTTATAAAATGGTTACAAGAATATTTTAAAATAAGCACTGTAATTATCTCTGTTTTGTAAATAAGGAAGTTAAGCTTGACAGAGGTCAGGAAACTTCAATGCAGTTTCACAGTAAGTAGTAGAACCAGAATGTGCTTTGTGGTATCAAACACAACACAGGGAAGGCCAGTGGCTTCTTGTGTCTGACATTGTGGATGAGCTGATAGCCTCCGCAAAGCCATTTATCACCCTTTTCTGTCTTGTTTTTCATTATTATGGAGTTTGGAAAACTAAATTTTGACATTTCTAAAAAGACTTCTGTCTCTCATAATATTTTTCTCTTTCTTTCAAGTTTTATATTCCAAACCAAAATGTGGCTCTCTTTCCACCTAAGACTGACCATGTGATAAATTCTGACCAATGGGATGTAAGGTGAAGTTGGTAGCTGGGGCTTTGCAGAATGTTCTTTAAATGAGACAGACTCAGTTTTACAGCAGATCTCTAGTTAAGAGGTTGGATCTCACGTTGAGTGTTCTAGACACACACACACACACACACACACACACACACACACACACACACACACACACACAAGAAAAGAGACAAATTTCTGATCTCTTCACCCTTCTACCTTTCTACTTTACCTATCCTGAATTATTCACCCTCAGATTTGTTGATACATAAAGGAAAAAAAAATCTTTTCTGCTAAGCCTTGTTAATTTGGTATTCATGACTGACTGTACTGATTACCTGAAACTGCTTTTACAGGCATACCTCATTTTATTGTGCATTGCTTTATTGTGTGTCATAGACACTGCAATTTTTACAAATTGAGGGTTTGTGGCAATCCTGTGTTGTATAAGTCTATTGGTGCCACTTTTTCATCAGGCACAGAAATGGTTAGCATTTTTTATCAGTAAAGTATTTCTACTAAAATATGTACATTTTTTAGACATGTTATGGCATACTTAATAGACTACACTATAGTATAAACATAACTTTTATTTGCACTGAGAAACCAAAAAATTCATGTGACTTGCTTTATTGCAATATTTGCATTATTATGATGATCTGGAACCAAACCCTCAGTGTCTCCAAGTTATGACTATATAAAGTTTTGTGACTTATTGGGGGGAAGAGGAGCAATAATTACTAATATTTGCTAAATAAAAGGATAAATGACTGAGTTGTATATCTTAATTGTGATATATTCTGTACTATATTTCTATGATTAAATTAATGTTGAAAGAGTTTCTTTTCATTTGAATACTAAATGCTAGCACATCTGAAATAGCTATCAGTTTTTGTTATAGGTATGCAGGTTAAAAAATAAGATAAGCCCTCTGGGCTATGTGCACAGAAAGAATGGCTGTAGCTCTCATTAGAGGTTTCCAAAATCTAGAATTGAACTCATTGTTGAGCCTAACAGAGAAGGGAAAGAGAAAATCCAGGTGAATAAATAAGAAATTTTTAGAGAAGGTGAGAGACAGGTTTAAATATTTTTTTCTATTAAATTGAACAAAACCCACTTTCTAATCCCACTCCCCTCGTTAAAATCTCATCTGCAACACGTACTGAGTGTGTGATCTTAGACAAGGTTGTTTTACCTCTCTGAAATTATCAATTGTTTTCAGCCATAAAGTCAATGTTTTGCAACCCATCTCATAGACGTTTTTAAGATTAACTAAAACAATGAATGTGAATTGCCTAGTAGTCTATGTATGTATACAATACATAGACTTTAATCCCTGCTCCCCAATTCCCCATTGCCCATCCCCTTTGACAAAAGGGTGACTTCAAAGACAGCTGTCTAATCTCTGAAAACTTTTTTTTCCTTACTCCATAGCTCAGTCACCATGCAAAGTCAACATTTGGTTGGACACAGATATTAGCGAAAGAAGTAGCTCCTGCTAGGATGTAAGCTTCCTAAAGGCAGCAACTATGTCTTACCAATGTTCACATTCCTCAGGAACTTGAGTTTTTAAAGAATTTCTAGTTATGTATATTTGAACAGAAAATATTTGAGCCTCTATATTGCCATCTAATGATGTATCGATCCAAATTACTCATCTTTTTCAAGATGCAATCTTGTCAGCATTTACTATACATTAAGCACAATGCTTGAGGACCTATAAAGCAATTGTGAAAAAAGGCAAACCTGTATTGTGGATGATAATATGAAGGCATAAAAAAACAAAAACTGTGCTCGCTTCGGCAGCACATATACTAAAATTGGAATGATACAGAGAAGATTAGCATGGCCCCTGCACAAGGATGACATGCAAGTTCATGAAGTGTTCCACATTTTTGATCGAATATATGGTAGCTGAAGGAAACTGGACTTTGGGTGGTAAACACACAATAGAATATACAGATGTCAAATTGTAATGTAAAAATTATGTACCTGAAAATTATGTAATTATATTAACCAGTGTTACCCCAATAAACTTAAAAAAAAAAAAACCTATCCTATAACATAATGATTGTTTACTGTGAACTATTTACTATGCTACATACTTTCATATATTATCACTAACCCTCTCCACAACTCTGCAAAATGGATGTCATTTACAGAAAAGCCTTCTTTACAGAAAAGAAAACCAAGAGTTAGAGCCTTGACTGTCACTAACTAGTAAGTGAATCCAGAGTGCCTTAACCAGAGCTTGACTTCTGATCTCTCATATGCCAGTGTTAGAGCTCTTTGCATTCCATATACTGCATCCCACATGTACAGACTATGAATTTCTGAAAAGAAGAAAGAAAATCAAAGAAATCATACATCTAGTTTGGTGTAAAACAAAACTTTCGGGACCTTAATTACTTAGATCTATAACCTCAAAACTATTTATTGTTAAAAAACAATAATAATGTCCAATATTACTATTGCAACATACGAAATATCATTTAATCTTTACAGCATTTCTATGAGGTAGATGTAGTTACTTCATCATATGAATAGAAGTTGAAATTCACAGAGAGAAGTGGTTTTCCCAAGTAACAGACCTTGGACCCAACGCCCTGACCCCATTGCCTAGTCCAGAGTTTTTTCCCCAAGCCATTACATTCTGCTCTCCATGATACTTTGCCTGAATTTTAGTGAAAAAAGGACAAAAAAGAAATGAGGACATGGAATAATCACCATCTTTGGCTCTTCTTCCTTTCATTATCTAAAATGCTTTCTGCTGAACAAGAAATTTTTTTTTAACAGGGCGTCTATTGAGAAGTCATTCTGATAAAGTATGGATTCAATAAAGCAAGTCTTCCCACTGAGCATGGTTGGGCAAGTATTAGAGTGATTTTCTAAAGGTCTTTAGTTCATGCTTGGTTTTCAGTGTGTCCTTTTTCTCCCCCTTAACGTCTGTTTTCAAACAAGCTGTGAGAAATCACTTTAAGGGCTAGAATATCTCTGGGGTATTTAATAGGTGCTGGAACTCATGTCTAGGTCACCAGTTCAGATTCAACGATATATGGTTCTCTCTTCTTCTCACCTATGACTTCAAGCGGTAAGACCAGACCAATATTTTTAAACTAGTATATTGTACCATAAAACCACTCTTTCCTACTTTGATTTAGCGGTGCTGGTGGGGAATCAACTAGGATTGTTACCACTGAGAACTAGCAGAACAATAACCATCATTCACTCCAATGACACATGGTATGTCTCTTGTGCTATTAGAAGCAGAGCAGTTGGTTATAAGCAACCAGGTAAGATGGGACAGCATATATTCCTTTAAAAAAAATTATTTTGGGGTATGTAAAAGGGAGAATTAGAGTGAATAGCAGAAAGAGCAGCAAGGAGTAGTTGACAATGACAAAAGATCATGATGATCTAAGTTTGGACTAAATTAGAAAGATCAGAAAGAATGACCAAATAAGTCAATAGCTAAACATGGGAACAAAAAGGGTCAAATGCCAAGTGTATCAACTTTGAAAACTAGGGAACCCTGGACAATAAAGGTGAAGGGTAAAGTAAAAGATAGTTAATTAAGCACTCAGTTATTCTTAGTTATCTTTTCGATGATCTTTAAATGTCAAAAACATTGTGTTCAGGTATTATTAAGTAAAGATGCCTGAATCAGAAAGACTCAATAATATTTATAGATAATATCTTGGTTCCTTAGTGGACCAAAGATATAAAGTTGTCCTTCACAACCTAGCATTTACAAAGGCTTTCTGTTTGGTTATACCATGCTTTACGTATTTCTCATTTTACTCCTTCTTGAACCCCTATTTACTCTTGTGAAATGCCCTTTTAGCAAGAGTAAATACTTCTAGTTTACTGTACTCTCTAACAAATAGTTACTAATTTAATATTCACAACAAACCTCTTAGATAGGATCTATTATTATCCCCTTTTTACAGATGAGGAATCGAGCACAGAAAGGTACCAAGGTCATGCAGATAGTTAATTAGTGAAGCCAGGGTTCAAATTCAGACAGTCTTCTCCAAGAACTTGCTCTTAATCACAACATAATGACTTGCTTATATTTAATGCAGTTAAAATACTTTATAGTCTTCTAAGAATAAAACTTCAGTACAAACAAAGATATTTAGTGAGTCCATAACTGACTTGAAAAATAATTTTTTATTAAGAAACTGTGATTCAATCTCTGATCTATTTAGGTATACAAATTATATTTTTCAGAAATAAAAAGAAAATATTTTATCTACATAATAATATTTATAGAAATGTGAAAATTTCACAGAGGATCTAAAAATTGTAATGTTTTAAATGGCTTTGTTCAAAAGCTAAGCTAGAGTTAATGGGGAACCTCATTGAGGTATGTCTAGTTTACAAATAACAAAAGATTTCTATATTTTCACCATCATTTATGGGCACTGTAAACATTGTTTGTGTTAATAAAAATGCTAGTTCAGTTGGTGGTACTTAAAACAAGGAAGCAGAAGCTGTACTTTGGAGCTGAGCATAAACATAATTAGAAAAGGTGATGATGAAGTAAACCATATTTACACAAGCATTTGAAATAATGGCTCATGAGTCCTGTAGAATATTTTTCCCCTTTTAAAACAATCATACACAATACCCTGTTGGTATATTTCTTGGCATTTTATTCATGCTATCTATCTTCCTGCTGGATAGGAAATCTAGTCCATATCATCACCATTTTTCAAATTATCTCTCTTGCTGGATGCTTAGATAAAGTAAAATCTAAGGATTCCTCAATTTGTTTCATTATTTTTTGAAGTCAGAATTTCAACCAGTGGCAATTAGAATGACAAACTCCTAAACTTTATGTCATGAGAGGATGTACATGGGAATGTGTGTGTGTGTGTGTGCACCTTAAGAGTAAGAATTATGGCCTCCTCCGTCTCCTCCATCCCTCTCTCCCTCCCTCCCTCTCTCCTTCCTTTCTTCTTTCTCTTCCTTCCTTCATTCTTTCTCTTCCTTCCTTCATTCTTTCTCTTCCTTCCTTCCTTCCTTCCTTCCTTCCTTCCTTCCTTCCTTCCTTCCTTCCTTTCTTTCTTTTCTTTCTCTCTTTCTCTCTTTCTTTCTTTCTTTCTTTCTTTCTTTCTTTCTTTCTTTCTTTCTTTCTTTCTTTCTTTCTTTCTTTCTTTCTTTCTTTCTTTCTTTCTTTTCTTTCTTTCTTTCTTTCTCTCTTTTTCTCTTTTTTTCTTTCCTTATATTCCTAGCACCTAAGAATCTGCTCCATACAATCAGTTTGACTGACAGCATGGAGATACCTAAAGTAGATCACTTGCTGTACAGTGATACTTGATTGCCTAAATGTAAAATTATTATCAGAAGGAAAGTAAAAACAAACAAACAAAACAAAACAAAACATAATCCGAATGCTTTTTAAAAATGTACAATCACCTCGTGCCATGCTGAAATATCTCCTAGTACAAAGCATCCTTCTGTGAAAACCTCACTACCTTGCATAAGCATTTGCAAAAGAACACTGGCTTTCACTTTCATATCATTGCTTCCTTGCCTCACATATGTAATTCTACATAAATTTAAAAACCTTTTCTCAACCCCAAGGTTTAGACCCACTAACCCTAGTTTTCACTAATCAATTCCATGCAGTTTTGTAATAGCATTTATACTATAGAACTCAAGCATCTTACAATATGCTTTTTCATGAGCACCCATGTTTGAAGAAAATGACCAATCTGTCGTCATTCAGTCTCCTAATGTCAGCTCACTTCTCTATTGTCACCTTCTGGCTCACCAGAAGTTGTGGAGGAGAAATATTGTGAAAAGATTTTTTAGGTCTTGTCATTGAAGCAATTTAACAATGTATCAGACAAAAATGTTATCATTGTCTTAACAAATTAAACTTCTTAAAGGACTGGAGGAGAGAAATAAAATTTGATGAATTTTGACTTCAAATTTGAGTTTTTGAGATATTTACCTCCTGATTTTAAAATCTCCAACTTCCATACTTCTGCACTTGGACATATTTTTCCCTCTATGTGGAATGTTCTTTTTTGCCTCCTTCAAGACAGCAAGTCAGTGTGGAGTCCGTCTCCAGCTTCTGAAGCTGTAGTTTCTCCCACAGCAGGTTAATAATTTTTACATCAGTGATTACAGTCTTTATATAATATTGGCACTGCTGTATTCACTGCACCAATTTTTTACTTAATTTGTGTCTTTAAATTAACTTTAAAAAAAAATGTTTAACTTAAATAAACATGTTTTAAAAGAAAGTTTTGTGTCCCTGCCATAAATAGATGGTAACCTGGAAAAATTAATTTGATGAAAACCATACAATATTATTAAATTCTAGCTCCTCGTAGTTCTCTCCTGAAGACTCTGAGCCTGAGGCTTCCCTTCTATTTCTTAAACAGGAAAAGTGTTAGAGAGTCTTTGTCAGCACCAGCCTGAGACTTCTTCCTGATGTAATTAGAAGTCTCAAAAAACCTGAAAGGAAGTGAATTATCGCATTGTGTCATTCAAAACCACCATGCCTCCTAAAATGATCACATACACACTAATGGTGCACATCCCTCAACCTGGGAAACACGGGGTTGAAAAACAAGGCCTCTGTTAGGTATCAGGGTTTATTATACAGCCAATCAGTAATTTCAATCGATAAACATGAAAAAGACACAGAGGTACATTCCTCTTCAAAAAGTTGAGATACAAACATCTTGTAGAAAGAGCTGAATCTTCTCTCTACACCATGACTCAGGGTAACTTGTTCCAACATGAAAACATAATGAGGAAGTGTGAATAAGAGCAGGCATGAGGATTCAACTGGTCAACTTAATTGGATTTTTGCAAAAGACCTATAACTAACAATCAAATTGAAATACATTGTTAAAACAGTCAAAACTACTTTTTGGCAGAGTGGAAAGGCAAATGCTGGGATCAATTTAACAAAAGTAGCTGTATTTTGGTAGAGAATTGATACAGTTTCGATAAAAATGCCAAACTTACTCAAGTATCTTTAACTTGTTCTAACTGCCCAGTGACCATTTACATAATTAAAGCAAATTTTAAAAAACTGAGATGGATAACTATTTCCTATTATTTTGTTTGTATTTTCTTTTTGCTATAAGCTTGTACAATCAGACACAAAGTAAAATGTCAATTCAGAAAAGAATACTGCTAGGGTTACGCAAATGACCAAAGTTTGGAATCTTTTTATTATTCAGCATGAAGTAAAATGAATAATTAAAGCTGACTCGCATAGAAGGTAGCAATGGAAAATTAGTGGGAAAAAAATCATTTTTATTTTTTTGACTTCTACTGCAAACATAAAACACCATAATGGCAATTGACTTATCAGTATTTTTTAATAATCCATTTTACCTGGAAAGAATGCCAAGCAAGAATTTCCATCTATCTACCTGGGACTTAGACGAAGGACTTTTCATAAAATTAAAGTTCGTGCTCGTCATTTCATACACGCACTTCTGAGTGGGAGATAGGTGGCTCACTCTCACCAAAAACAGCCTCAAAAAATCACCATGGCACCTGCCACTGTGAAATAGAATTTTCAGCTAACGTAAGCTTCTGCTGCTCCTTTATGCCTTCACTTACTAAATTTCTACTTCACTCTACTTAGAAAACAATGAACACGGGCCAGGACCACAAGTTTAAAGGCAAATGACCCACAGTATCTGCAAAACCAGAAGCTGGGTTGAAATGTCGAAACTCAGTGGCTTGATGTTTTGGGAAGCAAAAACCTGCGAACCAGGAGACCTGGGTTCCAGGTTCAGCTCCACCACCAACTGTGTGATATTGACCAACTCTATTGTCTTTAATAATTTTCAGTGTCTCCTTCTCTAAAAGAAAGAATGAGAAGGAACCTAACTAACCATTTCTTGCTTTTAACATCTTCTGATTCTAAGTCCTATAGTGTTACAGGGATATCTATCATTAAAAACAACGTTCGGTAAACTCAGACTTTAAAGTAGAAGCCCAGTATGGCAAGAGGTTTTAAAAAGAATAGGCAGCATAAACTCTCATTAACGAGTCATGTAATTTATTAAGGAATTAATAATAGACCCACAATTAGACAGATATTGTGTTTCTGATTTGCTGGTTAACTCGTTGCTGTATGTTGACCTTCAGAAAGCTAAGGAATGATAGATGTGGACCTAACCATTAAGTAGTTGATCTTCAAACATATCTGCATTAATATTTTGTTGATTGCATTTCATTTTAATTTTAGTGTGGTTAAGAGTCCAATGAGATAAATATCTTCCTTTATATGAGAACCCCAGAGAACAGTAGCTTTGAAACATTTATCGCAAAAATAAACACAGACTATTACCCAACAATTATGCATAAAAATGTCTGTGAGTGACTAGACTAATATAGGCCTTCATGTAAAACCAGTCATTTACATCAAGCTTCACAGGAAGAGCATGTTTCCACAGATATGCAGAATATTCCCAAACTAGAAGGCTAGCTGAGAAAACGCACCCAAATTTAAAGTGTTTACTTTTCCACAATAGCTTCATCCTACGACCTAAACTAAAAGCCAAAGACTATGTTTTCTAAACATTTCTTCAAAAAACAAAGGAATATGTTTATTTATTTTCAATTTGAGCCAAAATGTGATTATTTGTAATCACACAATTTTAACTTTAATAGTCTTTTCTGAGAGCAGTAGTCTGACTTTAAGGAAGGTAGCAGGTAATAGCAATTTTAATTAGCCAACATCTGTTGAAATTAGGCCGTTCTAAACAGGTAAGCAGTAAATTTCAATAGGAGTCTGGTTCAGCTTATTGTTAAAGTTATTCCAGAGAAATGTTCTTGAATTTAGTGCAGTTCCCCTCTTCTGATCATTCTTTCAGCAAACTATTGAGGCCTCCTATGTGTCAGGCTCATCGTAATCTTCTCATGCACATTCCTTATCACACTGCATTTTTCCAGTGAATCAAATATAAAACATCTAGTGACTCAAGCTTGGAACCATATTTCAGAGGCCAATATCAACCCTACAAAGAGAAAAGAAAAAGAGGTCTGAAACTAGAAACCATGAGAAAGTGTTCTCTGCCTGAGATCCCCAGATCTTCAACTTTCCTGAATTATATACTTTTCCTAGCCTGATTTTCTTCAGTGAAAGGAAGCAACATGGCAAAGAATAAGAATGCTGCCCCTGTAGCCAGACAAATTTGCTTTTGAATCCTTACTTCCCCATGAAACTAGATGTGGAACTTGGTAAGTTTTAAAAACCTCTTTAAGCCTAAGTTTCTGCTCTAAGTTGGAAATAATATCCTACTCAAGGTTGCTGCAGGGATAAAGTGAGATAATGTGAGTAAAGCTCTTAGTAGTGCCTCTGCAAGTGATAAGCACTCAGGAAAGTGTAGCTTCCATTTAATCTTGTCATTAGCAGAGCATAGAGATGACAGATGAACTAAGATTTATCAAGTTCCAAGTACTCTTTGGGTGAAAGAGGCTCTAGAAATTACCCACTCCCCATTCTCTTGCCACACCCCCACCTCACCTGTCTGTTTCTTCTTTATGAATTTGAAAGCTAATTCTCTAGCTTGTATACCATCTTTCCTTTTATCTCTTTTTTCTAATTGCTCATGATTCATTTTCGAATTATCACTGTAAATCAGCAAAACCATTAGCAGAAAAAAAAAAAGAGAAAAAAGCAGTGGAGATCCAAATCGTTACCTTATTTGTTAGCAGATCTCTCTAAGTGGTGAAATTAATGATTTTT
This sequence comes from Pteropus vampyrus, assembly GCF_000151845.1. Lineage (NCBI taxonomy): Eukaryota > Metazoa > Chordata > Mammalia > Chiroptera > Pteropodidae > Pteropus > Pteropus vampyrus. Next base: position 7,287,649 of record NW_011888792.1, on the reverse strand, counting down.
GTCCTCTTGACTTATGCTTTGAAGTGTGTTACTTTTATAAGAAAAAAAATGTATTTTAAAAAGTATGTATGTAAGAGCGAATACATAGCTAGGGGAAGTTGCTCATTAAACCCAGTAAAGATGTGGTTGTAGGGGATTGCCTGAAAGAACTGGAGCATACATGAGAACTAAACGAAAATTATTTCAGCCAAAAACCCAGGACTCAGACTTAAGAGACATTGGTTTAAATCCTAGTACAATAATTTAATAGCTGTATGACCTTAGTCATGTTACCTTTCTAAGCCTGATTTTTGTCATCCATGAAATGGGGTGGTAACACTATTCTTCAGTAATGCTGTGAAGATTAAGTGAGATTGCATGTGAAAAAAATGTATGATACGTGACACAGAATTAGAGTTCAGACATTCTAGTTGGCTTATAACCTGAAGAGATATCTAAGTGCTTTTTTAAAAAAGAATTAACCAGAAATTTTAGGTAAAAATTCTTGCACTAATTAAAATTATCTCATGCATTTGGGTGTTCCATTCAT
>NW_011888792.1:7284484-7287070 GCF_000151845.1 Pteropus vampyrus | reverse complement strand
ATAGTCTTTTCTGAGAGCAGTAGTCTGACTTTAAGGAAGGTAGCAGGTAATAGCAATTTTAATTAGCCAACATCTGTTGAAATTAGGCCGTTCTAAACAGGTAAGCAGTAAATTTCAATAGGAGTCTGGTTCAGCTTATTGTTAAAGTTATTCCAGAGAAATGTTCTTGAATTTAGTGCAGTTCCCCTCTTCTGATCATTCTTTCAGCAAACTATTGAGGCCTCCTATGTGTCAGGCTCATCGTAATCTTCTCATGCACATTCCTTATCACACTGCATTTTTCCAGTGAATCAAATATAAAACATCTAGTGACTCAAGCTTGGAACCATATTTCAGAGGCCAATATCAACCCTACAAAGAGAAAAGAAAAAGAGGTCTGAAACTAGAAACCATGAGAAAGTGTTCTCTGCCTGAGATCCCCAGATCTTCAACTTTCCTGAATTATATACTTTTCCTAGCCTGATTTTCTTCAGTGAAAGGAAGCAACATGGCAAAGAATAAGAATGCTGCCCCTGTAGCCAGACAAATTTGCTTTTGAATCCTTACTTCCCCATGAAACTAGATGTGGAACTTGGTAAGTTTTAAAAACCTCTTTAAGCCTAAGTTTCTGCTCTAAGTTGGAAATAATATCCTACTCAAGGTTGCTGCAGGGATAAAGTGAGATAATGTGAGTAAAGCTCTTAGTAGTGCCTCTGCAAGTGATAAGCACTCAGGAAAGTGTAGCTTCCATTTAATCTTGTCATTAGCAGAGCATAGAGATGACAGATGAACTAAGATTTATCAAGTTCCAAGTACTCTTTGGGTGAAAGAGGCTCTAGAAATTACCCACTCCCCATTCTCTTGCCACACCCCCACCTCACCTGTCTGTTTCTTCTTTATGAATTTGAAAGCTAATTCTCTAGCTTGTATACCATCTTTCCTTTTATCTCTTTTTTCTAATTGCTCATGATTCATTTTCGAATTATCACTGTAAATCAGCAAAACCATTAGCAGAAAAAAAAAAAGAGAAAAAAGCAGTGGAGATCCAAATCGTTACCTTATTTGTTAGCAGATCTCTCTAAGTGGTGAAATTAATGATTTTTGTCCTCTTGACTTATGCTTTGAAGTGTGTTACTTTTATAAGAAAAAAAATGTATTTTAAAAAGTATGTATGTAAGAGCGAATACATAGCTAGGGGAAGTTGCTCATTAAACCCAGTAAAGATGTGGTTGTAGGGGATTGCCTGAAAGAACTGGAGCATACATGAGAACTAAACGAAAATTATTTCAGCCAAAAACCCAGGACTCAGACTTAAGAGACATTGGTTTAAATCCTAGTACAATAATTTAATAGCTGTATGACCTTAGTCATGTTACCTTTCTAAGCCTGATTTTTGTCATCCATGAAATGGGGTGGTAACACTATTCTTCAGTAATGCTGTGAAGATTAAGTGAGATTGCATGTGAAAAAAATGTATGATACGTGACACAGAATTAGAGTTCAGACATTCTAGTTGGCTTATAACCTGAAGAGATATCTAAGTGCTTTTTTAAAAAAGAATTAACCAGAAATTTTAGGTAAAAATTCTTGCACTAATTAAAATTATCTCATGCATTTGGGTGTTCCATTCATGCCTGAAGTGTAACATGGTAAAAACTAAACTTAATATTTTTTCTCAGTCCCCTCCCAAACTAGCTCCTTTTCTTATATTTATTAGTACTATTGATGAAAAGACCCACTTTATAGTTTTCTAAGCTAATAATATCAATTTATTCCAACTTCTGATTTTTCAATATTCAATCTGTTCCTAATTCCAATTAAGTTTTCCTCTGAAATATTATTTTGATTCCACTCTTTTTCTCTCCTTCATGGTTTCTCAACTTTGGCAATATTGACATTTTGAGCTGCGTTATTCTTTGTTCTGGGGGGTGCTGTTCTGCATGTGGTAGAATGTTTAGTAGCATCCCTGACCTCTATTTTGTGACAACTAAAAATGTCCCTAGACATTGTCAAATGTCCCCTGGGAGACAAAATTTCTCCCAGTTGAGAACCACTGTTCTACTTTGCTCATGAGCCATAACACCATTGTTATGAGACCATTTGGCTACATCATACTAATAGTAATAATTACTTTTTAAAAACGTTTACTCTCAAATTTAGTATTTGATTTCTAAAAGTGTCATAACTAATCTCCATGTAATTTCCAGAGAGTCATATAAGAGGATGCATTCATATCTCCAATATTCTCTGAATAGGACAGTGCTTCATGCTCGCTTTGTTTAAGTGTTATTCATTAATAAGTGAAAAGGCCTCCCTCACCACTAAACTTCACTCTAGAAAGTAACCATTTTTAAAAAAATGCCCTCTTTTTAAATTTTGTTATGATAATTGCAGTCATTATGCATTTTTAATGTTATCTTCTTGTTTGTTTACATTAGAACACAACATTCATTGCACTGTAGAAGGAAGACTGAAGACATAATATGTAGCTGATACTGTCTGTAATCCACATCAACACATTCACTAATATGTTAAATGTTAAATAATCAAGTATTATGTGTTTCTTATAGTGCACAAATTCTTAATAGATTATTATATAGATGTTAA
>NW_011888792.1:7196106-7284376 GCF_000151845.1 Pteropus vampyrus | reverse complement strand
AAATATTTATGTGTGTGTGTGTGTGTGTGTGTGTGTGCGTGTGTGTATGTGTGTGTGTGTGTGTGTGTTGGTGTGGATTACAGACAGTATATATTTTTTATATATATGTATATATCTAAGCAATTGTGTTTCTTAATCTCGAGATGTAATAAAAATCTGGCCTGTCCTTATTGTAAGGATAGAGCACTCCATTCTTTCACTTTCTATTTACTCCTCCAGCCTCTGAATTCTGGCTTCAAAAAATCACTATTTATTAAAACTCTACTAGCCATATTTATCAATAGCCTTTTGTGGTGAACCCCAATGGGTTTCAGTCCCTATCCTATGTGATTTCTTGATTTTTTAAAATATTTTTGACCACTTAGTCTTTTTTAAATACTCTATTTTCAAATATATATCCCAAACCTAGATTTCTCCTTGCCTGATCTGCAGACCCTATATTCAACTATACACTGCACGGCACAACTTGGATGTCTTACAGTCACACCTATGATTCAGTTATGCAAAACTGAATTCATCACTTTTCCCTCACCGAAAATCTGCTTTTCATTCTGTTTCCCATTTCAATAAATAGCTTCATTATTGCCTCCATTTCTTGATCCAGAACTAAGGCATGATCTATGGCTTTTCCCTCTTGCTTATCTCTATTTTCCAATCAGTCATCAAACCCTGTTGATTCTATCTCTTCAGTAGCTAGCTCTTTTCCATCCTACTGCTAACTTCTTAGTTCTGACTCTCATAGTCTTTTGATTATTTTATGCAGTTTACTAATTGGCTTCCCAAGTGGTCAACTTAGTATTAAAATAAATTGCTTATTTTTCTAAATTGGTGAAATACATATGCTACCATAGATAAAAGAAGACACCTGGCATAGCTGTCAGACCTGGCATAACATGGTACGACAAGACTGCAGGAAGAAGGTAGTGAGGACACCAGTAAAAAACAAGCGGGCATTAGGTTCAGGTGGGTTGAAGAGGGCAGTGAAATATAATTACCAGGAGTTATATGGGAAATGCCAAAGACTGATCTAAGAACAAGAACCAAAAATGAGTGAATATTAGAACAAACTGAGGAAACTGACAGAAACCTCGGGGTGCGGCAGTAGAGGAATTCTCAAGATTCTGCAGAACATGCCATTTCTCATCCAGGCCAGTTTTGAAAGACTAGGTGCCTATTCCTGATTCTTCTATAACGTCATCTTAGTAGTTAATTTTTTTTTAAATATTTATTTAAATTCGTTTCAAGTATACAATACATTGATTAGACATCTATATAATTCATAAAATGATCCCTCCAATTGCTCCCTCCCTCCCCTGGCTCTCCACCTAGCCATCATATTAATGCTAACTGCATTCCCTGTGCCATGCTCCCCATCCCTGTGACCAACAATCAATTACTAATTTGTACTTCTTTAACCCTTCGCCCTATTCTCCCAGCCCCCCAACCCCCCTCCCCTCTGTCCATCACCAAATTGTCCACTATATTTGTGAGTCTGTATAAAGGCATCTTAAAAGATATCATGCAGCACCTTTCTTGATTGGAAAATATTTTCAATGATGTATCAAAGTAGATTATTGGATTTATCCACAAATGGTTGGTAGAAGGGAATAACTGAGTTAGTTATTTGGAGGAATGGAAATTTTATCTCTAATTATATGTCTTTTGTATCTCCTCTAACTCAACTTCATTCTAGGCTCTCTTAAGGCAAAGAATTTTGCCTTTATTTCATATCTATCTGTCTCTGATCATAATATCTGCTTAGGCTTCCTCATAGTATAGTTTTGCTTACTTTGCAACAGAATTTGGTGCAATTTCTTCTTGTCACTTTTCATCATATTAGAGAGAGTGTTGATGTGATATGTTGGTCTTTGGATAGAACAATAAATAACCAATAAAAATAATTAGTTACAGATAAATAATTTATATAGCAAAGGATGTCATTTTAGGTAAAGTAAATACGTGGAGCTTAGAATATTCTGAAGTACTCAAATAACTTTCCTCAGACATAGATTGAAATAAGATTTTGTTTTCCAATCAACATCAATTTCCTGCAAATAATTCTCAGCCTCTGGGTTAAAAATTACCTCCCTTAATTTTGTATTTTGCAAAAATTTTGCCAGATGTTATAGATTTATATAAATAAAAAATTGTGATCATCATATTCCTTGGATAGTTGATTAATAAAAGCAATGCCCAAAGTAGAAATTGGAGATTGTATTGCTTTCCCAATTTTTAGAAATTTAACCCAACATAGGTAAACTAAACATAGGTAAAATAACCCAACATAGGTAAAATAAACATGGAGATTTGCAAGGTTTGCTTAACTCTTCATTTTGAAGTGTTAAATACTTTTATTTCTTTGTTCTAACTATAGTTCCTAACTGATTTTGTGGGTTCCATTGTCCTCAGGGGTAACTCTGAATTCTATCTTTTTAAAGATGAGGAATTATGGAACAGATTAAATGAAATACTGTATAGTTAAAAGTAATTAATAATGATTATAATAGCCATTAATTAATAAATTCATTCTAATTATAATTACTTATAATAGTGAATTAGAAAATGACTTTACGTTAATGGATCAATGAGAGGAAAAGGAGGTCTTTAAGTTTATAGGAGAGTGGGTATGTGGAAAGTTAGTAGAGGATAGGGCTCATTAAAAATATCATCTAAATGGCTTGTCCATAGACATTTTTCACACATCTTCTGAGAAGACAAGATATTTTTTCTGATAAGACTCCCCATGTCCAGCATTCAGTGCTGACAAACTCTCCCAATATCTCCTCCAGATTACATGGTAAAACATCACAAAGAGCAGCTCATTGCCTCTACTTAACGATCTGATTTCCTGTGAGCTAAAAAAAAAACCTATTTGCACCAATACAGTGATTGTCTCAGGGCCTAAAAAAATGAAGGATCTGAATCAAGCAATATGTGCCTGGCTTATATTACTATACTGTGTCAGTTTCTAGTATTCTATTGTTTTCTGAAAAACTATCTCACATTTTTATCATACTTTATATTTTGCGAAATGATTTCACATATATCATCACATTGGGCGCTAAAGAAAATCCAATGAGATGGGTAGGGCAGATTTTTGCCAATGTATACAGATAAAAAACATAGACATTTGAAATGTGGCCATGAAGTATTTGTAAATCCGATGCCAATTTAAACCTCCCTTCAGGTAAGAAGTGCAGGGGGGATGAAAAGTTGACTGAACATCTCAAAAACAAGAAGCCACAGCTGAACATCAAGAGTCGATTTCACAGAAAGAAAAATTCAGCTTTTTCAGCGATCTTCATCTCAACATCAAAAGGCCCTTTGGGTCTTTCCAGCAATAGATCCCAGTTCCAGGAACTTATGTACAGGGTTTCCCCTTTATGTATCGACTTCCAAACCACTTCATTTAGATCTCTTCCCTAGCAGGGGAATAAGGTATACTCATCTCATTAGATTATGTGGAGCATCAGAAATCAGGTGGTGGGGAGGGGCTGTGATGAGATCTCTTAAAAACCTTTTGATTTCTTTATCACTGAACTAGTCCTGGTTAAAGCTAAAGTTCTGTACTAAGAGGTAACAAAAGATAATAATCTCACAGACACTGTAGAAGGAGAGATAGTTAACATTGTATCTAAAGAGCTATTTTAACCCTAAGTACAGTCAAGAAATATTGAGGGAACTTGCCTAAAACAATTGCTTCTTCGGGGTTAAGACAATATCTTGGTCATTGACATTAACGATAGCAGAAAAAAATCATTGGCTAAATAATGTAGTGAGAGGAGAGAAGGAAGGAGGGAAGAAAGAAGACATGAAAAACAGAAGACATGAACAAAGTACAAAGTTCAACTTCTCTTTTTTTCTATTTTGAAAAAATATCCAGAAAAAAAATCATAATAATTTACGTTTAGAACTCAGGAGTGACATACCAAGGAGTGACATAAACGTAGTGACATACCAAGATAAGTTTATGTGCAAGATCAATGGCAAGATCGTGGCAAAAAGATAAACACTTAAAAAAACTAAAAACTACCTAAGTCTCTAAATAAAAATGTTTTTATTTTTTATATTATACCTTTAAAATCAGAATAAATCATAATATGAGAAGATGGGAAAATCCTTGGACTTCAGGTAATGTAAAACACATGTATTTCTTCATCCAGAAATACATTCTACTTAATGGATAGATTTTGGTTTCAATTTTATTGATATATGTTTGATAAACCTAAAGTTTCAAGCATGTTCTTTTAAGTAAAATGTTGACTTGCACATATATTCAATTTGCTTCCAGTCTTTTTTTCCATATTTTGTTGACTTTGAACTTAGTCCCTAGGGTTCTTAAAACTAGGTGGGGCTAATTTACCTGTGTCCCTGAGATGGGCACTGATCTAACTCAAGTTATACATCTAAAAATTTAGTTGTAAAAAAAATAAACACAACATTTACTGTAATAAAAATAGAACAATAAAAATAACAACCTGGAGTTATCATAATCCTTTATTCTGTAGCACATACGACACTCAATTAGTCATCTTTCATTCCAGAATAGAGTTGAAATATGGTGATTTTGCACCTTATTGTGGATTTTAATAAATTTTTGCTAAAGTGAATTGAAATTGATCAGCTCACATAGTGATAGCAACTTGAGACAAATAAATTCAGATAATTTCTGTTCTTTTGCTAACAATATCCCACAATTCACCTCTCTACTCGATTTTTACCACACACATGGTGGTAAAGGAAAGAAAGAGAAAATCTTTGGAAATGTTATGACAAGCACACAATTGCACAATTGAAATCCTTGCTGGATAGATCTTATTTTTTCTAGGAAAAAAGTATCTTTCAGTTTACCTCTACCTCAAACAATTGTCTGGTTGTATTCTGACATTGGTTTAGTCACTGCTCTAGGGCACATGGTTTATAGCACTGCTAGAAATGGAATCTAAAACTTGGGATCCTCACCTCATCCAGGATTGTGTCTATTTTTAACAGGAAAAAAAAAAAGAGGAAATGGTTTTGAGTTAAACCAGGGATCATAAACATCAGCAAGGGGATGAAGAGGGCAATCTCAATTCCCAAATTCACTATGGTCAGCTATACATATCTTAATTATCTAGATAATTTTGAAACCTACTGTCTGAATCTCTTTGTTAATGGCTAGTATTATTTCTGATTGATTGCTGTATCTATTCTAATTGGTCCATTTATTTTTAACAGCTTTATTGAAGCAAATTTGATATGTAATAAACTGTTCATATTTAACTATACAATTTTTAAAGTTTTTCCATATGTATACACCTGTGAAACCATCACCGCAATTAAGATAATGATCATATCTATCACCTCCAAAAGTTTTATCATGCCTCTTTGTAATTCCTGCCTCCTGATCCTTTCCCCAGACAACTATTAATCTGCTATCTGTCACTGTACATTAGATGGAATTTCCTAGAACTATTATATAATGACTCCTACTCTGTTTTTTGTCTAGCTTCTTTCACTCAGGATAATTGCATTAAGATTATTCCATGTTGTAAAATGTATCAGTGTCTCATTTTTGTGTATTGCTGAATAGTATTCCATTGTTTTAATGAACTACAGTTGACTTATATATTCACCTGTTGATGGACTATTGTCTAAATTATTAGGGTTATTAGAGCTGTGCAGAGTTGGACTTTAGATAAATTATGATTGTGTTTTGCCTACTTTTCTAAGCCTAGCTGACAGTTCATCATAATGTAACTCTTAAAAGAAGTATTTCTGTTTCAAAAATGACAAAATATCAACATCTCAGGATTGGTAAGCTATTACACTTTTTTTTTCTAATTTAGGCTGGATCTATATATTAAAACAATTGGTCATCTCGGTCAGACAAAGTGTTTGAGCAACCTGAATAATCAAATTAGGGAAAATGGCAGATCAGAGAGCCTTGAGAATAAACATAACTTTCCACTGAGTTTCATTGATTCTTTCTTTACTTGCTCTTTTGTTTCTATTTGGTTAAGGAAATTATCTAAAACTTAATCATTGTTAACTTGTTTAAAAATAAAAATTAATTAAGCCTTATAAGTCGAGAGTAAAAGATGTATTTCATTAGAGGGAAAAAAATTTTCATTTTTATTTTATAATTTTGAGAGATATTTTAAAAACTGAGAATAAATTTTTTTTTGAAATTTGAAAAATCTATTGATGTTATTCTTCTAATTGGTTGAAGGTATAAAACCAAGAAGGGACAGATTTCTAATTTCATTGATTAGCACTATAGGAAAGTGCGCATATTTCACAGGTATACAATTATTAATGCCCTATCCTCTAGTCCTTTTTCATGCAGAACTCCCACTGGGAGTACCATATGAGAAAGAAATGTAGGATGAGACCTGATTATTATAATTCACAAGACTAATTATGACTTTGAGTTTTCCTGGATAAGCTAATTCTTTCTGCACCCTGGGATCAGTAAGCACAAAAGTAGTCTCACAAGGATTTCACTGCATTTAACATTACATATATTTATAAATAAATCCAGAGACATTAAATAGCTCTTCAGGTCTTATCCATTTTCTCTGTGTTTTGTTTTTAAAATTATAAAAATTTTAAAGAAGACAATGTCACAGGTATAGTTTTACTAAAAAATAAAGCATGTACCAATTATGTATTTTTTGGCCCTGACTCATTTGTTTTAAATAGACTGTTTGTTTTTATTGGCATCACTGGTTAAATAAGACTAAAGAGGGACATGGGAAAGCAGGATTAAAGAGAACTTGAAAGAAAGGAGAACGACAGACAAATAAGAGTTGGAAGGAAAAGAGACAGAGAAAGACTGCTGCAGGATGAAAGAAGACTGGCAGGAGGGGCTCTGCTTAATTTTCATTTTTACTTGTGGCGAGCTTTGTGAGTTACATAAAATAATTAGATATTCTTGAATGATTTGAAATCTGTGTTTGATTTTTTGGTGTGACAAATCTCACAAACACTGATTCCAGAGTTTTCTATGATGACACTATCAACAAATCCCTCCAACAGCCTTTTTTATTCAGTCACCCATTGTACATCTATCTGAGAGGGAGTTTCTTTGTGTACCGAGTAATTTCCATGTTGTGAGGTTTCTTGTCTTTAGTTACCTCCAGTTTTATGCTTTAGTCAGAACATTCACATAGTATTCAAAAAGGAAAACTCAAAGCAATATAGACTTTTGTGCCTTTTACAAAGAATTAAGAGCTGTGGGCCCCCACCAATATAGCAATATATTATATAAGGTCAATACTCCTTTTCACATGCCTCTAATACAGATGCATTTTATGAGGTTGAACAGCAAACACTGAATCACTCTAGTAGAGATACACAAAACAAGTAATTATCGTGAGTTGCAGAAAAATAATTATGCAGTTGTGTGATGAAAACCAGTTTTTAACTGGGAGGAGAAATTCTACCAAAAAAGCATGTGGAAAGCTAAATATTGTGCTCTGGAAAAGAAGGCATTCTATAAAACTTCTTAATGCAGCTGTATCATCCAGAAGAGGTTTCATAATTTTTTTTTTTTTATAATAGCACATTGCACACTGGATGTGATCCAGTATGCTCATGTACAAGGCCCATATAATTACTGCTATTTTCTGTTGACTTTTCTGCCAATTTGATCATTTTCTTTATTATCAATTCATCTACTATTTTAGTAAGAATACCATTTATTGTCACTTAATGCTTGCCAGGTAGTTTTTGATTATGATTCAATAGACACCTAGGATCACTAGCAGTTCTTATTTGGAGTCAGCTATTACTATCATAAATGTTACTGCATATTCTCCATGTCTAAGATATATAAAATAGAATTTAGAATAGGGAAAATAAGCTATCAGGGCTTTATTTGTAATGCAGCAGCATATTTTTCTTTACATTACATAGCACAACAATAACGTATACATTTCTACAGAAGGTATTTGTCTCATATATCTACAGTGGGTTCCCTCTGCTGACATATACCTAGCATCCATGGAAGCCAAGAGGATTTTGTTTCTTTACTGTTAAATGTGGCTGTTCTGGGCCCTTTAACTAAATCCACCACCATGAATGAATTTAGAGCAGAAACAGCAAGTACAGCTACATTGAGGCTTATATCAGCATTTCCGTTTAACACATTTTAAAACTACATTTAAGTAATGTGGAGGTTATGACATGAAGTGACAAAACCCAAGCATGTGAGCTGGATGAAACTATCTTTAGCCAGGCTTTCTGAACCAACGTAGGGAAGTATATGGGCTAAAGAAAGAGCCTCGGCTTTGCCTCTGAATTTTCAGGAGTAAGAAGGATCTTTTTAAAGTCTTAATATTAAACATATCTTATCTGTACACCGTAATGACATCTGTGGCCAGCAAACAAGCCCATGAAGCTTGAGGAAGTTTCCATCATAATCCCCTTTCAATTACTTCTTGCTGCTCCCTCCCTCTAACCCCCACAATTGCATACTGGACTCCATACCAATAAAAAAGGAAAAGAACAAACAAGACTTCTTTTGGGGCAATTTCTATGGTTGGTTTCAAGTAAAATGTAACTTTTCTGAGCCATGCTCTGAAATTGGTTTAGTAATTTGGGGCTAGAAAAGAATTGGTCAAGATAGAACTTTTAAAAATCCATTTTGTAATATGATGACTGATGTAAACAAATGACAATTATATATACATTTGACATATCTATATATGTATATAAGTAAAATATAGAAATCTTGGTCCCCACACCAAAGGACACTTATCAATTGTAAATCTATCTTTATCTCCTCATATCCTAATTAGTTGTAGAGCTTGAGAGTAAATACACATATTGGTGTGATATATTGCACTGGCGTTAATAATAAATTATTGTATAACATACTCTAAATGTTTTGGTAAACATATTTTTTTCTCAACAATTTAATGATGCAATATAACCAAATATAAATGATCAAACTATATATATTGGGGTTTTTAATAGACATTAAATATTAGCAAGTATTTTCCTATTTCGCAAGTTATTTTAGTTTTATAAGTAAAATTTTCTTTTAAAACTTGGAAAAATAAATATTTGTTGCTAATTTCATATACTTATTTTGGCTTAGAGCATGTTAATGATTATTCTGGTTATTAATATTAATAATTGCTCTTTTCAAAAAGTAGCTCTACTCATTTGGGGAATTGGGTTTTAAATATAATGTTAAGATTAGTGTGATTAAGTACTTTGAATTCTTAAATATTCATTTTAACTACTTCTAACAAATCTAAGTTGAATGCTTTTAGAAGTTCTAAAACCATTGTCGCTTTTATTTTGTAAAATCTGCTTCGAAAATTAGTCTACCACTGTGAATGAATTGCTTTTAATAGCAATTAATAGAGAGATGAAAAAAAAAGGTGGGGGGTGGCAGAATTTCAAGAAAAGAAAAATGTCAAGTGAATCAATATGATTAATTAAATTAAAGGTGGATTTATAAAACTCATATTCATAGATTTACACAATATACACAGTGACATTTAAAACATGTTTTGAAAATCCCTAAATAAAGTTCCATGTACATGAAGGCATTTTCCATCTTTAAGAAATAAATAAAAAAGAAATGTAACTACATAATAGAATTATATAACTTTACTGCCAACTACTATACATTTCAATAGTTTTCCGATAGAAAAACGGGAACAATTTTATATGTAAAAGTTTTAAAGGAAATTATATATATATTTGCTACTTTTTGTGATGCTTATGCTTAAGCCAGTAGATAATCTTGACTATTAATGTAACATAATTTTTCTTATTTTAAATTTGTACCAAGGTCATTTTGGTGCTAACCTATAAAGTTTACAACTCTCTATGCTTTTCTACTGAATAACTAAATTGTTAAACTTAGCAGGTCAAATATTTATAAAAACAAAGTTAATTTTTACAAGTTGTGAAATATGATGTATAGGAAAGAAACTGGGTCTTAAGTTTCTGAAATGTACTGTTTTTCAAGAATTTAGGTAATCCAAAGATAAAAGTGATACCTTAAACCTGTTTGTAGAATTAACATCTGTGAATGATAAAAATGACGACAGAGTCTTTAATATGACACAACACCTAAAATAAGAGATTTGGAGAGAATATTCAAGTTCAGACACTACTTAATAGTGTGATTTGTATGTAAATCAATTTAACTTAAGAAAATTAATAGTCTTTAGGTATTAATTCTGAATCGTTAATGATTGCTTCCTCCCAAAAGTCTATTAATGTTAGCAGGTTTCTCCCCAGTCCTGTGTACTTCATATTAGTATAAAGCCTTTTATTTCTGCTTTTATGAGGAGTATATTATATTGTTTTCATAAAAATTCAGTCATAGCTCAAGCTATTTTAACAAATGACAAATTTTTCCCTGTAAGAAAAGGTTCCAAGATAAAGATTTTATATCACAGAGAAAATGGAGAAAATTTGAGAGAATATTTTGTTTCCTTCAGCAGCCTGCTATTGATGATCAAAAACAAGGAAACAAATGTAATTGGTAAAACAAACCCCAAAGGAAGTTTCAAGTATCTCAAATAGGGGAATATTCTCAGTTGTAAATAGCTCAATTTTATTTCTAGAACCTGAAATATGTATCTCTGTCCCCCACCCCAATCTTACTTCCAATTTTAGTACTTTAGCCTTATCAAAGTAAACAAGCTATTGTTAGAATGGAAAATCCAGCTAGGTTTGAGGGCTGCTGCCACTTCCCTCTCTTCGGTGCCAATAGCTTTAGGAAAAGAGAAGAAAGAAAGGTCTGCTTGTGTGCTGTGTGGAAAGTAAAGGGGCAGAGGGGCATCACTTCAATCTCCTGGCTCTGGCTCTTTCTTACTCTCGCATATCCAGAGAAAAGAGATGCTCTTCTTTCACAAAACAAAACAAGAAAATCTCTATAATTATTTTTGGCTCAGCTCCATTGAAATTCATTCTGCTGGAAGCTCTCTGTTTTAGATTAAAACAATGCTTAGAATATTCATCCTCTGCTCTTTCTTTCTTTCTCACTCACTAACTCTGCATGCTACCCACCCCCAACCACCTCTCACCCACCCACCCACCCCCCATTTTTCTCTTGCTTTCTTATTTCTCAGTCTTGGTTTCTTTTGCTATCTGTCCCAGCCTTTGGTTACATTTGTATTTTCTTAATCATTCCAAAGTTAGGCCTCAGAGGTTGTTAACATCAATGCCTACAATGCCTACTCAAGGTCTCCATGTTCAGTGTCGGTTGTTCAAGTCTCATACTGTCTCTCAACCAGGAAATTCCCCCAGTCCTATGTCACTGATCATATCCTATGATTGTTGATTTGTGATTCGATGTTTCAGACTGAAAAATAGATCACTTCTAGTCTTATCTTGTCCAGTAAAATTGAGAATAAAATTTACTTTCTTTTCCCTCCAGCCCTCTCTTCAAAATCCAATCCTCAAAAGATGGATAAAGTCTTTATTGTTCATAGTCAGTGATAGTTATTGAATTATAAGGATAAAGCATGAAAAATTATTTTAAAAATAAAAATTCTATTATTTAGTCACTGAAAAAAAAAAAAAAATAGTGCATGAAACCAGAATCTAACTATTAAAAAAAATGTTGGGCTTTTTTTTTTTTTTTTAAATCACTAACTTTAACTTTGATTATTTTTCCTTAAGGGCAAAAACTTTCACCAGTTTCCTTTTTGTTAAGATAAAAAAAAAAAAAATCAGCAAATGGAGAGTACAGTTCCTACTCCAAATAGTTAGTGTGTATATATTAACAAAAGTTATCCATGCTATGAAACATAAGGTCTTATTTGTAATGATTTACATTTTGTGGAATTCCAATTTCTTATACCGCTTAATACTTGGTGCCTGTAGACAAAGTTACTGATAAACCATTTATAGAAAGAGGTAGATCTGATACCTATTTTCATTAGCATTAATGGAACTTTCTATTTCTCACTTTCTAATTGGAACCATAAATTTGTGCTTGTTTCAGATTCTTGGTTGTTAGCAAAAGCATCCAACCTTAGTACCTATCACTCATGGAGTGCGCATCCTGTTTAGGGTGCGTTCCTGCTCCTTTGAACAATGAATGTTGTTCGAATGTGGATACTGTAATCACATATAAGTAAGTCCTAGACTTCCTCACTATCTTGACAAACAAAACCAAATCCTGACAGTTACCAAGATATGAAATGTCTCTGGATTTCCTATCTGCCCAATAACACTACAGCAATCTTGTAAACATGCGTTTAAAAGAGTTTGAGAATCTATTTCTAAGACCTCACAAGAACCCTGATTACTGAACCTTATTTGGTTTACCAACTAGAGGACAAGAAAAAAAAAAAAAAAAGAAAGAAAACCATACACAATGCCCTTAATTACACTGAAAACATTTAATAAATATTTTTTTCTTTCTATCCTTTGCCCTTTTCAAAAGGAAAGGTGGTAATTTACATGTACTATGTCTCTTTCTTCTCATTGTTTTATTTCTTTTCTTTCTGGATTTCTTTTACTTGTGTAGAAAAGAGGTGGACATGTTTGAGAAGATAGAAATGTTTACCTAGAGCATTTTTCTTCATATAAAAAACCAGCCTAAGCACCTTCTATTTTGTCTTATGACCTTTGTTCGGCCACTAATTCTGGAAGCTGCATTTTAATTACAAAATATCATAAAAGGAATGTGGTAGGAATACACAACCCTTGATTCTGAGCCAAATGAGAGAAAGTTTAATAGCAATGTATGATTGCAGGGATGGTTATGTTTGAGATCCATATGCATGTTCAACTCACACATTCAGGCAGTGCAATAAAGCAGGGAGAAAACAGCTGATACACAAAAGGGACCGTCTAGACAGTACCCCATCAGTCTGGCTAAATTTGGTGCTGGCATTCCCAATGGGATTGTAATATAATTGTTCTGGTGTCTGCGTTCATTCCCTCTGTCAAACACCATTCCAAATATACATCCTTCTCCCCCCGACCCTTTTGCTTCCATAAATATAAAGCCCAAACAGTGCCATGCTAGAGAGGGTATTAGATGGCCCAATCTCAAGAAAATGTTATAATTTAGCAAAATTGCGTTAATACCTTTTTAAAGAAGTCCCCCTGTTACTTCCTAACTACAAATATCATTATTTTCAGTCAAATTTGAATAATTTAAATTAGAACTTGGAAAAATTTAAATGCAAATACAAACAACCTTGAAATATTGAGCACTTTACATGAAAGCAAATAGGCCTTTTTACCCTTTTATATTTATTAACCTCTGTTAGAAAATTTAACAGAAATCAGAGATGTGAAAGTGTAATGATGGACATGGATCATAAATTCTAATGAAGAAAAGGCTAATAAAAAAATATTAAGCAAAAGCACTGAAAAATGCAAATTGTGTGTTTTTTGTTTCTTGGATTTAAAAACTATGTTTTTGCTCTTTAAACATCTTTTGAAAATTAAATTTCTGTTAATTTATATAAGAATTAATTCATATATCTGGCTTTTTAAAATTAAAAGAGAAACCAGAAATATTTATCCACCGATTTGTATCAATTAATATTTTAAAAATATTCTGGCTTAAGATATCAGGAAAATGAAAATCACTACTTATAGTATAAAATAAGCTAAAAAGACCATCATTAAAATAAATAATGCGCAGATTAGTGACAAAAATGCTTATAATCTAAAAGCGTACATAACTTTGAAATTAAAGCTGTCAGATCCCTTTTAAAAAGAAAAGAAAAAGAAAAAAGAAAAAAAGAAAGTGCAAATTTTAGACTTGTCATATAATACGATAACCAGATACACTTATTTTATTTTCTGTTCAAAAATGTTACCTCTGGGCATCGATTCGATATTAAAATTGACCAGGAAATCTGTATTTTAAATGTCTTTTTTAACTGAAAAGAATTATCTTGGGAAAGAGGTTGGGTTGTTTGTTTTGTTTTGTTTTATTAATTGTGGGTCTATATTTGTACTTTCTATTTTGGAGGTTAATAATCTTTTCTCTGATCCTCAAAACAGAAATTTGTCTCCTATCTCTTAGCAGTTCTGAGATGCTGGATTAGGATCCCAAGTGAGTGAAGAAATTTTCCCCACCCCCATCGGGGACCACTCTAACTAGAGCAAATTCAAAGAAAATACTTCAGGCACTAGATCCTGGCTTTATACAACTTCAGGAGGCTGAGAGACAAGCACACTAACCAAAACGGGGCACACAAGAAATGGCTGTTCCAGGGAGAAGCGAGACACAGGGCCTCAATTCGCACAAAGACAGAGCACGATGGCACAGAAAATCAGCACCAAAGCGATCAGGAAATATTCAGATATGTTTTCCAGATGTCTTAAAATTCTCACATGGAAATGAAAGATGAAAGATTATAGACGTCTAAAAATTTCATGTGAAAAAATAAGATTAAGAGAGTGTATCCTTCCATTTTCAATTTTTAAAAAAGTGATTTCATATGTTTTCCTTCTTTTATAAAATTGTTCTTCGGACTTTGCACATGAGTATGAGAAACACAGTCATTAAAAAAAGACAACATAATAATATTTGAGCAGTGTCTGCCTGAAGCTGGGTGGTTTGCTTGTGATTGTTTTTTATTCACTTTTATTATTATTATATTATTATTATTTACAATATATACTGGTAGAAAGTGAAAGAAAGGTAGCAGCAGGCCTCTTTGAGATGAAACAGTGTAGCAAAATCTGAGTTTTATACTTGGTTTTCAAACTATTGAATAATATCCTATGAGACCTCTTAGGTCTTAACTGGATTAAAATGAATATATTTGTGCTCTGGCTCTTTTCAGCTAACTAATGTGCATGTGAATTGATAATGTGAGAGGGAGCGGGTGAAAGCAAGTGTACATGACACCGGGAGAGGATCCGGGCTCCTGGCTGAGGGTGACTGTGTGAAGGAGCTTGGAGGATGGTGTGGGCTGCCTCCAAAGAGTGAGAGAAATGAAAATTAGCAGGCCAGGCCTTGGGGTCTGGAGTGTTTTGTTGGGAGCCAGAAGAAGCTTAGTTGGGAGATGAGGAGGGAGGAGAAGGGTAGTGGTGAAGGGAGGGTGGAGAAGGGGGTGTGGCGTGTGTGTGTGTGTGTGTGTGTGTGTGTGTGTGTGTGTGTGTGTGTGTGTGTGTGTGTGTGTTGGCTTTGAGGTTTCAGTTGTGGCTGAGACTTGGGTTTTTGTTTTGTAGATTCTTGGCATAAATAGGCTGGAATTTCAGGTTCAGGTTGGAGTGCATGCAAAGCGATGGTCGTTAGAGTTTCTTTTTCTGGCCCTTCGCTATGGTTGCTGCTCTGAACATTGCTGCTGCTATAGAGGGAGTTTGGGGGGAGCAGCAAGGGATGGGGGTCTGTCTGCAGCTGCCCCTCTCACACTTGAATAAAAGAACTTTTTTTTTAAGGGGTAAGGAAGCTGTGAATACCTTTCCCAATAAGAGATGAGGCATATTGAAAACTATATTAAATTACCCTGATTAACAATTTAGCCACGAACAGGGGAGCTTTGGGAGATCTCTATAGGCAGGACTGGGGGCTATTCATGCCAGCAGCTAAGAGGTCGAAAGGTTTCTGAAGTTCACAGGCTCAGAGCCTTTGTTATGCTAACAGACAATCTCAAATCAGCTGCCTAGTGGAGTGTGAAATATAAATGATTCCTTGAGAACTTCCAATAAGTTGTCACTCTTGCTCTCCAAATACCAGGACAGGCTGCTAATTTCTAGCAGGCCCTTTTGCAACATCGCTAGCCCTAAATGAATGCCTTTGTAGTTCAAATAATCTTTTCAAGGGAGCTGTCCTATCATCATAGCCCAAATGCATCTTGGTTTTGACTATTAAATGAAAATCAGGGCTCAGCAGTGCTTGACTTTTCCAAGCTGCCCGATGTTTGGGAAGGGTGGTGGTAGCTCTCATGCACAACAAGTTAGCACCCACTGCAGGAGGGCTAGGGCATTAATAACAGCCCTCAGCCCCAGGAGCTACCCTAACTCTCACCCCCACTCCCTACCCGGGAACAATGCTCCGGGAGAGATTTACGTGGCTTCCCTCAGGCTGGACTACCTTCTTCTTTCAAGCACGCCCACATTTCTCTGATTTATGGAGCCTCTGTCCAAGAGGATAGCCAGCTGACCTGTTAGCATCCAACTGGTCACTTCGAAGCATCAACTTTGGAGGTGGATGTATTCATTCTTCAGGGCAAGCAAGGCCAAGGGGAAGAGGGGATATATCCAAGGTGTATATTCAAGCCATGCCCCTAGTGTCAGGCGCCACTAGATATTATTTTATCATTTTCCCATAAGAAGGATACAAACATGGCTTATGATCTTGGGTGTGACCTTTGAGCATGTCCAGATGAATGTTCGTGAAAAAAGGTCCTGAAATCATGTCCAGTTTCAGCATGTCCAGAAACAAGTCCTGGCTCTCTTAACCTGAATTGCAAAGCTTTTCAAATAAGGAAAACCACGCCCCATTCCAAAACTCAAGCACAGAGAATGAGAATCTGTCTGAGAGAATATGTCCAAATTAAACATTCTAGTAAGAAAAAATAAAGCTAATTTATACAAATAAAGAAAACAAGCAAAAGAGAAGACAGATCAAAGGAAATTAGAAATCCATCTGCATCAGTCTTCACAAAAAGGATAAAACCTTAATAGTAATAACTTGGGTCCTAAAAATTTTGATATTTCTGACTCCATGTCCTCAGCTTCTTTGCTGAAATACAAAAAGATCCATGATATCAAGAAGTCTCTGCTTTTTCCAAACAGAGCCGGTTTGAGAAGGAATAGAAAAAAAAAATCAAATGAACTGTATTTCTTAATATATTCTTAGGGTAAGTTTATAAACACGTAAACATACAAACATATAAAGGCTACATATTTTAATACACCCTTAGGTAACTTTGTAAAGCTTCAAGATATACAGCTATACAGAAAAACAAAGGCCTTGATATCCCTTCATTTTTTTCCTGTAACTACAACGATTGAAAAATATCACTAACTACAATGATTTTTAAATATTACATTAAAAATGTGTGGGAAGTTCATTTTGATTGATATAAAAACTGGTTTAAGTAAATACTTTTTCTGCCCTGGGTATACCGATGACTATATATTAAAAAATTAATTAAATATAAATAAGAATGGTGGCATAACTTGTATCAGTTTTGAAATCATCTAGCTTACATGTTTAAATGTTGTTTCTCAAAGCCAGGATACAAAGTACAATTATGAGGGACTCTGGGATTCAACTCAGAGAATTTGCCCATCAGAATAGGAGAAAGTGTTTAGAAATCAGGTCATTATTTGTCTTTCAAATCCTTATTTGTTTCACTCAGCAAAACAATCTGCAAATAATATTGGCTAGAAAAATTAGTTCAGATTACAGGCATTAAAGAGGTAAAAGTTTGTAGTTTCTTCTGCCAAATACCAGAATTAAACAATAATTCATTATTGATCCATTCACACCCTTTTCAGAGGGCTTAGGATTCTGGTTATCTTCATTTCAGAGATAGCAGAGTGATTGGCTTCAAATGCACTTCTAATTACACACACAAACAAAGCAACACTGATGGCTAAAAGTTCAATGAGTATGACTCAACATGCTTAAATTTAACTTTTCACCCCTTTCCATTTTTAAAAATTTAATTAATATTAAGCTGTAAGTAACTACATGTTATTGACATATGCTGGACCTTCGAATAGAAACACCTTCTCTGTACTTCCAAATACTTCTTTTACCACTTCCAAGTGTCCTCTCTCTTTCCCGTCTTTTACACATCAAAACAGGGAAGAAAGAGCTTTTGTGTTATAACTACAGAGAAAACATTTGAGAATGTGTCAGTGCTGTGAATACCAGCACCAGTTTGGGGGTTGGTTTGTTTTTCCCCCTGCCGTGGTATTTCTTTTCCCTTTGCTTTTGCAGTCTTTAAACTCTGGCCACTTTGAGAAAAGCAATGGTTAAAATGAAAAGTTAGGACAAATTGCATTAAAACTCCATGTTGCCAGAATATGAACATGATGAAAGCAGTGTTGGGATGTTATAAAGCCAGAGCAGCTCTCCACACACAGAAAATTAAAATAAAATAAATAAACAAAGGCTGTTTTTTTTTCTACTCTTTATTAAATACTTAAGATCAAAGAAAAAAAAATTCCTATTTACAAAAAAACAAGTTTCCAGGGTTGTCACTTCTCCATAGTGGGGTGTCGGGATGTGTGTGTTTGTGTGTGTGCATGTGAGTGTGTGTTTGGGGAGAAAAGAAAGAATGAGAAAGGGCAGATAACTTTACTGACATATTAATTCTTTAGATAGCAGTAAATGAATGGTTCAAATAGACATTTGTTTCCCTTAATAGGTTTTGTACAGGTTTCTTACAAGCTGTGGCATATGCTTCATTTATATGTATATTTATTTAGAAGGATAGAGAATAATAGGTGTAGTTTGTCTATAGTCGCAGTTATTATTTAAAGTCCAAAGAGGTTACAACTTCTTTCTACTCCAAACGTGGATACAAAGATCTCTTGTATATGCCTCCTGCATTACATTGAAGGCCAATTAAAAATAAAGATAATATCCTAATTATTGAGCCTTAGGAGGAGAAAGAAGGAGGCTAAAAGGCAAAATGACTCCAAGATGGCTGCCTCTTCCTTCTTCCCCCTCCTCACAGCCTGTTTTTCACATAGAAATTGATGTAATATTTTGTTTAGAAATCACATTGTAGGTCATTTGCAAATGAGGCAGCCTCTGAGGCACCAATATCTGCCTAGAATACTCTCACGATGCCATAGAGGGATAGAAAAAGATTAAAATGCAAACATTCAAATGTATTTAGATTTGTACATAGTGACTAGACTCACACACATAAACACTTGAATGTGTGAACAACACACACAGCTGCAAATGAAATAAAAGGCTGAAATCTTGCTTAATTCTTAGGACAGAAGTGCAAAGGAAGGTACCAAGCCACCACCTTCCTCCCCAAAGGCTGAAAATGCCCTGGTCAGGTTCTGGATTCAATTTTTTAAAAAAGATATATCTTACTGATGACTCTCTTAATAGTTAAACTTCCGAAGTCTGGGGAGACAAGATTTCCATAAATTATCTCTCTGACTCATCTCATGCTGGTACAAATGCAAAGCTAAAAAAAATATTTTTTAAATTTTTTGCGTTTATTTTAAAAAAGAGAGAAAAGCAATCAAACCATTTTCCTGACTGACATGTTAAAGAATAAGATCACTAGTAACTACTGCTATTAATTATAATAAATATATATTCTCAATCATAAAATCCTACCCATAAAGCTAAACTAAAATAACTTCTGGAATAAATAAAGGTATATTTGCAGCTTTATAACAGATTTATAGCAGGGTACTGTGTAGATTGGAGTGCACTAGGCATAGAACAAAGCAAATGGCTTAGTTCCTATAGGAAATATATTAAAAAGAAAAAAAAAAAAGAAAAAACCCACAACCCTTTATCTAAAAGCCATCAGGGACAAGCACTCAATACAAGTTAACAAGCAGGAACTGATAAGATAACATTTATATGAGGTCAGAAGTCAAATGCCAGTCAAAGGCTTTTAACCTCTTGGGTCATAAACAGGAATAGTTAAAACTGAGAGGTAGTTATTTATCGGATTTTAAGGGTACCTGATCATTGCTAGAGAATCACCGATGATGAAACTAATTAGGATTTATAGAAAAAGAACTTTGTAGCCATTCAAAGAAAATTAACCTACAAACTCATAATTCTTCCATTGTAAGGAGAAAAACAAACAAACAAAAAACCTTTTGTGGGAGAAAATAAATCTAGCAATTTAAACAGATTTAGTAACAAAATTTCTCCCAGAAACAATAATTTACAGCTAATGTACATATTGATTAATATGTGGTAAATGATATACCTTACAAATTCTGTATTAACAATCTAACAACAAAAATAACCATTACTTAATTTGTTATCAATTTTTGTTTTTTCTTTTACTCTCCTCCAAACCTCCTAGATTAGACAGAATATAACCCCAATATCACAGTACTTCTTGCCCTCAGAATGCCATCATTTATAATTTAAAATATACATATACGTATTCTAATAGCAATTATTTTAAAACATCGGAATACAAAACTGCATTAAATTTTTGTCCTAATCTATCCAGAGAAACAGATGTCTCTTCCTTTATTTGCTGTTAGAATATTTTTCTTTGTTTTGATTATTGTCCTTTTTTGTCTTTTTTTTAGGTTTACATTCCAAACTCCCAAACAGTTTCTGGTCCCAGAGTCCATGCTGGCTTATATTTTCAAAGCATACAATCCCTCTTTTTTCTCTTTTGCAATAAAAGAAAGCAGATCTAGATATTTCTTTCTAGAGAGAGATAGAGGGATTGTTGTTAGGCCTGCTAAGGCCCACTGTTTCTTTAAACAGAGTCCACAATACACTAGGCGAACATTGTGGATTTAAAATGCTTTTAAATATTTATCAGAAGTATTTTATCATCATATTCAAATGACACCTGGAGTGCACTCACCTTTATTGACAATCTCTGTTCTGAAAGTCCATTTGCTTCCTTAAAGCCCCCCAAGCAGAACAAGGACTACCCGTTTTCATTCAGTTAATGTTTAGTAAAAAACCAAGCAACCTTAATCAGCATGCTGATTGCATCGTCAACTAACAAATAATTTACTACTCTGAGCATTGCATTCCATTAAAAGCTCATTAAATTTTCTGTTCTCCAATGGGAGGTTTAGCTTCTGAACTGCATGCTTTTGCTTCAAATGATCATTTATTCAATTTTTGCAAAATGTTGTGAGTTTTTTTTCCTAAAGTATAGGTGAGCATTTCAATACCTATAGACTACAGACATATGGAAATGCAGCCCAGGGTTTGAGAATGTTCTATTGATTTATAAACTCTGTTTAATAAAGATCCAAGACAATCTCTTGTACTTTTAGAAAATCCTAAAATCACTGGAATAGTTAAAAATGGTTATGCCTGACCGAAACATAGCCTCAGAAATATAAATATATAATATAAAATATCAAATCTCTTTTTAAAAGCTTCTATTTTCCTTTTCCATGTATTATTTTTATTATTTTTATCTTTGTAAATATCTGTTTTCTACTGATTAAAAATGAGCGTGACACCACAAAGCCTTTGCCATATTGGATGCCAAACTTAATAACTCGATGCATGTGTGGGGGGCGGGGGGGGGGGTTGGCTGGTTACCCAAAGAAATCTATATTTTCTGGGGTTTACACATTTTTACAAACTCACAATCTCCTGAATTATTTTCACACCCAGACTCGCCTCGGAAAAAGTATATATATGTAAATACATATAAATCTATATAAATAATAATTATTTTTTTAAATTTAGGGACATGTAGGAAAATATTGGCTTCCAAATTAACATGCATCTTTGGGTTGCTAATTATACTCATTGCAAATTTGGGTCATTTTGCTTGAGTGACTCTAATGTAGGGCTGAGATTGCCACGCAGCGCAGTGGATTCCTGATTCCCCACGCTAATCCTGAACTCGGTGATTGTGTCAGGTGCAGTTCTGTATGCTCTAGCAGCTGGCTCATCCTCATCAATGCAAATAAGGCAACTCCTACAATCAGAGCCTCGCGAGTGTGAGGCCTGATTGCTGAGGGCAGGCTAAAGCACTACACAGACTCTCACTTTCAAATCACGCTAAGTGACAAGACAACTGCAATGTCCCTCCAGTTCAAAATCAACCTTTCGAAAACAAAACAAGGAGAGGATGGCTGCAAAGAAGAGGAAAACCCCAGTGTTTGGGAAATGGACTTGTTTAGATGGGCTTTATTTAGATACAGATATAATGTAAAGTGCATTTCAACGAATAATTCTTTAGCTTCTACTCTGTGCAAGATACTTTGTTTTAAGGGCTGCAGGGGATGCAAAGGTGAGGGAGACACAGTCCTCCCTTCAAGAAACCTTACCATTTGATTGCAGAAATTTTAAGGATTAAGATAATGACAGAATTATTATTAAGCCACGGTCACCAAAATCTTAAATGGAAATCATAAAACATTTTTGTGGGAACTATTGAGACATGGTATTATTGGTGTAGCTGTATAGAGCAAGACTTCAGAAACTTCAGGTTCAAATCCCAGCTATGCCACTTACTTGCTCAAGTTATTTCACCTTCCTACAACCTCAATGCCATCCTCCGCAAAATGGTGGTGACAAAGGTACCTATCTCACAGGAATTTTAGAAGAGCAGAACTGAGATTTGCCACAGTGCTTGGCACATGGTGTTGAATAATGTCAGCTGTGATTAGTACTATTTCCTCCTTAATATACAAATAAGGCAGGGGAGGGATCCAGAAATAACAATGTGCCACGGTTTGAAAAGTATTTGATCTGTCTCTAAATTCCCATTTTACATGTAGCACTTACCCTGTGGAAGTGAAAATACCGTGAACGTGAAAAAGCCCTGCATCTCTCAGTGGTGCCTGGACAACCCTGGCAACTCGAAACATGAAGGAGAGAACAAGAAATCTCTGTGCTTTTCCTTTTCTTCTTTTCCAAACACGTGTGCAGACTTCCCCTGCATTTCAGCCCCACCCTCTTTATTTTACTGCCTAATCTATAAAGGAGGATTAACAGCGGCACGCTGCTTTGGCATAGAGCAGATTCTGGGTGAGGACCTGTAGGTAGAGTTTAATGAATACAATTTTCTAGGACTGTGAGTGCATATTTTTAGCCACATGCTGGGCTCCAGCATTGGCTCTTGAGACAGATGAACAGACCCTTCGATCAGACTTGGGTGTTGCTCCAAGAAGAACCTTTTTCAGAAAGTAGTTGGGGGAAAATGTCCTCTGTTTCCTTATTCTTAATTTGCATTGCATGATTTAGATTCCAGATAACAGGTCCCAATAAGTCGCATTACAACATTGAGATACACCATTGTGGGAAGCAAAGGTACTTCTGGGCAGGAACCGATCCACTTTCTCGCTACAGATGATGGCTGATGTTCAAGTGGGCAGTTGCCATCCTCTTCCCTTGGAGAGTAGGCTAGAGGTAGTTATTCTTCCTGGGGGAGGCTTGGCCTAGACAACGTCATAGACACCATATCCCCCCTGGGGTTACCAAACAATAAAACTGCTTCCTTTGCCAAACACAAAGAATGGTCTGGAGTTGGATATTAGCAAACAGCAAACCACCTAAAGAAGAAAGGAAGGAGAGACAGAGGGAGGGAGTGAGAAGAAAGGAAAAGAGAAAAGAAGGAAGGATGGAAGAAATGAAGGAAATTACAGGAAAAGAAAGCATAAAATACAATCTCTCCTCTGCTTTAGCTCGCCAGGGAGAGGGCAGCCATCCAGTCTTGTCTCGATTTTTAGCCAGTGCCATGGCAAGGATGGGGAGGTGAGAAGAGAGATTTTGATATAAAGGCAAGCAGAGCACGAAGGAGGCACCAGGTCTTGTGGAAATAACTGAGACTTTAAGGCCTTGGCCTTGGGAGAGGGCGAGCAAGATGGTGAGTGATTTGATCTCTTACATTCCTGCCCAGGACCCTCTCTTTCTCTAATAGGATTAACAGATATTTTCCTAAGCAGAAATCAAAATGTGTCACATCATCTGAGACAGTCAATTTGTTCACAATGCCCACGTTCTCATAGTACCGATGCAGCACTATTCAAAAACAGTTTCATTTCAAGAGATACAATGCAGTGGAGAGGTAAACATTTATCTTCATAATCTTACACTTCTTTCAGACTGCTTAATTTTTCCCAGTGATTTTCCCCTCCTCTTTCACTCCACCCCCAAGCTCAGCTTCAAAACATCTAGTACAAAAAAAAGACATGACTTCCCCAGGGGATTCGGGTCTCAGTGATCCTGATGATGCAACGTGTGCTCTCCATTATCCCTGGGAGCTCCCTGGGTGTGTTCTGCATCCTGCCTCATAGCTTCCGTTGTTCTAATGCATCACTTACAAATCCTCCTTGAACACCTGTAAAGGTTACCTCCACCTCATCCTCCCATCTCATCCCAACTTATCAGCACTCCTTTCCCCACTCCACTCCACCCACCCCCACTTTTTCTTTTACTATCTTATTATTGCTATTATCATTCTCTCCACCAGCACAGCCCTCTGCGGCTCCTTAGGGAAGCATTAACTTGCCTTCCTTTGTGCTACCTTAAAACTGCTTGTTCTCCTCGAGCTCCCTTTGAACACAGGGACCAGTGTCATCTTTGGAACAATGAATGCAAGTAGTTACAGTGGGATTCCAACTTCACATTGTTGACATTCCTAGAAATCTCGTGCATTTTCATTCGTCCTTCCTACTTCCTTCTCATTGAGACCCCATAAGATAGCAGCAATTAGAAGCTCTGAAATGAATAGAAACAATAGCTACTGGTATGTCTTATTCTTAAGATTTAAATAGCAGACATTTAGCAAGCAGAATAAAGTCTCCATTTTTTTCCTTTTTCTTACTATTGGTATATTCAGTACACATGTAGAGAGTTTTTTTAAAGCAGATTTTTGACAGTATTTTCCGTAATAACGTATTTTCCATTGATATAGTTTAGGTGTTTATATAACCACAATGTTCTCTGTGATTATGGTGTCAAAAGATAATGAATTGGTCCATTCTACATAGAAAGCCCTCTCCACCACTTTCGCTGCCCACCTGTTAAAATCTAACCCATTCTGCAGGATCCAGCTCACAACCTATCTCCATCCAGAAATTTTCCCAGATCCTCTCAGGAGAACTCTTCTCTCTCCCTCGTGGCTTCCACTGCAGGTGTTTATGCTTCTGCTCGGATTGGATTTGGCTTTTTAATCTAGTTATTGTTGATATCTGTCTGCAAAACTAGGCTATGAGTCCTGGAGGACAAAGAACTTATGTCTTCCTTTCTGGACTCTCTGCCACTTCTAGGAAAGTGCCTGGCACAGCAGAGAGGTTCTGTCACCTGAGGATAAAGTAGATGACCACCTGGCTTTCTGGGCCTGAGAAAAGCTCACCATCTCCTGCTTGCAGTCCCTCTGAATTAGGGGGACATCAAGTCACTCCTGGCCCATTTCTCCCACCTCATGTCCACTTATATTTGACAATGAGTTTTAGGCTTTCCTACACTAGAATTTTTAATATTTTTTCATCTAAATGCTCATCTTTAGTAAATACATAACTAGATGAATTGCGAAGTGAGGGAATTAAAATGTGCTATCTTATATCTGAATGAATAAATCATTTATATTAGCTCTCTGTTTTCGAGGCTGGTCTGGAATTGGCAACAAATACCAGGGCATGGTACTCTCTGACATGGTGTATTCATTTATTTGTTATATATTTTTAAAGGGCTCTGACAAGTTGTTTACTATGAGCCAAATGTCAATTAGCATTGACCTGAAAGTGAGTTGCTGTGTTACATGTGTTTGTGTTTATCTTTCCAGTCACCCTGATTTTTCTTTTTGAGGGGGTTTTATTTGCACCGGTATTTATCTTCAAAGACTCACCACCATACCATCACAACAAAAAATCCTACTTAATATTTTAACATTTTCTTAAAACCACACCTCACTGGCAACCCTATCATTTCAGTATTGAATTTTTTTCTCCTGATAAGGCAAATGACACTTTAGCCTTAGTTAATGTAAAACAGGAAGGTGTTAATCTCATTTTCAACATGTCAGCTCTTCCAGGTAGGATATTAATACACAAGATCCCCTGCTGGCAGACTCAACAGAATCTTTCTGGCTGGGAAGTGAAGTCCAAACCTGGTAATTTTTGCTTTCCTTTGTTGTATGTGCTCAGGTCTACTTCATTCATTGAAAAAGATATATCAGTAGCTAAATGAATATAAAGTAACAAAGAAATGTTTGCACACTATTGACTTAACTCTGTACTCAGACACTATAATAGGTTTGTTTTAAAATATTCACACACTACAAACATTTGAGTATGTTTGATGATAAGTAGCAACGAGGTAAGGCATATTTAAAAGACACTCTGAGATCTATAATTTTGCATCAGAGAACTCCAGTCCAATGTCACTATTTGCTTTGTTAAATTTACTTTCTTTCAAACAATAATTGTAAAGAATTAAACAAGGAAAAGTATGGACTATGTTTCAGGCACTTACAGAATTCCATATCCCACAAGAAGATTTATATTCTTAGAGTAATATAGGAATCAAAGTTTTTATTTTTTCTTCAGGGTGTAGAGATGAAGGGAGTAGAGATGAAAAAAAAAATATCGAGGTTTTTGTGGTACTAAATTGGTGTGGACAATGTCAAGAAAATTTGTTTCTATAGAATTTTTTAGATTTTGGGATTTGTCCTACTTACTCTATTCCTACAAACATTAAGGAGAGCTTGTTAAGTGCCATTTCAAAAGATACAGAGAGCAAAGAAAAAAAAAAAAACAGTGACTATAGTAAATATAAAAGAATATTAAATTAAGCTTTCTTATTTGTAAACAAAATTACATATTTCAATTTTAAGGAAGAATTCAAATTGACATTTTAATCTCACAAAGGAATGGGATTTTATGTGCTTTTAAAAAACAACGAATAGATTATAGATATTGATGAGCTTATTAGTTCATTCGAACTAAAAATATGAGAGCAGCAGAAAGAATAAAATGGGTTGCCAACAAAGGCAAATAAAATAACACTGGTGAGGGTAGGCAGGTAAAAGAGATGCTTCGTGGAAAGATGAAAAAGCTGGGGGTCCTGGAGGCACGTACCACCAAGGTTTCCACTGAGTTGAGGAGAGATTTGAGAGTTGAAATAGTGATGATGACACGTGAGAGGTTAATTTTTGTACCTATCCTCCCACTTGTTAGTCACACATTCCTACGTCATGGTTAGGACAGGTATTATTCCCACTTTACAGATGAAGAAACACAGTACAGAGAAACTAAGACTCCTCTGAGTCAGACAGAATTATGTGCAAGCCCCAGACCTGTGATTTGTCTTTCTTTCCTCTCTCTCTCTCTTCTTTTTCTTTTTCCTTTTTTTGAGTTTAGGATGGGGACTTGAAAACCGAAAAGAAGGGAAGAAAGATGAACCAAAAGATGTGAAACAAAAAAGAGAGAGTCACTGAGGAATTCCAAGCTGTCAAATCTATCCAGAAAAATAAGGCGTGGAAAAAAGTGAGATTACAAGATTTTTTTCTTTATTCCTGTCCAAGTTAATAACATGCACAGTGCCTCTTTTTATTCATCTCCTGTCTGTACATATTTTCCCACACACCATTCTACAGTTATATAATTCATTTCCTTGCCCACTGGGTCAATACTTTATCACTTTACCAGTTTCTTTTTGTAATAGCTTTTTATACTCCTTGCCAGTGAAAAGTGTCCCCCCACAAGAAGATGATGACAAAAGGATGACGAAGGTGGTCAGAAGAGGCCTGGTAAGCAGGATCATTGTTAGAGCTACATCTCCATTGTTCCATTTTCCCAGTAGGCATTATTATGCATCTCCCTTAAGCATGAGGCCATGTTATTTTCTGTGTTTAGCTTTTACCTGGAACATGAATGAACTCACTTAAAAATATAACAGGATTAAATTTTAGCATTGTTCATTGCAAACACATAACTGATATTTTATATATGGTATCTTAAATCTCCTTCTGGAAATGTAACAGAGTTATAACCTGTATAATTTGTATCATTGTTGGCATTTTGATTTTCTTTGAAAACAATTTAGTATAACTTTAATTGAAGATCTTAAGCCTCACAGGTTAGTAGGTTTAGGATAAGATGTGGAAGCAGTAGGAGAAAATAACTCATTAGAGCTGTTAAATGACTTAGCCAGTCACACAACTGGCTAAGCCTGAATTAGAAATTGGGACTTTTATTCTAGGCTCTGCATGCTACACATTGCCTCCCAAATTCAATCCAGTCAGTACTATGTACTATAGAGAATTGTGTTGGCATTCCCCACTTGTGGGCTTATTTTTTTTTTTATTAGGGTATGTCCCAAACAGTCCTAGAAAAAAATTTAGAACATATTTTGGAGAAAAAGCAATTTCTTAGTGAAAAAACACCAAAAACTCAAACAAACAACCCTACTATGTATTTGTTATTATGAAACAATATAGCAATAACTAGTGGGTGGGGCAGGGAAAGTCAGTCTTATTTTTCTGCCTGTCAAAATAATTTAAGAATGTAGGTAGTCAAAGAAAAATGTGGACACTAAGATGGCTTCTATACTTAAAGCTGCCATTTCCAAATATTCTCTCAGTCAATCAACAAATATTGAGTACTCATTTCCTGTCAGGCACTGTGTTAGCAGCCTGAGAGTGAACAAAACAGACATAATCCCCACCCTATTAAATGAACTAATTTGGATAACTGATCTACTTTCAAAATGTAAGCAACATACTTATCAGCCATTCATATTAGTATGAATTACTTTAGATGAATAATAAATTTTATTGGCTCTTTGTTCTAGGAATATATTAATTAGCAATAGCTCAGTTTTATTGTTTGTGGTGAAGATTGCAGTAAACAGAGGAAGAACAATAAAAAGTGAGGAATAATTTTAGAGCATGAAGAATTTTGAGAGGGCATATGAGAATGTGATACCAGAGTAGAAATTTTGTGGTTACCTTAAGGGTCTGGATATCTAGAGAAAAGCAGGTAGAAGAGTGAGGAAGAAAAGCTTTACCTCCTTTTTTGCCTAAGGATTTTGGTGGCAATTTCTTGACCTAGGAACTGTGACTTTAAAAACTTTATTAGAAAAGTCTAGATTTTATCAGTCTTGAGTGATACCTTCAAAATATCACTTTTTAGTCACCTTTCCTGGGTGGTAGTTCCATAAAATATAAAATATAAAAAGGATGATTGTTGTATGTTCTTATACTGACTATAGCATAAGCCATAAGATAATGGGTATTCGAGGTAGGTTTAGAAAAGTTTCTTGACATTTTCTATCAAAGTAGCCCCTGACAGTAAAGGAGGATATTTTGGGTGGTAAAACTCCATCAACAGAATTACACCAGTGGTGGCAAGGACAGGAGGACCGTTGAGGGTAACAAGGCTGAAAAGTCTTTAAAATATTATGGCTGTTTTCCTTGAAAATTTAAGAAATTGTCATCTACTACCTCATAATAGGTCCGTGTTTGTTTCACAAGAAAATATTGCTTTATATTTCTTGTTATTAGTAAAATTGACCCTCTGGGAAGAGATGTCATGATTACTCTATGGATCTCAGTCGGCCTGCACATGGGTGGGTATGCTTAAATGATTTCACTGAGGAGGATACCAAATACT
Organism: Pteropus vampyrus; assembly: GCF_000151845.1. Lineage (NCBI taxonomy): Eukaryota > Metazoa > Chordata > Mammalia > Chiroptera > Pteropodidae > Pteropus > Pteropus vampyrus. The sequence continues at coordinate 7,255,168 of NW_011888792.1, read as the reverse complement.
AAAAGGTTTCAGTTGTCTGAGCAGTCACAGTGCCAGGATTTAGTTAGACTGAGAGCACTTTGAATTTGTAAGAGTAATTATCTGTCTTAGGATTTCCATCAGTTTCTGGGACCCCAAGTTTCCAAGAATTTCTCCATCATCTACATCTGACTGACAGTGATATGGTCTCAGATGACCAGGATAGGTGAAAAATATGAAGCCCAGCCTTCCAGGTCAAAAAATCATCATGATGCACTGGGCAGGTATGGAAATGAGTCTGAGTGAAGCATCCTGACCAGCCAGTTTCCTTATGGGCTCTTGATAGAGTTGCCATTCCAAACTTCCTCACCTACAACCAGACAAAACAGGCTGGGTGTGAGACAGTAGGGAAAGTGAAGAATTTGATCCAACTCTGCCATTAACCAGGTTCCTTCACCTCATCAGTATTTACTGAGTCTGTGGCAGACATTGTTTGAAACTCTGGGGATACAGCAGTGCAGACAGACACAGTCAGGTGGAAGGCAGAGTGTTAGTCCTCAAAGATATCTATGCCCTACTTTCTCAGAACCTGTGACTTTGTTACCTTTCATGGCAAAACGGGTTTTGCAGATGTGATTAAGGATATGGACCTTGAGATACAGATTAATCCAAATTATTTAGGTGAGCCTAATCTAAGAACATGGGTCCCTAGAAATCTGAGAACCTTTCCATGTTAGAAAAAAGATGAGACAGAAGAAGGAACATAAGAGGGACGTAACTGCTTGTAAGAGGGATATAACTGCTGTTGCTGGCTTTGTAGATGGAGGGAAAGGCTATGAATCAATGAATGCAGAAATACAAATGGCTTCTAGAAGCTGGAAAAGGCAAGAAAATGGATTATCCCCAGAGCCTCTAGAAAAAAACATAGCCCTGCTGATACCTTAATTTTAGCTCTGTGAGATGGGTGTCAGATTTCTGATCTTCAGAATGGTAAAATAATAAGTTTTGTGCTGTTTAAAGTCACTAAATCTATGGTAATTTGTTACAGCAGCAATAGGGAACTAATGGAATCCCCATTTCTTTGTGCTTATATTTTAGTAATGCAATAAAATAAATACAATAAAAATAAATATATACAACAGGTCATTTATATATTCTAATAAGGCTATGATGGAAATGTGATGGAAATGAATGAAATAATCTGATGAGGACTATAATGGACACATCTGAAAAAATTTTCAATGCTTCGAGAATGCTCCACTGTATGAGTTTGGTGTTAGGTAAAGACTAACTAACCCTATAGGAGTTTTTGTTTGTTTGTTTGTTTGTTTGTTCTTAATCTGTTTCCTTTGCATCTGGACTAGAACACAAGCATGTAACTTGATTTCCACAAAGTAGATACATCCATGCCAGAATTTAAGTCTGATGCTAGTGATGCAAAAAAAGGACAGTTTGGGTTATTTCTCTTCCTCCTTTTCACTCCCTCCTATAATAGTAGGTGGGGCTACAAATTAACACATGGCACAAAAGAGCCAATTTTTCCTTGGTAGCTAGAGTCATTCCTTTATCAAATCAGTTCTGCAACAATTTCAGATGTTAATCTGGTTTAACTCAAGCCTACCTCTCCAGTCAACGATTCAGTAAGCCACAAAATATCCTTTCATTAAACTCTTTTTCTGCTTAACCAACTGGAGTCACCTGTGATTGGTTGTAACTGAAGTTCCTGATGGAAACAAACAGTAATTAGGAGAGACCAATTTTAGGCATAATGGTTGGTCAGGGAGGTCTCTCTGAGAAGGTGATATTTGAACTGAAGCAAGAAGAATGTGAAGGAGCAAGTAACATGAACAGCTGGGGGAAAGCTGGAGCTGAAGAAGAAAATGCAAAGGCTCCTGTATGGAGCTGAGGATCCTGCAGAGAGCAAGACAAACAAAAACTCCTGTCTTGGTGGAGTTTACCTCTGGTGTGGGTATTTAGACAGTTAAAGGTAGGCAAATAATAACACAGTTTCAGAGAGTAACAAGTGCTATAAAGAAAATGAGAGACAGAGAGTTAAATGTTGCAGGTAAGGGACAATTTTGGATAGGGTGGGTAGGAAAATCTTCTCTGAAGAGGTGACATTACTCAGAGACATAGGCGATTAATGACTTGGATAAAATCCCTATTGGGACACTTTGTTCAGTGAAGTGAATTTCATAAGATTCTTAAAATAAAAACAAAAATTGTAGGGCCATCTTTGCCAAGGTTAGGAATGTCGGGAGAATTTAACGGATGTTAAAATGCTCCTAGAGATAAAGATTTAAAAATGCCAATTGTGATCATCATTTTGATGATGTTCTCAACCCTAAACTTGCCAAATGCATATGACTTTATTTTTAGAGAGATTAATACTTACATTATCAACATTCTTTTACAACTACAAATTGGCTTAAATTTTGTTTTGGATAGTAGCTATGTAAACAAGTACTAAAACGCAAAATAAAGAAGACAAAGGCAATGTTGGTTCTTCATCACTTTGTCGGAAGCTCTTCTGGCTTGATGGACTAGTCTGTCAACAATGGAATAAAGCCAGCACTAACAGAAACCTCAGCTTCAAGCAACAGTATTCCAAAATAATCTATCTGCAGGTAGAAGTTGCTGGTTTTATGTGAGCATGAAAAATTAATTATCAATGAAAAGGCATTTACTTCTTTCACAGTCCATATATTTATTGACAAATAAATGTTCTTTATCTCACCAGAGGAAAGAACCATTCTCTAAAATTGTTTAATCAATTTACTGACCTGAGTCAAAGCTTTGGAGGGAAAAAATAAATGTCCTTTCTCAGATAGATCCAAGAAAAGATAAGGCAGGTAGGTCTTGGTATGTTTATTCTTCAGTAGAGCCATTATCTGGAATATCTTTTCCCCACAAAAAAAACCAAAAAAACAAAAAAAACACATAATTTTTTTCTAGTAAAATTCAATCAGACTTACTGGTAAATATGGCAAATTGAATACATATATCTACTTTTACTTTCTTTCCAATGCCCAGAAATGGCAGTAAGAAGCATTTTTAGAGATAGAAGAGCAGAACAAAACAATCAAATAAGCAAACAAACAACCTACAGGCTGGAAAGCAATGAATGAGTGGTAAAGAGAACTCAATGGACCTGAGAATACAAATCCTGAAGCCAGCAAAGGGGAAAGCTGGGGACTAACTCAATTTTATAGCAGAAATAGGCAACACTAGACGTCTCTAGAAATGGTGGGTAAAATAGGAGAATCTACTGAAAGCCTAAAAAGCAGTGGAGTCCATCAAAGACATCCCCAACTCCCAACATATAGGCAACTATCTCCCTCATCTCCTTCTCTAACCAACCCCCCATCCTGGGAGAGGACTGGAGATCTAGTCTCTGGGGGAAGTGAGACACAGGTTCTCTCTTGGCTAGGTTGGTGTTGAAGGTGAAGACAGAATACCAAAAGCAGGGGAAATAAGTAGATGTGCATGCTAAATGCTGAAAACCCTAGCCCTCTTTATCTACGAACCTTCCAAAATAGTCGATGACAGACTTTTACCTATGGCCAGGAGATTGGAAGATGCTTCCACGCATCATCTGCTGGCTTAAAGGAAAAGGCTTAAAGATACAAACATTCTAAGCTCCTCAACTGAATAGCGAAGCCAGATCACCCTAAAGTAAACTGTTGGATATGCCACTTCCCTACTTGTAGCCCCAAATCCCTACACACACACACACACACACACACACACACACACACACACGCCTAATGTCTTCATTGTTTGAGAGAAACCTTTAATTTGAAAAGTAAAGAGACTAAAATAAAACTACAGACAATAGCAACTTGGAGGAAGCACATACCCTACACAGAGAAGAAAAATTCAAAAACAAAATAAAACATAAATTACATCATTAATATCCTCAGGAAATTTTTTTAAAAAAGATATTGCTACCATGAAACAAGAGTAGGATACTGTAACAAATTAGAAACTCAAAGGACAAAGTAAACTATTGGAATTTTAAAAATATATATGTGATAGCAGAAACGAAAATCAGATTAGAAAGCTTGGAAGATAACAATTTCTGAGGATATTTTCCAGAAAGTAGAATAGGAAAACCAATGGAAAAAAAATATGACTACCTCAGGAAATCCAAAATCCAAATAAAACAGAGAACAGAAGAACCAAATGGAGGTCGGAGAGGGGAAGAGGTATATTAGTCTTCTACTACTGCATAGCAAATTACCAAAAATGTAGCACCTTAAGACAACATAGTAGATTTACTATCCCAGAATTTTCATGGCCCAAGAGTCCAAGCTCAGTGTCCTCTTCTAAACTCATGCATTTTTTTTTTGGCAGAATTCATATCTTTATAGCTTTAGAACTCACCTTAGCTTGCTTTTTCAAGGCCAGCAAAAGAGACTTTTACCTCTAGACCTTCTTTTAAAAGGCTCACCTGTCAGGTCAGGCCCACCCAGGATAATCTCTTTTTTGATTAACTTAAAGTCAACTGATTAGGGATCCACATTGGTTTTGCAAAATCCCTTCACTTTGCCATGTAACATTATATAATCACAGGTGTGCTATTTTATCCTCTTTGCCATATTCTATTGGTTAGAAGCAAGTTAAAAGTCCTGTCTACACTAACGTGAAGGAGAATTCTATAAAAACACGCATACCATAGAGAGGAATTCATGGAAGCCAGCTTAGAATTCTGCCTACTGCAGCTGGCGGGGTGGGGGGGCAGCGGCGGGGGGAGGAGAAGGCGGAGAAAATCACCAAAGATATAATATAATTATTCAGACCTGAAACACATGATTTTCCAGAGTGAAAGAATCCACCGAATGTCAGCATAATGATGGAAAAAGACCCACACCAGACTTTCAGGAAACTGTGGACCACGGGAAGATCTGAAAAGCTTCCAGATAGAGCATATCACAAACAAAACCTCAGAGATGAAAATGGCACTGAATTTCCAAATAGCACTACCTAAATCTTGAAGGTAATAGAGCAATGGCTTTGAAATTATGAAGCAAAGTGATCACTACACTTGAATTTTATACTTAGAAAAACTACCAATTTAGGTGCAGGATAGAATAAAGACATTTTCAGATGAGTGAGATCTCATTTATTTCCCATGTACCTTTTCTCAAAAGAATACCTGAATTTGCTCTATCAAAAAGGGAGGAAAATCAAGAAAGAGAGAACCAAAGAATTGGCAGAGGAATAAAGCAAAAGGAATCACAAGATCATGGTAAGAAAAAATCTCAAATAACTGTAATGCAGGGTTGAGAAAGCAAGACATCCAGAATGGGGAAAGTTAGAAGGCTTCAAGAAAGATTTTTCTGTAAGATGAAATTGAGAATGGGGAATAAAATTGATAGAATAGTTATTCATCTTAATGTATTTGAGATAAATTTAGACAATTGACATAGAATTGGGGCTTGAATTCAATTGACATAGAATTGGGACTTGGTAAGTCAGAAGAAACTAAGAAAACAACAAAATGATTAATTCAAAAAGTTGTGCAGGAAAGGGAAAGAAATCCTAATTTATTACATGGCATAGCTATGCATAACGTTTAGACAGTAATAATAATGTCAACACAAAATTGGGGTATATATAGAGAGAATGAAGGAATGGGAAGGTTGTGCACGTGTTACAGGGGCATGAGGAGGAAAGTGAGCTAGAAAAAATGAAGAAATTGAATAATATTGAAATAGATCTATACATAGTACCCAAAATTATGAAAACAAAAAGAAGCTATGCAGGATGCTATTTGGAGACACTGAGGTAAATATCAAAAGATTAGCCAAAAGTGGTGGAAGTACTTCTGAGAAAGATGAAATGGAACAGGGAGAGAGAAGGCTTGAGACTGTTATTTCTAAATACCAAGACTTATAAATCTATTTTACATTTTTAACTGTGTGTATATAACTGACAAAAAATACAAAATACGTAAGTACAAAAAAAGTAATTATCTATACAACTGTTTCACTTTTCACACTGGGTATATTGACTAATTCCTTATATAAGCTTACTATAAAGTAATGTTTATTTTGTTGTATTTTAAAATCAGGTTTACCAGAACTTAAACATCAAATGAATGTTTCCTTTCAAAGCTTTCCCCTTTAGAAGTTAGACATTTAGAACAAAGTTGTTGCAACTACCTGAAATATTTTTAGAGCTGTTTAGAATTTCAAAGCCGGTGGCAAACTTCTTTAAATAACTTCAAAGGTGTCAATTCATGGGTTTAATATTTTGAAAGAAGCAGAAATCATTGGGAATCACATTAGATTTGAGTGGCCAAGCTAGCTAAAGCTATTTTGGGTAAAAATCAAGATATGAAAATAAACTAATACAACTGAACAGCTTAAAATTAGCTGTAAAGGGGACTTTAAAGGGGAAAAGGATTCCAAAAATATTTTGTTTTTGAAGCATAATTTTTAAAATATGTGTATGAGGCTGCATTTTTATGAAGGTGCTCCCACAAAGAAGTTAAGGATATTCTTCATGATGCACACAAACAAATAAAAATCTATATTAGAAACCTGCAGGAGTGATTTTAGGGGAAAATGCCAAATGAGATAATATTGCTTACATGTGGTAGGTGCTCCTCTCTAAGCTAAATTCAAGTGGGATTCACCCACCCACTAAAATTAGCAGAGCATCTTACATAACTGATTTATTTTCTTCTCTCAATGGAAGAGATCTGACTAGAAGTAAACCTATGTCTTTGTGGACTTCTTTACCGCTCCTAGATAAGGTGCCTAAGATAAGTGGAATAATTGCTGCCTTATGAGCTCTGGTGTTCCATTGATAGATGCAAGCATCCTTTCCTTTCTTCAACGATGAATGACACGGCTAATGCGGTATTGAAATCTTCCAATCTTTCGCAGAAATGCTTAACTGGAACTCACCAATAGAGGACTTCTTCTACCCTATGGTTGATTTCAATCATATTCTCAACTATGAGAACTTTGTGGGCATCCAGCTCTGGTCTCCACTGGGTAAAGTTTTCCAGGCTTAAGAGAATATTACTGACATGTAGAAGAGACTGCTAGCTACTCATTAGTCTCCTTTCATCGTGGGCAAAAAGAAAGACTACACTTCTCATCCAATCATGCAGATAAGTTAGCCAATGAAACATGAGTGGAAGAAATTCGTACACTCCCAGATCTGGTCCATGTTTCACCATGTGCTTTCCCCTTGTGCCATCTGGATGCAGATGAGGAGGAGGCACTGGAGAATGGTAGAACCAGAAGTGAGAAGGAGCCTAGGGTTCTGGACAACTGCATGTAGTCATCCATTGAGAGCTGTCCCTGCCAACCTGAGCAGCTACCTTGGATTGTTATATTTAAAAAAAGAAATATTTTTTAAAGCAAATTCGAGTATGTTCTTTAAGCAAATGTGACAGTTTGTTTGTAATATAACCTAGTCTATAGTAACTAATATATCAGCTTTTTCACCTGGAATAACAGACCTAATTTCTGACTCTTGAGAGTATATATATGGATATACACCTTTTAGAATCTTAGCACTTGGGTCCAACAAACTATGTTTTTTCTAGTCTAAAATTATCACTTCCCTCCCATCCATATCCTAAAACTCAGGGGACAGAGACTAACTACCTCTCCATTTTAAAGGACAATTACAGACTTCTGATTCTAGAAGTAACTACTAGCCTCACTCTAATTCCTTCTGCTGCAGGACATAGGGTTTCCTTCAGACTTCTGGGCTGAGAAACTGAATAGATGTTGTGAATATTTCATAGGCTTCAAAATATTTCATAGGCTTCAATGTCAAATTTAGATTTAAAATTAGTTTTACCCTTTTTTGGAGGGCTACAGGGGTTAGATTTCTTTCTCTTTGTCTTAATGTAACTGAAAATTATGCATTCTTGGTCCAAATTATTCTATTCTATGGTGTGTGGTAGGCAATGGTGCTGATGACAGCTTATACTGGCCTGTGAGAGTTGATTTTACAATTTTCAAGAACTTTGCAATCTGTTAAGTATAGTCATTATTAAAACTTAAACCGCACAAACTTACTATTAAATAAATCACATATAAAGCGAGGATAATAAACAAGGATAATACTCCTGATTATTTTACTGCATTTTATTATTATCTATACTCCTGAAGTTATTTATATCTGCTGCTATCTTTACATATAAACTTCTTATTTTGGAATAGTTTCAGATTTACAGAAGAGTTGTGAAGATAGTACAGAGAAGTCCCACATGTGCCACACCCAGTTTTCTCAATTACTAACATCTTACATTAATATAGTACATTCCATACAATTAGTGGACAAATATTGATACAGTATTATTACCCAAAGTCCATGCTTTATTAAGATTTCCTTAGTTATTATCTCATGTCTTTTTTCTGTTCAGTACCCCATCCAGGATCCCATATTACATGTATTTGTCATGTCTCTTAAGGTTCCTGTTGGCTGCGACAGTTTTTCAGACTTTCCTTCTTTTAGATGACACTGACAGTTTTGTGGAGTACTGTGTAGAGTGTCCCTCAATTGAAATTCATCTGAAAGTTTTCTCACAATTTGACTGTGATTATGGATTTGGGGGAGGAAGACTACAGAAGTAAAGTGTCATTCTCATCATATGATATCAAGGGTACATATCAACCATATGACTTATCTCTATTAATGCTAACCTTGACCATCTGTCTGAGGTGATGTGTTTCCACTCTAAAGTTACTCTTCCCCCACCCCTTTGCATACTGTACTCTTTGGAAGGGAGTCACTATAAATGGCCCATATGTAAGGAGTGGATGCTACATTCTGCCTCCTTGAAGAATGAGATTATCTACATAAATTATTTGGAATTTTTCTTCACAGAAAATTTACTATTGTACTTATATATTTTTCGCAGTTATTTATTTTATACTTCGAGTTACAATCCAATATTATTGTATTTATTTTGTTGCCCAAATTTTTTCAGTTTAGCCATTGAGAATTCTTCAGTTAACGTCTGTGTTCCTTTGACGTATGCCCATTAAAGTTTTTGTTGTTGTTGTTGTTTGGTTTTGCTTTTGTTTAATGAGCACATCCTTAGTTTCTAGCACTATATGACTCTCCAGGCTCATCTTATATATTTCCTGCCCAAGTCCTAGAAACAGTCATTCTCCAGGGAGTCTTATTTTCCCAGGTTCCTTTTATTGGTGAATTATATTAAAAACCAAGATCTAGGCACTAGATATGCTCATTTCTATTGGAGTGTCCTTGCTTCTAGGTTCTCTCAGCTGACAGAGCAAGGAAATACATATATGTATATTAATTAGTGTATCTATACATATGTATGATTACCTCTATATGTATCCATCTGAATTTATATTAAACTAAACTTGAGTATGCATTAAAGTTTTTAACTCTTATCCATTACTCCTCTTGCTGATCTGTAACCTCCCACTCCAACAGTAAGAAATCTGAATCTCACCATCTATCATCCATTTACTTAATTGTTCAATTCCAGTATACACGTGTAGTGTTTTCAAAATTGTTGGCTCATATCCCCAAAGGAAACAACTTGATCAACTGGAATACAGTGCTTATGTACAGTTGTGTTTGTCTTTAGTTTTACAGACTTTACTCATTTCTAAAGTTTCTTAGGTCAGCAACTTATTTCCCAACTACCTTTAGTGAGACTGTTTCATACATTTATAGTATGATTAGATTCTTATGTTATGGTCTGAATTCCATCCTGGGATTCTCTGACCTACTAAAAGATATTTTAAAACTTATATATTAAAGTTCTTTTAGTTTTGTGCTATAACGTTCTATAGGTTTTGACAAATGCATGGTGACATGTAGCCACCATTACAGTAGCACAAAGGAGAGTTTCTCCCATGCTTATCCTAATTAACCCTCCTTCCAATCTTTTCACCATGTCTATATTTTTGCCTTTTCCACAATGTTATATAAATGGAGTCATGCATTGTGTAGCCTTTTCAGAAAGACTTCTTTTACTTAGCAATATGCATTTAAAATTCATCTTTGTCTCTACATGGATTGATGGCTCATTTCTCTTTATTGCTGAATAGTATTCCATTGTATGGATGTACAACAGTAAGCTTATCCAGTTACCTATTGAAGGACTTCTTGGTTGCTTCCAATTTTTGTGATTATTAATAAATACTTATATACAGGTTTTTGTAGACATGAGTTTTCAAATTAATTGAGAAAATACCTAGGAGCATGGTTTGCTGGATGAATGGCAAGGCTATGTTTAGCTTTGTAAGAAACTACCAAACTGTTTTCCAAAGTAGCTGGGATATTTTGCATTGAGAGTTCCTATTGCTCCACATCCTTGCCAGAAATTGATATTGTCAGTTTTTTGGATTTTAGCCATTCTAATAGATGTATAGTTATATCTCATTGCTGTTTTAGTTTTCATTTCCATAATGGCAAATAATGATGAGAATCTTTTTATGTTTATTTGCCATCCGAATATCTTCTCTAGTCCATGCTTCTTTTCAATAGTCTTTTCCTTAGAAAGTGAATATGGTTGACTGGGTTTCATGTTATTTAGGTACAGTCATATTCTAACCCTAATTTATCCTAATTGGTGTTTTCAAAATGCTCCAAATTTCTGTCTGACATTTAGAGATAGTATCTTGGGCAACTTCTCATGGCTTAATCTCTTTCTTTAACTGAGAATTTATATTAGTTTAAACCTCAGAAGGCAATTTTATTTTTTATTTTTAAATTCATAAATGAGAAGGAGGCAACTTCATTGTTGTCTCATAAAAGTTCTACACTCTGCACTTTTTTCTTTGCTGTCTTTAAAAATATTATTCAATTTAATGGTAGCCATACTTTGAATATTTTAGAACTACTTGACCTACGTTATAGGTTTTGTTTTGTTATCATAATATTTTCTTTTTAGCCTTTGTTTAGTATAGTGGTTCCAAAACTTTGGTGTGTATCAAAATCTCAGAGAGCCAAAAAAAAAAAAAAAAAAAAAAAAAAACCACAGCGGTAGAGGCTCATTCGCTTAGGAAAGGGCCTGGGCCTTTGTATTTTTATCAAGATTCCTGGGTGTTTTCCATATCAACCTAAAGTTTAAGAACCATTGCTTTAGTGTTTGAAGCTGAGGACCAATCTAACATTGAACAGAGAATACACAATCAGTCCGTTTACACATGAATAACAGCTTCAGAAGCCAATGCTGCTATCTTGCTATATTCCCAACCTAATATTTCACTGGGTTTGTGTGCAAGACTTTGTCTAAAGTTGAAATTAAATGTCAACAGAATATTTTTACAGTACAAGATACTATGAAAAACTGGCTTATTCTACAGAGTTCATCAAAGAAACTTTTAAAAACCATCTGGACACATTATACCTGGTTAAATTAAAACCGTTAAAAGATGTACCTTAGAATTTGCATTTTAAGAAGTACACTATAGCATACAGGGTAGACAATCCATACATCTTTTCATATTACTGTTCACTACTCTTCTATACAATACAAATTAAATGGCGGTTACTTTTTTACAGCAAAGCATTAACCTAAATTGAGAAGATCAGATTCAACAATACAGCATTTTATAACCAGAAAGCAACTATTTTTCAGATATTTTTTTCTTTAAGAACTCAAGTCTTCATGCGCCTTGTGTCCTTCTAAGCTATGGCTAATATTCAAAATAACTTAAGAGGGCACAGCTCCATTCCAAAGAAAAACTTCATCACATCAAAACATTATTTGCATATTCATAAGATTCCACCTTCAGGCAGAGACATGAGCTCTTTTTCTTGCAAACTATTACATCAATAGAAATATACGAATAAGCATCAAGAAAAATGCGAATGAGGATATTAAATGAAAAAATGTTCACTCACCGGAGCATAGTTTAATATCAGGTGGAACATATGCTTGCTTGATTATAAAGTAAATTTTAAAGAGAAATAATTATGCTCGTTGTTCATATAAATATTTAATCATCATTATTACAAATAATTGCTAATACTGATGAGAGTACTTCTGAGCAATTGTTTGATTTTGCTAAAAAATATACTAACATGACTTTTTTGAAAAATATATTTAAATTTTACCTGAGGGGCTATTTTTTTAATCAAAATAACACACCAAGGCAAGGTTGAAAGCACTTTGCTTTTTCAAAGGTCTCTTCAAACTCAATTGTAATCCAGAAATGAGTATTTTCTCATGAAAATATCAACTGCTTGAGCCTTCTTTGCTAGAGACTAGATTATGCTATTCATTTTACCGGTAACTAATGGTTACCCTTATGAGACATTGTATTTCCTTAAATTTTTGCTATGAGGATAATTTTACAATCACTATCAAGCAAATAGAATATTTTTCATTCTTATAAGAAATTTAAATTCCTCCTCTTAATCTTATATTATTTCTAGCATATTTGGATATATCTAAACGTTGTCCTTAATCGATCCATATCAGATAATTTCAGTTTTTCCTCCAAATGAAAAGGGATCTATTCCTTGCACTTAATACTAACCCTGGAAAGCCAGACATATGTGAAAACAATTAAAAGCTTTAACGGCTTTGATTTGTTAATTGCTGAAAAAACACTGAAAATTTTCAAATATTTCTATTTGACCCTACTGAAGTACTGACTGTAACAGGATGGCATAAGCAAAGCATTCTGCACATCTGTAGGACATAAATCCTATTAGTGACTTCTAAACCACCTTTTGAAATCACTTTTTGTGTATAACACTTAGAATTATTAATTTACTGATTAGGACCCCATAGTTAAACAAAAAATTGACTTTAAACATAATCTTGCTATTCCATTTCAACAATTCTAAAAAGTCATTTTGAGGTGAGGTTATCACAATTTCCATAAACTAAGGCTGCCTGAAGTTGTAGCTGACTTCAAAGACAGCCTGCTGCAGTTTGCAAAAAGGCTGACTTGTGAGGCCCAGGTAATTATTTATTGGTGTCTAGACTTAGAGCTTTAACTTTACACTTTAACCTCAGCCCTCCTTCCTGTCCCCGGCACCCCAAAGAAACCAGTTTCAGGGTCAGCAAAGCTTTTTGGTTGTATTTTCACGAAGTTAAGAATCAGTGGGTGGGGATTCCAAGCCCTGACCTTGGCATACATTAGAGAACAGCAGAGAGAACTTCTGCACAGCTTTCGAAGGCAGTTGCCATCAGATTGTTAACTTGCTCCCTAGCCTCAGAGCACACTGTACTGACTTTATTCTTTACATGCATTTCTTGTGAAGCCGTGGAGTGGTTTTAAAATTCTATGTCTGACTCATAAACCTTTGGTGATTCTGTTTCCGTATCCTGCACAAGCTACTTTCCCCATTCACGTGCTGCAAGTACAAGTATCGTTCACATCTATTGTGAAGGATTTTAAATTTTCTTCAGTACAAGTCTAGAACAGTTCTCTCAACTTTAAGTTCTCATATTCATGCTAAGACTGTTATATACATAGGTCACAGGTGAGAAAATAGACTACATTTAACTTAAATTCTTATTGTTATTCTAAAATACAAATTTTAAAGAATTTAACTGTACCTGAACTGTAAACATTTTCTAAATAAAATAACCAACTCAACTGACATATGAAGAAGAAAATATCCAAAACCCTCATATGTATTTCAAAAGAAATAAAGTCCTCTAATGAGAGTTATCGTTCAAACTGTGTTAGCGTTTAGTCTTTAAGCCAAGTCATAACACACTGCAGGTCTTTCCTGCAAGTACTACATTTCTCAGCAAGAATCCACTTTTTGCTCAACAATTTTATTCCTAATTCACAAAAGAAAAATGGCTTCACCATTGATAAGTAAATTAAAAGTTAGCTTTAGAGCAACAGTACCCATTTTATAAATGAAATGGAAAGAGTAATTTTCATACTTGGGTGTCAAAAGATCAGGCCCAAGTCTGCCATTTGCTTGCCTAAAATAAATATTCATTTATAAGACTTCACAACTCTAAAAATTGGGTTCTTTACCCCGCCCCTCAAATATGGAAAACAGCAACTTTTGGGGGGCCTAAGCACCGCATGAAAGGGTTTTTGGTATTTTGGTGCCAGAAAAAGAATGATTAGTTGAAGAGATGATTTCTCTTCAAAATGCCTGTTATTAATTACTAATTAGCCCCCAAAAGTTTCTCTTTTGACTTACGTGACTCTAACTTGTTGTCTCTAAAAACTATACTCTGTCATGTATCAATATCGGTTCAATGATTTTAGCAAATGTACCATCCCAAGGCAAGATGTTAATAATAGAAGAAACAATGGGGGAGGAGATAGATGCACTTTCTGCACAATATTTCTGTAAATATAAAACTGCTCTAATAAATGAAGTCTATCTTTTAAAAAGTATACTCAGAATCCTCTGGCCTATTGCATTTGTGTTCTACATACAATGGTGTCCCAGAATTGTTTTTCACTGCCTCCTTTGGCAGGAACTTCCAAATATATTCTTAGCATAAATTCTGTCCCCCACCTTGGACAACAACATGGATATCATGATACTTCCTATGTAGTGATATTAGCTATCCTCTCAAGCTATGTTAATCCAGGGTGAAAATGTGGTACTCCTTTATTCCTAACATCAATATTATCTAAGTTTATTTCTCAATGAAACTACCGAATACACAATGTAATAATGAATATGTTTGAGTTATACTTCTTCTGACATTTTTTGAATCTAATGATTGGTCAAAAATAAAGACTTGTGGAAAGGAATTAAGAATACATCCGAAGTGTTTGTAAATAATTCTTTATTATTTTTGCTTTGTTTTGACTTTGCATATTCAAAAGAATGTGCAAGTTATATTTAGTTGGAATACTTTTTGATTAAGTAGAAGAATATCAATATCCCGGGGTATAAATAGCTCTAGCTGAGAGCAAATAAAGGCTTCTGGGTGCTATGTAGTGCAGAGCCAATACAGTTATCATAAATTTCACTTCTAACAAAAGACATCAGGGTTAACAAAATTGTTTAATTTGCTTAGGCAGGATGAACCTTGTGCCTCTGCAAATTATTTCATGAGCTTTATGTTGAATAATGCTCTAGAGAGATACTTTTTTCTCCATTTATACCCAAGAAGGAGTTAGCTTCTAGTTTATTTCAAGTACATAATATATGTGAAAAAGTGCTTGCAAATTAGAGGAATTATTGTAACACAAGGCTGCCTTAAGACATACAGGCTCTCAAGTTAAACAGGAATTACATTCTTTAGCTAACAGATTTATGGAATGTAATGAAATTTTGCTAGTGGGTAGTAAGAATAGACTGTGTAGTCTATTTCAATGGAGGATCAAAAAAAGTAAGTATGAGACAGTATTGAGAAAGAACAATGAAGTAAGAGTCAGAAGCCCTGTATGAGTACTTGACTTCTCTAAACCTTAGTTTATCTATAAAGTAGTAATTCTAGGCTATATTACTACAGGATCAATTATATAATAGATATGTGTTTTCTCCCTTTTGAAGAGCATATTAGTTTAAATGTTATAAGAGACAGGGGGCTATCCTACCAAGACATCTGAAATAAAGTGAAAGAAATATTCTATGATATATAGGGTAAGCTGTGTTAGTGAAGAAAGTCCTTGCTAAGAATGTTCATAAAGCCAGGTAAGAATTCTGGGAACTGTCTTAGGGAAAGTATGTAGAGCAAAGCTTCTCAACCACCGTACACGTGAGAATCACCCAATTCTGGTAAAAATAGCAATGCCAAGATCCCATCCAGAATGTGTTTTTAAAAAGCTAAGTTCACAAGTGATTTTCAGGAATACCCTTATTGGAGAATCACTAGTCTAGAGCATAGGTCAGCAAATGTTTTTGTAAGAGCCAGTTAGTAAACATTTTAGCCTTTGCAGGTACATAAGATATCTAGCTTATCTTCTTGTTGTTTTTTAAAAACTCTTTAAAAATGTAAAGAATATTCTTAATTCCCTAGCCACACAACACCACTCCATGGGTGGAATGAAATTTTAAAGAGTAAAAAAGCGCACTTTATAGTTTGTAAATTAGTACATGGTACATATACAGTATATTGTAACTATATGGATGCTTATCTTTTTTCATTATTGTGAAATCTTTGAGTATAGAGACTTGTCATAGTTATTTTTGCATTCATGGAACCCAGCACATTTTTTGGCATATCACAGTCACTCAGTAATTGCTGGATGGATGAATGGAAGAGAGAAGGTCTATTAAGAAAGATGGATATTAAAGACTATAGCATTTGCAAAATCTATCCAATAAGAGAGGTGATAGTTTCCCAGCTAATTTCATCAATACAGATAGTAAAAAACCAAAAAAACAAAAAACTCTCTATTGGCTTAATATTAGTATCTGTTGGCATTAATTATGTTAAGCAGATTTTGTTAATTATTCCTTTTTTTTTGGGTTTTGAAAGAAACTTAGTCTTGATTTTGTGGTACTTCTAGAAAAAAAAAGAGGCTCATTTCTTGAGTGCAATGTTTAGGGAGATTTCTCTGGACACTATGTATGGAGACGGGAATGGGAATACTATACTTTTGAGACATTTGATCTCTATCATGAGTGATGTACTTAAGCCTCTGGATTAGTACTGGATATATTTAGTTAAGTCTTCAAATGTGACTGATCACATGAATTCAATGCTTAAATTCAAGCTATTAAAACTGTAAATATAGACATGGTGGTGAAGTATGACATATTACATTGGGTTTGCAGTCATCTAATTAGCTTAAAATAGATCTTTAAAAAATAATTAATTTTCCAGCTTTATTGAGGTATAACTGACAAGTAAAAGTGTATATTTACAATATACAGAATGATATTTGATATATGTGTACATTGTGAAATGATTACCACAATCGAGCTAATTAACATATCCATCATTTTACATAGTTATCTTTTTTTTAGTGTGCGTGGTCTGATATTTAAAATCTCAAAAAATTTCAAATATACAACATAGTATTATTAACTATGTTCACCATGCTGTACATTAGATCTCCAGAACTTACATATCCTGTATAACTGAAACTTTGTATCCTTTGACTAACATCTCCCCATTTCCCCCACCACAGTGTCTGGCAACCATCATTGTATTCTCTGCTTCTATGAGTTTCACTTTATTATATTCCACATATGTCCATAAGATCATGCAGTATTTGTCTTTCTGCATCTGGCTTCACTTATCAGAATGTCCTTCAGCTTCATCTATAATGTCACAAGTGACAGGATTTTATCCATTTTTAAAGCTAAATAATATTTTATTGTGCGTGTGTGTGTACTCCATATTTTCTTTATCCATCTATCTGTGAACAAACACTTAGGGTGTTTTCACATAATGACTATTGTGAATAATGCTACAATGAACGTGGTGTGCAGATCTCTTCTAGATATTGATTTCATTTCCTTTAGATATACACCCAAAAGTAGGATTGTTGGATCATATGGTAGTTCTGCTCTTAATTTCTTGAGGAACATTTATACTATTTTCTATAATGTCTGTACTAATTTACACTCCCACCGACACTGTAAAAGTATTTCTTTTTTTCGCATACTCTCCAACATTTGTTCTTTTGTCTATTGATAATAGCCATTTTATGGGTGTGAAGTGATATCTCATCATAGTTTCAATTTTCATTTCCATGATGATTAGTGATATTCGGCAATGTTTCATATACCTGTTGGTCATTTGTATGTCTTCTTTGCCCATTTTTAAATCAGATTATTAGTTTTTCTTTTTTTGCTATTGAGTTGAGTTCCTTATATATTTTGAATATTAACCCCTTATCACATGTATGGTTTGCAAATATTTTCTCCCATTCTGAAGGTTGCCTTTTCACTCTGCTGATTGTTTCCTTTGTTGTGCAGAGGCTTTTTACAATTTGTCTATTTATTATTTTGTTTCCTGTGCTTTGGGGATCATATCCAGAAGTCATTGCCCAGAAAATAGGTCTGTTTTATGTAGTTGTGCCTCTTGGCCATCTTAATATAAAGGTCTGATATCTTATCTCAGATCAATCTGAGTGTCCGCACTCTTGATCTGATTTCTCCATTGACTGCTTTCTCAACTGAGGTATGCTCTCTTCCTTAGTAAATCTCTTCAGTAGTTTTATAGCTCACATTGCCTAGATTTCCTTTTTTTTCCATCCCACAGGACAATTACCTGGGAATCTAACTACCACTCTTCAATTCAAGTGAACATTTCTTTTTAAATTGCTGCAGTGGCCTTCTAACAATGTCCTACTTCCAAGATCATCTGCACCAGTTTCTCATGTTCCTTGAATATACCATGTTTATCCTGACTCATGGCTATCTATCTCCCCATTCCATCTTAAATGCTCCCTTAATTTGCTTAATAGTATTAATTTAGAACTTTACCTCAGCTCTGTGCTCCAGGAAAAGGCTTACTGCCAAGAATCGGTCCTCTTCTTCTTAGATAAGCCTCACTGATGCCCTCTTTGTTTACCTACGACAAGGCCAGATACAGACCCTCCCATCTTTGTCTCATAAATGATTAGCTGAACTGTTTGTCCCCACTGGCAAATCTGAACAAAATGCTTGACTTGATCAAACTTTAGTCAGGTTTCTCTCCCTTCCCCAGGCACCTGGGCTTTGGAGCAGAACAGTCCCTCCTTAACAGCCTCTCCAAATGATTAGCTGACCTCAAGAAAAGACCTTCCTTCATCAACTGTCTGATCACGCCACCTGCTCATCCCACTCCTTCATACCTTATTACTTCTAGTCTTTTTCTCTTTCCCTATTAAAAAAAAAAATTCTTTTTGTGTGACCTTTCAGATGTTTGCAGATCTTATGGTCCGAGTTTTCTCCCTGTTGCAACAGTCCCCTTCCCCTGACTGCGGTAACACTTTTGAATAAAGTCTTCATTTCAACAATCTTTTCTATCCCCAAGATTGAGTTAGATACTCCCCAGAGTGATCCTATAATATCATGTACTTATCCTAATTCAAGCACTAATCACACTGGAAAACAGAGCTATGTTTTTGCCTTGATTCCTCACTAGAATGTGAGCTTCCTGAGGGCACTCGCTGTGTCCTGTTTCCCTTGTAGCACTGGCCCCTTGTAGAATTTTAAGACATTTTAGAGGTGCAATTAAGACTTTACTTAATTATTTAATTAAATTAACAACCAGCTTTTTTCCCGGTGAAGATGAACAACTGGTGTGAGAACCTGTTTCCAACCAGTCACTTGGATGGGTGAATGAACTAGGGCTGAGGGAGGGTAATTTACAATGGAAATTATTCCTCTACTTCTGCATAGGAATACCATTCACACACAGAAGGGCGATTTAGATTAGACAAAGTTTTGCCATGCTCCACTGTCCCTTATAAAATTATGTGGGAAAGCAATTTTGATTATTGTTGTAGAGGCCATCAGTTCTAGAAAAATATCTCAGAAGAAAATGGGTTTTTTATTCCTTCTGGCTCAAAATAGTGACTTATACACTTCTGGAGATGGAAGAAATGCCAGCTTCAATTTATCAAACACATAAAATGTTAACTGTGCCATTTTATTGAAACTTTATGACATACGTCACCAAGGTATGATTTATATTACACCAGAAATGCTGCTTCCTCATTCCCCACTCCAGTCAAGAGATCCAGCCTAGCCTCAAGGACTCCGCTGAAAGCGTCAAGGTAGATAATAAAAGAGGCTGGTTCCCATGTTCAGAAATAGTCCCTGACCTGAGTGAAAATGTCTTTAGAATGCCAAATTTTGTTTTTCTCAAGGGTGCTCAGATTCCTTGCTTAAGTTCCTGATCTACTATTAATCTTAGTTAGATCCTTGACTTTCTAATACCCAAACCATTTGCCTGAGAACTTGTTTGATGCACCTCAGTGCTTTGTGACAACTTAGTCTATCTCCGTTCTCATTGTCTGGGCCCTGAGACGCTACCCATCAATTTCTAATCCATCCATGCACCTCTAATCCATAGCGATTCCTGAACCTGATGATAGTTTTGCTCCAGCTCATACCAGCATAGCACAGGCTACTCTGCTTCTCCTTGTGTAAAGGCCTCTGCATTCTCACTATGGCTCTTTGTTGGCTACTTGTCTTGCACTTTTACCTGCTGTTGCCCACAATTCTATGAATGTACCACATAGTTCAGAAATGAATCATCTGGAAAATATCTATATATTTTAATTAATTTTAAATTAAGTCAAAGCGATAAGAGTACACGGTTTAAAAAGTCATTGGAGAGTACAGTATGAAAGGGAGATGGGGGAGAGAAACTTTACAGTGGAGAAACATAATAATCACTATCTCATCTAGATGGTCAAGTCCAACATCAGCAGTAATTAGTCATGTTGATATGATATAATATGATATGATGAAAATGTCATTTTACCTCTGGGGTCTCCTTTCCCAAAGTCCGTAACCCCAAAACAACCATGAGAAAAACATCAGACAAATTATAATAGGGAGGCATCCTACAAAATACCTAACCAGTATTCCTTACAACTGTCAAGGTTATTAAAAATTCTGAGCAACTGTTCTAGCCATGAGAGCCTTAGAAGACATGACAACTAAATATAATGTGGTATTCTAGATGGGATCCTGGTGCAGAAAAAGGACATTATGTAAAAACTTAAAAAATCTGAATATAGACTTTGGCTAATAATAATGTATCAATTTTTGTTCATTAATTATAAACAATGTGCTATACTACAGTAAGATATTAATAGCAGAGAAAACTGTGTGGGGGTATATGGGAACTCTATGATTATCTCAAGTTTTCTGTAAATCTAAACTGTTCTAAAAAAAAGTCTATTTTTTAAAAAAGGTAAATGGTATAAATAAATTATATGACTCAAAGAAAAGAAAAATAGTTGTTCCTGGCATCACCCTCAAGTACTTTGTCCCAGTAACAACCATTTTCAATTCATTGAATTATTTTTCATGGCTTTATTATATTTCTAAATAATATGCTTTTGTGGAATTTTTTCCATTTATCCATTTTGGACATTATCCATTGATTATCTGTGATGAGTATCTAGCTCTCCTCCACCATGTCCCTCCTTCTCATTATATTTATGTCCCAACTTTTGGCTAATCCATATTCAGTGTTCATGTTGCTATAATTATGTCATCATGTACACTGTTGAGCTAAACTGTATTCTGAAATTAATAATTGCTTCTTTTTTAATTATTTGCTTGGTTCTCCATGTACATATGCTAGTTTTCCCCAAACACTCCAAAATCTACATGGTTTTACCCTCTTGATATTATTTTCCAGAATAAAAGACATCAGAAAACAAACTAGTTTCTTTTGGCCTGACACATCCCTCCTGCAGACCTCCATGTCCTTGCTCTACTCTAGATCCATGTCTCAGCTATCATTACAAAACTTCTTTGTCACCCTTCTGATGAATTCCATGTTTTTTTGGATCAAATATCTTCTCTCCTAGTTTACTTTCTGTTAGATGCAGGACATTCTCTAGTATCCTTTTTCCTCCTTTATATATTTTTTTCTTTAAGATTAAATTTCTATTTTTATGAACATTATGTATGCACCCAGAAAAATAGTTGTACAGGTATGTTAGGAAAACCACAATCTCCTCACTCGAGATCCCCAGAAAACTGGGTTCAAGGGAAAAGCTTATGTACTACATATTTTATTGTGGAGCAATCCCAGGAACTTAGTAGTGAGGGAAAAATAAAAGTAAAATAGGAAAAGAGAAGAAATAAATAACAGGGTATTCATTACCTATCTTGTCTCAGCTTTGTCATAAGTGCAGCAGATTTCTTGCTCTTATGGGATGTCTTCAGAAAGGTCATAGGAAAAGAAAAAACGTTATCCAACAGGTCTTGTTTCCCTTTGGTCAAAGTTTACTCCACTAAATATCAACTCCTCAGCATTTCCACATTATGCCATCTGCCTTGTCTAAGCAGCTTCTGGGGAAGTCAAAATCTAAGAATGAAGTGGTTACATACTCATCTACCCACCTGCAAGATGCACCTTTCCAACAGTAAGCTTCTGAGGGTACATGGGTGCTAAGTAGATCCAAAGGCTTCATGAATGCTAACAAAAATAAGCTCAGGGGAAGGAAGTGAGAGGCTTTTACACCAAAGCATGAGGCAAGGAAGCAAGAGTAGACACTGCATCAGTCCTCACCAGCAGAGTAGGCAGAATGCCACAATAATATGGTTCTTGCCATGAGTTCAACAAGCCTTCTTCCCATTATCTTTAAAACTTTCTTTCTGTGGCCTATGAGAATTCAGTTGGTGTCAGGTGCTCAAACTGAAGAGTTATCATCCGTAGCATCAAACACATTGTTGGTGAATCCAGGGAGCTCATAAATTTAATCTATCTCACACCTGCATCTCTGCCTTTCTTCTGCCTCTCACAAAATGCAACCACTTTTACCTCTTTAAGCTAATTCTTTTAGTATTTACTTCCTTTGTCTCTAAATGATATTATTGAAATGCTAACTCCTGATTTCTTAGTTTGGGCCATTTTCTTTTAACTTCCTACAGAAAATGAGGATTTAATTTTCTTTCTACCCATGTGTACATCACCCTTCAAACATTCACCCTCCCACCCTATCCTGCCAATACAATGTAATTTTGATTAAAACAACGATCAGTGTTTACTTTATCATTTAAATATTGTTGGAAAATGGAACTTCCATAATGGTGGAGTAAGGGCTTTTGAAAATGCACTTTTCCATTAAAGCAATGAGAATCTGGGCAAAAATTGTCAAAAATCGACTTTTTCAAAACTTTGGAAATTAACTTGAAAATATCCAAGGAGTGTTTATTTGGAAAAAAAAAAAAACTGTTGAAACTTGGTAAAAGCAGTAAGCTTTTGTAGCATTTTAACTCTTCCTACATCTCCCCTCAGCACCACAGTAGCCTTGAAAATCAGCAGCTAAGCAGCCAAGAGGGCTAACCAGATTTGAAACTCCTTTAATATTTTCATCTGTCACTGTTTGACATGTCTAAAAGTTCTTACAAAATTCTTATTTACAGGATTTGTCATTATTTAATCAGACTCAGAACTTGTTCAGTGTAAAAAGCTATCCTCAGGGTGTTCATCAAACAAACAAACAAACAAAGAAAACAGGAAATTGTTTAACTTTGCAGCTGCCTGGGGCAGGACTACCAGTTGAGGTAAAGAAGATGATGGTCAAAAGACATAAAAACCACCTTGGAAATGAGACGTTCATAGGGAGATTTGAAAAACTCCAACATATTCCTGGGAATTTAGAAGATCATGTGCATGTGCAGACTATGTACATGCCCAGAAAAAAACTGACAACACTCTTATCTCTCACCTCTGTCTGACTATGAGGTCCTGTGCAATCAGGAAGTAAAGGTTAAGGCAGGATGGTAAAGTGTCAGATACCTAATATACATCTAGAGAACTTAGGCAAAAGGTGGAAGACTTACTGGGTCAAGGCATTTAAAATAATCTATGTTCAATCATTAGCTGACTACAAAGGCAACCAAGAAGAGATATCAACACAACAGAGCATATAGACTTGACAGAATTAGTCCATAAAAGTCACTAAACAAAAACAGCAACAAAATAACAACAACAACAAAATAGAGCAACAATAATAAACTCTAGTTGGAGTGGGTACCTGATATCCAGAATTGCGACAATATATCTTTTTAAATGTCCACATTTCAATGAAAGTTATGAGACATGCAAAAACCTCAGAAAGTATGGCCCATATGCTGGGGAAAAATAAGTTAATACAAACTGTCCTTGAGGAAGTGGGACTACTAGACAAAGACTTTAAATCACCTATTATAAATATGTTTAAAGAGCTAAAGGAAGCCATATATAAAGAATTAAAAGAACATCTGAGAATGGTGTCTTATTAAATAGAGAATATCAATGAAAAGACAGATATTATAAGAAGATCCAAGTAGAAATTTTGGAATGAAAAATTCATTAGTGAGGCTCAACAGCAGATTTGAGTTTTCAGAATAAAGAATCAATGAACTTGCAGGTAAGTCAACTGAGAATATTGAGTCTGAGGAATCAAAAAGAAGAAAGAAGTAAGAAAAATTAACTGAGCCTAAGAGACCTAAGGACACCACCAAGCATCTAACATGTGCATAATAGCAATTCCAGAAGGAGAGGAGGAAGATAAAGAGGCAGAAGGAATATTGGAAGAAGTAATGACCGGAAACATATTCAATTTGATGAAAAACATTAATCTATACATCCAAGAAAATCAACAAACTCCAAGTATGAGAAATTCAAATTAATGTACACTTAGATACCTCATAGTCAAACTGTCAAAAGATAAAGATGAAGACAAAAAGAGAATCTTGAAATTAGCAAGAAAAACATAACTCCTCATTTCATGGGATCCTCAATAACATCTGATTTCTCATCAGAAACTATGGGAGCCAGAAGGCAGAGGGATGGATGACATATTCAATGTGCTGAAAAGGAAAAGACCATCATTTAAGAATTTTATATCTAGCAAAACTATCTTTCAAAAAATTAAGGAGAAACTAAAACATTCTCAGATAAACAAAACCTGGAAGAATCTGTGACTAGAGGACTGAACTATAAGTAGTAATAAAAAGAGTACTTCAGGCTCAAATAAAAAGACACTAGACTTACAGTAAGTCAATCCACACAAAGAAATAAAGAACACCCATAAAGGTAACTGTGTAAATAAATATAAAAGAAAGCATAAATGTATTTTTCTTTGTAACTCTTTTCTTCTCCATCCGACTTAAAAGACAACTGCATAAAGGAATAATTATAAAACTGTGTCGATGGGCTTATCATATATAAAAATGTGATTTATATAACAATAATAGCACAAAGGAGGGGGAATGGAAAATAACTATACTGGAGCAAAGTTTTTGTGTACTATTGAAGTTAAATTAATATTAATTCAAACTAAATTGTTTAAATTAAGATGCTAATTGTAATCCTGAGGGCAACCACTAATAACTAAAAAATAATAATAAAAGAAATGACGAAATATCTATTTAACATACTCCTAAAATATCTATTTAACATACCCCAAAAAATGCAGTAGTGAAAATATCTATTTAACATACCCCAAAAAATGCAGTAGTGGAGGAATAGAGGAACAAAAAAAGACATAAAAACCAAATATCGAAGTGGCAGACATAAATCCTATCTTATCAGTAATCACGTTAAATGTAAATGGACTAAATACTCTAATCAAAAGGTAAAGATTGGCAAAATGGATTTTTGAAAAACCATAATTTAACCATATGATGTATAAAGAGACACATTTCACAAAGACACAAATAAATTAAAAGTAAAATGATAGGAAACAAACATCCATGGAAAGAATAACTAAAAGAATGCTGTACAGCTATAGTAATATAATTTAAACAATATTCCCAGCTGGCCCAGGAAGGAAATCATGATTACTCCTCCTTTACTGTTAACTTATGTTTGTCTAGAACTAATAATTATCTTTTCTTATTTGCTTAATTTTTCATATAGTTATCAATAATTTCATCTAAATTCTTACAAGTTGTCTAAATCTCTTCTCAAAATGTTCAGATGAATCAGGTATTCTATTTATTTCATTTTCCTAATGGAGTTTCTCACAGAACCTTCTGCCATATTACAATATGGATAAGTTATCCTATATGTCTGCATTTTCCATCTTGAGATCTCCCTTCACTAACATCATGGTTATTACCTTCATCTCCCTATTGAGTTGAAAATACTACTCCTGGTTTGCCAGTTTTTTCTTGTTTTGTTCCCTCATTTTGGTAGAACTCAACCCCCAGTCATTTCCCAAAAGAAGGGAACAAGAAAAAAAATTTTTTTTAGAATTTGCCTGCCTGAAATTTACTTACTCTACCCTGAAACTGGACTAAAATTTGGCTTGGTATAGACTGTTACCTTGGATATCATTTTCCTTCAGAAGTTTTGAAGGTATACTTCTATTGACCTTGAACTTCCTCTATCCCGATGAACTTCCTCTATCCCAATGGAACAATTTTGTTTTTGATTTTTGTTATGTGACTTATTTTTTTCTTTGTAGAACACCACATACAGTATATTAAAATTTCACACTATATCTTGGTATGAGTATATTTTATCTATTTTCTGTGGCTCTCAATGGGCTCTTTTTTTCTCACTCTCCTAGGGATATAAAGTAAAAATTTAGCTTACATATAAAATTTAGTGATTAATGCGAGGCATAATGCAAGAGTAATCAAAACAATTAGCATAAACTAAGCAGCTGTTAATTAAGAGCCATAGCACAGGTAGTTCTTGGTTAATTTGGGAAAGAGGTGTTTAAAGCAAATAAATGAATTATTTGTTTTATCAGGTAGTCAACCCCAATTGCAGTGACTAAGGTAATGAAACAGAGACTGGCGCAACAGAGTGTTTACATGTAAGGTTGGTGGTTCTGGGTGACTTTAAGGAAAGGTTTCCTCTCATCAAAATATAATAAATATTCTGGTTTTAATCAAATGTTTTAATATGAGGTAGTCATTTAGACTTAGAATGCCTTTTATTTTTATCATGCCTATAAACTTCTGCCACTTTCACCTCAAACAAATTAAAACATATTTTGTGAGGTATAAACTTGTGTTAAATTTAAATAGAATTGGAATTAAATTTAAGGAAATGTGTTCTATCATCAAAATCCTATCGGTCAGTTCTTTTCTTTTTATTTATTTATTTCTGAAGCAGAAATCAAAGCAATTTGTGGAGACTGACAAAGGGCATTTAACAGAAAAAAAATTTTATTCTTTCTTTCTTTCTTATATTGTCTTGGGAGGTGAATCTTGGGAGATACACCTACAGTAGCCACCTCTTATCCATGGGTGATATTTCCCAAGATCCCTAGAGTATGCCTGAAACCACAGATAATACATAACTCTATATATACTATGCTTTTCCTATAGATACATATTATGATACAGTTTAATTTATAAATTAGGCACAGTAAGAGATTAACAACTACGATAAAATAGAATATGACAATCTACTATAATAAAAGTTACGTGAATGTGGTCTCTCTCTCTCTCTTACTCTCTCTCTCTCATAACTGATTTAAAATTTAAGATGGCTACTATGTGACCAACAGGCAAGAGTGAATACAGGTGGATACACGAGACAGAAGAATGATTCATGTCCTTGGGAGGACAGCACAGGACAGTGTAAGACTTCATCATGCTACTCAGAATGTCATGCAATTTCAAACTTATAAATTGTTCATTTCTGGAATTTTCCATTTAATATTTTTGGACTACAGGTAAGTGAAACTGCAGAAAGCAAAACCATTGATAATAGGGGACTACTATATAGATAACTATTCTATTCTCAAGTTAATTGTTAGGGTAAAAAATGTTAATTCTTAGAACCAATAATACTTCAACAGTGTACTGAACTTCACCAGAGGGAAAACACTTCTAAGAATATGATTCATTAGCTCTGTGATCTCAACCATTGAATTTAGACATTTATCTAAAAACTGGATAAATGACACAACAAAAAGAAAACCTTTAAAGTGAGAAATTTAATATGTATATGATTAACAGTCATTATCTTGATGTTATTAGTGAAATCAAAGGCTAGTAAATGCTGAATGAGTCTTGAAAACTCAATTTTAAAAATCACCTACTATTTGAAAAGTAATATTTGGCTGCAAGATTTAAGATTCTCAAAAAAGATTCTTGAATTCTCATTTATGCAACAACTTAAACACTGTTAATTTGTTAATTACATAATGAGTTGATTTGATTAAAATAGGGAGGAAAAGTAAAGCAAGGTGAAAAAAGAAAATTAAGTGGTAACTGCTACAGAAATTTGAGAAGAAGAAGACAAATTTTACCAAAGATCTGGGAACCGCAGTTTAACACTGACCAACTCAGGAAACAGATATGAGACTGGAAGGCCAACTGAAAAATATTTATTTACCAGAATCACTGCTAGTAACAATGTGCCCTTTTGAATTGAGAGAATGCTTGCTTCTTAATAATATTCTGACATAGTTTTACCATTTATTCTCACAGCTAAAAAAAGAAAAAAGAAAAAAAGGGCCAGATTGTTCTGATTATTTGAATTCGATATTTAACTCCCAAATTCCCATCCAAGTGTACATGTTCTTCTGAGCAGAATAAACCTGAAATTTAAGATTTTTAGTCTATCTAAAAGGAGAACTGGCATTTTTCTTCCTACGTAAGCCTTCCTCCTCCGGCCGTGTAGTCTGCAATGACATGCTGAGTGATGAATTGTACAGAACCTAAATTAACTCCATGAGCCTTTTTAATGTTGACTTCTAACTTACAAAAGCATACTATCATCTGAGAAGATTATACCACCAGACTTAAAATACCCACATGAATAACTCTATTGTGGTGATTGTATTAAAGTGTATAAGTGGTTTGAATGGCCACACACTCTTGAAGGCCATACCTTGTGAATGAAATTGGTTGAAAAAAAATCTTCAAGGTGCTGTCAGGAATGATCTTCCAAATGATTTCAAGGCACACAATTTCTCCATGTAGTATTCACCATGAAAGTTGTTCTCATGATGACTAATATCCAAGTCATCCATGAAACTTAGTCCCACCAGTGCAGATTTAAGAGAGCAGAATGAGAGTACTCAAATTTGTGTAGTTCTCACATTGTAGTTTTCCAAACTTTATAATGAATATCTTCAAACCTATAGAAGAATGAAAAGAACAGCATATTTATATTTACTTTTAAAATGTTTTATAATTTCACTTTTGATATCCTTCTAATCTAATTATTACTTATAAGAGTTCATATATTCAAGTCCTTGTTTAATCTTCTGTTATTAATTTTAAATTTTATTGCTTTATAGTAAAACAATAAGATCTATATAATTTTCAGTTTTTAAAATTATCAGTGTTTTCTTTGTGGTCTAATTTATGAACAATTGTTCAAGTTTCCATGGATTCCTAAAAGATAATTTATCTTCTGTTCATAGGGTACAAAGTTACATATGTACATATATACATAAGAATTAAACTTTAAAAATTATGCTGTTCAGATACCATAAAAACTTATTAATGTTTTATCACATCAAACACTAATAGAATTATTATTGTCTATTACTTTTATAGTTTTATTCTGTACATTTTGATGACATGTTATATGCATAATCACATTTCTATTACAGAGTTATCCTTAAGAAAAATAAAATAATCATTAACTTTCTCCTGTTTAGTGCTCTTTCCTTACTTTGGGTTCTACTCTGACCAGCATTAGTAATACAATAACTGCTTTATTTTTTTTGTCCTTTTTTAAAAATTTTGTCAGACCAGTTTAACTATTTTATTTTAAAATGTTCATATTTTGTTTGACAGTGATTCTTTATAAAGAGCATATAATTGACTTTGTATTTTGACTCAACAGAGAATATTTATGTTGAATTTTAATTGAAAATTGAAATTTTGATTGAAAATTTTTAATTCAAAATTTGAACTGATTAATAGCATTGTCATAGCTGACAACTTTACACATGTTAACATGTGTCATTTTGATTGTGTGTTTTTACGTTTTTGATATTTCTACTGATTTCAAATTTGCCTTATGAAAACTAAACTTTACCTAGCCTAGTGATTTTTACGGTATATGGTTTTATCATTCTACTAATGATTACCATTGTATTAAATAAATAAAATGTTTCCTTAATGATTAATGTACTGAACAAAATAAATAAAATATGTAATACAAAGAAAGTAGTATCCCCATCCACCCAACATCTAGATTATTGTTAAGTACTTTTATTCTGTCATTTTTTTAAAAAAGTGATCTTGCCTTTTTATTTTGAAGTCATTTTGAAAATCTTTTTATAAATTTAATTCTACATTTTATTGTCTTCAATGTTTACAACTAATCCTTTTAATGCTGTTATTGAGTTTTATATTTGCTTTGTCTCTTATTTAGCTGAAATGTATCTTTATAGTTAATTTAAGGAGAATAGATGAGTAGCATATGTCATAAGAACTTCTATAATTGAGACTCATTTCTGCTGCCTTTAAACATAAATGACAAATTTGTTTTTGCATAGGATTCCTGAGTATCAATCTTTTTTTTCCCCTTCAGAACTGTAGATGTTGCTCTATTATTATAAGATGTTTATTTTGTTTATTACAAGATGTTTATTTTGTTTATTACAAGATGCCCAATAGTCTAGGGTAGGAAATCTGCTTTTTTCCTGATGCCTCTAGGATCTTTCCTTTCACTTGGAATTCTCTAAGGACTTGGGAGTATATTTAAACAATAGTCTCTTTTCAGAGTGATGCTTTTCATTAATTCTGCTACCTACAAAATGAGCCTATTCAATCTGTATTCCAGTCTTTCCTTAGATCAAAATTCTTCTTCTGTTAGATCTTAAGTTTCACTTTATTTTCATTTGTTCTTTTTCTTTCATTTGTTGGCTCTCTGTTCTCTGCCTTGTTTCTATAATTTTCTCTTTCATAATTTTATTTATTTTTCTTTTTTCTATAATAGAATTACCTTACCATATCTTTCTTATCAACAAAATATTTTTCTGTATCTGTAATTTATTACTTATGACACTGTTTTCAATTCTGCAGATGCGTTCTTTTTAGTTTTGTTTCATGCTCATCTTTCTTAATATAACTCAGTTCACCTGGTTTGTAGCCAACTCCCTATTTATCCCAGAATGTTGTCTCATCTTTTTGTTCCTGATTCATAGAATCTAAATTTTCCTGGATTTAGGGGAATAGAGAGGAAAACTTTCTAAAATTTCCTGTGGTAAATGTTCTTTAAAACTGTGCTGTTCATTTATATATCGTAAAATAAGTTTGAATTCGACAGTGCAGAATACTTTCATAATCCCCAATTGTTTTGTTTTGTTTCCTATGCATTTATAAATTAGGAAAAACCTATCTAGTCCTGACTTCCCTTCAATATCTACCTGGTTATTCTTGGATCTATTGTCTTAGTAAGCTGTAGAGCTGGTTGGTATGTATTGTTTCTGTCTAATTTTGTGGATATTTAAAATCTCTTTACTAGTGTTCATCCACTGGTCAAAAAACAAATACCTTGATCTTGCTACCTAAGTATCTTAGAATGACAAATGTGGTTGATTCTTGGGTGATATGAGGCAATTATGAGTTATTGTTTTGCCATGGCTCTTCCTGATTTACCTCTTTTACATACCCAAGTATAAATCGACACCTGCTTTAAATTTCAGAGCCCTCCCAGCTCTTTTTTTGGAGTCCTATCAAGTTGAATAGAGAGATGAAACTTTAAGGATGGATGTGGAAAGAACTGAAGAGTGAGGAGGTTGTAATAAACCTGTCCTCCCTAGAGAGCACCTTCTGCCCAGTGTGGTGTGGTTTGCTTCTTAATGGTTGATGTGTGAGCCTTGTCTTTGTGATAGGGAAACACAAAACGCACCATAAGTGAGTGGATGAAAATCTCCCACTATCTTCACCTAAAGCCTGACTCTGCACTATAACATTCTGCACCCAAATTTTAGGAAATAAAATTTCCTTCTGAAATATTCTTGACGAAGACTCCTAGCTTCCATGCTATTGAATCATCACATCTCTTTATTTGTATCTTAAAGGTAAAGTAGAGAAGGATGGGAAGCCTGAAAAAATACTTAGAAATATTTTTGAGGAAGATTAATTAATATTCAGATACTATCTGAATTTTGAGTGATTGCAGAAAACAGAGATTTTCTCTGTATTCTGTAAACAAGCTAGTGCTATTCATACACTATCAGGTATAGGATAGACTAGCAGAAACAAAGTAGAGGAATCCACATTTGACCCAGAAACATAATCAATATTGACATTACTAAAAAGCTATACCTGACTGAAAGTTTCACAGATTCTCTAGTAGAGAGGGATTAACTACCAAAATAATATAGCATGCTATATACAGTTTGCTGTAATAGTTACTTAAACTAATTGTCTAATAAACTCAAAAAATAGATTTTATCTTTAGAACAGTTTTAGGTTATAGCAAAATTGAATGAAGGTACAAAGATTTCCCATGTGCCCCCGTCTCCACACATACATAGGGTCCCCAGTTATCAACATCCCACTGCTCCAGAGTGGTACATTTGATTTGTTACAATTGTTGAAACTACATTGACCCATCATTCTCATTAGGCTTCACTCTTAGTGTTGTACATTCTATGGATTTAAACAGACGTATAATGGCATGTATTCACTATCATAGTATCACATAGAGTATTTGCACTATCCTAAAAATCCTCCCCCGACTCCAGTCCCTGGCAAACACCGATCTGTTCAGTGTCTCCAGTTTTCCTCTGCCAAAATGTCATACAGTTGAAATTATACAGTATATAGCCTTTTCAGATTGATTTCTTTCACTTAGTAATATGCATTTAAGTTTTCTCCATGTCTTTTCATGCATGATAGCTCATTTCTTTTTAGTGCTGAATAATACCCCATTACCACTGTTTATTTATCCATTTACCTACTGAAGAATATCTTGGTTGCTTCCAAGTTTTGGCAGTTATGAATAAAGCTGCTATAAACATCTGCAGGCATGTTTTTGTGTGAAGATAAGTTTTCAACTTCTTTGAGTAAATACCAAGGAGCACAATTGCTGGATCATATAGTAAGAGTATATTTATTTTTGTAAAAAACTGAGAGACTGTTTTCCAAAATGCTGCACCATTTTGCATTCCCACCAGCAATGAATATGAGAGTTCCTGCTGCTCCACATTTTCATCAGCATTCAGTGTTTTCAGTGTTCTGGATTTTGGCCATTCTAATGGTATGTAGTGGTAACTCATTGTTGTCTTAATTTTCATTTTCCTGATGATATATGATGTTGAGCATCTTCTCCTGTGCTTATTTGCTAACTGCATATCTTCTCTGATGAGGTGTCTGTAAGGTCTTTAGCCCTTTTTTGTCTGGTCATTTGTTTTCTTATTTTAAATTTCTTTGTATATTTTAGGATAACAGTCCTTTATCAGATATGTCATTTGCAAATATTTTCTCCAGTCTGTGGCTTTTCTTTTCATTCTCTTGACCATATCTTTTTCAGAGTTGAAATTTTAATTATTATGGAGTCCAGCTTATCAATTCTTTCTTCCATAGACTGTGACTTTGGTGTTGTATCTGAAAAGTTATCATCAAAACCAAGGTCTTCTAAATTGTCTGCTGTGTTACCTTCTAGAAACTTAATCATTTTGTATTTACATTTAGGTCTGTGATTTATTTGGAGTTAATTTTTGTGAAGAGTGTAAGACCTGTGCTTAGATTTATTTTTTTTTGCATGTGGATAACCAGTTTTTCCAGTTCCAGTTTTTCCAGAAAAGACTATTTTTGCTCCATTATATTGTCTTTACTCCTTTACCAAAGATCAGTTGACTATATTTATGAGGTCGGTTTTGGGGCTCTCTATTCTGTTTCATTGACTCATTGATCTATTCTTTTGCCAATAACACACTGTCTTGATTGCTGTAGCTTTATAGTAAGTCTTGAAGTTGAGTTATGTCAGTCTTTCAACTTTGTTCTTCTCTTTCAATATTGTGTTGCCTATCCTGGGTCTTTTGCCTCTCCATATAAACTTAGGAATCAGTTTGTCGATGCCTACAAAATAACTTGCTGGGATTTTGACTGGGATGGCAATTTGGGAAGAACTGATATCTTGACAATATTGAACATGAAATATTTCTCCATTTATTTAGTTATTTTTTAATATCCTTTATCAGAGTTTTATAGTTTTCCTCATATAGATCTTGTATATGTTTTATTAGAGTTATACCTAAGTATTTCATTTTAGGGGGTGCTAATATAAATGGTATTATGTTTTTAATTTCAAATTCCACTTGTTTATTGCTGGTATATAGGAAAATAATTGACTTTTTTATCTTAACCTCGTATCCTAAAATCTTGCTATAATCACTTATTATTTCCAGGAGTTTTTGTCAATGATCATATGGCACCTTATGCAAAAGTTAATTCAAAATAAATAACAAAATCAAATGTAAAATTGTGAAACTATAAAGCTTTTACCAAAAAAAAAAAAAAAGTTTTGGGGATCCAAGGATTAGGAAAAGAATTCACAGACTGGACACCAAAAGCATAGTCCATAAAAGAAAAATCTGATAAATTAATTTGCTCAAAATTAAAAAATTTGGTCAGCAAAGGACTCTGTTAAGAGAATGACAAGAGAAGCTATAGTGTGGGTGAAAATATTTGAAACCACATATGTGACAAAAGGTATGTGTATGCTTGACAAAAAGATATTCTGAATCCTGAATATATAAACACCTCTCAAAATGTAACAGTAAAAAAGAAAATAATCCACTTGGGACATGGGAATAAAAAAAGACATGAAGAGACATTTCACTGAAGAAGATGTACAGATGGCAGATAATCACAAGAAAAGATGCTCAACATCATTAATCGTTAGGGAAATGCAAAAGAGAGAGAGAGAGAGAGAGAGAGAGAGAGAGAGAGAGAGAGAGAGAGATATCACTAAATACCTACCAGAATGGCTTAAAAAATAATGACAACACCAAATTTTAGTGAGAATGAGAAGAATCTAGATCATTCATTGCTGGTGGGAATGTCAAATGTAGATTAGTGGCGCAGCTACTCGGGAAAATAGTTGAACAGTTGCTTAAAAAACTAAACATGCAAACATTTTCTAGTACAGCAATTGTTTTGGGGAATGAAGACATATATTCAGAGAAATGAAGACATATATTCACACAAAATCTTGTACATTAATATTTAGTGTAGGTCTATTTGTAATAGCCCCAAACAGAAAATAACCCAGATAACCTTCAATTAGTTTATGGTAAAAATAAAACGGAACACCTATACCATAGAATATTACTCAGCAATAAAAAAAAAAAATGAACTATTGATACATTCAACAACCTAAAGTAATATCACCAGAAAAATCATGCTGAATAAAAAAATGCCATTACAAAAGGTTATATACTATATGATCTCATTTATATAACATTCTTGAAATAACAAAATTATAAAAATGCAAAACAGATTAGTGGTTGCTAGAGTTTGAGGAAAGGGTGGCAGTGGCTGGGAAGTTGGTGTGGTTATAAAACGGATTCTTGTGATGATGGAAATGTCATGTATTTTGACAGTATTAATGTCAATATTATGGTTGTGATATTACATGATACTGTACTATATTATATTAGTATGCATTGCCTATGGAGGACACTGAGTGGTAAAGGGATTAATAGTATTATTACTTAAAACTGCATGTGAATCTATATGTCAAAGCAAAAAGTTTATTCTTAAAATAGGATTTTTACAAAAAGGATATTTGAACAATTACTAAGAAACTACGAAAGTGACAAAATTGAAAAATTATATGACGTGGGTGGAGAGGGAGCAATAGAAGATGGAGAGAGAAGTGAAATTTTCAAAAATAAAGACATGCCAATGGCAATATTCTTATATTCTTACATTAATGTACATATAAAGTACAGTCAAATACTGACTCAGGTGGAATGAACTGACTCAGGTCCTCTGGTTGTGACCTACTAAAAGTTTTTGTTCTGAGAGAAGGAAGGACAGATGTGAATCTCGCATTGATAAGCATCTTTTTCCAAGGCATGGTTTACTTGTCTTAATATGAGACCTGCAGAATAAGACCTCAACTCAACCTTCTAGGACTTAAATTGACTGCAATGTCATTTGATTTGTTTAGAGATCATTTATTTTGCAGTTCTAAACACATAAACTGAAAATTGCTGTGAACTGGAAGTCCTGCCTATTTTATCTTTGGTACCAAACAACTATATCGAAGCAGATCTTTCTGCAATTATTCATATAGCTTAATGGACGAATCTATGGCTCTTTCTCTTTTGGCTTCTGCTGCTGCTCCTCTACATTTCACATCATTTAATGCCCACCTGCCATTAAATTGCTACAGCTCTAATACAATAGTTCTAACATGACAATATGGCTAATCCTTACTGAGTACTTACTACATGCCAGATACATGCCAGACACTAAACCCTTTACAGTTATTAAACTCATTTAATATGTCTAATAAACCTACGGGTGAGATTTTATTATCACCATTTTATAGATGAGATACAGAGTTAATTCGCCCTACATGACACCTATGCTACAAATAGTGAAGCCAGCAGACAAATCCAAGTGATTCTAACTCTAGAGTTCATACTTTTAACCGTTATGTTTTACTGCCTTCCACGAAATCATACATACAGTGAAGTATAAGAAAGCCCTCTAAAAATTGTGTGATACAAATATAAGATGTGACAGATTCTACTAGCTGCACTTTGCATTTTGGTGCAGCTGAGTGACTGAATTTGGGCTGATCACATGTGGGCAGAAGTGATATACATCGCTTCCAGGGCTGGTGCATAAAACCTTCTCACCATGATCTTGCATTTGCTTTCCCCCATCCTTTGGCTGAACAGGAAAGACTTCAAGAACCTAGAGGAGGGGAAAGCCATGAGGTGGAAGGAGCCTAAACCCCTGCATTGCTGCTGAGAGAACAGCTCCCTAAGCAGAAATATCTGTGTTAGATTCTTGCTTGAGTGAGAAATAAACTTTGGGTTTATGCCATTTAAATTTGGTGGTGTTTATTGTCAGCTAATCTTGAGTAAATAAATACAAGATGTTATTAGTAGAATTACTATCTGAGTTCTCTTCTGGCTTTAGCTCTTTTTCTTTTCTCATATCAAACCAAGCCTTTAATTCCCCAAGATTTTGTTCTCAGCCCTCATGTCTTTATTTTCTTTACTCACCCATCTGCTCAACAATTTTGTGCTTCAATGCTTAGTTTCATATGAATAAGTCCCAAATTTATATTTTCCCATTCCCCTCTTCTGTAGAGGGTACCTTTTGGTCACCTCTATCTAGGTGCCTCCTCTTAGCCTTTCAGAGTAGTCATGGCCAAAACCTACCTGTTCTTCACTAATTTGGATACTGCCATTCAAATTAGGTGTGCTTCTGTACAAACAGACTGGGAACAAAACCTGAAATTTATCTTTGACTTTCTCTGTCCTCTGTCTCTTTCCTCCCAATCTAATCACTGTCCTAATATTCTCCCTCGACAGCAACCCTCTTTCCTGGCCTTTTGGTTTTTTTTTCTTCCATGTCTACCATCACCATTCTTTTCCAAATTGCACAGTCTCTCCTGAACTTCATCATGTCCTCCTAACTAGAATTTGGATTCAGATATGCTTCATTCTAGTCTCTTTTCCCCATAATCAAAGCTTTAATCAAATTATTCTAAAGTCTCCAAAAGCTAATAATGGCTGTATTAATTTTAAATGTCACAATTTAATATTCAAAGTCATTAAAACAATAATAATTTAAACATTTTTAGTTTTATCTCATTCTCCTATATCCCAATATATACCTAATGTTCTTGCTAAGAAGTACAACTTTGAATCACAACAGGCCAGGGCTTTTTCAACTACATGTCAGGATCTTGCTGTTTCTATCTGCACTTCTTGGCTCACCAAATAGTGCCCTTTTGTCAAAGTCTATTTCAAATGCCACTTCATTCGTAAAGCCTTTTTAAGAAGCACTTTTTATTATAAAAATTAAATGGACCAAAAAAAAATGGACAAAATAATATAATGAATCCACACATCCCCCTTACACAGCTTCATGCCCAGTCTTGTTTAATCTGTGCTCTTACCTACTATCCAACCTTTTATCAAGTTCCAAGCTGAATGTAATCATTTCCTCCTCTGAGTATCTCTCTTGCAGTGCTAATGTTGCTGTGAACATTTTATAAACATTGGCATATATTTTATGCTCTCTCCTAGGTTTAAAGTCCCTTGAAGGTAAGATCTGTTGCTGCCCTTCGGCACCTATCTAGCACAACACAGTGTCCTGAGTCTAATAGGAAAAACTACAAAAATTTTTAAAGTGAATATATTCAAATACACTGAATATCCAATGATATTTTAAAAGAAGTTATTTTCCCCAGAGTTAATAATCATATCTTTTGACAAAATCATACAAAACCAATATGAACATCAATTCCATTTTAAAATTTTCTGAGAAAGACATCCAGGTGCTTCTATAGTTATCCAATGCCCTGTTTGGATTATCTAAATAATCACTCAATTCTATGCTGAGCCTTAGTTCAGGGTGACATTGGATAAATCATGTGGAATTTGCATAGTGAATATATTCTCTTTGCCTATTT
This sequence comes from Pteropus vampyrus, assembly GCF_000151845.1. Taxonomy (NCBI): domain Eukaryota; kingdom Metazoa; phylum Chordata; class Mammalia; order Chiroptera; family Pteropodidae; genus Pteropus; species Pteropus vampyrus. Next base: position 7,217,094 of record NW_011888792.1, on the reverse strand, counting down.
TCTTATTAGCAAATTGCATTTTCCCATTCTAGCTCACAAGAGAATTATGGGATTAAATAGGGTAGTCATCTATTGATTATACAGGTTATAAACCATTCAGAATTTCTTTTCGCCCTTTCTGGACCTGTTGTCTGATTGTGTGTTTTTATTATTCACTAGCTCTCCCCTCAAGGGATAATGCAAAGAGAGAAGGAGAACGCTAAGCTTAAATTACTTAGCAGTAGGGTCAGTAAAAAATTTGGCAGGGTGGAAAATTAAAGCCATTAACTAAAATGAAGATCATCTGTCCTTCATTAACATGAATGATAATCATCTGTGAAACATTTTTAATTCCTTAGAGAACATCCTTATGCTTGTTTACTTTTATGTATTTTAAGTGTGTGTGTTTTTATCAATGGATATCTTTAATTTCTTAAATTTTGATATTTCATTGATTCAAGAATTTCATGCCTTAACAAGACATATAGAATTGAAACATGAACTTTACAAAATCATTTACTTTGTTTCCATCATAATTTCTAATGTTGAGAATGAAATTGTAGGTTGCATTTAGTTTCTATTATGCTTATGCGTACTTTGGAGTGAAATACTAAATCTAACATTAAACCAAAATAGGATTATATAAAGAACTATGCAAAAGGCTCTATCTGAACAGTTATATTATTATGCAAGGTTGATGTGAGGAAACAAGTCATGTAGGTAACAAGTGAGCCTAGGGAATTACCCAGCATGTCACTTCAGGATGTTTTTGTAGTTTTCTACTTATTATGTGTGCAGTTACTCTGATAAAATTATGCTATATTGGGGGTGGGGGGAGTGAAAATAATTATATACTGTGGTGGTATTGACTAAGTTGGAGATTTGCAAAAATTTAAGGATACATCTCTATAAAGCCAGGCTAGTTTATCACTAATGAAGGATTATAGAGGACTGGAGAAGTCATCAGCCCAGCCCTCTTTATCTGTGTTAGGCAATGCCCTAAAATTGTTTGGAAAAGCCTTGGGACCATATTGAGACTTGTTGGGTGTCCACACCCTCATCCTTATCAACCAGAGCAGCTTTGCTTTCATTGGTCTTAATAAAATGTTGTGTGTGACTGCTTCTTTTTTTATTTTTAAATTTAAGTGCTCACTATTAAAAGTTTGAAAACCACTGAACAGATTTACTACCATCCCCACTTGCCTCTACATAAGATTTCACTTGGATCTAAAGAATCTCTGACAACCAGAAGGAAAAGTGGGAGGAGGGAGGTAGACAAGGGTAAAGGGGGTCAAATATATGGTGACGAAAGGAGATTTGATTTTGGGTGGTAAACACACAATGCAATATACAGATGATGTACCATAGAATTGTAAACCTATATAATATTATTAACCAATGTTACCCCAATAAATTTAATTAAAAAAAAAGAATCTCTCACATATCAGTTAGGATTCCATTTTTGAAATCCAGTTATAGGTCATACAATTATTAGTACATGCCTGAGTTAGACACTGTCTTTTGAAATCTTCATTTCAAATATTTAGCTACCAGTTCTTTGTAACAGGTAAATTATTATTGAGTTTCTTTCCTAAGAACTGACTTTTCTAAGTGTAATTCTCCCCACCCTTTCCCCTTAACCTTCAGTTGTTCTTTACTGCTTACCCAATTATGAGCAACCTCTGTATCCTGGCATTTGAAGTCCTCAATCACATGGCACCAGAATAATCTATCACTGTACACTTCTATGTGCTTTGGAGCGCAGTAGAGCTGAAGGGCCAGGGGAATGTCTCACACATGTTGTGTTAAATTAAATTTCACAGCAACAATATCTAGCAACCAAATCTCTGCTATTGTTCATTGTTAGCCCTGAGTAACTAATCTTTTAAAAACTCTGATTGAGGGAGAAAAATGTTTTCTTCTTCTTTTCTAAGAAAAAAAAAAAATGCCGCTTAAATGTTATGGCTAATGAACACGCATATTTCTTCCTTCAGTATTTCTTCTGTCTTTCAAAAGATGACCTATTTCCTCCCCATTTAAAAAATATTTTTCAAGACACTCAGCAATATACTTAACATTAAGTCTGAGGCATGGTCATAAGGTTAATAAATGCTTAATAAACCCACTAGTTTGTTTACTTTCTGAAATCACATGAGAAAATAAAAGTATGATCACTTTTTAATGTGAATAAATTTAGTACTTTTGAAAGATGTCAAATGAAGGATTGAAGTCCTTCATTTATGGCACATAAATAAAATAAGGGAATAAAACATGATAGAATTCTATCATAGTTATTTATGTTATTAAGTTTCGTTTTAGTAATACTTTAGGAATACTTCACATTTGAAGCCAAGAACTTATAAATAAAAAGTTTTAAAACCATGCAGTACATTTAAATTTAATATTTACAACTATGCAAATAGGTAAACTTACTTGTTTTCTGTTTACTCCTATTCTTAGATTTATAATGTACTCTTAGTGACCAATTTTCTAGATATAGCTTACAGCTTATCAGCTTGCTTCCATTCAATAATCATTAGGGCATTTGGATGCACTAAATAGAAATATATATGATTTCGATAGTGTATACAATTTACCTTACTTCCTGATGATTGCCTAGTGACTGTATTTACATATATAATATCTATATGTGTGTTTTATATAAATACTTACATATATTTTATAAAACATAGATTGAGTGAATATTATATGACTTCAATTATGGTATATTTCCTTTTTCTTTGAATAGCTCTTTTCAGTTTATTATATAAATCAGCTATACCAATCACTGTTAAACTTAAAAACTGGTGTTACCTTTACACCGCTTATCTAAATTGGGAGAAGTGGCAGAAGCAAGGGATGTGCCAAGGTTCTGGAAGCACAGAAAATGGTGAGGAAGCTCAGTGGCTGGGTCCAATAGTTCCTTTAAAAACTAATCCAATCCAGTTTTCCTTGGCTTTGTATCTGCAATTATTTGAGGTTATATAAATTTCTCATTTGTTTAATATAGTGATTTATCTTTCCCATGCTCATATCCTCACATAAATGTATTGTCATGAAAAGAAATATATAAAAAGAAATAATTTGCTGCTGCTGCTTTCTTTGGAGTATAAATATATACCTAGAGTTGCCTGTGTGGGAAGTGGCTGATTGCAAGTGAACTGCCATTTGGAGTCCCGTTTCTTAGAAACTTTTGCTTGTTCAATCTTTCCATTGCATCTTGTCGCCTGTGTCATGCCTCTCCCAGTAATATGGACTCCCTATTGTGCCTTAGTTTCATCTGTCTTGAGGGATTATTACATTTTTTAATCTATAGTTTCAGTCAGACCATTCCAAACATATCTTTTCACATTATGTGATAACAGATGAATAGACTATTTTATACAATATGTCTTCCACAACAGAGTTAAAGGCATATGTGAAGAGAAGACTATAGACATAATCTGTTTTCAACATTAGCAAACTTAAGTGCTGTGCTATTTGTCACAAATGGAAATGTCTTATTTATGTTACATCATTTTATTCACTTCATATTATTTATTCCTCAGTACAACCCTACGAGGAAGGTATTCTTATTATTGCCATTAAAATATTAAGAAACCGTAGCTTAGAGAGGTTAATAATTTGCTCAAGGCCACACAGATAAGAGAGTAACAATCACATCTGTACTATCAATCTTCAGAGTTTAGGCCTTTAAGCAATACATGATGTTTATCCAGCCCTGGAGGTACTGAAAATCTAACTAAGAGAGGAAACAAACAGAAACTGAGAGAACATGGAACAATTAGTAAATAATTATACTCCATTACATAAAACCGTTACATGGTAATAATTAGCTTTCTGGATTAGTTCATAAACTAAACTACTATTTTTTAAAACTATGTATATTAGGGAAATAGAGCACACCTAACTACACTTTTAAGAGAAGTAATTTTAACCTCAAAATGTGAGTTTGCTCTGTAACTGAATAGCTGAAAGTCATCTAGAGATTAATAATTTTTTACCATAATTCAAGAGTTTACATCGCTATATCCATTGTCTTTCTCCTCCTTGGCACTTGATTTCTTTTGACTCTTCAGAGATCTTGTCCATTCAGTTCTCATTACTATACAGATGATCCTGTGTTCCACTCAACGTGACTCTTTGAGAGAGAACAAGCGCTCTTTCTTAAACCGGTTGTGGAAGTTATTACCTCGTCCAATATTTCTTAGTTTCTCCTCTTTCTCTCTCTCTCTCTCTCTCTCTCTTTTTTTTTTTTTTCATCTTAAGCTAACCCCTGGTAAATGCAGAATCTGGCCCCAATACAGGAGCCTGTGCCCCTGTGACTTCAGATATCATCTGGCAATTGCATAATCCACTTTCTTTGATTCTTTTTAGCCAGTTCCTGGACTTGACTTGAAATGTCTTTCCTTGACCATTCTTCAGACTGTCACTTTAGACTGCTAAGAGACCATTATGATCTCTGTCATGTATCTTTCCCCTGAGTGTATCAGCTTCGTTTTCCTGTGAACTCCTATATTATTTGTCTAGTTACATTTAATACAATTGAAAAAGAACCATGATTCATTTTACTTCTGTTCAGAACCTTGCACTAGTTTGCAGGAAGTTGAACCTGGATTCTAGCTAATGAGACTCTCCAAGGGTAATTACAGTCTTAAGAGAACAGTGCTTCTTCTCAACTTTGGTATCAACTGTATAGCTTTGTATAGGTTTAACCATTGGAGGGAAAGGATAGAGATATTTTGAACCAATAATCCCATTTTTGCTAGAGAATTTATTTTATAATTTCCTGGGTAGGCAAATTTACTTAAATAAAGTTAAGAACTGAAGACTAGACACCAAGTGTCCTGCAAATATCGCAATCACTGGATTCATTTTCACATCAATCTGTGGTATAATTATTTATTGTGCACACAGAACATGAAGTAGTACATATGATTAAAACAAGCTTTTATACCTCAAACTATAAAATTTGCAGCAAAAATAATGGGAAAGAAAACATTTATAGGTATTAGTATCAAGCTTTGATATTTAAAATATATATCTACTTAAAATTACTATTCTGAGAAAGACCAATTAAAGTAAGATCTAATCAAGTGAAAAGATAGTAGCACCTCCCTTTGAAGTGGATAAAAAAGTCCTTTGGTCCAACTAGGGAGTGCTAACTTGGAAAAATTGTTAGTTTGACACTGCGAAAAATATAACATTGTCATGAACACAGGTGAAAAGGGATTATATTTGTCAAGAAGAGACTTCTACTGGATGAACTGTTGGAGGGCTGTGGCATGTCACATATTGTCTTGGAGAGTTAATGACTGGTAATGTTGAAGGAACAGGTCTTTTAGCAGATCATTACAGCAGTCCTAGTTATAACTGCTTCAAGAAGAAATGACTGGTTCAAATAAAGGGCCAAAATACTTAATATGAAGCATGACTCAATCCAATCACCTTTTCCCTAATTAGGAGAGGGAAGCCAAGGCAGTTTTACTTAGAAAGCACTGAGGGTAAGCCCTAGGGCAAGAACACAGAGCTGTTTTTGGTTCTCAGGAAACGAAGGCTGAAGAGTTACTTTGCTCAGTCTTGCTCTACTACCAAATATATAGCAGATCCTTGAATAAAGTCTTTTTGTTCAACATCATTTCATTATAACTTGATGAGATGCCACAGGAACTTAATCCTTGTTTATATCAATTAGCCTGTGGTAAAACTGCTTTCATTATACAACATTTCACTTACAGATAGTTACAGAACCTATCCAGGATGTTAAGTGAGGACTTACTGTCTTCATCTTACTTAAACATTCTGAAAGAGTGAGAATAAAAATTAAACTGATAAACTGAATGAGGCTATATGGAAGGTGTTATTGCTCATGAATTAAATGAAACTTTTTATTGCTCCTAAGAAGAAAGGACAAAATCTTACACAGTTTGGTAAGGAAGATGGTAGGGAAACTGTCCCCTTCCAAGAGTGCCAGAAGTCAAATTTAATGCCTGAGAATACTGAAGGAAGCATTGTTTTTTCTCAACTATTACTGCATTCCAGATATTGCTGTCTGTGTAGAACTCATCTACTAATGTTAACCTGATGAGAACATGGAAAGGCTCCTGTTGGAAAAAAAACAGCAAGGGACATCCTTAGAATGGAAAATATTCTTTTAAACTGCATCTTAACCATTAAATTTAAAGATATTTTCTTCCAGTTTAAAAAAAAATCATAAAAGTTTAAAACGAGACTGTGCCTAGTTTATGACTCAGCTCATGATAGGTATTCAGCAGATGTTAGTGTCCATTCATTCCTTTTATTCAAAAAGAATTAAAATCCTTCACTCCAATTATAAAGCATGTCAATTATAGATATTTGGGAATTTCTAAAAAGCATTAAGAAGAAAATAAATCACTTTATAACTCCACTGCCCAAAGCTAAACACTTAAGACATTGCTTATTCATTTTCTTATCAATATTCTACATATTTCACACATACACACATACACACACATCATCATCATCATCATCATCATCTAGCAAACCTCTCTTTATGATTCCATCAATAGTAGATTTTAGAGCTAGCAGTAATCCATTAAAAAATACATATCAACCAGTGAGTTATTCCAGAAAGCCATAGCTGCAAACTGATGAATGTTAAACACCTAGATTCATCAGGTACTGTATAAGGGAGGCGTGCATCATAACAGAGTAGTTATGATCTTTAAAAATTAGGTTCTACCTCTGGTAAAGGGTGAGTAGCTCCCATAGAGCACACTGTTCCATAAGTAACAATAATAAAACATGAACGATATATCAAAAATAACTATCTGAAGGAATGGGATAATGACCAAAAGCAATCAAAAACTGGAAAAGAGTGGAAAAATTAATAAAGTTAACAATAGTGAGTGAGTTTTCTATTTGTGGGTTTTTCAGCCAACCAGTGCCTTGCTGGGTGACTAAAAACTGGATGGAAACCTGTGGTCTTATTGACTTAAATAACTAATATTTATTAGCCTAAAAATTATGGATAAGTAGACACATGGAATAAAAAGCTGATAGGATAAACAGAAAGCAAACAATAAAGTGGTAAAATTAAATATAACCAAATTAATATAACCAAAATATGGTTATATTAAATATAAATTAGTTAAAAACTTCAGCTGAAAGACAGAAATTTTCAGGATGCATAAAAAAGCAAGACCCAACTACATGCCATGTAAAAGAGATTTACTTAAATTAAAGACAGGTTAAAAGTGAAAAAATGGAACATTATATAAACTGTATAAACAATAGTCAAAGAAGGCTGAAGTGTCTGTTTTAATATCAGCTGAAATAGACATCAGGAAAAAGGAAATTAACAAAGAAAGGGAAAATTTATAATAAGAGGATTGATTCATTAAAAAATATAACAATAATAAAAGGCCTGCAAAATGCATGAAGTAAAAATTCATAATTAAATGAAGAAATTAACAACTTAGTAATCATAGATTTAATACCCTTTTCTTAGCAATTGATAGAGAACCTGGAAAAAAAGATCAGTAAAGATTAGATCTGAAGACTATCAATTGCCCCAACCTAACTGACATGTATAGAATACTATAAAAGAATATCTGTTTTTTTTTCTGTACACATGGTATGCTCACCAAAATAAATCATATGCTGAGCCATAAAACAAGTCTTAATAAATTTTAAGACCAAAAAGTCCTACAAAGTATGTTCTCTTATCACAATGAAATTAAAAATCAATAATAAAAATATTTTTCAAAAACTAAAAAAATTGGAAATTAACAATACATGTTTAATTAACTCAATGGGTCAAAAAAGAAATTATAATGAAATTAGAAAATATTTCAAGCTGAATAATTATGAAAGTACAACATATCAAAATTTACGAGATGCAGCTAAAATAGTGCTTGGAAGTGAAGTTATAGTTCTAAATGTATATGTTAGAAAACAAGTTATAAAAATTAGTAACTTAAATTTCTAAGTTAAGAAACTAGATGAAGAAAAGTAACTCAAAATAAGTGGAAAAAAGGAAACAATAAAAATAAGAGCAGAAGGCAATAAAATGGAAACAAACAACAGAAAATAATCAAAGGGGAAAAAACACAATAGCTCTTTGGAAAGATTAACAAAAGTGTTAAACTCCTAGCTAAACTGAACAAGGGAAAATAGACAACAGGACAACACGAGTTGTCAAGTGAAAAATAAAAGGTGTATCAGTACTGATCTCAAAGACATTAAATAGATAATAAAGGAATATTATAAATATCTTTATGTCAATAAATTCAACAACTGAGATGACATAGACAAATTATTTGAAAAATATAACTTACTCTACTGACAAAAAATGAAATAGAAAATCTAAATAAACTGAAGATATTGAATTTTTTCATGAAAAACCTTCCTACAAAGAAAGCTCTAGGCCCAGATACTTTCACTGGTGAATTCTATCAAACATTTGAAAAAATAAATAACATCTGCTGAATACAAACTTTTTAAGGAAAGGTAGCAGGAGGGAGGACTTCTCAATAAATAAAATAAATGTTAGCTATTTTAAAAGCAGGGCAATATAATTTTAAACTGAGAAAATATTAAACATTCGAGCCTATAACAAAGCAAGAAAGTATCTGTCTTAGTCAATTTGGGCTGCTAAAATAAAATATCACAAACTGAATAGCTTACAAACAATAAAAATTTCTTACAGTTCTAGTGTCTAGGAAGTCCCAAGATCAAGGCACCAGTATAGTGGCATTATAGTGAAGGCCTTCCTCCTGTCTTGCAACCCCAGGATGCCGTCTCTGTGTCTTTGTACAGTGGAAGAGGAATAGATCTCAGTGAGGTTTTTTACAACACTAATCCCATTCATGAAGACGCCACTCTCCCTCCCAAAAGCTCCAGATCCTATTATCATCATCTTTGGGGGTTAGGATTTCACCATATAAATTGGTGACAAAAACATTCATACCATAGCAGCATCATTTCTGATAAACAGAAATGATCATTAAACAGAAATTATCATCATTTATAGATAAACAGCAGGAAAAAGTATAAGGAGAGTTAGTTGCATGGTTCAATATTTTACGGGTTTTTTTAGATTTTAAAAGTTAACTTTACTTTTTCTCTTTCACAAGTTGAATAAGTAATACATGTATATAGTAAAACAAATGAACAAATAAAAATAATAAAAGTTTTAACAGTTACAAGATTGTTGACCGTGAAAGGGAACTCTCTTTTCTCACTTCACCTATCATCCTCTAGTCTCCATTTTCTTTCCCCAGAGGCAACAAGTTTTCAATTTCTTTTTAATCTTACAATGATATCCTCTGCATAAATAAGTGTATATATATGCCTATCCTTTAAGAAATTTATTAAAATGCAAAATAGTTGAAATTTTAAAAATATTTTACTTGTTAAAATAATCATTTGACCACTTTGTTCACTCTCTGAATTCTTCTCTGCTATACTTCTCAAGACAGGTGACATTGGGTAGTCATGAATATTTTGGGATTTGGCCATGGGGGGCCGTCGAGTTGAGGAAAACACTTGTTTTGGATTTAGGGGAATATATTTAGGTGGTTCATAGGCAATTTGTGAAAAGTTAACTTTATCGCTAGCACCCTATGATGTAGGAAAGGTCTTAGAAATCCTCCTTTCTACTGTTCTGACTCATCTAGGAAGATTCAGAGCCTATGGTTGTGTCATGATGTGACTATGTTCCATGGTACCCAGCAATGGAGGTTACATAGAGAGCAGGAGTGCCAGGCTTGAAATATACACAGCTAGAAGACAGTTTGTGGGTTAGTCTTCTAATAATCAGAAAAATTGCAAAATTGTAAGAGAGAAAATGTAGGGAAAAAAAGTACTTTAGAAATGTCCCAGGTAATAAATTAAATATTATATTTTATTCTGCTATTTCTGGAACTATCATTTTTTAAAGATTTATAAATTTATAAAATTTAAAAATTTTATAATTTGTTCTGATTTCTCTTTTTAGCCTATATAAACAATCATTTTCTTACCAAAAATTTAAATTTAGAATTTCATATTGTTTCAAAGAGGATCCCCAAATTGTATAAGTTTCAGGCTGTACAAAAATTGGATCTACCTCTGTTTAAATTGTAGAAGAAAGTGGAATTGATCAAGGGCAGGATACAGATGCTGCTTAATTCTAGACTTTAAGAAAAAATATACATAAAATGGGAGTTAAAATTTCAATATCTAGGTGCAGAATAAAAATAAAATGTATAATTTCTAAACTACTAAAATAAGAAAGAAAGCAAGTTTGTTAATTCCACAAAAGACAAGAAATTTAAAAAGTAGTAAAGAATATAAAATAAAATGGCAGGAATAAATACAATCACAATAAATGTAAATAAGTTAAATACCCCTAATAAAATAAAACCCTTGTCTAACAGAGTTTTTTTTTTTTTAAATCAGTTACATCTTTTTTAAAAGAGTGAAGGCAAATAGACTTTTAAATTATGTTGAAACACACTCAGCATCAGAACCACCTAGAAACTTAATATCAGAATCACCTAGAGAAGTAACTACATTAGAATCAGGGGGTAGACTTTGGGATAAAGAGCGTACATATTTTAGGACCCTAATGAATTAAACAGAGATGTCTGGCATATCCGGGCAGTAACACCTGTGATTGCTTCTGGAGAAAGAAATGGAGTACTGAGGATCAGAAAGAGTACAAGGTATATTTGCTTCTACTCTTTACCACCTACATTTTGTGTCCGTTTGAACTTACTTTCTTTACTTCTTTGTTATTTATTTTTTCAAACAATTAGAAAATTGTTTACCAATTGTATATCAGTTGAATTGTTCACTCAACTAATTAATATGCTTAATAAAATATTTGGGGGAAGTCGTCACACCTATACAATTATGTGATTTATAAGAAAGGTGTGAATCAGTGGAGGAAAAGATGATCTTTTGAATAAATGATTCTAGATCAACTGAAATCTGTATAGGGAAAAAAGTGAACCCTGACCCTTTCCTCACATTATACTTAAAATTAACTCAGAATGGACCAATGGCTAATGTGAAAGATAAAACAATGAAACTTCTAGGGAAAAAAACATAGGAGATTGTTTTCATGACCTTAAGGTAGGCAATGTTTTCTTAAATACGAAAAGCATTAACCATGAAATACGAAGAGACTGATAAAATAGATTTCATTAAAATTGAGAACTTTATCAAAAGACACCTTTAAGAAAATGAGAAAACAATCCACTGAGTAAGAGAAAAATGTAAAACAACTACTGAGATAGAACTTATATCCAAACATATAAGGCACTAATAGAAATCAATTAAAAAAAAAACCTCAATGTTTTGAAAAATGGGCAAAAGACTTGGATACTTAAAAACGTAGATGCCTAAATGGTCAACAAATATATGGGACAGGATTTAATATCGTTATTTTTGAGAGACATGCAAATTAAAACCATAATCAGATACCACGACACAGTAAAGTTATGAAAATTGTATACTACTACTCTTGTACATTGCTGGTGGGGTGTAAACTGGTACAGCCCTTCTGCTTCTACCTTTTCTATCTCCCCTACGCTTACTAGCAAATTCTCATCCTGCCACAAAATTCCTCTGCTCATCATAAGGTGATAGATTTTTTTTCATACAAAGTTTTTCCTTTATAGTTCAACTGGCAAATATAAAACAAATAATCATAGTTAAGTGTATAAATCTGTACCAGCCTCCTTCCTTATTTATCCATCCTACCATTACTTTCAGTATGTTCCTTGGTTCCTTACTACAAAAACAACCTGTGTTTCTTCACTTATTAATGAAAGAAGCTTCAATCTACAATATTTAGTTTAACAGGTAAACAATTTGTACATCGATGAGTGAATTACTAGGAGAAGGAACAGGTGGAGAGTCCCTCAAATACAGAAAATTTAAAATCTGTATTACCTTAAGGTGCTTTGTATCACTCTATAAGTAGGGAATGAATTTAGCATGATTATGGTCAGAAAAAAAACCCTAATGACCAGGATATTTAAGAAACTGAAGTTGCTCTCACATTCTAAACATGACAGGGGAATGACCCTCCTATTTTGTCTGAGTGTCACGTTCATTCTTTCTCATCATATAGTAATGTATTTTCTTTCTTCTATTGTAGATGCCCAGAGCAGCAAATGAAAAAAATAAATCCACTTCTTTTTTCTCTTTCTCCTTATAGTCATCTCACATTGAAATCACTGTTTTCTATGGCCAGAGATTTCCCTCTAGCCTCTCTTCAAATATCGTCTGTGCTCTTCCAACCTTTTCTCTCTACTGTACTCCTATAGACAAATCAGAGCTTTCAGGAGCTAGTGTTACTTCTTGGTCTCAGTGCTTTCAAAATTCACTTTCAGGAAAAGAAATTGATAGAGAATTCATTTTTTTCTTCCCCACAGGTAACTGCTTTAAGAAATTATCTTTTAAAATGCAAACAAATTAATTTCTAATGGTGGAATTTTAAGGCCCGACAAACTGTTAGAAGAATCGAGGTTGGATTTTTAGGCTAGTAACCTTCCCTCTAACCTTTTCTCTGCTCCTTGTAAGTGTAACACATGATCTCTTTCCCAGTAAAGCTAGTTCTGTTTTCAACAGACTACAAAGTATAGCTATCTGATCTGCCCTTAGTCCCATGTAACTTTGATCTATTTTCTTTTAGAGGCATCTCCTTCTCAAAAAGCCAGAAGGAACTGGCAAAGAGTTGAAAAGAGGGTTTTTTTTTTGTTTTGTTTTGTTTTTGTTTTTCCTTCCGAGAGTGAAACGACCTAAGTTGCAAGGACTGGGTGATCTCAGTTTCTCTGGAAAGTACAAAGTGTTGTTTTTCATGGTTGGTAGTAAACAAAGAATAGAATGCACCATTGGCAACACTTATGTATAACAACTATTCAGTTTATGACCTATTACCCAAATTAATGGCAGCCTACAATGGACCTGTCTGTGGATATAATAAAATGCCAGAATTTACAACTTCTGTAAAAAGTATTAAACAAGATCCAACCATTGCTGCTTTTGCATGGAGCATGAAGACTGTTTCTATGGTCAAATAAGAAAAGATATTTCAATGGTTTAAAGCATATGGTGGCCAAAAGTTATAAACCTGCAGCTTTATCTGCAGTTATAGTCAGTTTAAAGTGCAGTTTAAGAATAAAAAAATTAAAATATATATATATATAAATATATATATAAATATATAGACAAATCAGAGCTTTCAGGAGCTAGTGTTACTTATATATAAATATATATATATATATATATTTAAACTGTACTTTACATATATATATATATATATATATATATATATATATATATATATATATATATATATATATGCCTGAGAGTATGGAAGGTCTATATGTAAAGTACAGTTTAAAGTTAGTGCCTGAGAGTATGGAAGGTCTATAATCTAAAGAGATCAACAGTATTACAGTATGTATTAGGTTAATATGTTGCCTTTATTTGAAATACAAGTAATGTCAAAAACAGAGAGAGATGGTGGGCTCATTCTTTTTGGTGCAAAACCTGTGCACTAGTTAAAGGTAGGTATAGAACTCTTTGTTATTATCATTTAATTCAAACCCTGCTTTCTTGGTCTTTTTTGTATCAATAGTAAGTTACCAAATAAACAACAGTAACATGAGGGTTAAAATTAATATCTTACACCTTAGTCAGAACTAGACAGCTTCAAAAACTCTGCCTTCAATTTGTGTCTTTGATATAGCTCCTTGTTTTTACATAAACACTTGAAATTCAACATGTACAAGGACAGAATGAACTTATCCAAGGAACTGGTGGCTACGGCCTAAGTGACTAGCATAACACAATGATTAAGTATATAAATAATAATAATAATTGCAGCTGCCATGTATAGTACTTACTGTGTAAGGAATGGCTTTAAGCCTTAATGTATACTCATTTAATCCTTGCAAAATTCTATAAATTAATTATTATTCCCAATTTATTAAGGACAATGAAGTAAAATCATTCTTTACATTACATAGTTAGGAACTGCCAGAATATGAACCTAGGTACTCTGGCTTTGAAGCAACATTCATAGACACCTGAGTTCATTTAATTAGTGAATTAGTTATTCAGACTTTAATCAAATACTTATCAAATATGCACTTTGTTTGTAGCACTATTATTGGCTCTAGAATATGCATGAATGAGTTAAACCAAATATGGTATCTGCTCCTATAGAATGTAAAATCTAATACTGAGCACAAATATTAACCAAATAATTACACACAAAAAAGTAAAATTGTCTTGTGATAGGTGCACAAAAGAGGGATGTATAATGCTGTAAGAGTAAACCAGGCAGACTGGGGAAAATTGGCTGAGGAACTAACATATGCACTAGATATGAAGGATAGGCAGACTTGAACTAGACAAAGATAAAAAGAGATTTCAAAGACCACATACAAATCCTCTGTGTTGAATTGGAACAGGAAGAACACTAGTAATTGAAGGAAGGCCAGTGAGGTGGGATCATAGAGAGCAAGAGAGAGAAGAGTGCAAGACAGTGTTTGAAAGGTTGGTAGGTCCAGACCTGACAGGGTTTTCTTAGTCTGTGTTATGTCTTTGCCTTGTCTTTTCCAAGCACTAAAAGGTATTAAATGGGGGCAGGTGTGGTGGTGGAATTACATGAATAGATATGTGTTTTAAAAGGATCACTCTAACTTTAATATTGATAATGGAATAGAACAGAGCCAATGGATATGAATAAATGAGTGAGAAGATTGTTGTAGTGGTCCAAGGGGGAGAGGAAGGTAGCCTGGATTGAATTAACTGTAGTGATAAAAAGAAGTAGATAGAATCAAGCTATGGTAGGCAGAAAAAGCAATAGGACTTTCTTACAAATTGTTCTAATCCAGTTTGGTCAGGTGTAACTATTTTGTTCTTTTTGACAGATAAAAGTAGCCACCAATTTTTGAGATAAGTGAAGGTGGCGGTCACTTTGACACAGCCTTGCTACTAAGTCACAATGAAAGCAAGTCTCAGATAAATTCTGTCATGTAAACAGACATTTTTAAACAATTAGCAAGAAGGCTTACATAAAACAGTTCATACAATCTCTTCCATAAGCCCAATCGAGTTCTAGCTCTTTTTTTTTTCATGTACTATGATATATTAGTTATCTATTGCTGCATAATAAATTACTCCAAAACTTAGTGACTAAAAAACAATAAATACTTATTATCTCACAGTTTCTGTAGATCAGGGATAGATCAAGTTGTCTGGGTAGTTTTGGTTCAGGGTGTATTGTGAGTTAAGATGTTGGCTGGTGCTATTGTTACTTGAAGGCTTGAATGGGGCTGGAGCCATCTGCTTCCAAGATGGCTTGCTTACACGGCTGGCAAGTTAACTGCAAGAGACCTCAGTTCCTCCCCATATGGATCTCTCCATAAGGTTTCTTGAGCAGCTTCACAACATGGTAGCTATCTTCATCCAGAATAGATAATCCAAGAGAAAACAAGCTGGATTCTGCAATGTCTTTTAAGACTTAGCCTTGGGGGTCATTTATCTTCATTTCCAGTATACTTTTTTTGTTACGCAAATCATCTCTATTCAATGGGGAAGGAACTACACAGATGAATAGTAAGGATCATTGATGTTAAGGTCACTAAAGGCCAGTTTGAAAGCTGAATGTCACATGACTACAATGTACATGAAAAGTTCACATAAGGCAGATGCAGCAATTTTTAGAGGCAGGATTCAGAAAACCGGAATCCACCGAATCAATAGCTGGAAAGAGGATATTTTATGGATCAAACTTTGGTGCCTTTCCTACAGATATAAATTATAGTGCTTGCTAGATTTTTACACCCTATTCTGCAAAAGTGGAACATCTAAAATATATTAGCCAATCCACATACCTTGAACAACGCTAATTTCACCAATAAAAACCTATTGCTAATATTCATAGGTTAATTAGCAAAATTCTGGTGTTGTTCAAGATAAATATGACTAAAGCACTTGTCATAGCTTCCTCTGGATTGTGTGGCCTTTTGATTAAATGTTAGCTGACCATACCTGGAAGTGTAAATTCCTAATTACAGCAAGCAACAAACTTATGATGTAGCCTAAATTAACACATGTGTATATTCACACATAATATCACATTATCTACACTCAATTATTTTAGAATAAATTACAGACATCATAATACCATCCATGATTTAGAAAGTGCAACCCATGAAAAAAGTAATTATCCTGGCCGATGACAATCACCTAATGGGGCTGCTCATGCTGGATAGGGTCACTTACAATAAAAATTATTGAATGATCATTAGCAAAGCATTTCTGACACTGAGATATGTTGCAGAAAGCATCTATACTGATTTTCATTTTTGAAGACAAAGCATTTAAGATTATAATTATAGGTTATTTTGAAAATTATATAAGTTAATAATTTCAAAGCATTTAGAACAAGTGCTGGGCACATAAGTTGTAAGTAAATGTGGTTGTGATGGTGGTAGTGGTGATGTTGATAATGATAATGATGATAGGGATAATGATGATGGTGATCATCTAACAACTTTAGTAGATGCATGAGTCTTTATAATTATCAGTTGTATTGCACGCTGAGGTAGACTCCACGGAGATCAGATTCCTCTTCAGGACTTAAGGATTTGTTTGTCTACCTGCTGGGAATGCTATTGGCTCATTGCTTTTTAAGATGTTAGCTCCATCCAGGAATTGCCTTACCTAAGGTCACGCCCACTTACAGGGGACAGTCCTTATTCAGTGACCAGTCATTGATGGGTATAGAAGGCCCAGCTCCCTTGCCACAACTTGTAACACCTCTGAAGGGCCACCCTAGCTTAAGCCACCCATAAGATTGGCTTAAGTTTTATTGTAACTATATTGTAACCCAACATCTCCCTCTGTCCAACCCTATATTTCAAGACCTCCAGATGGTGCCTGAAACCAGGCAGTACCAAACCTTATATATATGATGTTTTTTCCCTATGCTGTTACATATATACCTAGGGTTAAGTTTAATTTATAAATTAAGCATTGTAAGAGATTAACAAAAATAACTAGTATTAAAATAGAACAATTATAACATTATACAGTAATAAAAGTTATATAAATGTAGTCTTTCTCTGTCAAAATATCTATTTGTACTATACTCACCTATTCACTTAAAGGAAGCACTTTAAAGTTTCTATTTGGCATATCCAAATTGCCAGAATCACTATTCCTGTGCTTTGGAGCCATTATTAAGTAAAACAAGGGTTACTTGAACACAAGCACTGCAATACCTCAACAGTTGATCTGATAACCCAGGTGGCTACTAAGTGACTAATGGGTGGGCAATGAATACAGCGTGGATACACTGGACAAAGAAATGATCCACCTCTCAGGCATGATGTAGCAGGATGGTGTGAGATTTCATCACACTACTTAGAACATCTCACAATTTAAAACGTATAAATTGTTTATTTCTGGGATTTTTTTCATTTACTGTTTTTGGACCTCAGTTGACTGCAGCTAACTGAAACTAAAGAAAGAGAAACCACAGGTAAGAGTAAATGACTGTACATATCCAGAAAAAGAAAGAGATTGAAAATATTAGCGAACATTGGTAATGTCAGCTATGAGAACAGTCTTACACTATCTGAGAGAGGCTAATATTTTAGTATCCATAAGAATCATCTTATAACAGAATTTCACTCTTGAGACAAACTCTCTGTACTGATCTCATTCGAGGACAGGAATTAATTTGAAGTTCCTGTGTTCACTATCCAATTTGAATGGAAGTAAATTTAGTTAAGTACAAACAGTATCAGCAGCTAAAGTAGAACCTGGAAAGGCTGATAGTTTCTTTGGTCATAAGATAAATAGTAAAGAATAGATCACATTTGAGTGAGCTGTGAAAATTTATGTAAAAATCTTTTTCCAGCAGCTTCCTTAAAAATGTGATTGTAAAATTTAAAAACAAGAATAAAATATAAATAAAAGTGAGCTTTGCCTTACTTTACTTTAACATTTGACCATTTACTCCTTTAAAGAAAAGTAGTAAAATTACCATCAAATAAGTATACCTCACACTCTTATTTCTATGATATTCTTCAGAAAGAAAAATGTTTCATATGAAAAATAATCCATATTATTGATTACAAGACAGTTCAAAGCTAAACATAAAAAAGTCAGTGAAAACAAAAAGCGAATGAAGATACAAATTTTCTTGCTTTCAAGAACCTTGAAGATAAACATAATTTATTTGGTTTAATGTTTTATAAAATTTTATCACATATAATAGATTCATGTAGTGATCAGTACAATTAGGATACAGAGTTATTCCATCACTCCAAAGTAATTCCCTCATGCTACCCGTTTCCAGTCATACTCTCCCCGCCGACTCTTACCCCTGGCATCACTGATCTGTCCTCCATTACTACAATTTTGCCATTTTAAGAATGTTATATATGTGGAATCATACCAACAGCATAATGGTCTTGAGATTCATGCAAGCTGCTGTGTGTATCAAGTTCGTTCCTTTCTATTACTGAGTAGTATTCCATGATATGGATATTCATTTATGCATTGAAAGATATCGACATTTTTTCAAGTTTTTGGCTATCACAAATAAAGCTGATATAAACATTTATATACAAAAACTTTTATGTGAGCATATTTTCACTTTCTAGAGTAAATATACAGTAGCTGGATTACTGGGTCTTATAGTAAGGGTATGTTTAACTTTATAAAAACTGCCAAACTGTTTTCTAGAGTGGCTGTATCAATTTTTATTCCTATCAGCAAGGTTTGAAAGATACAGTTGCTCCACTTCTTGTCAGCACTTGGTATCATCAGTATTTTTTATTTTAGAATTCTAATAGGAGTGTAGTAGGATTTCACTGTGGTATTATTTGCATTTTCCTAATGGCCAATGATGTTGAACATAATGATGTCTTATACGATGTTTTAAATTTTTACAAATACCTTTTGAAGCATCTCAATGAATTCTCACAAGTATAGTGAGATGTAGTTCAAGACATAAAAGGCCAATATTATGTACATCTGGAAAAAACAGTCAAATATAATTACACCAATGCAGAATCAAAACAATTTGAAACTCAAAAGAAACAAGGTGGTAATTTAGTCAAAATTTGCCATTTTACAGGGAACTGAGTCTCACACAGCTGGAATCATACCAAAAACTACAGTTCTGATGCTTGGATCTCTTCTATTATGTCCAACAAAGTAGGTGACAATTTATGCTTGAATCCTTCAAGTAACTGGGAATTCACTCATTTTTTGCCCAGTTCTATTAGGAAGTGTTTCCTGACATTGAGCTGAAATGGTCTATAAACAAACAAGCAAATCCGTGTTTTGACATTGAGCTGAAATGGCTTACTATAGTGGGTCCAGTTTCATCCTTTGAGACTTTCCTCAAGATATGTGCTTCCTTTTCCACAAGAGAGTACTTCAGATACTTGACAGTCATCATACTCTCACAAATATATTCCTGACTAAACACTCAAATTTTCCTCCAACCATTCCTTAGATTGCCATCCTTCTCGTTTGTATGTAAACTGGTCCCAGATTTCTTATGATGCAAAATACTGAATAAAATATTTCTAGTAACACAGCCAGAGTATATATATTTTCTAACTATATTCACTGCTGGAAATAGTGAAATTTCCTTGTTTCACTTAATGTATTTCCTAACACCATAAAAAATATTTGTAAATATTTTAAAATTTTAAGCTAAATATTTTATTTTTAAATTGAGTTTATTTTTTGGATGGGTCACACACACATGGTTCAAAATTCAAAATGTCTAAAGGGTTTACAGTGAAAAGTCATGATCCCTAGCCTTCTGGTTGAATATAATACAACATAATGTAATGTAAATATAATATATAGCAGGCACCCTCTTTTTAAGATACAATTCTGACTTTGATTATGATATTCCATCACATGACTGTACATATCTTTTTAATCATTCATCTTAAAAATTTTTGTTATTATAAATAATGCTGTATGGACTTCCTTATGTATAGTTTATGTATATATTTTAGATTATTTCTTAAAGTAGATTCCTAAAAGAAAATACCTGCATTCTATAGTATGACTTGTATATAATAACTTTCCACAAAATCACCACTTTATATTTGTACCAGCAGCATATAACTTCCCATTTCACGACACTTTTGCAAGCATGGGCTACTATTATTTATTGATATTTTTCAAATTTGTTGTCTAGATTTGCTTATAAATAATGTTTTAAAATGTTTTTTAAAACATTTTAAAATGTTTTTATATCTCTATTAGCTATTTGTATTTCCTCCTACTGGTGTTTAAACCCTTGTTAATTTTTAGAAAATCAATTGTATGAGCTAGAATATTAGCCCACTGTCATATTCTTGGAAAATATTATTATTTACAGCTAATTAAACACTTAATAAAAAAAAGATGGTTTACATATACTAGTGACAGTCCATCTCAAATAATTAATATAGTTTTTTAAAAATTTTTACTAAATTCGAAGACTTACAATGAATAATTATGTTGTAATATGTTTATCTCTTTACAAGTCTGTTTCGCTCACCAGATTATAATCTAAGGATAATATCTTAATCATCTTTCTAAAGCCTAATATAGACATTTACACAGAGTAGATGTTCCTTAAATTTGTGACACCTAAATAAGTGAATACCTAAAAATCCCTATTAGCTCATTGGACTCTGCTTACATGGTTAGAACCCCCAAATTTTATGATTCTAATTACATCTATCTAGACTTTAGCCCTAAGTCAACGTCAAGTTGTTCTAAGGGTATTGTAAAATACCCTACCCTTTCCAACTTTGAACTGGATAACATTTTGATAACATAGGTTCTATATATTCTCTTAAGTGAATGAAATACAGTGTTGACTCAGTGAAGGACTGTGCAATCTCTGTCAAAGCAGAGATTGTATAGTCTGTAATTTGCTAACTCCACTCTGGTGCACACATTCCTTCCAAGGAGTCCTTCAGATCTTCTCCA
>NW_011888792.1:7114257-7195761 GCF_000151845.1 Pteropus vampyrus | reverse complement strand
ATTACATCTATCTAGACTTTAGCCCTAAGTCAACGTCAAGTTGTTCTAAGGGTATTGTAAAATACCCTACCCTTTCTAACTTTGAACTGGATAACATTTTGATAACATAGGTTCTATATATTCTCTTAAGTGAATGAAATACAGTGTTGACTCAGTGAAGGACTGTGGTTCTACACTAAAAACCTCTGCAGGGACTAACTGCCATCCAGAAGTCAGTTTATCATCTAGCCCTTTTTCATCCACAACTTACTCATAAGTATATGATGAAAATGTCAATGCCTTCTGGGCACTGATAAATATTGTCTACTTAATTTCATTGGTGTAGTAGTCTAGTAATCTTATCAGGAAGAAAATAAAATTAGACAAATAAATTCTGCTTGGTAAACCCATACTGTATTTGACTGATTACTGTTTCCACTTATAGATGCTCCCAGAGCATCTTTTTAATAATTCCTTTTAGATTTTTGCCTGGGATCAATGTGGTCTGGGCAGGGGATTAGTGGTGTGAGGGACTCTCAATTAAATGAGTAAAGATTAAAGGGGAGTTTTGCAAGTGATATGGATTCCCTTCCATATGACTGGAACCCCATAGTTGTCCATAATCCTTTCTTTATTTCTGAGGGTTCGAGACTGCCAGAGAATATTTAAAAAGTACTTCTTCCTATGAGTAGTTCTGTCAGGATTGAGTAAATTATCAACATAGAGGCAGCTGTTACTCCTGCTACAGGTTAGGGGGTGGGGAGTGGAAAGCATCTGTCAATCAAATAGAAGCTCTCTTTGATGACATAAAATACTTTCTGAGGGAACTTTGAATATTTGGATTGGCTGCCTGCCACATGATTTTCCAGTTCTGGCAATGCATAGTAATCCTGTCAGGTTTCTTTCAGATTGACAATCTCTGTCAAAGCAGAGATTGTATAGTCTGTAATTTGCTAACTCCACTCTGGTGCACACATTCCTTCCAAGGAGTCCTTCAGATCTTCTCCACCCTCCACCATCCATTTCACAATCCCCTATTCCTTCAACCCAGGAAAACCTAATCTACTAGAGATATTACTAGATTCCTTTTAAACTCTCTGTATTAACGTCATAGGGCCACCATAACAAATTACCACAAACTGGTGGCTTAAAGCAATAGAGATTTATTCTTACATTTCTGAGGCAAGAAGTCTGAAATTAAGGTGTCAGCAGGGCTGTATTTCCTCTGAAGGACCTAGGGGAGAATCTGTTTTTGCCTTTTCTACCAGAAACTATCAGCATTTCTTCACTATTGCCACATTACTCCAATATTAGCTTCATATTGCTTCCTCTGTGTCTTCTCTTCCATCACATAAAAATACTTGTCATTGGATTTATGGCCCAGCAGACAATCCAGGTTGATTAATTTCATCTCAAGATCCTTAACTTACATCAGCAAAGAACTTTTCCATTCACAGGTTCCAGGAATTGGGACATAGACATACTTTTTTTGGGTGCCACTACTCAACTCACTATATCTTGCTTAAGGATACAATTTTTTCCTTCTTCTTTCAAGCTTTACCTTTTGAAGCTTTAAAGAAATTCATGAAACCTATTCTTTCTTCATTATTTTAGCTTTCAAGACTTATATCTTCACTTTAAGCAGTTCTTTGGAAAATCCAATCTGTTCCTTTGTTTCAGTTGCCTTTTTTTTTTTTTGGAATGTCTCCTTCCCTAGGCAAATAAATACTACACCAATGGGAGAAAATATCACCGGGTCAAAAAGCAAGTAATTCCACGTTTAGATTTCCACTTTCACCCTGAAGGCAGACATTTGCCCACGTTTGGTGTTCTATTCTGTTTCCCATAATTCCTCAAAGATGAGGACAGTTGTTCTCAGGTCTCATTTGCACTCTCCTGTTCCCACCCACAAAACCTGCAATATGAGCCATTCATAACATGATATAATCTAAATTGGAACTGTTAGGTACTTTTGTGGAATTTCTTTCTTTATTTAGGAAGAATATTGCTTCCTGTCTCTATTTATATTACTCTTTTGAGTAATATTAATTAGTTGCTATTTATTGAGTCAGTACCGTGAGCCTGGCTCAGTGTTTTGGATGTTACTTCCATCACTCAGAACAATCCTGTGAGAAAGATATGGTTATCCCAATTTTACATATGAGAAAAAGGAGATCCAGGGTAATATAACTACTAAGTGTTGAACCAGAGAATTAAACAAAGGTTTGTCTGATCCCACAAATATACATAGTTCTATTATGTCAAATCACTTAAGTTTCCTTTGTAGAGAATGAAGCAAAATAGTATTTCAGAAGTTCTGCTTTCTCTGTCAGCTCTAACCTTACACCAGAAACTGTAAGTGGGCTTTTCTTGCCTGTCTTCTGGCTCCGAACAGACTTTTAAAAGCCCATTCTTTGTCCTGTCTTAGCATTTTTTGCAAGTCTCACCTCATTTGGGGGCTTTGGATTTCTTGACACTATCCTTTAGAGCCCATGTTACCTTCTTATAATTATCCTTGGTATGTGGTTGTTTTCTCCCAAGGTTTCTGTCACTTCCAATTAGCCAAGCAATTTCTCCTTGTTGGTCAGAATTAGGTTCCTCAGTTGCTCTGCTGGGACATCAAATCATGAGAAAGGCAAATCAAAAACTTGTCTGATGTTCTTCTTTTAGCCCAATAACACTTTTAAAAGGTGTCTAGCTTTCTGGTTTCTTTTTTGATTTTTGCATTGCTACAGGTATTGACAAATAGTATATTGCAGTGCACTGTGGTAGCAATAACAAATTCTTTTATGAATAATTGCATGTGCAGTGTGAATGTTTGGAACCAGCTTTAAAACTCTCAGCATACTCTAAAGCAGTTTCAATTATCCCATTATCTACATGAACATCTTGTCATTGTAACACATTCCTGTTTCTGATCCCCGACTCAAGTTGGCCACATGGAGAAATATTTTTATTTCCAATAAACTAATTTATTTGTGTATTTCATTTTGAATATAACTCCAAACCAGAACGTGGGAAGTAGGGTGGGGAATATGACCTCTGTAAAGTAAAATATATGTGAAAAGGTCTATGAATTAAGGTCATAAGACAAAGGACTGTAAATTTCAATGAGAAAAAAATTACATCTTAATTTTTGCTAACTGTGAGTAAAATTTAGCATTTCTTTTAATTGTGAACATAGGTAACAAACCACAGTGTTATTAAAAGTATTGGTAACTTTTTCACCCATAAAAATCACAGATATTTGTCCATTACATTACTGGAGTTGGAGAAATCTCAAGATACAATTGGTGTTCATGATTTTAAAATTATAGATATTACTAGATCCTCTGCTAGATTTTATTTGATCCATAAAAAATCAAAAAGCATATGTATAGCACATTTAACGAAGCATATAAATAGCACATTTTTGTTGACTATCTTGATTACTATATTTTATTATAAATGGTTTCATTTATAATCTTATGCATAATTTATGCATTGAAAAACATGATTCATAAAAGGGACTTCATTGGCTTCAGAAGATTCCTAAAGGGATTCATGGTACAAAGAAGATTAAGAATGTCTATTATGGACTGTAGCATTATGGTTAAGAGCATGTAGACTGGTGTCACATTGCTTGGATTCAAATTTTGCCCTGTCACTTATGGTATGACTTTGGCCTTTAAGTTATGTATACTTTTTGTGCCTTAGGTTCTTCATGTGTAAAATGGAGATAATAATACCTACCTAAAAGCCTTGCAATGAAGATGAAGTAATAACTGTAAAGGGCTTAACATAATGCCAGTTACATAGCATGTTATTTATCTCCACATCCACCCACAAAAAGGTTTCATTCAAATCATATTTACATTTATCGTACATACAGATTTTTTTTTTTTACTATGCTGTCACAGGCTAAAACTTAAAATTACATTATCAAATATTGGTTAGTTTCAAATAAATATTCGTAAAATATCTGTGTGATATAAGGAAGAATGATACAATGAATATCCATATGCCCTCCATCCAGATTGAAGGGAAAAAATTACTTTAAAAAGGAAGAACATATAATTTATTATCCAAACCAGGACACTTTAAAGAACAAAAGAGTGTTATTATTATATCAGGAAAATAGGCAAACCAGGATTGTTCTGACTAAACCAACATGCATAATTACCCTACTTTTATAGTCCTTATGTGCTCCTTCCTTATTCTAGGCCCTTCTTTTGGCAGCTAGAGAAAATCACTACATTGATTTTATGTTTATCATTCTTTGCTTGAATTTATAGATTTATCATGTTCGTACCCTTCAATAAAATATTGTTTCCTTTATTGGTTCTTTAATTTATAGAAGTAGAATCCTACTGTAAAATTCTTTTGTGAATTGCTATGTTGCTCAACATTGTTAGATTCATCCATGTCCATGGATTTGTAATTCATTTTTTACCATTGTCTTCTTCAACTGTAAAGTATAAACAATGTATTTAACCACTCTACTGTTGATAGGCAGTTGTTTCCAATTTTTACTGTTTAAATAATAGTTATAAATTTTCTTGCTTTAGATCCTGGTACATATTTCTCCTGGGCCATAGAACATGTGCATCTTCAAGTTTACTAGATAATGCCAAATTGTTTTCCAAATTGATTATATCAACTTATACTCCCACCAGCATATTGTTCTGGTGATACTGTCAGACCCTCAAATTTTTGTGTATGTGGTGGCCACAAAGTGCTATTTCCTGTGGTTGAGTATCTCTTTAGGTTTTCTCTTCTATGAATTGCCTGTTTGAGTGGGAGATGTGGAGAGCATTATCTATCTTTTTAAAAAAAATTAAAATTATAGTAGTTCTTTAGACAATCTAAATACTAATCCTCTTGCTAGTAACATGGATTATAAAAATCTCCCAACTTGTGGCTTATCTTCTAATCTCCTTATGGTCTTTCTGTTTTTACTTTTTATTATAGAAATCATTAAAAATATACAAATGTATGCGGAATGAAGTCCCATTTATCTATCACCCAGATTTTCCCCATGTCTGATTATTCTGAAGTATATCTGAGACATTATATCATTACACCTTGAAATATTTTAATAGGTACCTCTAAAAGATAGACTCTTTAAAAATTACTATTATAATACAAGAAATAATTTACAATAATTCCATAATATCATCAAATATTCAATATGCATTCAAATTGCTAATTATCATAAAAAGAATTTTAAGTTTGTTTGAATCATGATCCAGATAAAGTCCTGTAATAGCTGGTCCAAAATGGCACCCAACAATTTCCACTGCCTGGTATTCACACCTTGTGTAATCCTCTCTCACACTATATGTTGGTTGGTACATGTGATCAATCTGCTGGTCATATACTTGCGGGATGGTATGCCACTTTTGAGGCTAGGTGAGACCCTGAGCTAGAACTACTCAGCTCAGCTGCTCCTGAATTTTTGACTTTAGATATTACATGAGATGTAAATGTTCACTGCTTTAAATACTATGTTTTGGAGGTAGTTATAAAGTAGTAGAAAATAAAAATTTGGTACTTAAAGTGGCATGATGACATACGAAAACCTAAAATGAGAGTGGCTTTGTGTAAGTGGCTGAGGGCAGGTGAAAAGACTTGGAGAGTATTAGTAAATTTGAAGAGCTTTAAATAAATTGTCTGTAGATGTATGCTAACATTGAGGCTGCAGATGAGGTCTTAATAGATTAGAAATGTTTTACTGGAAATGTAGGAAAGTGGCAGAAAGCTTAGCAAATTTGTCACCTGGGGTTATGTGCAAAGTAGAAAATATGCCTAATAAACCAGTGATTAAGCTAAGGAGACTTCATGCCAGAATGTTAAAGATGTCACCTGTTTTCTTCTTGCTGCTTATAATAAAAATGTAAGAGAAAAGTTGAAGGATTGTTAAAAAGGAGCCAGAACTTGTGAGATTTGAAGATTTCCAGCCTCTCTAGGTGACAAATGATGTAAAATTAGAAAATGGCTCAGAACAAAGAACAAATCCAGCACATTCACAGGAAAATATGAAGTTGAGAGTGTAGTTGTAAAGCCCTTTAGGACCTCAGAAAGATCTAATGCGGTGCCTCAGAGTATTTTTATTCAGACATAAAAGGTGTACCCCACAACATCTTAATCAAATTACAGGGCTTCTAAGAAGTTTAAGGGTGTGGTGCATCAAAAGCCCAAGGTAGAAAAAGGGTTTATGTGGAAAAGATTTATGGGTGTTGCTTTGTCTAATAGTGTGAACTCAAATAAAATTCATAGGAGACCCACAAAGTTTTTAAGAGAATTATATTAGAAGAATACAATTTTAAAGAGACTTTTAAATGAGAATTATATTAGCAGGCTGTTTGCCAGCCTGGACAGAAAGGGACAGAGTACCAAATGAAAAGAAGCTTTGGACATCCAAACTTCTACAGGCAGAGAGAACTGCACAGCTGTAAACATGGAAAAGGAAGGGTGATCCAGTGGGTGGATCCAAGAGACCAGAGGCAGAGTTAAGAGCTATGGAGAATCACTCTTCAGCCCTGAATCTTAATCAAGAAACTGCCAACCTGTGCCCATGTGGATTTCAGAATTTCTGTGAACTTGTGTGCCTCATTCTACCCCACTCCCTTTTAAAATATGTCTATCTTACCCAATTTATATTTGGTGTGTGAAGGTAGATACCGTGTGCCTTTAGTTTACAGGTCTTCAGAGTAAGAGGAACTCTATTTAAGATGCTGTGCTTATGGAAGTACACCTGAAAAGCCTCACCCATACCTGTACCTAATCTAGATTTCTAGACTTTTAGCTACCGCTCTAATGGGATGAGAGTTTTAGAGAACTTTGGGAGTGGGTGAGTGTATTTTGCATAAGGGGAGAATGTGCATCTGGTATGTGAATGTAGTAGCCAGTCTCTCGGTATTCATACTTTTGTGTATTCCCCTCCCACACTGTATCAGGGATCATCCGTGGGACTAACAGAATATGGAAGGAATGATATATCACTTTGAGAGAGCACTTGCTCTGGGGAAAGCCAGGTGCCATGTTGTAAGGACATTCAGGAAATTCTGTGAGTAACTCATCTTGGAACTGGATCTTCTATCCCTACCAAGCAGTCAGAAGACTGTAACTCAGCCAACAGTTTGATCAAAAACTCATAAGATCCTGGGCCAGAATATCTAGCTAAGCTACTCCTGGATTCCTGACCCAGGAATCTATGAGATAAATATTTTTAGTTTTAAGCTGTTTAGTCTTGGGGTAATTTGTTATATTGCAATACGTAACTAATATAAGTTCACACGTTGCTTCATATGCCTTTAGTGAGCCTCTTTTAATCTACAGTTTTCTCCATCTTCTTTCTCTCTCCTGCAACATATTTGTTGAAGTTAATTTATCCCATGATTTTCCATAGATTGAATTTTCCTGATTGCATAACCATGGTGTGTAACATGTTTTCTATATTTCCTACTATCAGGTTCAATTTTTTTTTTTTTTTGGCAAGATTTTTAAATAAGTGATGGTGTGTTTTTTCTTTAAGTGATATATAGTTTCCTTGTCATGTTAGCAGCTGTTGCTATGAAATGATAAACATTTATTCATTATGAATCTCAAAATGGCAATTTTCTGTCTCTCCTTAATTTATTAATACATGTCTATACAGAGCTTCCTCTCATTTACTATTTGGTTACATTTGGTACAATTCATATAGAAAAGGCAGGACAAATACTGTTTTTTTTTTTACTGGTTTTCAAATTAATTAGTTGCTTCCATAGCATCCTCCACTGTTGACCACTAGATGCTTTTTGTTAATTTTACTACCATTATGAACTCATAGATTTAAATACATCTAAAATTTGCTATGTTCCAATCCATTGCATTTGATATGCTGCAACCTGTGCTCAGGTGGATTTCAGAATTTCAATGAATCTATATGTCCTTATCGATACTCAAATTGTCCCAACTTTGGCAAGTGGGATGCTTTTTGGTTGTCTCCTGAGTCCATTTGACATGATCCCAGTAGTCCATGATAGACTCCTTGCTATCTTGCACAACAAAATGTTACAAGCTCAATACAATTCCTGTGCCTAACTGAAATCAATTACTACTCCAAGGGCTTGTGGTATCTTTTGAACAAAGGCTTTTAATGTATTTGAATAATACTTTTTTCTTTATAGAATTTGCATTTCTATATCTTTCTACCATAAGATCATAAAGATATCTTGCTACCTTGTCTTCTGAAGGTTTAACAGGTTTTTGTTTCACATTTAAATCTTTAATTCGCCTGAAATTTATTTTTCTGTATCATGTTAAGTAGGAAGGTACAATTTCATTTTCTTCCATATGGATATCCGGCAACATTTATTGAAATGCTCTTGTTTTTCTCACGGGCCTCCAATGCCATCTCTGTCTTAAATCAAGATTCCTGATAAGGGTACATTTATTTCTAGGCTTGTATTCCAGTATAAATCAATTCTTTTATCCCTAAAACAATATCACACTATCCTAGTAACTGCAGCTTTAATAGATTTATTGAGGTATAATACACATACTATACAATTTACCCATTTAAAGTGTAGAATGGATGCCTTTTAGTATATTCACTTATATGCAACCATCACAATTTTAGAAAATTCTCACCTCAAAAAGAAATCCTATATCTTTTAGCTGTCACTACTCTATGCTCCTATCTTCCTAAGCCTCACCATCCCTAAGCAATCACTAATCTACTATCTCTATAGATTTCCTATTGTGAATGGTTCACATGAATAGAACCATGTAATGTGTGCTTTTTTGTGACTGGCTTTTACTTAGCATGTTTTTAAGGTTCGTCCACATTACAGCAGGTATCAATACTTCATTCCTTTTTGTAGTCAAATAATATTCTACTGTATGAATATACATTTTGATTATCCTTTGATCTGCTGATGGACATTTGTGCTGTTTCCACCTTTTGACTACTATGAACACTTAATACAAATTAAAAATAATTCTTGCTATCTGACTAGTCAATTCTATTTTAAATTTTCTACTTCTGGAATATCTTGAAATACTTGACCCTTTGCCCTTTCATGTAGATGGTCAGGTTTCTGCAAAAAGTCATTTTGATTTTTTATTATTATTGCTTTCACTGTGTAGGGGAGAACTGCCATCTTAACTCTGGAGTCTCTTAATACTTGACTATGGTGTATTTTTTTTTTTTAACATTCTTTAATGATAGTTGATAATGTTTTGTGATTTTTTTCCCCCTTAAAGGTCTTCTATATTTTTTAATTTACTCTTATGTAATTCATATTTTTTAAATGATATAGTAAATGCTATCAATAAAAAATCATTTTCTAACAATTTATTTCTGCTGGAGAGAAATGCAATTCACTTTATACTGGCATATCCAGAATCCTTGTGGCTCTCTTATTTTAATCATTAATCTGTAAATTATGTTTCTTCATTTCCAATCTTTATATCCTTTGTTTTTATTACCTTACAATGCTAGCCAGTAGCTCCAATAGGGCACTTGTTCCTCATTCTAAGAGTCTGCTTCAAAATTTCATTTTGAAATATTTGTTGTAGGTTTTATTGAATTAAGAAAGTTCTGTATAATTCTACTTTGGCAAAAGGTATTATCCATGTCTGTTAATTTTTTCTACAGCTTATGGTTTTTCTCTCTTAACCTTTTAACATGCTAAAATACATTCCTGGGTCAAATTAAACCTAATCATGTTTTGTTAACTTTTTAATATATTTTCTGGGTTCTGCTTGCTATTTAGGATTTTTGCCTCTATCTTTGTGAATATGATTGGACTCTCTTACTGTCCTTATCAAGTTTTAATGTCAAGAAGCCTATTAAAATGAATAAAAGTTTGTTTTCTCTTTCCTGTACTTTGGAATGGTTTGTGTAAAATAATTTATTCTTTGAATGTTTGGCAAAACTCTGTGGGCAACGTTTTCTTTTTTGAAAAATTTCTACTGATTCAATCTCTTACATAGTAATCAGAACATTTATATTTTCTATTTCATCTTAAGTGACTTTTGAAAAGTTATACTTACCTGGAAACTATATCATTTATGCTTTTATATTATAAAAAATTGTTAATGATATCTCAATTTTTACAGCACTTCAATGAACTCATTTTCATTTCTAATACTTTGTGTATTTCTTGAGTAACCTTTTCCAAGATTTATTAATGTTAGTATTATAACATTTTTTTTTAAATTACCATTGGCATACAATATTACTTTCAGGTGTACAACACAGTGATTAGACATTTATGTACTTTACAAAGTGATCACCCCAATAAGTCTAGTACCCATTTGACACCATATATATTATTATTGACTATATTCCCTATGCCGTAGTTTACAGCCCTGTGAGTTTATATATCTGCCAATATGTACTAAAAGATACAACTTTGACTTTGTTGTCCCTCTGTGTTGAATATTTGTTTCTGTTTCACTCATTTCATTAACTATACGTGAGGTTTCTAGATTTCTGGATTTCTAACTTAATTATACTGCAAATAGAAAATGTGACCTAAATGACACCAATCCTTTGAAATTTTGAAAGACTTTTTATCATTAAATTTTGTAAACATTTTCTGTGTACTTAAATTATTTTTTTTATTTCTATTTTTAGTAATGATGGACTAGGTAACTGAGACTAGTCCTCCTGAGAACTAGAAAGGCTGGACAAAAGATAAAACAAAAATCTGAAGGTGTTAGAGACCTAATGAAGCAGTGGAAAATCTAGAAAAAGAAAAAACCAGAGCTGTTGAACCCATCACTTATGATAGCTTTTTCTCTGAGGTATCAGCTGATTCTTGAGAAGATGGCTAAGAAGGTGAAAAAAGTTTCTAATTCATGGAGTTAAAAAGACTGATCTTTTATTTTTTCAAACATATTAAGCATAATTATATTACAACCTGTGTCTAGTAAATTATGAGGTCTGCTGTTGTCTGAAACTTTTTGTGGTAAACAATTAGACCCTAATTTTTTTTTATAAGTATATAATCAGAATGAACATTTAATGCATTGTATTTATAAAATAGGTTTCTTCCTTAAAATAGATTTCTAGAAGATGAATTTGTAGGTAAAATAAACTTTCCAGTTCTCATTCTTTTCTGTCATGCTGTTGTCACTATTCCATATTAGTGCATGTTTCACTGCGTTTTCCAGTATTAAATTCTAAAACCGAATTGTGTGCTATTTTGATAATCAAAAGTGTCTACATCATTTGGATTTGAATATTTAAATTTTAATACTTCTCTTTGTGATTTCTTCATTCATACTTTCTGAATATTTAAATTAAATATTCCTGAATATTTAAATTTTCTGCTTATAGACTTCTATGGACACTTTCTAAGATGCATCTTGTTAAATCTTACTCAGCTATCTGAAAAAAATGCTTATATATGGCTTATTTGTGTCTTTCCTTCAAAAACCATCTTTTATTAAAGCATTTACAGGCAGAAGAGACAGGACATGTAAATGAAATATGGATTCAAGGAGCAATATTCATTAAGTATATTATCTTGATTTATGGTTGATTTGGATGTTTTGCTTCTAGCGTAGTCCTCCCAAAGTCTTAAAAAACATTTTACTAAATAACCCTAATGTAATCTTGTCTTTGTGGCACAAAAGTCCTGAAATATTCAAGCTAGTTCATGTCTTAGGGTTTTGTATTATTGTACCCTCTTCAAGCAATGGATTAGCATATTTTGGCAAAGCTGGATTCTCCTGTCAAACAGTAGCTTACATGGCACTTTCTTAGACGTTTTCTTAAGTTACCTAATCTCAAACAATTATCTATTTTCTGTCCAGCACTATTACCACCCTATATTTTCATTGCTTATTTATTTATGGTCTATTACCACTAAAATGTAAATTCTCTGCTAGTAGGGACCATGTCTGTTCTAAATACTACTGTTTCCCCAAGTCTAGAACAGTGACTTGGATGAGTAGATACTCAATAAATATTTAATGAATGAATAAAGCTAATTTAGGTTTTAAATAGATAGGTAGTTCCTTATGGTTTTGTATGTTTTCTGCAGTTGGTGGTAGTTGTTTTAAGATTTTCCTAACACCAAAGGTATCAAATAATATCAAGATCTCATTATTTATGTTTGTGATCCTTGAAATTACACAAATTATGTAATTTGTGTAAAATTTGCAAGAGTTATTTCATCAGTTAATCAGATATGTGGTATAGTCCTAGATATAACTATGGTACCATGTAAAAAAAGGGAAGGTTTGGAGGAAAGCCACTGAATTATTAAAGGGCTGCAATATGCTTCTGAAGAATGTTTGTTTGTTTCATATTAGAAAGATTAGAGTGATACAGGTGCATATTACAAAGTATAAATAATTATTTTTTAAAAAGCTCTTTTCATCCATTCTTAAGTAAAAGAAAATAAATTTTTAAAAAATTACCCCCTTACAGATAGGTTGTTTTAAGAGTGGTAATTCCAGGAATGGTGATTGATATATTTTGGCTACTTCCTTTTTAATTCTTTGTTCTATGTTTAGGATTTTTTTCACATCAAAGCAATTGTACTGGTTACAATTTTGTATCCTACTTTTTTAACTTGGAAAACAAACATTTTCCAAACATTAGAAATACTAGTCTTACGGCTTTTTAAAAATAGCTATAATATATTTCACTAAGTACATACGATATAATTTGACCAATTTCTAATTGTTAAAGATTGTTCCTAATTTTTTACCTAATTGTTGCTACGACTAACATTTTGTCTACAACATTCATTTAAATGGTATTTCTTAATGGGATGGGGGCAGATAAAACAAAAAGAAGGTCCCAGCTCTCCAGGCATTTATGTCTAATTAGGAAAACAATATACATTGGTGAGGGGAATAACAAAGGCACTATAAAAGAAAGCCTATAATAATATTTATTAGAGGTAAGAAAAAATAGTGGAAATTTCTTAGGAGGAGGAGCTGATGAGAAAAACATTTTACAAAGAATATAGAGCAGAACTTGGAAAAAGTGATCCGTCTTAATGGTTGAAAATGTTCCAGGTTGGTGCATGTGTTGGAGGAGGTAACTTTTTGTTGGTGTTCTTAAGTAGTATTTGAGAACAGTTCTCACCAGGAAGCTTTCATCACAAAACCCTAACAGTAAGCAATCAAGACTTTTATCAAAGACTGGATTCCTATCTTTCTTGCCAAACTACCGGATTTCTTGTTAATCTCAATCATCCACATATTTTATTCCCTTCATAATTCTCCCCTTCCTTTATATTTTTATCAAAGACTCTCATCTATTTTAAGTAATAGAAATAGGTAAATCCTTCCAGTTCAAGGCATGTAACCAATACACTATATTCTGTTGGATAAAAAAAAAAAAAACCTGGGAAATGCTGTCTTAGCACACATATTGTATGCATTTCAATCTTTAAAAAAATTATTTATAACAGACTTTTTACACTGTAATGGAAATAAGAATATTAAAAGATATTAACCAAAGGTTATCAACTTGCCATATACCAAATAAGGGACACAGAATGTGATGATTTATAAAAAATAATAGGGAGATAATACTGTGATTTCTTTTCCTCGTTTTACTCTGGCAGGAATGGATTCCACCCTGATGATAATACCAGTCTTACTGTCACTTAAGAGGAGATGCTTTGTGAACCTCAATGAGGCTGCCAGATTTGGGACAGATTAAGTACCACAGCGTCACATATGAAAGGAGTAAGACTTCACAAGATGTGTTGTCATGACAGACTGATAGCCACGTTCCTTCTGCACCTTTTCTTCCTCAAGGATAGCAGATGTTTCCCACAGATCTACGCCAGCAGACAATGCCAATCCCTCTCTACCACACTTACCATCTGTAGATGCCCTGGGGCTTGTCTAAAGCATTAGTAGATCCCTCAGGGATGTTCTGGATTCATCCACAGCAGGATGTTTCACAAACTATTTCACAGCCCCAACCCATCCCTAGCTGTTACCAATGATTTCTATATCTTCTCTAATTGTTATGCTATTCATCTGCCCAAAAATCAAAATTCAAAGTAAAAACCATCCATACACTCAGTTTCTAGCACCTTTTCTAATGTAAAGCAACTGCCCCCTGCATGCTTCTTTGGGATGGCTCAGAACTCGCATTCCCAGGGTCTTTCGACCATTTATGGCTTAGATATCATGCTCTCCAGGTAGTCTGATGAGGAGCATCAGACATAAGATCTATAGCCACCTCTACCTGCCCAACGTTCTGAAGCTTCTTAGTCCCTTCCCAATTCCAGCTTTATGACAAAACTAGACACTATGGCAAAAAGCGATTCCCACAGATGAAACTGCTAATACAGTCTGGATTTAAGCAAGGATCCTCAAGGTGCGAGATTAATTTCTGGAATTAAGGGGGTCCGTACATCCATTTCCAGCCTGCTTCCAGTACCATGTCTTACTAGTGCCATAAAACGCAGAGTTGATGGGTACAGATTTTGGAGGAAAAAAAAAAGCAAAATTAAGAGGTATATGGGAGTTTCACTTTCTTCCAGCTGATGATATATATTTTTTAAACTAAAAGGAAATCATCCATACTGTAACGTATTAAATAGGTAGAATTCTCTTCCTGATTTCTCTGCTCTTGATAGATGTTCATTTAGCTTCAGTTGGTATCTGTGAATAATGAAGAAACTTCGCACGATCAAATCCCACTGCCCTGATGAAGGGTAGGGCTGGAGGAAGCAAAGACAGGGAGACAGATCTGTGGAGATCTGTAGTTTCTTAGCGCTAGCGAGAAAACGAGGAGGTAAAAAGAGAAAGGACGTGACTGAGCTGAGTCAAGTACTGTGCTGTCTCAGCACGAGCACGGCCTAAATGAGGTTTTCCTCCCTCACTAAATCTGCTGCGTCTGGGGTCGGCTCCTACTGCATTCACCAACCTGAGCCTCCATCACCTCCCACGGTGAGGATGCGCTCCTGCCCAAACCACCCAACCTACCTCAGGATCCTCGCAGGCGCCGCAACCACGCGCCTCCCGCCCACCTACCTGTGCTGCGCCTGCGCCTCCCCCACGCGCTCTCAAGGTCAGTACCGCCCCCAGCCTCTAACCTAGCACCCGCGGAAGTGGCAGTAGAAGACGTCTTGCGTATTCTCACCTCTGCGTGGCGTGAGGTCGCTGGCGTTTAGGAGAGGGGAGGGACTTCCTGTCCCGCGCAGGCAGGACTTCCGGCACAGCCGGAAGACTGTCTCCCTCGCGTTGTTCAGAGCTTCCCCGCTGCAGGGCGGGGAGCGGAGGACCAGGACTGCCCCGGTGACTCTAGGTCGTCTGGTCCACAACCTGTCCTTGACGCCATGGTGAGTCCTGTGAGGGCTGGAGTAACAGCAGTGGGGAGGAAGGGGCCGGGAGGTCGGTCCTGTGAAGGGAGCCGGTCGGGTGCCCAGCTGAGGATGGAGCGGGAGGGAGCAATGGGATGACCCGCAGGCCAGGACCCACCAATTGCCTTGGAGCGCTGGAGCGCTTGGGCTTCTGAGAAAGCGGCATGTATCCTGCCCAACCGCGAGTTCTGTCCAGGAGTACGTAGCCAAAATGTTGGTGGCCCATTCACTGTGTACAGCTCGTGGCGCCAGGTGGTCCCAGAGTTGACCTTGCCGGGTTGATTTTCTTCTCCCTTCCCTCCTTAGCTGCAGAGCTGTGGTCAAAAACTTCAAATCTTAGAAATGCCTTTAGGTTTTCCAGGCAGACAACGGACCCTTTCTTGTAAAGGATCAACACCTGTCACTTCAACGGCAAGGTCAGCTTATCTTTCAAACTCAGCCGTTTTGGAATTGGAAAGGGTGTCAAATAAAAATTCTGGACTTAGGAAGGAAAGACTTTATTCGGAAGGAATATAGAGCGTGAGGAAAGGAACTATTACAGTAGAGAGGATGCCCTGACCATTAGATCTGCAAGAGTCTCAAAGGTTAGGCAGAAAGGTTTTTTCTTTTATAGGGAGGAGTAAACTAGGTTAAAAAGTACCGGGTGTAGGGAAGTGAAATTAAAGGGTTCTATTTAATTTCTGATGGACAGTAAGTAGTACATTAGAGATTGTCTTACCCTCAGGCCAGCCTATTCTGGAGAGGAGCTGTTAAGGAAGAGATATATGTAGTTTCAGACTGAGGGTTGGCCAAAGTTCAGGGACCTGGGTGGGAGAAGAGGATCTTAACCTGAATTGGGTAACATTTTCTTGCGATTGATCTGTGGGAACAAGCAGTTGAGCTAGTCACTTATGAAGCAAAGAATATGAAATTGCAGATTTGTGCCTGGCCTTTTCATAAGTAAACAAGGGGCCATCGGTGAGTCTTATCCAAGACCTATGGGGATCAGTGGTTCTTTGCAATAAGTCTTTTCCAAAACACTGAAGAGGGAGGGGGTGGATTTCTTAACCTTTGCTGTTTTCCCAGATCACAGGACTCTGGTAAAATTCAACACTGTCAGTTACTTGACTATATAAAATATTTAAAATCTCCTGGAGGGGAGTCTTCGTAGAATTTAGCTTTAGTTTGCCATACTCTTTTAGTACCACCTGTTGACATCGTCCCTTTATCGTGTACGATGATTGGCTTTTGTATGACTTTTAGAAACAACGTGAAACAAAAGAACCTCCAAATAATGTGGTTCCTAGTGCACTTTACTATGCTATGACTACTAACCTATAACCCTTTTCAGCATTGTGTTTGTTTTAACTTCAGTGAATAATACAATTTGTTTATTTACTGAATTATTTTTTTCCTTTTGTATCAATGAAATCAGATACCATAGAAGAATAGAACGGGAAGGAACCAGAGATAAAAATTAGCCTAACTACTCCCTTCCCTCCCTCCAAACACCAGTTTTACAGAAGGAAGAACCTAAGGATTAGAAATAGGCAGAGATTTGCGTAAGATAGTTTGGCATTGTCTAGACTAAAACACAGATACACACTTATTAAAGTTAAGCTCAGTTTTTGACTTCTTGGTCAGAAAAGCTGAAGATAGAGTGTATTGAAATCCTTGAATTCATAATAGTCACAGAGAAGCTGCATGTGAACTTATTCCCAGAATTCTGTAATACTAAAAGTAGAATTCCTCTCCCCTGATAACTCAAAATATAGTTTTGTTTTAAGGTAAGATGAACTCATGCTGTTTCTCAAAGTGTCACTTAGGAGGCTATCACCTAGACAATGTCACCAGGGACCAGGTAGTTGACTCCATTCTGGTATTGCTTATATTTCTAAGTTACTTAACTCTGCTTTAGCTTTCTCAGCTATGAAATTGATAATGTTTGTATATGTAAGTGTGGTCATTGTTTGGAATCTGTCAAAATAAAGAGTTTAGCCATTAAGTGAAGTTATAAGTGTTGATTTTTGTTTAGGATTCGGTTTGGTTGAATTCAGAACTTTTACATTGCTTGGCCTAATGATATAATGAAAACAATGCAGTACTTGAACTCAGAAGACCTAGATTTTCACCATCATTAGTTGTATGAGTTTCGCAAAATCATCCAACTTAGATAAGAGTTCCAATTTCCTCCTAGATAAGAGAAGTGGGACTTGCTGGGAATTAAAACACTCTTTAACTCATATTTATGATTCTGCGACTTCACTCAGGACTTTTTTCAGACTAGGTTCCTGTTTCTGATTAAATAAGATTTAGTCTGATTTCCACTGTTCTTTGCTGTTTTGATTTCTCAAATTTGATTCTTTTATCATTCTTTTCATTTTTTTGTATGTCATGTAGGCAGTGCTTGGAATCTTTGTCCATGTGTTTGGCCAAGTATTTCACTACTGTCTTAAATACTACTCCAGAATGGAAAGCAAAGTCTTGGCACACCTTGATTTTATTTTTATTTTAATTGATCTAACCTCATTTTGTTCTCTTATTCTCTGGTACATTATGTAGACCAAAACACAGTAAATGCCTGTGCATGTAATAAGGTTCTTTTTTGAGAAAATAACAATAGGATCATGATCCAGACTAAAAATACTTAGTATTCACTCTAATTTTTTTGCGTTCATGTTCTGAAAATGGATAGTCTGTAGAAAATCTACTGAAGTAAATTTTCAGACCAACTTTAATCAAATAAATCTTTCCACCCTTTAGGCTGATTTGTGGAAGAAAAGTAGATTAGAGCTAGCTCCTGGAATTGCAGGTTATCTCATGGCATGTTTTTAGCTATATAGCATCTTGTGGTAACTTTTACTGCTGGCATTGAACTGTGTATGGTCTGTTGTGGAAAAAAAGAAAATTATAAACCTCTGCCTTAAAGTTGAGAAAGTTTTCCTTTTGGAAGGTGGAGAGGGTTGTTGAGAAGAGAATACAGTAAATATTATAAGAGAAATCCATATAATATGCTCCAAGATTACAGAGGAAAAGAATTCTGAATGGTCATGTAGTAGGTGATTTCAACTGAGTTTTGAAAAGTGGGGTAGAGTAGGGCACTAGTTCTCAAATTTGAGTTTGCATAGGATTCACCTGTGATGCTTGATAAAAATGCCTTTGTGGGCCCCGTTTTTGGTGGGTGGAATTTCAGAATCTTATTTTTAATGAGCTTAACAGTTAAGTCTGAAACTGGTGGTCCTTAAACCACACTTTGAGAGAATTCTAATGTAGACATTAGAGACATTGATGAAGATATTAGAGGTTTTTGTGCTTAGTTATAATTAGACATGTTCAGTTTGCTGTAGTGGATTACTTTGATTGATTTTTGAATGTTGAACTAGCCTCACATACCTGGGATAAATCCTACTTAGCCATGGTATATAATTTGTTTTATACATTGTTGGATTTGATTTGCTAATATTTCATTTAGGATTTTTTGCATTTACATTCATTAGAGGTTTTGGTCTATAGTATTTATATATTTATTTATCTATTCATTTATTCATTTACTCATTTATTTATTTTATTTATTTATTTATTTATTTATTTATTTATCTATCTATTTATTTATTTATTTGTCTGTCTTTTGTCCATCCATCCATCTATCCTTATGATACCTTTGCCTGGTTTGGGGATTAGGGTAATGTTGGACTCACAGAATTAGTTAGGAAGTATTCCATCTGCTTCTATTTTCTGAAAGAGATCATAGACAATTGGTATAATTTCTTCCTTAACTGTTTGGTAGAATTCTCCAGTGAACCCATCTGGGCCTGGTGTATTCTCTTTTGTAAAGTTATTAATTATTGATTCAATTTCTGTAATAGATACCTACCTTTTCAAATTGTCTGTTTCTTCTGTCAGTTTTGGCAAATTGCGTCTTTCAAGGAATCTCGGTCCATTTTGCCTAGGTTATAAAATTTGTGGGCATAGAGTTGTGCATAGTATTCCTTTTAATGGCCATGATATGTGTAGTGATATTTCTTTCTTTCATTTCTGATATTAGTTGTTTGTGCCCTCCCTTTTTTCCTTAGTTATTCTGGCTAGAGGCTTACTGATTTTATTGATCTTTTCAAAAAAACTGCTTTTGGTTTTATTAAATTTTCTCTATTGATTTCTTGTTTTCAATTTCATTGATATTTGCTCTAATTCTTAGTATTTTCTTTTGCTTACTTTGGATTTAATTTGTGCTTTTTCTAGTTTCCTAAGGTGGAACATTAGGTGATTGATTTTAGACATCTTTTTTAATATATGCATTCTATGCTATAAATTTCCGTGTATGCACTGCTTTTGCTGTGTCCCATAAATTTTCATAATTCGTGTGTTTTCATTTCAAAATATTTTTAATTTCTCTTGAGATTTCCTTATTGACCCATGTGTTATTTAGAAATGTGTTGTTTACCTCCATGTATTTTAGGATTTTCCAGTTTAATTCCATTGTGATCTGAGGGCAGGTATTGTATGATTTCTGTTCTTTGTGTGTTTTGTGGCCCAGAATGTGATTTGCCTTGGTGAATAGACATGGGTAGCATGAAGGATGGCTTCTGGTTGAGTTTCATCAGTTAACCACATAGTGGCTGAGATTTGGATTTCTTCTCAATTCTCTAACTTTCCTCTGACTTCTCTTATTCACTACTTCTTTCCTAAACGCTTAGTTCAAGTAATAGTAGAGACTGTTCTCTTGGTTAGCATTTGGTTGATTCAAGTTTAATTCTTAAGACTGAGTTATACTTTGAGTTTTGGTCCACTTTTTAAATAATTTGTTACTTTTATTTGCTCTGGGATAAAAGCTTAAAAAAAATTTAATTGATTTTAGAAAATCAGAAGATATTGTAAAGTGTTCATTTATGGGAGAGAATTTGTTATTTTTTTAATGTTGTGCTATGGTTTTGCCCATGTTATGAAGTGAAGAATGAACACAACTTGTCCCAAAGGAACTTTGAAGAAATAAACTTGTCTGTAAATTGCCAGTTCTGATGAAATGAATATTCTCTTGGTTTTGATTGAAGTAACTATACCTTTTGTTTCACCAGACATTTAGAAAGCATGCTTTTTGCTCAAAAATATTTGTTCAATCAGTCATTATTTAATAAGCATCATCTGTATGCCAGGTACTGCTTTTGACAACAAGGCTATAGTTGTTTATAAAACAGACAATTCTTCCTTTAACAGAGCTTATGCTTTATTGGGAAAGTCTGCTGATAATCAAATGAGACATACTATGTGTTAATTGTGGTAAATGCAACAAAGAAAGATAAAGCACAGTAAGAGATAGAAAAAGATTGGAGTGGTTATTTTAGATAGGGTATTCAGGGAAAGCCTCAATGAGGAGATAATATTGGAACAAATATAAATTTACATATACATTCAGACTATGTGCCTGGTACCTATGCATACATATTTATAAACTGCACCCTAAAAACTTAGTGTATCATCAGGCACAAAGCTCATATTATCTTTATAATCTTTCAATAAACTTATATATTACCATTTTCCCAAACAGTGAACAGGGAAATAATACCAATGTGTTGGTTTTTTTTTTTTTTTAAATATAGTAGGTGGTTTTGTATTTATTTGATAGATTGAATTTTTGCACTACATTTTTAATCTTTTAAGTTATTACAGTTT
Organism: Pteropus vampyrus; assembly: GCF_000151845.1. Classification (NCBI taxonomy): domain Eukaryota; kingdom Metazoa; phylum Chordata; class Mammalia; order Chiroptera; family Pteropodidae; genus Pteropus; species Pteropus vampyrus. The sequence continues at coordinate 7,174,819 of NW_011888792.1, read as the reverse complement.
TTGAGAGAATATAGCTCATTCACTCAAAACATCTTGGTGTTACATCCATATCCTTTACTTACCTAAAACAGACTTAGTAATTCTGTTGTTAAAATAGATTAAATATATTTTATGTTTTGGACATAAACAAAAGATTTAGAAAAACCTGAAACAATTTCAGCTTTTGATATTTTGATAATGTTTTATATTTTATATTTATATTTTTATTTAAGAATTTTTTTTAGATATTACAAAAACCAATCTGCTCATATACACGTATCTTTTAAAATGACTTTGGGATAAGTACAATAAATATATGACATTGAAAGTCTGCTTGAACTAGAACTAGATGACCTCTAGAATTTGTCTCAAGGTTCTGTGATTCTGAAAATGTGAATTTGTGAATATTGTTGATGTACATTTAGTTGAATGTACATTGAGGAGACAATGGAGGGAATATTTAACTTGTGTTAAGTTCAAGAAGGGTTTCACAAAGGATTGGACTAGGAGTTTAAGGATATATAAGTAGAAGTATGTCAGATGGATAAAACAATAAAACTGAATTTTACTTTTCCTCAATAACTGTATAGGCATATTCACTTAGTGATTAATATTTACTCTATTTATATTAACTCATTTAAATTAAAATGCAAAAACATCCAGCTAAGGGTATTGGAATTTGACTTCAACCTAGGCTGTTTGGCCACTGTACTGTTGTGTCACTCTTATTGTTTATCTTTGATAAATTTCAACTTATGAAAGGATTGAATTTCAAAAACATTTTTCTGTAGCATTTATGTTATAATTAGTGATTACTACATATCTGGAAAATCCTTCCCAACCTAGTTAAAAGCTAATATTACATCTTGTGTAGTGTTAAATGAAATACTCATACTGTTGTGCATGGCACTAACGAATGAATGGCTTTTCTACTCAGCCGCCAGACACTCTGAAACTGCTGCAGTAAGTCACAAGTTACTTCAGATTCCTTTCACCTCTTTATTTACCATAAAGATCCTTTAGGGAAAAAAATAGATGCTCTAGATGATGATGATGGGTCTGTGCAATAAATTCTTGTAAGTAGAGAGGTTTGGATTATGAAGAAGAGAGGACATGGGAACATTAAGGGACATTGGAGAGGGAAAGGGAGACTTTTCTCCACCAAGTAGGAATGACTTATGAAAAAGGAACTTCAACAAGCCGTTCTATTCTGTATTATAAATATATGATTATGGACTGTCATCAGTTAACATCATAAACAAGGCACTATAAAACTGGCTGTTTTTTTCTTTTTAAAATAAGTTTAATATTTTTATCTTTGTGATAAGTAATAGAAGCATTTTGGAATATTAATCTGAATTGCTCATTTTTTTATATAGTTATCTGTGACTGCCCTTTACATAGTGCTTAGCTGATTTTTGTTATCTTTTACCTGTTGATTGCCAGTGTTTGCCCAAATGCAGTAATCCACAAAGAAAAAGCAATGCGATAGTTTTTTGCTTTCCTTTCCTGAAAGAAGTCGTTAAAGAGAATTCTGCTGCACCAAAACTTCATTAACTTGAATGTTTACTAAGTATTTTTATCATTTAAGAAGACTGGCCATTTTTATGACGAGTACAAATGATTGGTTAGAAAATGGTTCCAATTTTTTATGGTTTATGGGCATATGTGTTTAAGTATAAGTGTTTCATGATTAGAATCATTTTTCCAGATACAGTCTTGCTCAAAGAGAAGCTGTAATGTTTTTTCCTCAAAAGTTTTGCTTTTGTTAGTGGTTAAATTTGTTAGTAGAATTTGACTTCTTTTCATATTTATGCTCACTACCTCCCCCCATCTTTCCCCTATTAGATTAATTAACATTAGGACAATGAAGTCTCACTGTCTCATTTATCAGGACAGCTTAGTTTAGGTAGATCAGATGTTTCATATATACCAAAGAATATACTATTCTTTTCTTAGTCTAATCTTTGAGACAAAAAAGAAAGTAGAAAAGAATCCGGATAATTGGAATTAAAATTAATTTCCAACAAAAATATGTTTTCTAGTCAGGAGGGACAGATAGGAAAGCTTCGTAAAACATTCGTTGTAAGTCATAACTTTAACTGAGACATTGGTTCTTTAAGATTAAAACTTCTAATTTAATTTCAACTAACATCTTATTCTTGATTTTTAATGGATCTCAGTCATTCATATGAGAAGTATTTACGGTCATTATAGTTCTTTCTCTTGATAATAACTAAAAAATTTTTCAGATTATAAAGAGAATGAATCATTTAATACAAGAATTGACTGAGTATCTGAGATAAATTAAAACAGAATGAAACAAAAAACTGTTTAACTTTTGGATTCACAAATCTGTGAGAAATTCCAGCAAACCACTAATTGAGTTGAGGATGCTGGACAGTGGGCTAGGTGTACTCCTTTACATTCACTTGGAGCTGTGATTTTCTTTCAGGTTGCCTATAAATGTTAGCTCATTTAATCCTTATGAGGAAGGTATAATTATTCATTCCTGTTAGCAATAACTACACATCACAGGCTTTGATGGTGGTTTAGAAATGGTAAATATGTAAGTGCCAACAATCTATTGTGTATTTAATTAAAACCTTGCAATAATCAACAATAAAATCTTTTAAGATTTCAGAGATCATTTGCCAACTCTTGTCATGTTATAGACAAGGAATGAGTCCCAGAGAGGGCTTATCTAATTGCTGTGTAGTTAGTTAGTGACTGAACTACTATCACCCTAGTGTGTTTACTTATTCAGTACATTAAAATATTCAGAATGATTGCATCTTTCTAATAGTTAATCTTAGGGATGCACATTAAATTTCTTGGCTTTTGTGTATGGCTTAAAATTTAGAGTTAAGCTGAATTTTTTAATTTTCATTTTGTTTTATGAAACTTTATTATTATACTTAACAAAGTTATAATTTCTAGTTTAAAAGAAAGTATTTGTAACACATTCCTATCACATTAAATTGAGAGAGTTATCTTGTAAAAATGGTTAGACCTCTTCCTTGAGATATGTAGAAAGTATAGTATATTGTCTTTTGATTGTGAAGTGAATAATTTTCTTCTTTATGCTAAAGTTTATTGCTTGGCACATAGGAGGAACCAGAATGTAGTGAAGAGGGAAAAATTTATGCTTTATCCTTTCATTTCATCTAAAAGGTAAATATTCAACTTGTATTGAAAGCTTGCCATTCTAGGCACTTTGCTAGTGGGGATGTGACTTAAGAAATTAGATGAATGCAGTTTTAGTGGGGGAAGAGACCCTTAAATTAGTGGTCACAATTGAGCATGATAAACGGCTGTTTTGGAGTTAAGAATATGTTTTTTAGCAAGGAAGGTTTTATAGAGGAAGTAAAGATTGAGGAATGAGTAGGAATTGGTCTGAGCAAGGTGATTTGCAAATGTCAAGTATAAATTTATTAGTTTTGACTAATAGCTTATTCGAATATAGATCTGTAGGGATATTTCCTATAATGTCAGAAAATACAGTTAAAGAAGAATGGCAGAATTTAGGAATGCCCTCTTCCATTCAACCTTTCGTTTGTTACTTATCAGTGCTATAATGAAACATTTATGCATGTCATGGCTAGAGATGAAGTGGCTTGTTAACATCTTTAAAAATATTTCATTCATCAACATTTTAATGACTATGGTATTGCTTTATGTAAGATACTGCATAATTCATGCAAACTACTGTATCTGGAAAATTATCTTTTAAAATAAATAACTTAATTTCAACACTAATATGTCAAAATGGTTTATGAATTATATTTAATTAGAATGCCTCCTTTTCCCATGAAAATGTATCTATTCTTGCCCTGTATTTGTTGTTGATATTCCATTTTGCCGTATCAATTTATGTTGAGGAAAATGTGTTAAGTTTATTTTTAAATTTAATCAAATTATGAAAAACAGCTTTATCATTATCTCCAGCAGAAATTCTGGAGCTGCTGTTTTCAATACAGTTATGTCAAATTCATGCATTCTACCATGTTGTCGGTCTAATTAAGATGTTTAGGATATACCTAGGCATTTTATTGAGGGTTTATGATTTTGACCTTAAAGTGCATTAAATGTCTTACTCTTGAGTTAGAAAATAGCAAAAATTTCTGCTTGTATTTTTTACTATAAAGAAATTAAGTCTGTATTTTGTGCTATGAAACATTGATGCTGGCAAACCAAATTAAGTCTGTAAACAAATCTAAAGATTTGTGTTTTAAAGTTCTCATTTGCTCATTTTACCTTCTTATATAGATATTTCAATTTGTAGTATTAATTTGAACTATGTGAAATGCCATTTTGTAAGTCAAAATAGTTAAATATTGTATTTCATGTGATTAAATCAATACATCTGTTAAATATCAATAGATGGCCTTATTTATATTCTTTAGCCGCTTTCCTTCCAAAACCTTTTATTATTTTCATTTTATTTTGCAAAGTCTTCCCTTTCTTACATTCAGTCCAGTTTACTGTGTCTGTAAGGGCTAGAGTTATGCTATAAAACCAGACGAAGACCAGAATAATCCATGTAATCAACCCTGGGATTGTAGAGGTGGTGTATGGGCAGGAATTCTTGCCTTTTCATGATTTATGCTGCTTGGGCATTATGCGGGAGAATTTTTTTTTCCTGGATTAAATCTAGACAGTCCTCAGTCCTATTAAAGAACTTATTGGAAGTAATCATTTTTAGAAACCCAGCTTGAGTCTCAACCATCCACATGTATAAGTTCATCAAAACTTTCTTAACTTTCGAGAACTCCTCTCAGTTACATTGCCAAAATCTTGACCTTGGTGTGATTATTCTTCAAGGTCTCTCAAACTTTGTCCACTCAGTTTTAAAATTTCATTTATCTCTATGCCTATTGGTACTTCTATTCAATAGAACAAGGTCTCATAAAGTTATATTTTAAACTTACACCTTCAACCTCATCTATTTCTGATTCTTAAGTAGTTAAATTTCCACAGTTAACTTATTTTTAGAGTATTCAGTACCCTCCAGTATTGGTTTCTTCCCTTTTGCCTTAAGCATGTACTTTTTTCCCCCTTATAAAAACATATTTTTGTATACAAACCATTCTAGTAACCATCACAGTTTTCTTTTATTGCTTAGTTTTTCCAAGGAATAATTATGGCCAGTATTTCCATCATATCTTTACATAATGTAAGTTATATTCTTACCTACTGATACTTTCCTTGCCGTGATAATTACTAATCTTGTACCTAATTCCTTTTTTGTTCTCGAAAAATCTTAATTCTTTTTAGTTTTGCTTTTGTTTTTGAGGCTGTTTTAGCTCAGTCTATGTATTTCAGTGGATTTCTAATTCAGTTCTTTGCTTACAATTGCTTTTAGCCCTCCACTTTATTTTCCACCATAGTGGCAGAGTTATCCTTCTAAAATATATTTGATTTGGTTACTTCCAGGCTTAAGATCTTGGATTTATTTCTAAATACTCGCAGAATAGTTAATTGTAAGCAACTCATTCCAAAGTCTAGCCACGTGGAACCACTTATTATTTTGGATCATGCCATTTACTTTCTTTGTACAGGTAGGTATATCTGTCTAAACTCCTATTCCTTTTCTGTCTGACAGACAGATGCTTCCTTAACCTTGTAAGACTAATTCAGGTGTCACCTCTGTGAACCAGTCATTCCCAGCTCTGCCATGTAGATTTAATCACTCCCTTTCTTAGAGTGCTCCCGTAACAGTGTTACTGACCTTTACGGTACCACTTATCATATATTTTTTGTAAGTGGTAGTGAGGGGGTGGTTAACACTTTAAAAGTTCGATAGAATCAGTACCTGATGGAAGAAATGAGTTGTCCTCTCACCTTGAATTTAAGTGTGGATTAGTTCCAAGGCCTAAGGTAGACCAGATTGTAGCCAAATCAATGGTATTTACATATCAAAAGAAAATAATTTGCAGAATTTTTTTTCCTAAAGAAAGAGTGTATTGATTGGAAAGTGTTTTATCAGTCGAAAGTCTAGAAAAACAGTTTAAATAGCCAGAATTGAATATAATTATCCAGAACCAGTTAGGGTCAAGAGTATTTTACACTCTAAAAGGCTAGTCTGTATATTTCTTCAGACTTCAACACTGTCTAAATTTAATACCTCTCAATGCTGCCTTTTATTCTAAATCATTACTCACCAAGCAGCCTGCTTATAATTTGACTTCCACTGTATCATTAAGACAGTAATTGAATGGAACACTTTGTGAACTTGAACATGCGATCCACTCGGTAGTTTATGTTTTACTGTAAATTAATTGAGAAAATGTTTCATGTAGATTGATTGTATCAGCAAAACATGTTTTCTGTATGTTCTGAAAAGCTGAGGATGTAGCCAAGATCTTGTCTTTGAGGTCTCTCTGAGGCTTATTAGTTTCCTTCAGTCTACAACTGTCCTGTCAGTGGCTCTAGAGTTCTGCCAGTCACCCAAACTAAAATATTCTGAAATAAAATTTGAGACATTCCTCAGTTTTATTCCAAGCTACACTCAAAGTTTGATAGATTTTCTTCTGACGTACTTTGGTCTTTGTTTTTTCCTTCCTGGTTTCAACTGCTTCTGCCTTTGTCTTAGGTTTTCTCTTCAGTGGATCAACATATTGCTATCTGATTTTCCTTATATTATTGCATTATTTATTTCCTTATATTATTATTTCCTTATATTATTTGCATTATATTATTGCATAATTTCATCTTCCTACCCCTGCTGTTTAAAACACATCAGCACAATCTGTCCTTCTGGTTTTATCTCAACAATCTAAAATTGTCTTCATCTAATTTCTTGCAGTTCTTTACCATATAAGAAAGTCTTTTTTGGTTGAGATAGGCTTTCTGCTGTCCCATAGTTACTGTATGTTCACATTTGTCATTTAGCTTGGACTTCTCTTTTAACTTTCATCTATGTAATTTCAGTTTCTACCTTAGGTCTCATCTATGCTATGAAACTTTCATATTCAAGTTTTTGAATTTCTGTAACCCTTTGTTCATGGTACTGTGAAATTTTGTGCTGCAATATCGTCTCAATATATTTGTCGTTACCTAATATAATCTTGGATTATCATGTTCTGTTAAGATAGATTCTTTTGCAGTAATGCCATTCGTTCATTCATTCATTCATCCATTCTTCAGCAAATAAAAAGTGCCCTACTATGTGCCTTGACCTGTTCTGGATGTCATTGTGTTAAAAATTTGTGATATAACAGTAAGTGAAACTCTAAAATTTTTTGTCAAGTTCGTGATAACAGCCAGCAAGATATCGAATGCATGATAGGCAGACATGATAGCCTGTATTTGTTAATTAGATTTTTCTTTTCTTTTTTTATTTATAAATATAATTTCTGTAGTGACATAATTTGGATTTACAGTAATTGTTAACATTGTTTGCCTGAGACCTTAACTCATTTGTCACATAATATATAGCAGTTTATAGCTTTTATCATCAAAGTAAAATAGGTCACATCCCTACTTCCTACAGTACTGGTCCTACCTTTAGTACAGGGCCTCTTCATACCTGGGCAATTCGCTTGGGCTGCTGGGGTCTCTATCCCTCATCCATTCTTTACACGATATCCAGAGAGATTCTTCTCGAATACTAATCTGATCATATCACTTTTTATAGGTGTCATATTACCTTCAGGTTAGATTGTAAACCCATTAATTTTGCCCTTTAGTATCTGGTTCAAAACTGCTGTCATCCCCTTTGAAGCAGATGTCAGTGAGAGCTAGTTTAATGAAACAAAGCTAAATGCCATGTCCTCTGAAGACAGTATTCCAAGTTAGAATTTTAAAATTGCAGCCTATATATATATAAGTTTTGGGAATTTTGTCTTCAGTATTGACAAGCAAGATAAAATATTGTTGTTTGATATATTTTATTTCTTGGAGAATTGTTTAATTTTTCTTGATAAGAATTTTTTTTTAAACTACCTAGAAATGAGTACTGACAGAAATTGAAATGATCATTCTTCTAGAGACTAAAGGCAAATAACTTTTTCTTGCTCTTCATGGCCTTGGGTTAATAGATGTGGGGAAGGTTGAAGCCTAAGTTCTCCCAGCATTTCACCCTTCTTGGATCCTTATGAGCTATTCCATAAATGAATTTCTCCAGTTTCTTTATGAAGAAAATCAGGGTCTAGTGGCAATGAGTCCAAAATGAAACCATCTCTGTGATCAGTAAAAGCGTTAATAAAACCATTAAAGCTACTTGAATTGATGGCCGATATGGTTGTGTGTGTGAGACTTCAGCCAGGATGGGCTTTGTAGCTTCACTGCATCTCTGACTAGTGTAACAATTCTCTTTCATGAAATTTATGTTTATTTATGGTTATATTTATTTAAGCATTCTCTTTTAATTAAAAATAAAGAAAAATATTTAGAAAATTTGACAAACATTTCAAAAGTTCTGCTTCTGTGTAAACTTGTCATACATAGATGTTAAGTTGGGCAGTGAAGTTAGGTTATTAAAAATTTGTTTTTAAATTTCAGATAGTTGTGTCTCTTAGTTAATAATTTGATGTTTTAAAATGTTAATGTGTGGCATGTTCACTATAATTGTCAGTTGCATAGTAATGTCTCAAAAGTTGATCTAAGTTTAGTATTGATGTATTAAATTGATAATATGATTGCCAATTCGAAAATATGTTCCAGGGAGTCTTTACTATATCAGTATGAAAAGGAATAACTTTGGTGAAATATTTTCCACATAATTTAAAAATTACCTCTCTAAAAGATTAGGTAGATTCCTTGATTGGGAGAGCAGTGACATTTTCTTTCAATAGCACATATGTAGATAGTCCCCTAACAGAAGATACATTCTAGAAAAAGATTTATTGGCTTCTATTAGAAAATTGAAAGAAGGCTTCTGTTATATAATAATATGTTTAACACAGTACATAGATGAGATTTTGAGAAAGTATTTCATCTTTATTTAAAAAGATAAAAATGGCATAGTAAAGGAATGGAGTGAAGTTATACTTCTGCATTGAACGTTTTTTAGTCAAACATTAACTACAACACTGATAATTTGCCAGCTATGCTATGGTGTTTGCCTTTCTCAGCATTGGTCTTTTTAATTCTTCCTCTGCCTCCATTTTTGAATTCTGCAACAATATCTTTATAACCTTTTCTCTTCTGAAACCAGAGATACCACTGTAATTTAAACCCTTCTCGTTTCTGGTTTGGATTATTGCAGAAACCTAGTTGACATTCCTAATTCTAGTCAATACAGTTTACTGGTTTTTGTTTTGCTTTCATTTGGTTTACATCTTCTGTAGTGGGTCTACCGACACTCTCATTAGACATTGATTTGGGATAAGGGGAGACTTTGGCAGGATCCCTCTCTTTCTCAGTTTCTTACATTCCGTCATATATATCTTCCAGATTAGTCTTCATGAAACACCATTTAATATCTGGAGCATTTATTAGATGTGACTAGGGTATGATTTGTGCTATTATTAGAATTTACACTCTAATAAATTATTATATATGTTTGTGAGAGATTGTACTAGATGACCTTGATTCTGTGATACTGTCACTTCTTTCAAAGCTAGATTGAGGTTCACTTTGTCTACAGAACTTTCCCTGACTAAAAAATTATCTTTTGCTTTTTAGTCTGTAATCTCAAATAGACCAACTTTCTGACATACTTGCTAATACATTTCTTGGCCTTGTTCTGCCTGAAAGAATTCTTTGTAAATGGCATTCATTGTATGGAGATTGCAGAACTTCTATCACAAACTACACAGAAAATGGGATAGTAAATTCAAGTGATAGGAAATGTGAAAGAAAAAAGGTAAAGGTAACCTTTGATGTTAGGGGAATATAAAAGTGTCTGAGCCTTAACCCAACTGGTAGAATTTAAGGTATTAAAATATCCGCAGTAAAACCACAGTTGAGATAGATTTCAAACACATTTGAAAAACAGTCCTGTTTAAGAGCCTTTTTTACTCACTTTTTTTTTTGACAGCTGTCTGTACATACTTATTCCTCTTTTTTAATTAGGCATTTGGATTTTTGCTAATTGATTTATGAGAACTCTCTATATACAATCTAATAAGTAAAATGTCTCTTTATGATGTGAGTTACAAATGCTTTTTCCTATTTAGTCTTTTGACATTGTATTGTTTCCCTATGTAGAAATCTGATTTTTTTTTTTAATTAATAATTTTATTTTTTAGAGCAGTTTTAGGTTCACGGCAAAATAAATCAGAAAGTATAAGGAGTTCTTGTAAAACCCTGTCCTCACGTGAGCAAAACCTCCCCCACTATGGACATCCCACACACACCACAGTAGTACATGTATTACAATGATGAACAACAAATTGAACAGTTTGTTAAAATCTATGAAATTTGATTTTTTTCAATTTACTTTTTTAGTCTTTTTTTTCTCATAGGCTGATATTTTTTGAGAGGCCTTCGTTCTGGACATTAAAAACAAATGTTATCCTATAATGATAGTGATAACAATGACAATAACAACAAATAGTATTAACTCATTGACTTCTTACTCTATACCAGGCACAATTTCTTAACCATACCTTAATTAGGTAGGTTAAATTATTAGCTTCATTTTATAGAAGAGAAAATAGAGGTACAGAATGTTTAAATTATCTGTTAAAGTTACACAGCAAATAGATGGTGGATTATATTCCAAGTAGTTTGGGTAGAATCCATGTTCTTAAACCATATGCTATAGTGCTTCATTTTAAACATTTTATATTTTTTATGTACTTGTTTGGTATATGACGTTTGAGGTAGGAATTCAACCTTATTTTTGGACTGCTTGGATAGAGGGAGAGCCACCAAAGAGGAATATAAAGAATCGATCATCATAGTGGGAATATAGCAATGGATGTGGTAGACCTTGTGGGAGACTGCTGAGATTTAAGATAAGGAAATATAATTTGGCAAGATGAAGTTATTTTGCTGGTAGGTGTTTAAATGGAATGAGCTGAAGGCAGAAGTCAGGTGGGAACTGCGTTGAGACTATGAGAAAATAGAAGCAGTGAGAACAAGTCTTTTGAAAAGTGGCCGTTAATATGAGGAGGGAGGAGAGCTGTAGGGTAAGGGAAAATTATTGTTATTTTTTAGAAAGATGAAAGAGACTTATAGATGTTACAATGCTGATTGGAAGGATTCAATTAGAGAAGAGATTAAAGAAGATATAGGAAGAAAGCTTTTCTGTTATGGAGGTTCCTGAAAATCAAAGAGGGGAGGAACTCTAAAGCACAAATGTAGGGATTTGCTTTGTATAGAAATGCTGTATTTCTAGAGAATATGTAAAAAGACTAGTGTAAATACAAGTGATTGTGAGCTCATTGGTGTCAAGTGATAGTTCCCCAATGATGGTGCATATTTTCTCTGTAAAGAGTGTCATCTACTGAGTGGAGAGTTTGAGGGAGAAGGGAGGAGGAGGTTTGAATTTTAGCTGTTATGGCAAAGAAGGGAGGGATTGATGAGAAAAAACTAAGGGGATTTTGGAACATTGTTGAAGGCCCACCCATTGGAAGTTGGTAACAGCATGAGTTAAAATTTCTTTTCTAGTGACTTTCAGGCCATCACAGTTCTGCCATCACACTTAATATAATTAATACTCTTTAATCATTCACTACCACCCTAGAATTAAAAAATAGGCATACTGCTTTTAAAGCTTGCCAAGTTAGTGTTTTATGTATGTCGAATAGAGTAAATTTGGAGAAGGCTGAAAAAAATCACTACTTTCACTTCATTATGATACTCAAATGATAGAAGGCATTTCTTGGGAGTAGATTTTGAATGTGTATGCTAATTCATTTAACTTGTTCACATGGATGTTACCCTTGGGTAACTTGTAGAAGGGATTATAAAATGAGATTGCATGTTTTAAGTTTAAACCTATGTGGTCTGCAATGCCTAAATTCATTCGTTGTTAAACTTGTTGGTTTCTTTTTTTTTTTTACACAGGGTGTGATAGGTATACAGTTGGTCGTTACAATGGTGATGGCCAGTGTCATGCAGAAAATTATACCTCACTATTCTCTTGCTCAATGGCTACTCTGTAATGGCAGGTAAGTCAAGGATAGTCTGATTGTGACTGGCACTTTCAAATCTCTGTTTAGTTTACCAGGCTGGTTAACTTCATAGAGAGTTAAGCACTAATTCCTGTTTTCTAAAAATATGACAGAAGAATGCTATAAGAAATATCTAGCTTCCTTATTATTCTTGAGATATTAGTAGTTTTCTTTCTTTCTTTTTTTTTTTTTTTTTATCTATTTAGCACAAAGATAATAGGATCATGCCCAAGAATTCTGTATACCCCCTTCTCTGTCCTCTTTTGTCCATGGCCACTGAAAATAGCACATAACTTTTCTATTACCTTTTTAAAAAGTTGGTCAAAAAGAGGATGAGATTATAAATTATAAATTGAATTGCTTAACTATTTTCACCATTGTTGGAAAAAAATGACTCAAAGAATGTGTGCTATTATTGGTGACTTGGTTTAGAGTTTATTATGAGTTAAGGGGTTCTTTGTTTTAATGCAAATAATTTTAAACTTTAATTTAGTAAGTAGGGGGTAGAGTTATTTTGTAGGATTTTACTTTTGTCTACTGCACTATAGCTTACTACTATCCCAACCCCTTCATAAAGGAGGTAAGTTATCTTGCTGAAATTTGTACAGTAAAAAAATAAAAGTAAAGAAAAATATAGGAGACATAATAAGACAAAAGCAGGAAAACTCTGCACACAGAAATACATGCCAAAATCCTGTGTAATTATAAAAGGTAAGTTGTAGATTTGGTGCCATGATTATAGTTTTATTCCAATTATTCATCTTCAATAAATAATAAAATTCTGTTATTGATTTGTATGTCTCTTTTGTTCAGATTTTTGAAGTTAGAAAACAATCGATAGCTCTTAACTTCCTATTGATTTCATATACTACAATAATAAACTTTTAGTTAAGGGCCATTCTATCCACAAAGCTTAAATTTCCTCCATAAAACTTATTTTCTAGTTTTAATTATTTATATTCTTCTTCTGTATTCTTTATATTTTTTCCATATCAGTGTTTAAATATAGAAATATACTATTTAGACTGCTTAAAATTTTTTTCTGAACATTGATATTTGTGTATGTAATGTGTGAGAAAACAGCTGTTTGAAAATGTATATTTTATTAGCAAAATAATGACTAAAGTTACAGTAAAGTTGAAAGCCTCTGACAGAGCTATTTATAGGTGAAAAATCAATTATCTATAACTAGTTTTCAACTATATAGGATCATGTCCTATATAAACTTGTTTTACATGTTTTTCAAAAATCCTTTTCCATAGATCATGAAAGGATAAATATCAGCTGGGCAAATTGTCATTAATTCTAAATAGATGGAATCTGAATTAATGAACTAGATAAAAATACACTAAAGAAGCTTATTTTCTTTTGAGAATTGTACATTTGTGTACTCTGTTTATAAGAAGTTTCCAGTGTGACTTCTAGATCTCTTTTGACTTGTAAAGATCTTGACAGTCTTATCCCATTTGTCTATCTATAGGTAGTTTCCATTTTCTTAACATAACTTGCTTTCCATTTGTTTCTATAAAACATTCACAGCTAAAAACTAAAACTTCAGAGATTGAAAACCTGATTCTCTTTTTATTAATATTCAGATAATGTATTTAAAATTTTCACGTTTTTGACAAATATGTTTCATAAATGTACATACAACTAATTTGAGGGGGAGCCCAACCTTTAAAAATAAACATGAAATTTATATTTTTTGATATTCTTGATTTGCTTTTGTAAACATTAAATTTAGTGTTAATGTTCTCTTGAATTCCAAATCAGGATCCAAGGGTACTATTTTCTAGTACTCTACTGCTATAGTTATATTTCTTCCCCCATTTTGTTTTGTTTTGTTTTGTTTTGTGTTTTTTAGATTATCTACCTTTCTTTAATGTTAATCCTGAAATTTTTAGACCATAAAGCCACATTCCTAACTCTATTGAATATGATCATTGATTTTACTCTTTTGGGATAATTATTATTTTACCAACCATTTTGTAATATGAAATGAAACTTTTAATGTTGAGAAAATCTAAAAAAAAAAATCTATATAAATTGCTCATGTAAACATTTATTGATTAGAAATGACAGTTTGCACTTTAAACCATAATGATGCTGCTGAGATGAAGAAAGAAAAATCTGAAGGCATTCTTTCATCTATAAAATGCTTAAAGTAATTTAAGATTTGGAGCTCATGAGGACTTTTTAAATTTTTAATAGCGTAAGCTGGCTTGAAAGTGACCATATTGAATAGAACTATTCAAGTGAATAGGTGTAGATACCATGATAGGTTAATAATCATGACTCTGGGAGAAGAAACATTTTTTTAGTTTCTGTATTATTTTCTTAATATTTATTCCACTAGTATCATATCTTCAAATTGTGAATAAGTATTAATATTTTTCTTAAAAGTTATGGCTTCTCTTTTTGTACCATATAAATTAATTTCTGTCCATAGTTCTCATCAACCTCTCTGTCTCTTTTGGGAATAGAGGGTTTGAAGTGGTAACTGATTCTGTTATATTGACTTAGAGTAAGCCTGCCATTTTTCTGAAGAGATAAATACCTTGAAGGAGTAAGCAATTTTTGCTTATAAATTAGCAGCCTGGTGATTTTTCATTATAAAAAAGTTGACTCATTTTCTGGCCCTTGTTAAATAACATTTATATACTGCCATTAGTATTGTAGCTCTATTTTTTTTTTTAACAGTATAGTCTTTAGCCTGGTTTAATACTACCTTTACAGTGTTATAAAACTTCATCCTGATAGGGTTTTTATTTCTGCTATCTCATTTGGATCTGTATACGCTGAGCTAAGTAGGAGAGGAGATGCATTGGGGTATGTTATGACAGAAATCTCCGTGTCTGACTTTAATAAAAGTTCTCATTAAGTTTCTTCAGACTGGATTGAGGGTCAAATGGAATCAGAGAGGGATTGGGCAGCTCTGCAGGTAGATCCTTCACAAAATGGTGTTTCAAGGATTCAACTATCCTTCAAGTGGTGACTTATGGATTCTAGGCTTCTTTCGCCTAGTGGCTACTCTGTTCATTCTTCTACCTTGGAGTTCTCTGTGACCTTGGCTAGTAAACAGGGGGAGGGGGTGCGGTGCTGCAGATCTATCAGGAGATTCTAGGCGCCAAGCTTAGAAGTAGATGTATCATTTCTACCCACATAAAGGCTAGTGCCCTGTGACTAGTTCAGGCTACCGTGCAAGGGAGACTGGGACATGTAGTTTCATTTTACCTAGGAAGTAAAAGCAGGATTGATAAGTGTCTAAGTGATATTGTCTCTATTTTTACAAATGAGAGAACAAGTTGTAACTTTAGTCATGTTCACATACTGAAAAATGAAACAGATCTAGGCCTCTTACCCTGGAAGTCTAGTTGATTTTTGGCTGCTCATCCACTCCAGACCATGTCCTAAAACTGACATACTTGAACAGAGTTTTGAATTTGGTGGAGGCAAACTTTTCTACAACCACTCTGACTTCTTGGCAGTTTCCAGAGTAATTTATTTAAGATTTTCTTTTCTCTACCTTTTTTCCCCCCTAGCTATACTTACTAGTCTTTTAGGAGATGCCCTTCAGGATATAAATAGTATATGGTTTCTTTTTACTTACTGTATTTTAATGGCTTCTCTATGACTGATAGCCACCTTTTATTCTAAATTAAAGTAAAAGGCACATCAACATTGATCTTGATTACCAGAAGCATGTTAAGTATGAAGTAGAGTTTTAAGAAATACCATTTACTGTTCAAATTATAACTCTCGCCTCACCATTTGAGATTAAATTTATTCTGCATTACAAAGTATATTTCGTATTTCTTTCTCCCAGTTCTTTTAATAGAAAAATATTTGTTTTCTAGAAAATATTACTAGTTATCCTTTTTTTTACATGCCTTTTTATCAGATTTTGTTGAAGGAGAATTCCTGCTTTAATAAGAGCTTACGTAGCAAGAACTCATCTGTCCATAACTGGTGAGTTCAGCTGTGAAGAATCTAGTTCTCTTGGGTTGCCCTATTTCTTCTTCCATCCCCCAAAGAGAAGAAAAGTGGGAAGTTGGTGTTTCTGTACCTTTTTTGTGTGTACTGCTTTCCCTAACAAACACTTGTTTCAACAGTTGCTCAGATCGCCTAAAGTTAGTTCTTTATCATGTCCAGCATATCACTGATTTGTAGCCAAAGTATTCTCTACTTTCTATTGTAATTAAAGTTCCTTTTTGTTTTGAAGTTTGCTTGGCCCCTCTTTTCATGGAGAGGTAAGTGATAGGTTACATTCTTTGTACATTTGAATAGTGGGGTTTGCATGAGAAGTAGGATTTTGCTTTTTCTCCGTAATAGCTTCCTTGCTGAACCTGCTTTCTATTTTCCTGATTGTTCAGCTCAAACCTTACCCATTTTTCTCTACCCCTTTGCCTCCCTAGACTCTCACTTTGGTCTGCTAATTCCCTTCATATGTCCCTCATTGAAAATATGTTATGGTCAGATTTATTCTGATTTTG
Source organism: Pteropus vampyrus (assembly GCF_000151845.1). Taxonomy (NCBI): domain Eukaryota; kingdom Metazoa; phylum Chordata; class Mammalia; order Chiroptera; family Pteropodidae; genus Pteropus; species Pteropus vampyrus. The sequence goes on along the minus strand of NW_011888792.1, from coordinate 7,158,279 downwards.
CCTCTTCTAATATTGGGTACAGAAGGTGTAACAGCACCTTCATATTCAATTGTTCTAATTCTTTTTGCCTATTCTCATTTGCATGTTGCCTGTTTCATGAATCTGCAAGTTTCTTTTAGTGAGAGAACCATACTATTCAAATGCACAGTAGGTGGGACCTATGATCTAAGGGAAAGATATAAACCTTCAGCTACTACCCTTATGGAATGCCTGAGTCCTCGCTGTCCTTGCGTTAGCTGTTTTAACTTCCAGTTTCAGAATGTCATGATATTCTATTAAAATTTTCAGTAATTAACAGAAGCCTGTATATGTATAACAGACAGTATTTTAGCTACTTGTACTGAAAGGTTTTCAAGTTTTAAGTGGTATTTGTTTTCTATTTTTTTTTCTTTTTGTCAGAATTATAGAGATTTAGAATGGAGACTAAAGCTATCTTTAGTGACCTATGTTTTATATTCTGAAATAGAGTTTTATATTACTGTTTATGTATTAAAACTTTTTAGCTTGCTCTCAGTACTGAGTTTTTCTGTATTTGTTCATATTCATATTTCCATTTTAAACTTCTGAAATGTTTTCTTCTGACAACTTTTAAAGTGATTTGCTTTAAATGAAACTGCTGCTTAAATTTTTTAACAATTTGGGTCAATACATTCTATATTTTCTGATACATAGTTTTTTCAGTGCTATTATATAAGAGGTTTATACAAGAAAGTCATTGAAAAATTATTTCAGTTATTTTATGGTGTATAACACTAGGTTGGCTTTATTACCTGAGATACTACTGACAATCTGAACATAAGTGAAAAAAGCCACTGAATAACCAAGGTAAATGTCATAAAATACACTGAAATCAATACACTTAAATGTAAGAGGTTCAGTTTTTTAGTGACATCCCGTTAATACTTACTCTTTATTTACTTATTTGTTTTTCCTATTACAAAAACAATACATATCTATGATGTAGAAAACCATGGCAAATTGAGAAAAAGGAAAAATAAGAGATAATGGACTGTATTCTCATCAGTGAAAGATAATCAGTGTGTAAATTTCATTGTATTTCCTTCTAATCTTTTCTATTCATATTTTTCCTCATGGTTGTGATTATATTGTATGTGCAATTTTACATTATGTTCCTTTTGCTTAAACACATTAACATAAAGCATTTTTCTCTAATTGTATTTTGGTAACCATTATGAACAGCTACACAGAATCTAAAGGTAAACTTTTGTATCTGTCTTCCAAGCTCATATTAGGCATAATGCAACAGTTACAGGCAGATTGAAATCATTTTTCTGAATTAGACATATTAACTAAAAGTATAAAAGACTAAAAATTGAGACCAGAACTTAAAGTATGTAGAAGATGGGAACCATGTTGTATGGGATCAAACTGTATACAAAGTACTAAACTATTGAAAAAAAAACTGTGCAACTGTACTTCTAGGTTTTGAGTTCATGATCTCAGACCTTAGATGGCCACTCCATGCTGCCTGGAAGTCTTTGTTTGCTTCAGCTCAACTTTTTCAACTCAAATTCTTTTTCTTCAAATGTTACGTGTCCCTGCTTCAGCCTCACTCTAAAGTCTTGAAACCAGAGTCCATTACTCTCATCTTCACACCGCTAAACCCCAACCCTAGCCACACATGCAACCCTTCATTTTTTTTTTTTAAGTTTATGTATTTTAATTTTAACCTGTAAAGGAATTATCCTTTTTAGTCAGGGCCCACTTCCTGCCCTTGTGCTCTGTACCCAGTTCCCTCTAACCACTCAGACTTCGCTTCTTTGGCCATTTCTTCTCTTATGTATTATTATTTGCTTCATTTCTGTTGGATTATTCCTGTCAGCACATACATTCTTTTGAAAAGGCTCTTGCATTGAAGGTAACAACAAAAAGAAAAGTCATAACCCCAGTTGTCTCTCTTCCTCCATTTAAAAAAAAAAAAAGCCCCTCTCATATTCATTCCTTAGTTTTTGACTTATTTCCCTGTTTTCCTTTATAGCCAAATTTGTTACATGCATTGTTTCATAAATGGCTTCCTTACTTCCTTATTAACTATTTAGCTTTCTACCATTTTCTTCTTAGGAGATCTTATTAATTCTTATAGATTTAAATACCACAATTATGTAATGACCTCAAGTTACCTCTGAGTTGTAGATTCTAACATATAGTTGCCTCTTGATATTTTCACTTAATGTCTTATAGGTACTTAAAAACTCAGCATGTTTAAATTCTTGATTTCTTCTGTCTCTACTCTCTCGGAAAATGTACCATCTTCTTCAGATTGGAAATGTAGACGTCATCCCCAATTCCTTACTTTTTTTCACTCCCTACCTTTAAGTCCATCAGCAAGACCTGTTGATCAATGATCTCCCTGCTGGTCTTGCCTCCCTTTAATTCACAGAGCAGCAAAAGAGATCTTTAAATGTAACGCATGTTCTTTCTCTTGTTTTAAGACAATTACTTTAGCACAAAATCTAAACTCCATACTATCACCCAGGAGATTTTGTATAATCTCTTCTTATCTCTTCAGCCTCCCTCATATATTTCTTTTTGCACATGGTGCTACTGCCTCTTTGGCCTTTTGGTCACTGCAGTGGTCTATGTTCTTTCATGCTTTTGTGCTTTTGGACATGGTGTTCTCCATGTGGAACACTCTTCCCCACTGTTCTTCTCATCCTTTAGATTGCTGAGTAAATGTCATTTCAAAGAGTTTTCCTAACCTAATACCTAAAGCTTATGTCTCTCATTCATACCACTTTTTTGGTTCTTTTGCACGGTATCCAATTTATGATTTTTTATCGTATTTTTACAGGTTAAATTCTGCCCCAACTGAAATATAAGCATCAAGAGAGCAGGGACATAGGCTTTTTTTGTGTGTGATTCTATCTCTCCATTACCTAGCGGAGTTCTTCACTATTGTGGGCTCCATAAATGACGGATGGACAGATGAGTAACTGATTAGAATTGGCCCTAAAATCACCCAGCATCCTTGAATTCCAACTTTGAATAAATAATTAGTAATGAAGATGACCTGAGTTGTCTGATAAGAAGTGTAATACTAAATGAAATCTACTTCAGAAAAATAGGTCCACTAAATAAGATTAACAAGTGCGAGTACATTTGAAAAGAAAATGCCTCCTAGAAAATGTAAGGGTCTTAAATATTTTATTATTATAGGGCTTTAAAGGTAAAGCCATGTATGTTTCTTATGCTGAGAGTTCTTTTCACTGATTACTTAGTATTTCTCAAAGCTAAACTAATTTTAGTCTTTATAAAATAAGTTATGGCTTAAGTGTTCTTCTAAATGTTAGGTACTCAATTCCCATCATTTGTGGATTCTGTATTTGTTATTTGCCCTCTTGCTAATGTTTACTTATAAAATTTATTAAAATACCACAAAATCCATACTTGCGCTTTCGAGGTTGTTCGTAGAGGTGGTTCATAGATGTATACAGAGTGGTGAAAAATTTGAATGGCCCTATACCCATTTTCCCAGCTGAGACTTTATTGTTTCACCTCTAATATTGTAAACAGGTGTCCTTTGTATTGTCTGTTTAGTGCCACGTTTTTCATAGTTTTGTTTTTAGTTGGTGACTTCACTATTTAAAATGGCCCCCAAGCATAGTGCTGAATTGCTGTCTGGTGTTCCTAAATGCAAGAAGGCTACAAATATTCACAGAACCCAGGAAAATATAATACTTCTGATTACAATTATTAGATAAGCTTTGTTCAGGCATATATTACAGCGCTTTTCACCTTCAATTTAATAATCAACAATATATATTAAATAAGGCATTTTTAAACAGAAACACACATAAAACAAGGTTATATATTGATCGGTGACGAAAATGTGACCAGAGGCTCACAGGAACCTAATCTTGTATTCCTCTAGGAGGAATGAATGGCTTAGTGTTTGCTGCGACTTTATAGAACGTAACTACCTGAATAATGAGAATTGTCTGTCAGTTAAGATTCTGGACTGCAGTAGAAATTTCAGGAGGTGCCTCCTCACCCATGTTAATTACAGTTGAGGGACTTTTTGGTTAGGATATACATTTGATTGTAAAACCTGTAAACTAAGAGGAGAACTGAATTCATTTTGGTCCAGTGATCCGTTTTCAGTACTTAGTATATACCAGGACCTGTACTAGGTGAAAAATACAAAAACAAGTGAGTCATAAAATCTTTACTTTCAGTTAGGGGAATATTCCATTTTAACTCGTCTGATACCAATTGTAATTAAAATTTGACACTATCTGGAGTTAGCACCTCACAGGTTAAAAACAAAGTCCCCCGTAAGACTGCCCAGGCTTCAGAGGCCAGCTGCAGTTCTTGGAATCCCTAGGTCACCCATATTTCTGACAACTGGCTACTGGCTACAAATTAGGGTGTTTTCACAACCCCCTCGGATTCAGTAGTCCGCTAAAATGACTAGAGCTCAGTAAAGTGCAATACTTAATAATTGCAGCTTTATGATAAAGATCGCACATAGGATGAGGCTTGGAAAGGAGCAGAGTTTTCATTTTCTTTGTCTGTGGAGTTAGGGCATGTCACTCTCCAGGCACATAAGTGTGTTGACCCACCAGTAAGTTCCTCTGAGCTTTGGAGTCCAGAGAATTTATGGAATTTTATTAGGTAGGCATGATTGGTCACGTGGGTATCATTGGCTAAATGATTAAACCTAATCCCCAGACACCTCTCCTTCCTGGAGGTCAGGTGGCTGAAAGTTCCAACTTTGATCACATGGTTGATATTTCTGGTGACTAGCTTTCATCTTAAAGCTGTCCTGAGGCACAAATTCTCTCATTAGCATAACAAAGACACCTCCTATGGCTTAGGACATTCCAAGGGCTTTTAAGGCTGTGTTCCAAGAGCTGGGGACAGTGACCAGATATATTCTTTATTATGTCACAGGGAGACTGCCTTAGGAACAGTAAAAGGTAAATGTTGAGTTTGCCGGATGGGGGCATAGGTGTTAACAAGCGAAGAGAAGAATGTATACCAAACGCTAAGGGATGAAACAAAATAAAATGTCACTTAGTCTAGTAGAATGTCATGTCCAAAGGGGAATTGTTGAAGGTGAGTTTGGTGAAGTAGATAGTAGTCAGATCGTGAAACAGGTGGTCACAAACCCTATACACATTTGGGCTTTTTAATATGTATTTTAACTTTAATGGAAATTTTCAAACATATACAAAGTAGACAGAATAATAATAATGAATATGTAGTGAATACAATGAGCTCTTACATACTTATCATAATAGCTAGTGATTGATTTGCTTAATCTATGTTCCTTTGCATCTCTCCCCCCCAAATATTCTTAGATATTTCAAGTATATCTTTAAAATACTTGAGCTTTAAAAAAAATTACTATAATCTCATTATTACAGCCAAAAAGTTTGAACAGTAATTTCTTAACATCAAATCTCCAGTCATTACTCAAATTGCTAGTTCTTTGGTGTTTTTAAATACAGCAAATCAGTTGCTAACATTTTTTTTTTTAATTGGGATATTTCACTTTAAAAATCTGGCTTTTTCATAATTGATAAATTGGAAGGCCTGGCAATACTAGGTTTATGTTTCTCTTTTGTGACAACAAGACCTTGGTCAAAGTCCTTGCCTAACTTGCCTAGTTGCCTCACTCACTGCTTTACCCTGTGAGGAATTTTGGAAAGGTTTTAAACAGGTATGTATCTTGATAATATTTGCATTATGGAAAAATAACTAAATGTAGGAGAGTGTCTAGGGGGAAAGCAAGGAGACCAGTTAGAATCTTGTCATACAGCTAGAGGGGAAGATACACTGAATGAAGGTCTGCGCTAAGGTCCTTCCAGGGGAGCAGGCAAGTTTAGAATTTTAAGAATTAACAGAATTAATGGAAACATGGAGAGGGCACATTGAAGATAAAACTTCAATCTCAAATTTAGGTGGCTGCTAGATAGGAAATTCAGGTGAGACAGGAAAGTAAAACTGAGCATATGGATGCTTGAAAGGAAATAATTGATTTGTTTGGATGTTTTGACTGAGTGGCAGAGATGAATATACTCAGTTGTTGGAACCCTGACAAGGGTTAGATGTAGCTAAGAGTAAAGGATTTGTTAAATAGAACAATTTACTCTAATTCTTACACACATAAAGTTTGAGAATTCTCCAACTAAATTAAAGGAGAGAAAGAAAGGAAAGTGAAGCAAAGACTAATATTTTTGACGATATTCAAAAGGCTCTCTTTTTAAGACATATCAGTTCCTTTTGTGTAAATGAAGGGACGGGTAGAGAATTTTAATGTGCTCCTGCCTGCTTGTCTTAGGGTTTACTCCATTTCCTTTTAATAGTAAGCCTATATCATCTTAATATGTATTAACATTGTTGGTTGTGAGAATTACCTACAGACAGCATTTCAGGGTCTGACATCTCGTAAGTGCTTGGTGTTTGATGGATTTGAATCTGAATTCTTTTAAGGCTTAAGCAATATATGTTTCAGATTAGGGTTTTCACCTGATACTTTCCAGCAGTGTCTTCATAAATAAGAAACTCAATAGCTACTTGTAGAATAAATGAATTATTCTGATGTTTTAATTGCTTTATTTAAAAGGATTCCTTTTTTCTTAGTTTAAGATGGTATCAACATCCTACAGAAGAAGAATTAAGAATTCTTGCAGGAAAGCAGCAAAAAGGGAAAAGCAAAAAAGATAGGTAAGTTATATTGTTGAGCTTGTAAAGTGTTAAATATTTGACGCAATTTATGTAAATACATTTTGTATTTTAAAGGAACATTTACCAATTATGCTATAAACAGTTGATAAATTTGAGATCAAAACTTGTGATCTGAAATAATATTTAATCACCCTTTAAAAAACTTCATGCACAAAAGTAATTATTTTACTTAAGAATGGTTAGTTTTATTCTTCGTGTTTAAATAATGAAAACAAATAGCCATCATATTAAAATTTTGGTGGGGGGCTGATGGGGCAAGACCCATAACCCATGTCTTTACCCTATAAAGTCATTTAAAAATATCAGTTGGTTTGGATTCTTTTCAGGTTTGGCTTCCATTCAGTATTATATCAGGCAAATTCACCTGCTTTTACCTGTGTTTCCTCATGTTTTAAATAAAAGGGATGGGCATTATAACTTCTTGGGTCCAATTCAGCTGCTGAATTTTATTTCAATGTTTAAAGTTTATAAAGAAAACTGTCTGAAAGCTCACTGAATGAACCACAGCAGCTTCATCTGTGAAATAGAAGGACAACACGGTAATTTTGAAAGATCACTCCAACTTTAAAATTTTATATCTCTATTTAAATTGAATACTCAAGGAAAGTGCTTGTTAATTAGTCTCTCTGAATGAGCCTTAGTTTCCTCAGTTGGGGAAGAATTCTTAGGACCTGAAACTATTATTCTAATATGAAATGTGAGTGACAACAAATCGTCACCAAATTTTAAAAATTCTTTAAATATTAATGGTTATTTGGCATGATATTAGAAATTTGAAAAATTGTCTTTTCTGATCTCGCTACCATTTTCTTTCACTTGTAGTTACAAATAAACCTTGAAGCTCGTTGAAATATTAAGTCCAAACCCTCTTTCTCTGAATTCCAATAGTTATGTCCTTTAATTAAATATTCCTGTTTAATATTGTAATTTCCAAAACACTTTAAAACACAGTTTTATTTAATCCATGCAACATCCTTCTGTATTAGCTGTTAATTTATATTTTACTCACGAATGAAGTTGTTGATAAAAGATATTAAATGAACTGTGCAAGTTCAGGTAACTGCTAAGAGTCAAGATTTTAATCCAAGTTAGTTTTTAGTTTCTATGTTTCTTTTTAACTATTCCACCTCTGCCTAGTCATAGCTACCATGTTCAAGATTTGTAAAATTTAGCTATGTAGTATAGTATTTATTTTACATACATTTGAATTCTTATATATCTGTAGTCAGTAATTCTGTTATTTTTACAGTAATTTTTATATGTTGATAATGCTTGACATTTATGAAAAGATGCACTAAATGACACTGTTTCTAGTAGCAATAATTATTTGATTTGTTGACACGAATTAACATTTTTACTGAGGTTTTTCCAGTTTATATTTATTCAAGAATAAATACAGAGTTGTTTCTTGGTATCATAATTAATGTTATTGAAACTTAGTTTATTACTTTCTATATATGTTTATCTTAAAAATTAAATTTGGGAATGATGCATGTATGTGCACCTGAAGAATTCTATTTTCCTCCATCCATGATTTTTAGCAAAAGCAACTCTGAGTTAGCCTTACATGTTTTTGAATTTCTCATACACATAAATTTTAATATATTTTTAACTGATTTGTTTATAGCTACAGGTCTGTTATGTATGTGTTGTGTACATGTATAATTTCAAAGAGAGATACATTTTGTCTCCATTTGCTTTCATTTTTGTACCTATAAGAAAAGATGTTGTCTTTAACTGCAGGAGAGTGGGAGAAATGGGGTAAAATGCTGAGCTAGCAATTAAGATTTTGTTCTGTCACTAATGTAGGTAACTCTTTTTCTGCTAGTATGTACTTTCACATAATACTTTACATCATTTTGTAGTCGCCTTTTAAAAACTACTTTTGAGTACCTGTCCTCCTTTTTGATGAAATATTAGAAATTCTGCTTCTTTTTCACTGTGAAATTCAAAACCTCATTTGTAATTAGTTTAATACAAGCACCTGGATAACGGTGTAGGTAACTTGTTTTTTGTGCATTTGTCTCATTTTTATAGGAAATATAATGGTCACATTGAAAGTAAGCCATTAACCATTCCAAAGGATATTGACCTCCATCTAGAAACAAAGTCAGTTACAGAAGTGGATACTTTAGGTAAGGGAAATCCTGGTAAAGTGTTCTGTAAATATCTGTTTTATATTATATAGTGAAAATACACTTATTTTATCTATTGTGTCTAGGCTTTTTTTTTTTTGAATACATTAAGTCCATTATATGGAATATGAACTCTCTCTCAGCTTAGAAGCTCAGAATAACTTCATTTGAATTGAATTTTCTCTTTCTATTCGCCTAACTTGTAGGAAGCATTTTTCCCATTTTTCAGAAGAGACTGATTTACACAAATTCGTTACACAATTTCTCTTTATGCTGAGATCACAGTCAGTTTTCATTATATCAGATTCTAGAGATTTTGCTACTTATGCCAGTCTGTTTCTTTTGTAATGTGGCTTGCTTGCATAAATGCATTTGTACATTTGTATTGAATTACCTGTATATACAATAGTTATATTTTGTGCTTACATTTAATAGAAATGAAAGTGGTTTTAGAATAAGGAACTGGATTAGGAATCAGAAAACTTTACTCCAAGATTCACTTTTACCCATTGGATATCTGAATAAGTCATTCAGTTTTTTCTCTGTATGTCAATGCTTATAATTACATAATAACTAATTATTTTAAATTTATATGAAATTATTTGAATCCTAAAAGAGAAGGGCATCTATCTAAAGTGATATTATTTAAAACACTGGTTTTCAAAACAGTCTGTACATCAGAATCACTTCAGCAGCTCTTTAAAAAATAAAGAATCCTGTACCTACTGTTGGAAAATCAATAAATCTAAAGTGGGTTCTGCAAATTTGGATTTTTAAAAATGATTCAAGTGGTTCTGATTTTTGAGCAGATTCGAGAACTAATGGGTTTTACACAGTAAGTGAGGAGTTAAAATAACATGTTTAAAAAATATTTTGGTAGCATTATGTAAAGTGTCATGTAATTTGGCCCTTCTTTTTTTTATAAATGTATTTATTTAAACTAGTTTCAGATCTATAATGTTCATAAAATGATCCCCCCAATTGCTCCCTCCCTCCCCTGGCCTTCCACTTAGCCATCATATTAATGCTAACTGCATTCCCTCTGCCATGCTCCCCATCCCCGTGCCCAACTATCAGCTACTAATTTGTACTTCTTTAACCCTTCACCCCTTTTTCCCAGCCTCCCAGTCCCCCTCTCCAAGTTGTCCACTGTGTTTGTGAGTCTGTTTTTGATTAGTTTATTCTTTTTGTTCCTTAGAAACTGCATATAAGTGAAATCATATGGTATTTATCTTTCTCTGTCTGACTTATTTTACTCAGCATAATAACCTCTAGGTCCATTCATGTCATTAGAAATGGTAGGATTTCATTTTTCTTTAATGGCAAAGTAATATTCCATTATGTATATGAACATAATTTCTTTATCCAGTCGTCTGTTGATGGGAATTTAGGTCGCTTCCATATCTTGGCTATTGTAAATTGTGCTGCCATGAACATAGGAGTGCATAGATCTTTACGAATTATTGTTTTGGGTTTTTTTGGATAAATACCCAGAAGTGCAATTGCTGGATCAAAAGGTATATCCATTTTTAACTTTTTGAGAAACCTCCATACTGTTTTCCATAGCGACTTTACCAATTTGCAATCCCACCAACAATGTATGAGGGTTCCCTTTTTTCTACATCCTCGCCAACACTTGCTGTTTTTTTGATTTTTTGATGATAGCCATTCTAACAGGTGTGAGACGATATCTCATTGTGGTTTTAATTTGCATTTCTCTGATGATTAGCAACCTTGAGCATCTTTTCATATATCTGTTAGCCATCTGTATTTCCTCTTTGGAGAAGTATCTGTTCAGGTCTACTGCCCATTTTTTAATTGGACTGTTTGTTTTTTTGCTGTTGAGTTGTATAAGTTCTTTATATATTTTGGATATTAACCCCTTATCAGATGTATCATCAGCGAATATCTTCTCCCAGTCGATTGTCTTTTTGTTTTGTTAATGGTTTCCTTTGCTGTACAAAAACTTTTTAGTTTAATGTAGTCCCATTTGTTTATTTTTTCTTTTTTTTCCCTTGCCCAAGGAGATACATCTGAAAAGAAATTCTTGTTAGTGATATCAGAGAGTTTACTGTCTATGTTTTCTTCTAGAAGTTTTGAGTCTTACATTTAAATCTTTAATCCATATTGAGTCTATTCTTGTATATGGCGTAAGAAGATGGTCCAGCTTCTTTTTTTAGCATGTATCTGTCCAATTTTCCCAACACCATTTATTGAAGAAACTCTCTTTACCCCATTGTATAATCTTACCTCCTTTGTCATATATTAAGTGAGAGTATAGGCATGGATTTGTTTCTGGGCTCTCTCTTCTGTTCCATTGATCAATGTATCTGTTTTTATGCCAGTACCATGCTGTTTTGATTACTGTAGCCTTGTAGTATTGTTTGATATCAGATTGTGTGATGCCTCCAACTTTGTTCTTCTTTCTCAAGATTGCCATGGCTATTTGGGGATTTTTAGGGCTTCATATAAATTTTAGGATTATTTGTTCTAGCTCTCCGAAAAATGCCATTGGTATTTTGATAGGGATTGCATTGCATCTATAGATTGTTTTGGCAAGTATGGCCATTTTAAAAATGTTGATTCTTCCTACCCATGAACAGGTATATGCTTCCATTTATTTGTATCTTCTTCAGTTTCTTTTTTCAATGACTTATAATTTTCCGAAAACAGGTCTTCTACCTTCTTGGTTAATTTGATTCCCAGGTATTTTATAGTTTTCAACGCAATTATAAATGGGATTGTTTTCTCAATTTCTCTTTCTGAAAGTTCATCATTGGTATATAAAAATACCACTGACTTCTGAATATTTATTTAGTATTCTGCTACTTTACTGAATTCATTGATCAGTTCTAACAGTTTTTTGCGGGGAACTTTAGGGTACTCTTACATATAGTATCATGTCATCGGCAAATAACGAGAATTTTAATTCTACCTTTTCAGTTCGGATGCCTTTTATTTCTCTTTCTTGCCTTATTGCTGTAGCTAAGACTTCCAATACAATGTTGAAGAGGAGTGGTGAAAGTGGGCATCCTTGTCTTGTATCTAATCTTAAGGAAAATGCTTTTAACTTCTCCACATTGAGTAGGATATTAGCTGTAGGTTTGTCATATATGACCTTTATTATGTTGAGGTATGTTCCCTCTATTCCCACTTTGCTGAGAGTTTTTATCATAAATGGATGCTGGATTTTGTCTAACGCTTTTTCTGCATCTCTTGATATGATCATATGGTTTTTATATTTTGATTTGTTAATGTGGTGTATCACATTAATTGATTTGTGGATATTGAACCAACCTTGCATCCCAGGAATAAATCCAACTTGATCATGGTGTACGATATTTTTAATGTATTGCTGAATTCAGTTTGCTAATATTTTGTTGGGGATTTTTGCATTGATGTTCATAAGAGATATCGGCCTATGTTTTTGTTATTTTGTAATGTTTTCGCCTGGTTTTGGAATCAAGGTAATGGTGGCCTCATAAAAGGAATTAGGGAGCCTTCCCTCTTCTTGAATTTTTTGGAATAGTTTGAGAAGAATAGGTGATAATTCTTTGAAAGTTTGGTAAAATTCGCCTATGCAGCCAACTGGTCCAGTACTTTTGTTTTTTGGGAGGTTTCTGATTACTGATTCTATTTTTTGGTGATAATCGGTCAGTTCAGATTTTTGTTTCTTCTTGAATCAGTCTTGGGAAATTATATGTTTCTAGGAATGTGTCCATTTCTTCTGGGTTGTCCAATTTGTTGGCGTAGTATTTTCTTATGATCTATTGTATTTCTATGGAGTCTATGGTTATTTCTCTTCTTTCATTTCTGATTTTATTTATTTGAGTCCTCTCTCTTTTTTCCTTGATGAGTCTGGCTAAGGATTTGTCAATTTTGTTTATCCTTTCAAAGAACCAGCTTTTAGTTTCATTAATCTTTTGTATTGTTTTTCTAGACTCTTTGATTTATTTCCACTCTGATCTTTATTCTTTTCTTTTATTCATTTTGGGCTTTGTTTGCCGTTCTTTTTCTAGTTCTTTTAATTATAAGATTAGATTGTTTATTTGAGCTTTTTCTTGTTTCTTTTTAAGGTTCTAGGACACCCTTTCCATATATACACAGAAAATATTTGTAGATGTAGAATCAACTTTCAAGTATACTGAAGCCACTATGAATCACAAAGTAATATATATGAGATGATAGATGACTCTAGTAAGGTTTTTCTGGATGGTGTGATTTAACTGAAATAGGGTCAACCCCAAAGCAGCAAAATATACATTCTTTTTAATGATATCAGACAATTTAAGTCAATTTAAGTCAATTGTCTGATATCATTAAGACTATTAAGACTGATTATTTCAAATTTTTTTCTTTTTTACTTTTTCATGCAAAATTTAAAACATTTAAAAGCACTTTTTGATTAGTTGTTACATTCGTTTTACTATCCTATATGTGCTTAACTTGGATAAAATGTTCACAGACATCTATAAAACAAAGAATATATGTACATTTCCCATGATTGCTAGTAGATTTTTTACTAATGTTTATTGAATAGTTCTCATCTAATCAACTTTAATAAGAACTTAAAATTCCATATGTATCAGATAGTGTTATAAGTGCTTTACTTGTGTTAACTCATCCTCACAATTCTATAAGATATATAACTATTATCAATGTTTTAGGGTTTTTTTTTAAAACTCATTAGATAGAGGAGTTAAATAACTTGACCAGGGTTATACAACGAATGAGTTAGCAATAGTCAATGAGAACTAGGCTATTTTATTGAATTTAAAAACTTGAAATTTGGGGTAATCTGGCTTCAGCACAAAGTTTATTCCATGTTTTGTTTCAATTATATAATTTTGAGAACTAATTGCAAATGATACTGGTTTAACAACTGGCCACATAACATCAAGAGCATTTCAGTTCATCAGAACAACAGAAAGCTGTTTTATTAATTTTATAATGACGTATTTATTTGTGAATGCCTGTTGTGTATGCGTTTAAGTCAAAGTAGAGTTTTCTGCCTAAACTACTGGACTTGGTAAACTCTTAACTTTTCTTTTGATTCTAATAGTCTGTGAAAAGGAAGATACATAATTATATTATTGAATACAAAAAGAATAATATAATGCTTGGATTGAACATGCATAATTTGAATGCATATATTATTGATATCTGAATATCTTAAAATGATATCTCAGTTTGTATTAACTATTTTAAGAACCTCTTAACATAACATTTGAATGTCTCTTTGCTGTTTGCTATTAAGTTCCCTAGAAGAAGCTTGTGTGAGTATGGGCAGGCATGGAGAATTTTAGAGGAGAAGAGAGGTAACTGAAGGGTGGGAATCCTGCAACCACTTTAGGGTAAATTTTTCATACTGATGTTCAGAAGCTATTAGGTCAATTACCAAAAAGTTAAATAACTTGAAACAAATTAAGAATGTTAAATTAACTTGAAGCAAATAAATTTAACCAATCACAAAAGGATTTAGAATTTTTGCTATTACCTCATAGAGATTAAGTTTGGTTAGTTTGTTTTGATATTTTAAATGTCTTTCTTTGAGTGGTATTTTAAAAATACTTTTTCTAAAAATGCGTGGCTTTAAAGTGTACTCAGGTATTACATTTTACAACTAAAATTTTTCCAAAGCAACATAGATCTTTTTATTATATGCCAGAGAGAACATAGAAATTGATGTTTATGTACTTGATTTATTTCCACATTTTTAGGAGGCCTTCTACAAAATGATGTTAATATTTTGGACTACATTCTGGCAGAAGTAAACTAGAATATCTGAGATGAAAAGGGAGATGGAATCATATTTATTTTCAGAGAATACTAATTTTAATGTAAACCCTTTAAGGATGAAATAATTTGTTCAAAAGGTGTGGTTTTATAGAAAAATTGACAAACATTTCATCAGCTTTTCTTACAGGACCAGAAGAAGGAATAAAATGTATACTTATTTATTATTTTAATCTGCAGTAACTCAAAATTACTAACCCTCCAGTAGTGTAGTTTATAACTGTAACATAAAGTTTAGCTTCTTCACAGAAATGAATATGAGTAAGTCTGTAGTAGTCTACCATAAGTTGTATTCTAAAATATCAAAGCTCAGATTCTTAAAAACTTGATTTATAATTTTCATTAAAAATAGCTAATCAGCTAAGAAAATACCAACTCATTTTGCAATCATATTTTTAAGAACAGTTTAAATAATTTTTGGTAATCATTTCAGGTTTATTTTAATTATTTAAGGGGTATTAAAATTTAGTTTTGGATGCCAACATTCTTGATCTATTTCCTGCATTTTTAGATTCTCATATTTGTAATTCTTATGTTGCAGATCACCACATAAAATAAAGTCTAGCACGTTTAGAGTTAATTATAGATAAACCTTTCTTAGCTGTTTATGAAAGTAAAACCTTTTTTTTTTTTAACCTTTCTTTTTCAGCATTGCATTACTTTCCAGAATACCAGTGGCTGGTGGATTTTACAGTGGCTGCTACAGTTGTGTATCTAGTAACTGAAGTCTACTACAATTTGATGAAGCCCACACAGGAAATGAATATCAGCTTAGTCTGGTGCCTGCTTGTTTTGTCTTTTGCAATGTATCCTTCAAAACATCATTAACATTATTTTATGATTTTGTTTTTTCAGCTAACACCATTAGCTCTCATTTGTGATTTTTAAGATTTTAGATCATTAGAGAATTTTTCTTTGTTGAAATCCTCTTTATTTAATTGAAAAAAAATTTCAAAGTAGAGGTAAATAGTTTAAAAACTGAAATACAGAGAAAGATGCCAATTCCCTGCTTTGCCTTTTCCAAGTCTCATGTCACAGGAGCCACTTTTACCTCTTTTAGGATTTTCTTCCATATGTTTAAATTTCATGTAATAATGGTATTTCTTTAATTGTATATATTAGTCACCTTTCTTCCTTTTTCTTCCCTTCTATTCTTTCAGAAAAGTAAGGAGACAACTTTTTTTTTTATTAAAAAAGTAAGTTGGTTTTAGTTGTGCCTATGAAAATATTTATAGCTAAGATTTATAGTGTCCTTTTACCTTCCTTGAACAATTTTTTATTCTTGTGTTTTAGAAGCTAAGCTCTTCTACAGATTTCTAAACCTTAGTAGTTCAGATATATCATTTGTATTTTTTTTTCCCCCATGAAAATATCCTCCTAGAGCCCTCAGTTCTCTAAGCTTCCTACATAGCTATCAACCCTGGGGTTTTCTTCACTGTCTTCCTATGAATTCTCTGTGCCTCTTTTTGGATCACATCATCTCCTTCCTTGGTTTTGTCTTCTTTTATCAGAATGCATTCTTCTATGGTGTCCTTAGAGCAGTACTATTTTCTTGAAATCTTGCATGCCTGAAATATCTTTATTTCCCCTCATACTCACTGGATAGTTTGGCTAGGCACAAATTGTAAGAAAGAAATAATTTTTCCTCAGGGATTTGAAAACTCTTGAAAAATTGGATGCCCTCTTTCTCTTGACATATGCCGCCCTTCCCACTGCCCCCGCCTCCTTATACACACCCTCTATGTAGAAGCTTTTTCTCTTTATCCTTTTGGTATTCTGAAGTTTCATCATTAATTGTGTTAAGTTCTAGGTTTAACTTTTAAATCTAGAAATTCATTTTCTGTACTAATGGGCAATATTTTTTCTTCTTATTTTTATTAAAATTAAATATTCTTTTCTCTATTACCTCTCCTGAGGCAACTTCCCCCAGCTCCTTTCTGTATAATGTTTACATCTATATTTCCATATGTATACAAGACCACTGTTGAATTTCAGTTTTAGGCTTTAACTATTGTCATTTCACTGTGGAAATGAGGCCATACATAGCACATCTGCCCAGGTTGTCACCAACCACTGATCATTTTATTCAGCTCATCTTCCAAGTATAGTAATGTCATTTTAAAGAATTTTCAGTGTTTATGCTATGACTATGTAAACACTATTTACAGATGAAAACTTGTCTTAGTTTTTTATTTGCATTGTTTTCTTTGTCCATTTTATTCAGCCTCCAAGTCTTTTGAGTATATAAATCTCTCAGAATGTTCAGAAGCATCAAGTAGTATGTCAATTTCATCATCTTGGAGACAGTTCTCTGGAACCCTAGTCTGGATTGGTTAACCTTCCCAACTGATGCATAGCTATCTCCCTGGAAGAACCAGTCACTTCTCAAGTATTCTTTTTGCATTTCTTGAATTGGCACTCTTGTTTCTTGCATTGAATGTCTGCCTCTTACTTGGTTTACTTTCTCATTTTGGTGGAACATTATCCCCAGTATTATCTTCAGAAACGTTGCATGGGAAGTATATTTTTTTTGTGACCTTGCGGTTTTTGGGACCTGAAAGTATTTTTTATCTACCTGATTGATTAACCCTTTGAGAATGTAATTACAGTTTTAAAATCATTCTCTTAAAAACTTTGAAGGCATTATCTTATTTTGAAGTTCCATTCTTGCTCGTTAAGAATTCCACTTGCCATTCTAATTTCTGATTCTTTTTGCATGTCCTATATTTTTCCTTTGTTGAATCTTTCCCATCTTAAGTCACTTAGTGTGTTAATATTTATTGTGATATGCCTTGTCAAGGATTTGTTTTCATCCATTATGCTGGGACTTCGCCAGTCTGGATATTTACGGTCTTGACTTCCGGAAATTTTATTAAATTGCTTTGTTTGTGATTTCCTTTTCTCCATTTTCTCTGTTTCTATAAAGCTTAGTGTTCAGGTAGCAAATCTCCTAGACTGATTCCCTAAGACTGTCATAATCTTTCTCTCATATAGATGTTTATGTTTATATTTTTGTATTTTTTAATTTTCAAAGAGATTCTCTCAGCCTTCCCAATCCTTTAGTTATTTTCGTTTTTAATTTCTGCTATAGTTTTTAATTTTTAAGAGCTCTTTTTCTGTCTCTTCCTCTCTACCTCCCCCCCCCCCCACCTTTATGGAATCCTTTTTTTATTTTTTTGGATTACATTATCTTGTGTCTATTTGTGATTCTGAGTTTCTGAAGTTTTCCTTTCTGCCAAATATTGTTTTACTCTGAGTTGATTTTGCTTGGTTTGGTAGCTGTCTTTCATGTTAAAGACTGTTCTTAGATCCGGTGATATTCGCCTGTTCATATTTGAGTGTGAGGCACTAAAAGGCTGAATTGAAGCCTGGCACACATGGTAAGACAGGTTGCTGAATCACTGGATAGGCTAGGGATCATCTTTTCTATCCTCTCCAAAGCATAAATCATCAGACTTCTTTGAGGTGGGGAGAGTTTTAACTGGTTACTTTTTAAAGTACTTATTTTTAGTAGTGCCTTTTTCCTAATACCTCCCATCACTGCTAAAAAACATTCACACTTTTATCCAATGTAGAGAATTACGTGGTATCTGATCAGTTCCTTATTCTTTCTGGGAGTTCTGGAATAAAATCAGATTGTATCTGGGCTTTCCACTTGAGCTTCCTTATTCTATTAGTCATCTACCACTTATCTGCCTGCTTTCTAGCTTTTAAAATTTAACTGCTTTTCCTCTATTTTCATTCATTGTATTTATTTACTTAAAAACAAATTCCTTTACCGTCATTTTGGTATGGATTCGGGAGAGGCCAAAAGTAAGCTGAAGTGCTCAATCTGTTTTTATTCACAGGTTTTATATTGTCTTTTTGGTAAGATTCTTTTTTTTGTCTTTTTCAGAAACTCAGTGAGATGTTCGATTTCTTTGAATGATTTTAACTTATCTCCCTTTTCCCATTTATTTTATACTATATTCTTGATTTTTCTCTTAATGTTTTTAACCTTTCTGTTGAAATTTTTGTATCAACCGTTATTTTTTAATTTTTAAGACTTTTTTTTTTAATGTTCCATTTTGATGGCATTCTTGTGTCATGGGTATATAATATCTTTTTATTTTTAAAGATATTAATATCCTTTAAGTTTAATTTAAAACTTGCATTGTTTGATTCCCCTTCCCCGCTTTTTGCTTTAATCACTGTTAACGTTAAAAACAAGGTTCTCAAGTGTCTTCTGATTTTTGAGTATCTGTTTATATTCAAGAAGGAAGACTGAAAAAAATGGAAATTTTGTACGAGTGGCTGGAACTTATTGATTGGTGGGCTTTTTCATGAATGGTGAGTGGAAACCTGCCAGCATTCGTGGAGGAACTTGTAAATATCAGTGTCTGCAGGTTTTTGACCTTTCATTTTCTCCAGAGAAGAATTGTTCATTTTCTCATCTGTGGTGTATTAAGTGTGACAGCCAGTGTTGTGGGAGCTGATTGGGAAAGAAGGTTCTGAGACTCAGCATTCAGTATGCAGGCGTTAATTTAAATGCATGTCTAAGTCCTATTCTTCCCCCGCCCCCCTCCGACCCTCCCTTGTTTTTAGCTCTTCATTGTTGCCCTTAGATTTGCCTGATACTCCCAAGCCCAATCTTCTCTGGTTTAACACTAATTCTTCTGAGTTCTGCTACAGTTGGGGAAGGGCCATCACCTAAACTATATAATTAGGTAAGACAGAAGATCTGGCAAGTCTAATTACTACTAATGCAAACATTCAGTCAGTCATTCTGTTTTCATCCATTCTGCAGCCCTGCCTTGAGGATATCTGTTGTCTCAAATTCCTTACTTCCAGTGCATATTATGAATTAATTGTCGTCTTACTAGGTTTCTCCCCTTGTAGCCCCAGTGTAGCAGAGAAAGCTGAAATCTAAATCAGTTATTGCTTGTCCATCTACTTACTGTTTTCCGAATTTTGTTGAAGTCTCTTTTTCTATTGTCATCTCTTTTCCTATTCTTTATTTTTTGAAGGTTTTTACTTTCCTTCTTATATGGTTTATTAGTCAGATTTTAGGAGTTAGCAGAGTAAATGCATGTCTTACATCTTTTATATTTGTCCAGAGACTGCTAAACTGGTTTTAAAGCTATAAGTGATGATGATTGGACATTCATCATCACTGTGCTATCTCTCTATGGACTCTTTTGAATTGACTTAGGTATAATTTAGACCAAAAGAACCAGAACAAAGCCTTAAGAGTCAACATCTTCACAAAGTGTATATTGTATGGGGCAGAAATAGTGATTATGTGTGTCAGTTGAGAAACATCCCCAGATATCCATTGTTGTACTAATTTCAAGAGCAAGTTAAATTCAAGCATTTAAAATATTAATGTTTAATTCTATAGTTTTAAATATATGAAAAATATCATTTAGTCAGAATAAAGACCCATCTCTAGACATCAAGTCATATGAAATACACTAAAATTATTTTTACTTGATAATTAGCACTAGCCACTTATATGTTGTGGTACTTTTTCATGTTCTCTGAAATATTGTTTATTATGGAATATTCTTTTTGCTTCATTTCTTCATGATTTATAGATGTATTAAAATAGTATGGTATTTATGAATACTCACATTCTCAATACCCAGGTTTATTTAATGTATATACAACCTTTAATACCAGAAAAATTAAAAAAAATGTACTTTTTAATAGCTACTCCATTTATTGTTTGTTTGAATAAATTTCATCTTTCATTTCACTCAGTAATGCCTCATAATGTGAGAGCAAAGGTCCCACACAGTCTTTAGCACTGAACTAGGTCTGCTTAGTTTTAAGTAGTACGCTTGTGAAAGGCACCAAACAATAGCATCTCTGCGGGAATCTAGTAGCTGGCTCTCTCTCCATCCCAGAGAAGACAGAAAGTGCTGATGGACTTTATTTTAGAATCTTAGCTATTTCCTGCCAACTTTGACCCTCTACAAAGGGGTTGGGAGGAACAAGGAAAGTAGAATCATGTCTATTCTTGGGTATGTGATTTTCCTTCGAACTTGTACATGTGAGAAAATGACCTACTGCCTTCAATGTCATGCAGGAAACCAGAATTAAATGCCAAATATCCAGATTAACACCAAGGAGGAGTCTGTTTATAGTCTTATCTTAGTTGTAACATATCTGGTATGCCTTTCATACCCTATGAACAGAGTATAGCTGCAGTGACCTCTGTCTGGCTTCTCTTTATTTTCTTATTGTATGTGCCTACTTATTAGTCAAACACATGTCTCCATTGATTACATAGGACAATAGCTCCACTTAATTGCAGAGTCACACATACATCAGTTGATTCAGAGATTCTCTGCAGTTGTTATTGATGAAATGTCCTTTGTTAAAGTGGTCCCCAAATTAGACACATATAACTTAAATAATTGGTTCACTTAAAAGTAAAGAAGAAAATATTTTATTTCCGTGTTTTCCCCCCATCAATTTTGTTTGACATACTTATGTAGGAAAAGAATTATAATTTTTACAGAGTCTTGAAAGTTTTAAAAGCGTGAGAAAGAGTTTTTAAAGTGTGTGACACTAAAATCTTGAATATTGGAACATAAAACAGCCATCTCATGTCATCAGCTCTGCTTTCTGCGTCAGCTGAGTTGTACATGCATCTCAGCCATCACACCTGCTTCCAATCTTACTCCTAAACCCAAACTAATACTCTCTTATCTATTTGACCAAGTCTTTGTGTTCCAATTCCATTTATGCCAAGTTTAATGGTATGAGTACGATAAAGGGTAAAGAAAGCCTTACAATGAGGATGGAGCGGTTGTGGTAGTAATTGCCTTTTTTTTTTTTTTTTTGGTATGATGGTCCATGAAATCATCAAGTCATTGGAGAAATGATATCTCCTGATATTATAATATGAAGCATTTTTTTTTCATTAGGAGAAAAGGATAAGTGAACGGGGTAAAAGTGGTGCTTGAAAAACAACAAATCCTTTGGTGGAAGTAAAACTTTAAAAAATTAACATACTCTACAATCAGTTTTATTTTTTTTTAGAAAAAGAACCTATTCTTATGAATAAGCTGTATCATAGAGTAATATTGAGTCAATTACATGAATTTGAGTGAGAAGAAAGCCATTCTACAAAGTGATAAAGCTGCTCAGTAGTCCTATTATATTTGGTTAAAGGACTGGAACATTAGTCACATTTCCATAGCGCTTGTAGTTTACAATGTGGATGGTTTCAGGTACAAAACCCTATTATGTATGTTTTTAAGACTGTGTTTTAAAATTTTAATTCGCCTTGGTCTCCAGACAAGCAAATATTATACAAAACAAAAAGCCGTGAGTGATTTAAATTGAAATAAATTCTAAGGTTTTCTGTGTTAAATATTCAGTTCCATATGTAGATTTGTAAATTAAAGTCTATAACTTAAATACTGTATTTGCTGTTAGAAATAGACAACTACAGCAAACTAGTGCAACTTGTCACCTTTTCTAATTTCTTAAAATATTCTAAATTACTGTACTCTTACTTTACAAAAATATTCTGCTTTAGATTAATAAGGAAAATAAAACACTAAACCCTGTAATGAACTACATAATATGTCAGGTCTCCTAGTGAGAAAGAAACAGAGTCAAAGCTGTTGACTCTGAGCCGAGGTGCTTGTTTTGTCTTGAAAATTTTAGATAGCATGTGTCAAAGCTTGTTCCTTTTATAAACTTTTAGATATCTTCTGTGACATTATTGCTGCCAAATTATTCACCTTTCAAGGCAGAAACCTAGCATTATATAGGGAATTTAACTTGGGAAATAGGATTATATTTCTGTTTATTAATTTATAATTATGTATAACTTTTTTTGTTTAAGCTTGGAAGTGGTCATTTTTCTGTTGAGGCTACCCTTTTGTTGTTTTGCTTTATTTTAATCCAGGAGGTTGGTTAATAGTTGTTTGCTTGCCTGCTTGCTTTTATTTTTAAATAAAGTCTGTGTTTTATGCTTTTAAAAATCTTTGGCTGTTACTTCCTTCCATAGTCTGGGTAGTTGAGGCTGGCTGGCTATAAACTTTGTGGGGTGGGTTTCACATGTGTATAAATAGTTTTTTATCTATAGCTGAGAGAATTTTAAGTTCTGTTTTTGTTTTTGTTTTTTTTAACTAAGATATATGAATTAAACTTTCATCTTGAAGAAAATATAAAAAATATTTCAGTTAAAAATTATCTTTTTTTTTGACATTGGAAGTCAAGATCAGATTATTTTTAAAAGGATTCAATTTACTGGGTCATAAGAATTAATGTGTTTTATTGTTAGTTTCAGCATACATACGACACTGTAGCAGGTTCTTGGTAGAGTTTCAGGTTCTTTTGCAGTGAGAAAGCACAGCATAATGCATTTTGGGCATTTTGGGCATTTTGGTTGCCTTTTCTTATGGAAAAATAAATGTGGGAGGTTTAACCATTTGAATTGAAAAAAACATTTTTTATTGTTAGTTGGAAGCAAAAACAAGAACATAATCTTTAACAAAGTAGAAGAACTTAATTTACATTAAAAGTACTTAATCATAAATTTTGTGAAATTTTGAGAAACTTCAGAAAACCTCTGTTTATTTCTTAGGATACTATTCATTAGATTTGTATATTGGCAACAAAATATTTCTTGGAATATGATCTCATTCTATTTTTTTCTCAAAAAAGCATTGATAAAATATCTTCAAATAGTTTTTAAATGTTAGAGTATAGGAGACATTTTTGAATATAAGAGTTAGGTTTTTAAAGCAATGTAAATACAAACTAAGTTGGAACATATTAGTGCCTTGATAAGTATATTTTATTTAACTTGTTATCCTAGGTCTGAGATGTTTGCCATTTTAGAACTAAAAATTCAGCCTGTTGATCATTTGAAAGCTTTTATCTCAAGCTTGAAGATAAGTATATCAGTTCTCCCTATATACAATATAATAATATATAAATATGTCTTACTGAGTAAATCTTTCAACCTATCCATGATTTTTCTTTCCTATTGTAATTTTTATATCTGTGTCTATAAATTATGGCCAAATTCCAATTACAAAAACTGTTGATATTAAAATAAAACTTTAAAAAAATTAGCCATGTAGCAGGAAAAAATTTATCCTACCCCTAACATTGGGTTGAGATTTTGTAATATAAAGCAAAATAAGTTAGCACTTAAAGTAGGTGGTCCATTTAGCTAGGACTGAGGGGTTAACAAGGGAAAAAAATTATTAAAAGAAAATGACTACTTGCATCAGTAGTTTTGCATATGAAGTATGACTATTACTATAATCTTTATGAGTCTTAACTTACAGAATTATCCATGAAAATAATAGCAGGATAAAGGTAGGGGGACTAGTTTACCCCTGGTTAGGGTACTTGACCATTATTTTCACTAAGTCATAAATAAATAAATGTCATGATTTTACCTAGTAAGGGTTTTTTGTTATACATATCTGTAAATAATAGAAGGCTTATTTTGGTATAATGTTGATTTACATTAACAGATTGTATTTATGTATAGAAGGGGAAAATATCTAATTTACTTGAAAATTGTGGACAATTTATGAAGAAAGAACAGATTTAAAGGAAATAATTTAGAAAAATTTTATTTTGAAAACTCTAGTATTTTAGGCATAGTTTCTCTATGTGAATAAATTGTTAATAAGCATATTTATGGGATTAGAGCATAAAAGGATTTTGTTTATTCCAAACAATTTGTTGTAGAAATATTAGAGAAATTTAATAAGTAGCTCAATAAGAAATTTTATTACTGTCTTACCTAGTACAGAAAGAAGGTCTCTATAAGTGATCTCAAAATAAGGTTATTACAATTGTCAGCGAGGAACTCCAAATAGGATAGGATACCATAAGTGTGGTTAGTTCTTTCTCTCAGGAAGCCAGATTTATATTCTGATATTTCTGATGCTAACAAAAGTCTGTCTTAGGAGATTTTTGTTTAGTCTACTACCATGTACTACTATTTGGGCTTATTATATATAAATGGAAAAAAAATACATGTTGCTCTAAAAGTTTGGTAGAACAACAGTTGAGTTTTGAGTTGAAACATGATGATGATTGTACGAAATAGAGTCCCAAAATAGACTTGAATTGGTTCAGCAAATCTGTGCTTAACTCAACTTGACCAGGAACAAATTGGTAGGCACTGGGTATTGCTGGAAAATACCCAGTGCCTTTGTGGGGAGAATATAACTCTAGTTAGAAAAGCTGCCTGTTTACTTCTCTATAAAACAGACTAAGTACTTGTTCTATTCTGGGTGTAATATCGGATCTTTGCCAGTGATGGACTAGATTATATTGAAATCTTAACATTTTGTAATAGTATTTAACAAGCATGGGAAACATTTCTAACAGTTGGTTTATTATTAATCATCATTAACATTCATTATATTTTAATTCATGGGATGTGGAAATAATAGTGCATGAGATTGAAAAGGTTAGTAAAACAAACATAAGTACTTTTATACTGCAAATTTGTAATTTAAGATCTGTTAAACTCCAGGGCGTAATAAACTTTTTTCTAGAGTGGTGGGTTCATTGTAGATCAAAACTATTAAAATCTAGATTGACTTTTCTAAAATGTTAGACAAAAAAGTACTAAAAGTGGTGTATGAAAAACTAAGTGTCCCCTAACCTATCCCCTTGCCACTTCTGATACTTTTTAGCTGTTTATTCTGGTTTTCAAAAATCTTCATATTTTTAAATACAGTGCTTATACCACTGATTCATCAATTATGGCGAGGATTTTTCTTTCTTAAGCTGCCATCCTTTGTGCCTCAGATTACATTTTTATGGAAAAGGCTAAAAGATTTAAACACAATTAAGAATTATATCCAAGTAAAATTAATAACTTTTTAAAATTGCATAGTTTTAAAAATAATTGTTTAGTAGACTAATATGTATATGGGAAGTTAGAAAGTTTAAACATAGTCTTAACTTTGTAGTTTTTCTTTGTTAATTGAACTACTAAATAAATCATAATGCAAATTTAAACTACAATGTTTTTATTTCCTTTTTAATTTGAAAACTATTCCAAGAATTTAGATTATGCAAAATGGTTTAGGTTAATGCTTTGTAACCTCTTTTTCTGCCTGCACACACAGCTGGCTCCTGTCATTACAATCCTTCATTAACAACAATATATTCTCACCTAGGTTAATGGGATTGATTTGCACTAATGGTGGAGCAGGTCCTGCCTTTATCGCCTTGCACTAGAGACAAGTAACTATCAGAATCCTATCCTGGATTCATAGTCTTCATAAATTTTTTCCTTTGGAAATTGTGTAATTTTAAAATTGGAAAGTCTTTTTACATTAAAGCAGCTGTAGACTACTATTATTTGTCTTGGACACGAGGGCAAAAATGTAAAAACTCTGAAATTAATTATATTCTTATAAAAAAAAAGTGGTAGCTTGAACATGATTAAATTGTGGAAAAGTTTTAAAATATTCACATTCCATCTTAAAACGACATGGAAACTACATGTGCTTTGTTAAACCCCCATTAATAGTTTTGATTGAACTTGATATCCTATTAATTCGACAGTCCTATTTACGCTTAATATTACAAAATCATGCCAGCTTTTGCAGTGATGCAGTATACTCTTATTGCTTATAAATGACTTAGAAGTTATTTGGCAAAATAAGACAATTGACAAATATATTTAGGGAAAACTTATACAATAAAGTTCAGAATATTATTGAGGATTTATTTTTCTTGTTATAAAAATAATTTAGCCTCTCCTTTCCCTTAATGTTCAATATCATAGAAAAACTGACATCTGTTATTATATGGATTAGCCTTTTTACTTCAGTAGAGTTTCAGATTTCCATATTGTGCTGTAACCAGAGTACTGCAGAGTTAAACTGAGGAAGATAACTTTGTGTTAAGGTGGTGAATATTTGATGGAGGTCATAATTGTAAACCAATGGCATTTTTTTTATTAGTCTTATTTCTTACATTAAAGAAGTAATTTGTTCAAATACTTGACCATTTTATATATGTGTGTATGTATATATATGTAACTTGAGTTATGAATATAAGAAGACATTAAGAGTGAAAGTAACATATCTAGTAAATGTATTCAGAAGGTGTATGCTGAAGCTCTATATATGTATTTCTAGATATATGTAGCCTAGAGCATATATTCTGTAATTACAGCAAATAGAAGACACGCAGAGGTATTTTTTATCAAAAACTTCAGAGGTTATATCTAGCTTTTCATTATCTGGTTTTGTCTTGTCTTAGAAGCAAATCAGGTACTTTTATAGAATGTAGCATTATAAGTAATATCATAATAGTCTATAAAGGAATATATTAAACAGTCAAAACTAATTCCTTGAACAGCAGATTTTAGAGAGTACCTCCAACTTACATGTAGATTGTATTCTAAAATGCTTGGAAATAAAATAATCTTTTTTTACAGAAATAAATGACCCCCCTCCTCCTGCCAAGATTAGCCCATGAAAGTTCATTTGGTCTGTAGTATACAAGACCATAATTTTTTCAAGGAACATAATAATACTGCTAATAAGTAATTAGGAAAACAAATTTGAGAAAGTATCTTGAATCATAGTATTTGAGCAAAATAAGAGAGATTTTTGTGAAAGGGAGCTTATTTAGCTAGAATTAACAGATGAGAACAGTGAAAAGCAAGAAAGGGATGATACTGAAAAATGAGATGCTTGACTAAAGGAAGTTAATAAAGATACTTGCCATCACACACTGTTCTGGGGGCCTGGTTGCCCCAGGAATAGGTTGGTAAAGATGAGCTATTTCTATGCGCTGTATTTTTTTTTTTTTTTTTGACATTTTAAAGGGGAAACTATTCATAATAAGCCTTAGGAAAACAAAGCCTTAGCCTTTATAAAACCCAGAAAATCCTTTAAATTTATAACTATGGGTGGTAAATAACTTGTATTTGTTATTACCAACAATAAAAACAGCTTTTAGTCTAAAACCTTTTGTATATTGTTTTCTACTTAGAGTATATTATCCCAGGGAAACTTTTGATATCATACTTCAAAAGGTCTATTTACCATTAAGGTATAGAATTAGCACTATTTCAGCTCACCTAAACTATTGTGTAAAACATTTCTATGGCAAAATTTATTCATCAGTTGTTTGAGTACCTACTATGTGCCAGGCATTTCCTGGTCCTCTAACTACAGTGAACAAAAGACGAATCCTTGATACCATGGAGTTTATAGTATTGCAGAGGTGTATTCCATTTTTAAGTTCCATTTGAAAGATGCCAAAAAGTCATCTATCTTTATTACCTTCAAGTTGGCTAACTTAGGGCAGATGCCTGTAGCTAGAGCCACCAGGACAATACATTTATATCCAGTATCCTAGTTAATATCCTAATAATAAAAAATGAGTAATAACATTATTAACCCCTTTTAAATAGGGCGACAAAAGACAGCTTTTTTTTAAGGAGTATGGATGAGAGTCCTTATCCTTGACCAATCATTCCTGAATAAGAATTCCTCTGATTGTTAGAACGTTTGAACTATTTACTTCTGTCATGGCAGCTCTATTTTTAAAAGGTTTCATGTGTGACTGCTAAACTGCCATGTAACTTAGCTGTGATATACAGTTTTGTAGAGATAGTATAATAAATTATTAAGTGAACAGACCCTGAATTCAGACTGCCTAGATTTAAATTCTAATGGCCTCAATTCTAGCTGTGTGATCTTGGGCAAGTTACTTAACTTCTCTGTGCCACAGTTTTTAAAAATCTATAAAGTAATGATAATAGCTGGCTAATGTGAGACTGAAATGAGTTAATTGGTAATGCGTAGTACTTGGCAAGTACTAAATGACAGCTGTTATTATTTTTCATGCTTGCTATATAGTTTATGTAAAAGTTGCTTTCCTAGATTTGTTTTTGCCGAGAACCCTATTTTGTTTGGATTTATGTTTTCAAGGAGAACAATTCAATACAGTGGAAATCTGGGTTCTAGTTTAGATCATCCACTGATTTGCTCTTGATTTGATCAGTTTGTGAGGAGTTCGGCTAAAATTATGTTTAATGTTTTCATATAAAATTAAAATATTTTAATTTTTAATAGATCAGCATGTCAAACCTTTGACTGTTTTTTTGTACTCAACTGGAACTTATTTCTCTACAGGTTTTTGTTTAATCATACGGTGAAACGGTGATCCCAGATACTTAGTTTTTATACCACAGTTTACCAGTGGCTATTAGTAATTCTCAAGTTTTGAGTTGTTGAATGATTTACAGATGATTCTTATGATTCGTGTGCATTTGTATTTAATTCTAAATATAAACTACCTGACAGACATGCCCAACAAAAGATAGTTCCCTAATATAACCTCCACCTTGGCTTTTCATGTCACCAAGAACCTATTTTATAAAATTATTTTAATGACCTTCTAATAAAATTTGAGTCAGAAAAACTAGAAATACATTCATTTCTAATTACAGCTTAATGAGAGTATGTGCATTTTTCATTAATTATAAATATTATAAACTTCACTTAGATTTGCTTCATTTTTATGTCCTATGTCCTGGAAGACTTTAGATTTTCATGAGTTTTTCACTTTCTTCCAATGGCTACCTTGTAGATAAACATGTTGTAGAATCAAAATAAATGTAGTTAGATTTTATTGGAGTTCAATTCCTGTAAAGATGGTTGTGTTTAACTCCCATAAAGTTATTTGTGGTTTTTTTCCTGAACTTTTCCTTCTGCAGCAAAGTTCTATTTTCATTAACTACACACTATTTTAAAGTAAAAGATGGTGGTGAAAGATCAGTCTGTGTTACCTTTGGATTTTTTTTCTTCGTGAAAGCAATGGCAGTCTTGATTGTAACAGAAAATTATCTGGAATTTGGACTTGAAACAGGTAATAATTTCATACAACTATAAAAATCAGTTTTCCTTTATCTAGTGTTAATATTTTTGACTTCAATATTTAAGTAAGTTTTATATCTGATAAGTTTTTAAAATTAGGTTTGAAGCGCATGTTCTGTAATGTTCTAAATAATTAACCTTTATTATTAAGATCCTCCTTTTTTCTTTTAGATGTTTTTTTGTTAACTTTTTCCAGAAATATTGCTCCCTCTCCATTTTTCCTTACAGTTAAAGAAATTTCTGTAATGCTAAAGTTTACTCACATAGATAAAAATGCAATTCTTAATGCAAATTTTATGCACACTCATGGAATATACAAATATCAAAGGAGTGTTTTCAAAGACTATTCCTGCTAATAACCAAATTTTATTGCATTATGGCATACTAATTAGCACATGAAAGAGCTAAACTAGTCACTTCAAAATTTAAGATGCTCTGTTTTCCAGCGTTTTATTTCCAAAGATAGATCCTGTATTTTACTCCTGTGATAAGAGTAATTTTTTTTCCCCTACAGGGTTTACAAATTTTTCAGACAGTGCGATGCAGTTTCTTGAAAAGCAAGGTTTAGAATCTCAGTAAGTTTTTTTTAATATTAAGCATGATTTAAATTTAAATTTTTTTCTATTTTTAGTAAAATAGCATTTGTTATTAAGTAGTTCTTTATTTTTAATCAGTGAAAAGAGTTTTTTTTCCAAGTAGAACTGTCATTTTTAGAAATATTCTTACTCGTAATTTTTACATTTGTATATAGAATTCTTTCATAGAATTCTTGCTTGGATTTAATTTAGTTCCTCTGCCACCAGAGATTAAAATTAAATTTATATCTGAGTGATATATCAAATTCTGTGTTAATATGTAGGTTGGATTGTTACAAATGTGGCTAAAGAATGCCTGGTTTACTGTACAGTTCACCAAAACCCATTATAGGTAATTGAATAAGAACAGTCAGTTTGTAGACATTTACGTTGTACTATTGTTATTGCGGTTTTTAAAGTAATTGATTAGAAGAAAGGAAATTCCTATAAAGTTAACTCTAAAAATTTATCAGCTTTTTAAAAATTTTATTTTTAGGAGTCCTGTTTCAAAACTTACTTTCAAATTTTTCCTGGCTATTTTCTGTTCACTCATTGGGGCTTTTTTGACATTTCCTGGATTACGGCTGGCTCAAATGCATCTGGATGCCCTGAATTTGGCAACAGAAAAAATTACACAGTAAGCGGAAAATGTACATAAGCACATGCAGATAAATATATGTTTTCCATCTTAATGAAGGTATATTATTGTAATGAAATCATAAATTGTTGTGTTGAAAATTAATGAATAATCGTTTAATGTCACACTACTTTCTCTTTGCACTATAAGCAAGTTTCTTTTATTCACTTAAAATTTTAAGTCCTGTGTTCAAAAAATACAACATCAATTACAAAATCGTTTTACTTGTTAAAATGGAAAAATCAATATTTTAGTTCTTTTTAACTCAGGTGAATTTTATGATATTGTAATCTCTACACTGAACTAAGCATCTATATAAATTTCCTTAAAGCAGAACATCTTAATTAAAATATTTTATTTAAATTTTATATAAATTTATTTAAATTGATACTTTTATTGAAAATATTTTAAAATTTTTTTGAGAGTGAAATCTGTATACAGATATATTTGTAAGACTCATTAAAATATACATTGTTTTATTTGGGGATTGCTAATACCATATAATATCAAATATAGATTACTTTTAACTATTAAATTTTTAGTTTTCAAATAGAAAAAAAGTATATATATATATACATATAGTTCAAAGCCCATTTACTATATTCTTTGTGGTCATCACAGATATTTTTCTGTTGCCGTAGACACCTTGGTAGAATATCTCCAACTCATATCTAGACTCAAATTCCCATCTCATCTTTTTGTTTTGCAGTTAAGCTCAAGTTGAGAATAGTCCTTTTTGATACATGTATTTATAGTCATTAAGTTTCTCTTAGTGATTTCCGTTCTTTAAAACGCCATACCTTAATGATACCGATTCTCTAATCTTACGTTCTTATCTCTCTTACCTAAGTCATTTTCCTTTATTTTAATTTTGACTGTCTTATTTTTTCCTTACCTCCATTTTTTTTTTTTTACATATGCTTTATGTGTGTATTTACTTATTCTCACCTCCCAGTACACTCCATCCCTCTTTTTCTCCTCTTACTCAGCATGCTCGTGGCTACATTTTGCCTCCCTCCTACCATCTTCTCTAATGGCTTCTTTTAAAACAAAACCTGTTTCTCACTCCTCTCTACACACACTTCAGTCCTTTAACCCCAGTGTTATGATTTAAATAAGCTGAAAGGGTGGGTGGAGGGGAGCCCTGTACCAGCTACTGAAACCGCTGTGGGCTGCTCCTCAATACTAGAGTGTTCCCTAGCAACACTGCGTATCTAATACCGCTGCTTTCTTCCTTGCACCCGATGGTTTACCCAGCCTATGAAATGAAAGAATTACTTTATAAAAACATTTAAAACATTTAGTGGTGGTTTGGGGTGGGGTAGAGCCACATTTTAGTGTCCTCTTCGTAAAACTTGGCTATTTTAAGGTTTTTCCCCTTGGGGATTTTGAGTTTTATTTTATTGTATTGTATTTTGTTGTATTTTACAGTATTTTATTTTACTGTAGCTCCCATTGTGTTGTTGCACTCTGCCTTGATATAGGGGTATGGGCAAGCTAGTTCTCTTGTGGGAGTAGCATGACTGTCACAAAGAGCAGCATTCTGTGGCCAGGCACTAATATTTACTTTAATGCCAGAACTTAGAACCACAGTTCCACCTATCCCTGTCAGGTGTTCATGGTTTCTTGACCCAGCCTCTTGTTTCCTCACATAGATTACTATCATTTGCATTGAAATGATATTTTAAGGGTGGTGTGTGTTTAAAACCCTTCATCATGGTTGATAATGAAAGTACTTGGTAATAAAATAATCTGAAGAATTTGTCTTTTTTCTAAAATAAGAAAAATCACTACTAGTCATACGTCTCTGTAGGGTACAAACTTGGGACAAGAGTTAACGATGTTATAGCTCATACCTAAAACCTTTTGCTATATTAGGTATATTGCTTTGTTAGGAGTAATGTAAATTTCCTTGGTTTGTAAAGGGTAGGAAAATTAATTTCCAGTATGTTTATATTCAAGAAGATACAAAAATATGTGAACCACTTATGATTTTAGCAATGTAATTAAAACAATATATATGATCATTATATATTGGAAGGTTCCTGAGTTATAAGTTGTTGCAATAGGTTCCACTTGCTACACACCTCCTAGGATAATGGACCTTGCTAATTACTGTCTCTTATTTATAAATAATGAGGCATTTTGTTTCAGCTACAAGAAAAAGTATCAAAAGATAACTCCTGTATACTGAGAATCCATTGGATTGATTGACTGTGAAAAGTTAGAGAATCGTTTAAGTACCTGTGTGTTAAATCAGGGAGATACAGGACATTGTTAAAGAACACTAGAATTGAATTGAACAGATTTAAAGTTTAGTGCTAGATCTGCCTCTAACCTGAAATATTGCTATGAGCAAGTCGTTTAACCTTCCTGGATCTAAATGTTCTCATCTGAAAAATTAAGATAATGAAGTATTTTTTCAAGGGGTCAAATCAGTGTTAAGTGATAATGAAAATATAAAATAATGATACAGTAGTACCTTAAATATAGAATAACTGAAAATAAGTTTTCATATTTGTTTTGTAGTCCCAAGTTTATGTAGTTTATTAGTGTATTTTGTTTCTGGATTTTTATGTTTATTTCTTACATACTTTCAGAACATTACTTCATATCAACTTCTTGGCACCTTTATTTATGGTTCTGCTCTGGGTAAAACCAATCACCAAAGACTACATTATGAACCCACCATTGGGTAAAGAAAGTGTCCCATTGTAAGTATGGGTATTTGAGGGCTAATTTTTGTTTCATTATGTAATCTGAACTGTTTCCAAAATGTTATATAGTGTATATAAGTTTTTCAAGGAGAATATCAGGACACTGTATTTTTAAAATATTAATAAAAGTGCTAAAAGATGTGTCATAAAATTGAAGCTTCAGGTCATCATTTAATCTTCTGTGATCTTCATTAATAAATGTGAATGATTATTACCCTGCATTAATATTATCTTATACACTTGCAAGTTTCTCACTTACTGAACAGTTGTTAGCTGTTATCTGACATTTTTCTACTGTCATTGTACCTATTTTTAAGATACTTTGTGCATTTTTTATTTTTTAATTGTGAAAATTATGGAGGAATAAATAAGTATAAATGGAAAGTCACATATGAAGCCCCTATAATAGTTATTAACATCTCCCATATTTGCTTCATCCTGTTTTTGTTTTGTATTTGGATGTAGTTTTTCAAATAAATTAGAGGCATAACATTTTCACTCCTAATTACTTTAGTATGCAATTCTAAAAAATGACATTTTCCTACATAGCAATATTATACACCTATCAAAATTAAAAAATAATGCCTTAACATTATTATCTAATATTAGATCATATTTCCCCATTAAGCAACTATATTTTAACAAAAGAAGATGATAAGGAAACATAGAAACAATTTTTTAAAAGGCATTAATAACTATATGTTAAGTCATTAGCCTTGTGGAACTATGTTAGAATAATAGAAAAATTCAGACAGAGCTGGTTTAAACCCCATTTCTGATCTTCACTAAAACTGTCACTTGAAGAAAATTATTTAACTTTCCTGAGCCTCTGTTTCCCCATCTGGAAAATGAAGATAATAGTATCTACTTCACCAAGTTATCATTGGAATTAAATGAAAGAACATATGTAATGTAACCAGCTGGAAGTAAGTGCTTAATAAATGTTCCTTTCACTGCTTTGCCTTATCAAATTTTAAATAGAAAACCTGACTAGTCATTGACTCCACAGTATAAAATACATAGTTTTACATTATATTTTTCTTTTAGATTCTGATACAAATTTGTCTTGGAGTATATAATCAGTGATGACCATGACTTTTTTTTTTTTTTTTTAATTAGTCTTATCGAACTAGGGAAGTATTTATAGAAGTTGTAATATTTTTTCTCCACACAAGTATGCTTTAATGTTAATTTTAACTTGACAGATTCACTAAATGTTTAAAAGTATATCCTAAGGATCTTAGAGTTATAGACAAAATCTCAGAGAAACTTCTAACTCATGTCTTTGATATTGAAAGCATTCCCAGTCCTTCTATGAAGCTTTGTCATAGCAGTTGGATTTTATGCTCCTATAATTATGTTCTCTGACTTTATATTTGCCTTAGTTTAATTAGAAAAACAAGGTAACCCAGTATTTATGATGTATTCATCATACATCAGTTATTATGTATCAGGTATTGATACTTTACATTTTTTATATGTTCTTATAGTAATTCTGTTTGTGATTACAGTTCTCATTTTATAGATGAAATAACGGACTCAGAAATTAAATGATTTGGCTAAGGTTATTCAGTCAGATTTGGAATATATAAAGCATTTGGTAGTTATACCAATATTCATTTCTCATTTTCAGCTTTACTAAACTTTGTGCAGATTAGTAGCAATTAGTACAAATTCCTACACTTAAAGGAAATGGGGATAAGGAATTCTTTCACTTGGGTATATATTAAATTATAGGAAAATTTTCATTGTGTATGAAGACCTAGAACCCTCTTCCTATAGCTTTGTTTCCTTTGTCCTATCTCCATTTTTGACCTGTTTCATAAGCAATTCCAACACAATTACAGCCTTGTCTCTGCTTCACCTTAGTCTTTGTCAGACCATTACGTTGTGATTTTTATTTTTTGTTTAAAATTCGAAGTATATGTGGTAAATTGAGAAAGAATGCCCTAATCAAAGAGAATGAGCTGAAGGAGGAAACGAGTGGCATTCTTCATATGTAACATGGACTAAATGGTTATAGTGCAGTTTCAACCCAGAAATATATTTTAATCCATCCATGTGTTCTGATTTAGCATCAAAATAATAAAATGTGGGTAAACAGAGTCAGTGTGTACTCATGACCTCATAAGAAGAAAACCAAAGGAAAACATATATGGTGAAACCTAGAATGGCTTCAGGACTTTGGAGAAATGTCTTCTGCCTATTCTGTACCTATGCATTTTATCCCAGCTCAGCCTTCCTGAGATATCCCATCAAATCAATTTCAAGATATTTATAAAGTTAGTTAAATAATCTGAATAAGAAGGTACAGTTTAATGACTATTATTCTAAATCCTGAACTGCTCAAAATTGAGCAATATTTTTTGATACACTGCTTTATTCCATTGCCTCCATTCCTATTATCTAGCACCCTCACAACCTATGGAATAGCTGTCTTCAAGATGCCACCAGTCAGGCCTCCTTGTTGCACAACTCCAGGGAGCACAGTTGTCTGTAGGCCTCCTGGAAAGTTTCAAGGCTGTGGATGGCCTTGGCATCTTGTGTACTATCTCACGTGACTGTCTCCTTACACTCATTGTTCAATATAGTTGAAATGTGTGGATAAAAAGTTATGCCTTTATCTTTCCTAGCCAACAGTTCTTTTCCATTGGAATTTTTATATCCATGTGCACTCATGACTTTGTAAAAAGGAAACCAAGAGAGCCTACACATAATAAAGCCTTTGTTCCATCCCCATTTCTGACCTCCATTTCATAAATAGTTCAAACAAAAGTATACACTTCTACATCTTCCTCTCTGCCTTTTCTCTTTCCTGTACTGTTCAACTTTATTGCCCCAGGCAACTTCTATATTTTAGTTCCTTTCCTAGGTACTTAAAACTGGACAGAAGGAAGAGGTGATAATGAAACTGTTTGGAGGAGGAGTGTTATAAGGTGTTTTATCTTTTCCCATTTGTTTTTCTTTATAGCCATATATTTTACCCTCAAGGTCTTAGAAATTTGAGGGAGACCCTTGTCTTCCTATTCTGGCACATCACTCCACACATTTCAACAGTCATATATTAAGTACCTGGTATGTGCTAGAAAGTAGACTAGATGCCAAGCATGGTCTAGTCATTACTTTCAAATTACTCACAATGTGACTTTATCAAAGCAGAAACTATGGTCCTTTAAAAACATTAAACCCCAAAAGGACATCAGAAATTCTCTTCTTTCTAAAGTCCTTTAAGGAGCCTTCACCAGTAGTCTAGTTTCTGAAAAAAATGTTCTAAGGATTCATTTCATGTGGAGTCCTTACCTTAGCCTTGACTGATTGCTCAGAAATTGAGCCAGCTTCAGCACATAGCAGGTTAAGTGACTTGTTGGAGAGAAATCTGAGTCCTCTGCTTTCTTCATAATATATCAGAATCTTGATTTTTTTCCAGTGATCTCAGTCAGGAACTCAGCAGATTGAAAGAGCCTATGCAGATATATATATAATCAGACAAAACTCTAGCCAGTAATAGATGGGTCATTGACTAGAGAGTTCCACAGGCAGTCTCCTGTTTCTTCTGATTTCCAGTTTAAGAGCATCCACATCTCTTCATTCCTCAGCCAGTTTTTTCCCCCCCATGGAAAAGGGTAAATGAAAACAAAGGATCTCAATTACTGCTCTACTTTTTTCTTCTAGATATCTGTTACTACTTTACTGTCATGATACATTTACTTATCTGGTTCTGTTATGCAAGTGAAAGTATTATATTGTTAAGTCTATGATGGTGGGATACTTTTGCTTTACATCTCCAACTCTAGCTAAGTACAGGTTCCCTATATTTTATATGGTGAACATTAACATATATAACTAGCATGTTAGAATATTTTGGTCTTTGAGAGCACCATGTCAACTTTTTTGCTCTGTAGAATGACAGAAGCTACATTCGATACTCTGCGACTCTGGATAATAATCCTATTGTGTGCTTTGAGATTGGCCATGATGCGTAGTCACCTGCAAGCTTATTTAAACTTAGCCCAGAAATGTGTGGATCAGATGAAGAAAGAAGCAGGGCGAATAAGTACGGTTGAGCTACAGAAAATGGTAAGTTTTAAACTAGTTAAAATGAAAAATAGCAAATACTGTGTGTTATTAGAAAAAAATTTGGTTTTCTTTAATAATCATTTTATTTCATAGTATTCTTATTGTAAATAAATAGGATAATTTTAAACAGACAGAACCCAAAGAGACCTTGATCTGATTTTGGTGCTAAATGAAGAAAATAGGGTCTCAGTTCCTCTCCCTACCATAAGTGTTTTAAGTATCATACAGTTGGGTGGTCCAAAGCTGTGATATGTCTACTGTTACTAAAATGAGACCCCCCTAATTGATTTGAAAAACATTACAACGTATTGTTTAGCCTTTATGAATTAAAGGGTAAGAAATATTAGTTTCAGTGACTACATTTATTCCTTTTAAGATTATTCTAAGTATTGAACATGAAATGTAAATATTTAACTTAATGGGGATTAAGTTAAATATAATGGAGTTTAAGAAGCTAGAAGAACTAAAAGTATTATTTGAGTGGGCTTAGTAGGTACTACAGAGCTGACGATTGATGTAAATTCCTTTAGGAATCTGTGGAACATAGAGGAGTAACTCGGTTGTAAATTGTTAAGAATTAAGTTAAATATTTAACATTATAATGTAATGGACTGGACTTATAACCTGATCATGTTTTTTTTCTTAGAGAATTGGATTGAGTCCTGTTTTTGACTCACACATTTATAGGTCAGGAGTGTTGATCAAGATTCAAACAACTTTTCTGTTTTTCCTTTTGTATATTTTCATACTCTATAAATTGACCTCAGTAAATATATTCATATGGGTTGATAATTTAATGTTTTTATTTTCGAGGGGTTTATGCTCATATATGACTCTGCCAGTTATTGTTATTAGTTTGATGTTTTAGGTATCTCTTAGAGATTTTAGCATTTTGTTTTATATTTGAAATGTAAGTGAATATATACCATTTGACTTTTAGTGGTTATTTTGTTCAATTTATATTAATCACTTAATTATTTTTAAGGTATCTATTTTAATATTTTCACATTTTAAAAAACTTATCTTCAAACTGAGCCTTCTGAAATCAGTTTAGGAACATTTATAATGAAATGCAAACTTATTACCGTTTAGCTTCCTTAGCAGGAAAAGATTACTTGTCTCTTAAGAAATTAAGTTTGATAATTATATGAAAGTTTAAATCACTCATAACATGTCAGCCATATTAGACACTTAAGAATGTTGTTGGTTGCAGGTGGCTCGAGTCTTTTATTACCTTTGTGTCATTGCACTGCAGTATGTGGCACCTCTGGTAATGCTTCTTCATACAACTCTGCTTTTAAAAACACTAGGTAGGTTTTATATTCTACCTGTAATTAATAATGCTTTTTGTTACCTACAAAGAAATATGCCTCTTAAAATTGTTTCTCTTCATAAAAGTTTTAAAAGGAAACATGGGAGACTTTAGCTGTAAAAATTGATTCCTAATGTTATGTTTTACTTATAAGAATTATTTACTAGAGATTAATTTCCAAATTTATTGAATAACTTGAGTGAGCACTGTTGATCTTAGCCATTTTGTGTTGTAAAGGGATTTAAGATTTTGTTAGTGTTTAACATTGAAATTATTACAAGGTTCTTGTAAACTTATATGAATTATAGAATCCTTTGGTGAAAATTTATATTGAAAAAATAAAGATTTCTCCATGGAGGAACAAAGTTCTTCTATAAGTGTGTTCACTAAGCTGTCAAGTCCCTGTGTGGTGTCGTTCAAGAACTGTCATTTATGGTATTGATCATTTCCCTTGGTGCCAATGTGAGGGTTTAAGAAGCTAAAGGAACTAAAAGTATTCTTTAGGTGGGTTTAGTAAGTACCATAGAGCTGATGATAGATGTAAATGTCCTTTAGGAATCTATGGAACATAAAGGAGTAGCTCAGTTGTATATTGTGTGACTCATATCCTATCCAACATTGGAAAGTATATGATGAAAAATTTTCTAGAAGCTATTAATAGTCTTTCACATTGAAATCGTAGTTAGTTTCTGAGGAAAAAATTTATTCTGTTATTCTAAGGGAGAAAAGAATTCTAAGAAGTTATTGAGTCTGTCTTTGTCACTCCAGTAGAGGTAGTTGATTCATGCATTATACAAGGAACAAATTGTTTTTATTTTACCAGATTTTATTAAAATCTGGCAGTTATTAAAAGTAAATTAGACTTGTAGCTTTTGTGCGTGCTTTTACTAATAAAGCCAGATTATAGCCTGGTCAAATTAAGTGCTTTTTTTAACAAGTATATAGAAAGATTATTATTTTATTTTATTTTTTAACAAACGCTAAATTTCTTATTCTTAACTTCAAATATGAGTTAAAGAATTTAATTTTTTTAAATAAAAAGCTTTGGAATTAGTTAACCTTCAAGTCTTATTTGTGTCTTGAATTTTCCAGGTAATCATTCCTGGGGCATTTATCCAGAATCTTTCTCTACCTTGCCAGTGGATACTAGTCTACCTTCCAATTCTGTTTACTCTGACTTACCCTCTGCTGATGGAAAGATGAAGGTAACTGTTACACAAATAACAGTGGCACTGAGCAGCTTAAAAAACATTTTCACTCCTCTGCTTTTTCGAGGACTTTTATCTTTTCTGACCTGGTGGATTGCCGCTTGTCTCTTTTCTACAAGCCTTTTTGGGCTTTTCTATCACCAGTATCTCACTGTGGCATGAATCTCAGTTACAAAAAAGGATATCCAAGTCATGCTTTGGATTCAAATATTTGTGCCCTTGAAGGGCTGACAAAAACCAGAAGAAAGCAAATACAAAGAAAAAAAAATATATTGGAATATCCTGTTTGAGATACTTCCTCTGTATTCTCAGGGTGAATTAATGGTATAACATGTAAAATTACAGAATCGATTGTTAAGTGCTATACTGTGGCATTGGGATTTTAGCTCCTTGTATTAACTGATATGAGAGGACTATCTACAAGTGTAATACTTCTGATTACCTTGGTTTACAGAAACCTCCAACAGTCTTTGAAACTTTTCAAATAACTCTAGTTATTGATTGATTTCCCTTAGTGGTATTAAGGTACTGTTAATATTCGTATGGCTGCCTGTACAACAATCTTCAAACTGAGCCATGTTTTAGAGGGGGGAAAGGAGCTAAAGTCGCTTCTGTTGGTAATGTGTTAGTCACTCTTCAAACAACAACAACAAATCCAACAGAAATGAAACAATAGCTACTGTATATTACAGTAAAGAAAGCTGCATAGTAATTTTAAATTTAATAGATGTACATGCTTAATATCTGTAAGTATTGTTGCTTGAGAATAACAAGAGTATTGTTTTTAAATGTATTTTATTCACCTTGAGGGAATCTTTCAAAATGATTGGCTATATGAACATTTGAAATCTTGCTGTTAGGTTTGGGCCTCCCATATTTTATGATTCTAAATAGTTCTTTTTAATAATCTAAAAATATTTATCAATATTGATCAGACTTTTAAAAAGTCACTTTGTACTCCTGCTGACTACCTTTATGTATTGTATATATTATATATTAAATATATAATATATTGAGATTATAAAAGATGAAAATATTGAATTCTTATAATATTTTAAGTTGCTGAATGTATGTTAAAACATGATTGAATGAGATGTATTTGTATCTAGAAATTTTCTTTTTGGAATGAGATTAAAATGCATTTTTGAAAGTTCATTAGAGCAAGCAATTTATTTGTGTTGCCTGTGTGACAGCAGTTATATTTTATAAATAGTTGATTTCACTCAAATAAAAAATTTTTTTCTGTCATTTTCAAAATTAGAATCTTTCCCACTCTCAACAAGCCTACAGGAATCACTTAAATCTGTATTAATTAGAACTTGTATTACATTTGTAGTGTCTAGAATTGGAAATATTAAATGTTTATTTTATAGTCCAGAAATTGCGATAATTTGAAAATTTTAAATGACATTTTAAAAAATAGTAATATTCTTCATGCTTTTTACATCTAAACTCAAAACGAAGGGTTAGAGTTATAGATTGATGAGATAAACAGGCCTTTTTTTTTTTTTAAACAAATTGTAGTTTATAAATAAATATTCTTCCATATAACTGTATTTAGAAACTATATTATGTGTCAGTGCTTTCGTTACTATTGAAAGCAATTGTGAAACTTCTTTTAGAATTACTTTCAAGGCTTGTGGTTCACTTTCATTTGAATCATCTCAGTACAGCAAATTCCTATCTTTTAGTGTAGATTATATATTTTAGGAATAGCTGATATTTTAAGTCTGAATAATAAGTGCTTAAGTTGGGTAACACTGTCTGGTTGAAATGAATTGTGAGTTTAGCCTAATGATACTTCATGTGTATATCCAAAAGAAGTATTCCAAGTATACCTTGAGATAATCAGCATCACTAAAATAAGGATCTTATAACAAGATTACAGCAAAGTATGATATTTATTTTATATGTGAAAGCTCTTATGTTAGACTTGAAAAGAATCTCACCTGGTATTTATAATTATTCTTATTAAAGAACTACATTTTAAAAATTACATTAAAGCTATTTTGAGTTTCAAAGATTATACAGTGGATTTATGTGGGGGAAAGAGACATAGAATTTATTATTGGGTGGATGGAATAACATGTATTTCTAAAATACTATTGATTTATTCTTTTTAAACTTGAATTCTCCCTGAGTATACTGAACTTACACAAGCTGCACATTAATTTAAGTACTGGATTTTTTTTTTTTTTTTTTATCCTTTCAAAGCAAATTTGAAGAGAATGATGGTTATAATTACTAACTGCTTTATTTATGCATCTTGTCTTTGTACCAAGAATTATGCATCTTGTCTTTGTACCAAGAATTATGTTCTCTAAGTGCAAAAGGGTTTGTACTCTATGTAAACCAAATACTATTTTAAAATTCAGATATAATTGACATATAGCATTGTATTAGTTTTAACTATACAACATAATTGGATATGT
Source organism: Pteropus vampyrus (assembly GCF_000151845.1). NCBI lineage: Eukaryota > Metazoa > Chordata > Mammalia > Chiroptera > Pteropodidae > Pteropus > Pteropus vampyrus. The sequence continues at coordinate 7,115,794 of NW_011888792.1, read as the reverse complement.
GTATATGTTGCAAAATGATTCTAAATAATATTTTAATAGCCTAAGTTATATCAGTAGAATGCTTTTATTGTTTATATTAGACTCTAGTCAACATGCTCCAATGGTCAGTTCTATTATATACTTTTGCCAAATTAACTAGGAACAGTTATCTTACTTTATATGATTTATGGAATTTTGTTTGATAATTTATTCATTTTTTTCTCCCCCTCCCTGCCCATAGCACTATAAAACTCAGAGCTCTATTCTCCCTTCTACCCCATTGGTTTAGTTTGTCTGAAATGAAAAGCGTATAATTTTATCTTAATATCTGTATTCATGTTGATTATCTTTGGTATTTTCCCCAGAACTCTACTTGCTATGTATAAATGACCAATACATCCAAGTAGAATGGGCTTATTGTCTTATTGTTTCTGTTATAAATATCATTGATAAAATAGTGACATTTCTTCTTGAGTTATGATTCAGAAGAGATATTCATCCATTAATGGAATTGATAGATCCAGGAAGCAATAAGTAGGATTCATTATGAAATCTATAATTGGAACTTCACTGGATAGATTGTATTCTTTCAAATGAAAGATTAAATTCTCAGTACTGCAAAGCATGGGGTCTCAACATTCTCTGAATTCATACATACTTTCTGAGCCATCTCATTATTGAAAGTGGTCTATCATGGTATATGGCTCTATTCAGCAAAATAAAGGTAAGTGATTTTTGAATGTGGATCATCTTGTGTATTCACAGAGCTTTAGGTGGCTTAAAGAATCAGATTTAAACACTTATGATCCTAAAGCTTGAACTCAGTGTCTCAGGTAGTCATACAATCTCATCTTTTAACTCCCACTCATCTCATTATATCTATACCTTGAGTTTATGGCAATGCTGGTTATATGCCATGAATACTCTGACAGGGACACTAAGGATGGCCAGAAGGTTGTCAGTCTTTCCCTTCTTTAAAGTGGTAAACATTTTCAAGTATTTTTGTGTTCTTTATAAGAAAAAAAGAAAAAACCAGCTATAACCTGTGCATCTGCTTATCATTTGTTACTAAGGGACTCTTTCAGCTACAAACTGTTTGTTAGATGAACTTATATCTTTAATGGTCAGAGAGTTTGTATTTTTCTATTTTATTTTTTGTTCTTTTATTTGGTGGTTTTCTTTATAACTCCCTATGCATAGCTACTCCTCTCCTTTTTCCCATTTGGCAAAAGATTATTCATTGTTTTAAATGAAGTAGCATAATTTTGTGGACAGAATGTTAATTTAAGAATAAAGAAACATTTTTTCTCATCCCATTTCTGCCTATTAGCTGTTTTTTACATTAACTAGGTATTCACTGTTTACTAAATACAACTGAATTATCACTATTGACCTCAGTTTTATCATGCAAAATAGTTTACATTAAATATATGGCCATATAGTTCTAAATCTGCTATCAATTTCTCATTGTGTTAGCTTGAGAAAAATGAATTGCTATTTTTGGCTTCAGGAATGGATATAGGTCATGTTAGATGTCATCCATTCATTGTTAATCAAA
>NW_011888792.1:7094822-7114207 GCF_000151845.1 Pteropus vampyrus | reverse complement strand
ATCTTACTTTATATGATTTATGGAATTTTGTTTGATAATTTATTCATTTTTTTCTCCCCCTCCCTGCCCATAGCACTATAAAACTCAGAGCTCTATTCTCCCTTCTACCCCATTGGTTTAGTTTGTCTGAAATGAAAAGCGTATAATTTTATCTTAATATCTGTATTCATGTTGATTATCTTTGGTATTTTCCCCAGAACTCTACTTGCTATGTATAAATGACCAATACATCCAAGTAGAATGGGCTTATTGTCTTATTGTTTCTGTTATAAATATCATTGATAAAATAGTGACATTTCTTCTTGAGTTATGATTCAGAAGAGATATTCATCCATTAATGGAATTGATAGATCCAGGAAGCAATAAGTAGGATTCATTATGAAATCTATAATTGGAACTTCACTGGATAGATTGTATTCTTTCAAATGAAAGATTAAATTCTCAGTACTGCAAAGCATGGGGTCTCAACATTCTCTGAATTCATACATACTTTCTGAGCCATCTCATTATTGAAAGTGGTCTATCATGGTATATGGCTCTATTCAGCAAAATAAAGGTAAGTGATTTTTGAATGTGGATCATCTTGTGTATTCACAGAGCTTTAGGTGGCTTAAAGAATCAGATTTAAACACTTATGATCCTAAAGCTTGAACTCAGTGTCTCAGGTAGTCATACAATCTCATCTTTTAACTCCCACTCATCTCATTATATCTATACCTTGAGTTTATGGCAATGCTGGTTATATGCCATGAATACTCTGACAGGGACACTAAGGATGGCCAGAAGGTTGTCAGTCTTTCCCTTCTTTAAAGTGGTAAACATTTTCAAGTATTTTTGTGTTCTTTATAAGAAAAAAAGAAAAAACCAGCTATAACCTGTGCATCTGCTTATCATTTGTTACTAAGGGACTCTTTCAGCTACAAACTGTTTGTTAGATGAACTTATATCTTTAATGGTCAGAGAGTTTGTATTTTTCTATTTTATTTTTTGTTCTTTTATTTGGTGGTTTTCTTTATAACTCCCTATGCATAGCTACTCCTCTCCTTTTTCCCATTTGGCAAAAGATTATTCATTGTTTTAAATGAAGTAGCATAATTTTGTGGACAGAATGTTAATTTAAGAATAAAGAAACATCTTTTCTCATCCCATTTCTGCCTATTAGCTGTTTTTTACATTAACTAGGTATTCACTGTTTACTAAATACAACTGAATTATCACTATTGACCTCAGTTTTATCATGCAAAATAGTTTACATTAAATATATGGCCATATAGTTCTAAATCTGCTATCAATTTCTCATTGTGTTAGCTTGAGAAAAATGAATTGCTATTTTTGGCTTCAGGAATGGATATAGGTCATGTTAGATGTCATCCATTCATTGTTAATCAAACATGACCTCATAAAGAGTGTTTTCTGTAGGAATATTTTGGTTTGTACTCAATTCATTATTTATACAATAAATATTTGCGTGCTTATAAGGTTCCATAGAGTGACCTAGAGACAGCAGTAAACAAAAATCAGAATCCCTGCCCTCTAGGAGCTTAGAGTCTAGGGGGGGAGTGCAGATACTAAACAAAGATGAATGAGTCAAATATGGGATATGTTAGATAGTGATAAGAGCTAATGAGTGGAAAGTGGGGAGAATCAGGGAAGAGGGAATATGAAGTTGGATTATAGAAAGAGAGTTGAAATTTTAAATAGAGCATCCAGAGAAAGCCTCACTGAGAAGGTGATTTCTGAGAAATAAATTGAAGGAAATGAGGACCATTGTAATGTTTTGTTTTCTTAATTATATCACTAGTTCATTGGTTGACAAAACACCCTGATTGCTTGGACTTTGCTAATTGTGAGGTCACTAAAGTAACTTTTTAAAAGATAGACAATATTATATAATCCCCAGTTGAACTGGTATATAAAAGAAGGATTACAGCCATTGAATTAAGTGCTGTTTTTTTGCTAATAAACAGTAAAACATATAACAAATATAATCTCACAAGTCCATTTTTATAATTTCTTTGTCAAAAAATTTCTTTTTTACTTTGGACATGTTTACATTTTGTTTCAGTAGACCTTTAAAGACTCAAAGGGTTTCAAAAGAGTTGTTAAGATCCAAATCAATATGAGGTGTCTACTGGCAGACAAATTTTGCCCACTGCTCTTTAATCTGTCAGATAATGTTATACAAAGATAATCACCAAAAGGTAACATGGCTGATGACAAATTTGGATTAATAATGTCAAAATTTTAAATGTATAACACAGTTTAAGTATATTAAGTACCCATTGCTAAAGTATTAAAAACGAGGTAGATATATTTTGAAAATAATGCTTTACAAAAATTACCTTTAACATCTATTTTTTATTTGGAATGCATTTTTCTTTCTGTAATTCTACAGTATAACAATTTATACTTATGAAAAGAAAATTCCAGAAGACTAAACAAATGAAACCATGTTAGTAGAATTACTTTAAATAAAGTAGCAATAATAAGACATAGGAATTACTGTAATAATGTCTATGTATATACTTTTTCTTTCACTTCTATTTAATAGTTTCTTAGAGCATGAAATGTAATTTTTTTCTACATATTTAAATTTCTTTTATAGTAGGTGGTCCACATACTTGTTTTGAATAAGTGGCTGTTGTCTAATGTTGATAATCTGTCAATTGACTAGTCTTTTGAAACCAAATATCAACATGAAAAAGAAATGAACTATAGGAATAAACCAAAAAAATTTATTTAAAAGTTTCGATTATTAAAAATTGTCTTAATTTACTAGTAAAACTTTAAAAGCAACACATTGCAACAACATGGTAAGCAGAGTCATTTCAACTATTCACACTAGAATAATTGGATATCCACATTTTAATAAATGAGCCTCAATCCCTACATCATACCACATACAAAAATTCAAGAGGGACCATACACCTCATTATAAAAGCCTAAAACCATAAAGTTTTTAGAAGTCATAGTATTTGGTAATTTTAGGGGTTGACAAAAGTTTCTTAGGATACATGCAGTAACCATAAAATTCATTTTGATGATAAAAGAGATTTCAGAAATTAAAAACTTCTCATCAAAAAAACTGTTAAAATAAGACATCATAGCTCGAGATAAAATATTTGCAAACATGAAACAAAGGACTTGTTCAGGATATATAAAGAACTACCAAAAAAAATTAAAGAATGAGCAAAAAAATTAAATAGACAATTCGCAGTTGACCAAAAAGTGTAGATACTGAACCTCTAGCAATTTTAATACAGTGATCTATGTTATAGTTTTCTTTTATTCCTGTACTGAGTTTTTCGAGGTTCTTAGACCTTGGGTTTTTATCTCAGATTGAGTGACTAATTTTTTCATCCTGAGGAAAGTAGAAATGCAGTATCAATGCATTGTTGATTTTTACAGTAATTTTTTTAACAGCTTTCTGCAGAAGAATGTGTTGAAAGAAGATTGTTAGATTCTTAAAAGTTAAGATGGTTACATAAAATGTTAAGTAATAACTACCTGGATTAAGCATAAAAGGCTTTCTAATTACACGATCAGACATATGCATTAAATTTGTTAATTTCCTTTACCTCTTTAAGTATTCGTTCTGCTTGAAAATATTAAAATTCTTGGCAGAAGTAGTGAATTTCAGTTTTAGCATTTTAAGTGGAAGAGTGTTTTCTTGTCATTCCATTTGAGAATTTAGAGGTACCATGTTTGTAATCATCTGTATTTGTTGCTGGCTTGTATGTAAAGTAATAAAAATAATTTCTTGTTATTAAATTGAATTTGTCCCACAACTCATTGACACTCCATCTTTTTCCTATTCATGTTTCATTTCGGATAGTTTTTATTGCTGTGTCTTGAAGTTCACTGATTTTTTTAAGCATTGTCTAATCTGGTGTTTAATTTATCCAATGTATTTTTCATCTCAGACCTTTAGTTTTTTAATCTCTAGAACTCCAATTTGGTCTTTTTTTATTTCCTCCATGGCTTCCCTTAACATGTTCATACTTTACTTTCTTGAACATACAAAATATATTTATAATAGCTGACACATTGTCCTTGTCTATTAATTTTATCTTCTGTGTCATTTTGGAACTGTGTCTGTTGATTGATTTTTCTTCTCATTATGAGTCATGTTTTCCTGCTTTTTTGCATTCCTGAAAATCTTTGAATGGATGCTAGGCATTGAATTTTTGCCTTGTTGGGTACTGGATATTTTTGTAGTTTTTAAAATATCCCTGAGTGTTGTTCTAGAATGCAATTAAGTTACTGGGAAACCTAAGAGACAGTTTTGATTCTTTTGAGGCTTGCTTTGAAGACAAAGCAGCCTTTAATTGGGTGCTAATTTTTACCCACTACTGAACAAATATCCTTCTGAGTACTCTGCCGATGTCCCATGTAAAGTTTTTTCACTTTGTCTTGTGAAAACAGGAACTATACTCACTCTTATTTGAGACCCAAGGATTGTTCTTCATGTTCCTTTCTGGTGGTTCGTTCCCCAACATTGGGTAATCTCAGATGCATCTGTTGATCAAAATTCAGCTAAAGACGTTGAGGAACCCTCTCTGGCAGTCTGTAAAGCTCTCCTCTGCAGCTCTCCTTCCTGATACTCTTCTCTCCTCGTGGGATTCTCAATCCAGGGAGACCACTGGGCTCAGTTTCAGTTCTTCCCTGTGCTATGGCTTGGATACTTCACTGACTAGAATAGTCACAGTTTGCCTCATACTTTTCCTTCTTTTAGGGATCTGTGTCCTGTGCTGCCTATTCAATATCTGAAAACTTGTTTTACGTATGTTGTTCAATTTTTAAGTTCTATAAAACAGAAGAGTGTATGTGGTCCCTATTAACTTCATCTTGGCTGGAAATGGAAGGTCCCCCAACTTTTCCAGGTTTTAATTTCTTTCTAGAGACTTTTTGTTCCCCACCAAGAGTCTGTTCAGAGATGGGCTTCCATTCATTCAATTATTTTTAAAAATGTGTCACTTAGCATCATTTATCATCAGGAAAATGCTTATTAAAAGCACAATGAGCTACTATTATAAACCCATCAGAATGGCTGTTTAAAAACTCGACTTTAAAATGTTGACAAGATATGAGGCAACTGGAACTCTCATATGTTGTGGTACAGCCTCATTGGAAATGATACAACTACTTTATAAAAAGTTCTAGTAGTTTCTTATAAAACTAAAATATACTTTACAACCCAGCAATTCTATACTTAAGTGTTTGCCCAAACAAAACAAAAACACATTCACAAAAAGACTTGTTAAGAATATTTATCACAGCTTTATTCATAATAACCCCAGACTGGAAACAGCCCAAGTGTCCATCAATAGTAGAATAGATACATGTGCTGGTATATGTGTACAATAGAATACTATTCAGTACACTAATACATGCATAGTGAGTTCTTTACAAAGAAGTACTGTATAGAAAGGAAAAAATAGCTAACCTTACAGTGGAGAAACCTGACAAACCACCTCAGTCTAGTAACAGTAAGTGACGTTAATAAAATGTGGTGAGAATGGCACTTTACCTCAGTGGTCTTGCTCTCAAAAACTCATAACAACTTTCTAATCAGGAGAAAAACAGAAAAATGGCATTGAGAGACATCTTACAAAATACCTGACCAGTACTTCTCAGAACTTTTAAAAATATCAAAAAGGAATTCTGAGAAACTGTTAGAGCCTAGAGGAGACTAAGAAGACATAATGACTAAATGTAATGTATCCTAGATGAGATCCTGGAAGAGAAAAAGGACATTAGGAAAAAACTAAGGAAATCTGAACAAAGTATGGACTTAAGTAATAATGTATCAGTATTGGTTCATTGGCTGTGATAATTGTAGCAACTGGCTATGGGGTATAGAGAGCTTTCTGTGCTAACAGCAATTTTTTTTGTAAATCAAACTTCTAAAAGTTTATTTTAAAAATACATGTAAAGTTTATGGATTATTAAAGTTATATAAATACTAGACTCCAGGATTGCCAAGTGAGTTAGAACTGAGCTCCTAGGTCTGGAATGTAATGGAATATTTGCTCTCTTCTCTAGCAAGATAAGGAGAATAGGACAGTTGAGTCTCATGAAGCTAAACTGATAAAATTGAAATGATTGTTCTTTATTTTAAGATTGTTTCTCGAATTTGTGACGTTAAACTATCTTTTGCTTTGAAATAATGCTAATAGTAGATTTGGTCTACTACTATACTGCTGCAATAAAAAGTTGATCATTAGTCCTGAAATCAAAATATCTGAGAACCAGAGCCTTTACCAATTCCTGAAAACTCTTTCAGAAATTTGCTCCTGCTAGGTAGAGCCAAAATACTATTGCTTTATGGTACTTCTCTTAAATCTACCTCTGCATATTTTTAAGAGTCTAGATGGGTTTCTTATATTTTCTGGCACCCTTGAGCAAAGGAAATAAAAGCCAAAGAATGAACTAAAATAAAAGCAAAGATCTCCCAAAATCTCCTCTGGCATCCAGTGGTAAATGGAAATGCTAGAATTTTCCACAGTTCAGAATCCAAGAAAAGAACTCATCAATTTTTCTCATCAGAGAGGTAGAAAATGAAGACCCTGGAGAGGACGGCACCCTTGGGGCAGTGGATGGAGAGGGTGAGTGGTAGAAATCTGTCCATAATGGAGCCCAAACAGGTTCGCTATGGGTTTTTGTGTTTTAAAGTAGAGAGTGAGCTGGGGTGTTTTCATCCTAGATTACAAGAGTTGAAAGTTCTACTGACTAATCTTTTGAGGTTATCTGAAAATTTAAACCTCCATCAACATCTATAACTGCTACTGCTTTGTATGGTAACAATTTAAAAAAGGCAAAGTTCCAAGTGTTTTCATTGATAGTCATACCTCTATAAACTAAGTGTATATTTTAGTGATGTGTACCCTTCTTTATGTGTATTAGTTTTCTAAGCAAATGTTTAGTGGTTGCATTTAAATGTGAACAAGAGAGCCTGCCCTGAAGTGGCTCAACCTAGTTGTGGGACAAGGTTGCCATACAGTGTGGATTAATGAAAAGTTGGCTTTTGGGGAAAACTTTATATAAGACAAAAGCTACCTTGAAAGTTGAAGTTTGTGTGGCTGAATCGCTGAATGTGAAGAAAATCATGTTAGGAGTTATCAATACTCTAAGAGTAATCAAGGCAGAAACTTTAAACTTAGCAGTTGGAATACTATTGAAAAGATATAGTCTCGAATCATAGATGTGAAGATAGCAGCGTGACACATTTAAACCACTAGTTTAGAAGTCTAGGAATCTGAATTATAAACTTGCTTTGAGCAGAATTCCTTATTCAAGAAGAAGGGGGGAAAATAGATGGTCTATCTCAGTCTTTTTCCTAAAACTCTTTGTAGTTCCTAATGAAACAGAGCAGAAAACACTAAATGTATGGAGCATACGTTTATCCAGAGACAAAGCTAGAGGATCCTAGAGGTGGGGTTCAGATTAGAGGCAAGGAGGAAGGGATGGGTTTTATCTAACAGGCAGTCTAACAGCAGTCTTTCCATATTCAGCCCCAAGGCGATCACTGTCTGTTGGTCTCAGAGGAAGATAATTACTCCTACTAGATAAAATGAAGAAAGGTTTAACAGTTGTTTTCCTGAATCTCTCATTTAACATTTTCTGCAAAATTTGCAGTTGTTTAAGATGGCTGACTCAAACTCAGACTTCCTCCTCGGTTGCACTGCTCTTGAAGTTAGGTGGTGGTGGAGGGTAGGGGGCATTGAGCTAAGGGGAAGTTGAATTCTAGATACATGTCATTCAGGTTTTATGGGGTATATATTTACATATTTTTCCGTCACTTCCATAGATAGTTATTACTGGCCATCCAAGTATAGGCCTAGCTTCTAGAATATTCCTAACTCCCACTGTGTTGACTCAGTTATGAGGAGCTGGACCAGAGGCATGGCACCTAATAAAAATTAATATGTTATTCTTCCGGATTTTGTAACATCTGTATTTTCAGTGATATAGTTGCGTTTTGATATGATTTTTCATTCTAAGTAACTTCACTTTTTAACCTAATTTTATATACATAATTTCATATTTTTCTTAAAAAGAGTTCCCCCAAATTGTTTATGTTTTAGGATCCACAAAACGTGAATCTGTCCATGTTTAATTTATCTAACAGAACTTTAACTCATTCACCCTTCTCCAATAATCAGTCAATCGAACAAACATACAAACAACAATAAATATGTCCATCTGGCTCCTGATGCACAGAAGTACAAGAAGGTAAAATTTCTTTTTCACATTTAGACATAAAAATCTTTAAAAAGTAACTGCCTGGTTGAGATAGTGTTTTCACCTGCCTGGGTTTCAGATATGTATAACCAGTTATTCCAAAATTTTGTCTACTATACGTTTCACTTTTTGTTTAATAGAGAGGATGAGAGGCACAGGAATGGTTTTAGAAATAAGGCTACATTGTCACCCAGGAGGCAAGTAGGCCAGAAGAAGAAGGCTAGGAACTTAGCCTTGCCCAGCTACATCCCTATTTACCATCACACAAAGAGAAGCTATGTACAAAGGAACCATTCCTCAACAGTGAACTTTTAAAAATAGCTTCCAGTGACCCTAGAAAGTAGGCTGGATTTTAGGAAGCTACCTCCAGAGACCACATAGCAAGAAGATAACTATTTTAAAAATAATTCCGGAAGCCACCTGAGGAGTGTGGCAGCTTTCCTAGACTTGATTTTTCTCAGATGAGTGGAAAAATGGTTTAAAAATTTGGCATGTGGAGGAAGCTGATTGGATGGATTAAGACCCAATGTAAGACAAGGTTTAAGTGGGTGAGTTTGGAGGGCTATTTTATAAGTAAGAATATGTAAATGAAAGGATCTAGGGAAAATAAGATACATTGATTCAAGTCCCAGGTATACCAGTTGATATAGCCCAGTTTCCTTTGCTGTGTTAGGATAACAGAACCTTTCATATAGGATTGTCATGAAAATAGAGATAATCAATGACTGACACAAAATATCAGGGGTTCATAATCGGGTACATGGATGACCTTAAGAAAGGAGTGCTCAGCAAACCCCCTAAAACTTATTGCAAATGTTTCTGTATGTGACCATTTTGAGGAAGTGGTTCATACATTTTATCAAATTCTCAAAGATCTAAAAACTAAAAATGGGTTTAGTCACTGAAATAGGTGCTTGTTTATGTTTGGAAATGAATTGCAAAGGGAAAGGTCTAAAATTCTCTAGAAGTAAAATAGTCATCAAAAAATAAAAAAGCTGGAACAGAAAACAGTGAGATTATAATAGGGAAAACTAATCAAATCAACGTGGATTATAAAGTAATTCTATATTTGTACTAAGTACTCAGTGCTATTCTTACTTTGTAAATATATTTGTGTTGCTATAATGAAGAGTATAAAATATTTTCCTCTCTTTCATGCCATGAGAACATGGTGGACATTTTCAATGTAAGTAATTTTTTTAAAATCATCAGGTTGGGAGTTTAAAATTTAAGAACATAGTCCAGGCCCTATGCCTTAAAAATTAGGTGAATTTGGCAAGTCACTTGCCTCAGTTTCCTCAAGTGTAAGATAGTGGTAAACAACTTCTTTATCATAATGTTTTAAAAATTGATTAAGTGAATGTATGCTAAACTTCTTGCAGGGAGGAAACTATTTAAAATCAAAATGTCCTAGCACATTTTTCAAAATTCTCTACACGTTTTAACAATAATGATAGCTTCATAAATTTATTTTAACCATTTATTGAGGAGCTTAAACTATTGGTATCTGTACTTTAAAGTCCTTTGATATTGGTAGTAGACACCATAAATCATTTCTTTCTTTGCATGTATAGTGGTTTTTGGACAGCTATATCATACCAGTGATATATTATTGCCAAAGTTCAAAATCCCTACACCCCACAGCACACACGTTCATTCACCCATCACCCAGCTAATCCTGAGCATCGTTACATCCTTAGCATAAAGATCACTTTCTCAAAGGGGCCTTCCTTCCATCTCTTTAGTTGAATAGCTTCCTCTCTTGCACTGAAAATTACTTGTTCAACTCTTGTTTTCCCGGCCAGACTTAAGTATTAGGTGACAAGAACTGAGTTTTTTCTATGGTATCCCTAGAAGGTAACAAGTAGCCTGTTTAACAGCAAGCTCTTAACAAAAAAAAAAAAAAAAATATATATATATATATATATATATATATATATATATATGTATATATATATATAAAAGTTTCAAAATAACTAATGTAATTATATATATATATATACATACAGCAAAGTTTCAAGTACAGCACAAAGGACTTTATTTATTTTAAATTTACAGCAAAGTTGCAAGTACAGTACAAAGGACTTTATTTATTTTTTAATGTGCTGAACTGTTTGATAGTGGATTGCTCGCAAAATGCCTTTATTACTTTTATATGGTATCTTGCCAAAGAAAGACATTCAACTATGTAATCACAATACAACCATCAGAATCAGGAATTTGATACTGATACATGACTTCCATCTAAACTTTAGACCACGTCAAGTTTTGCCAATTATCCCAATAATGGCCTTTATTGTAATCCAGTGCAGAATCACTCACCGAATTAAGTTGTCATGTGTCCATTCCAGCCCTTCTGAAAAAGCTCCTTTATTGGTCTTGGCTTTCAGAGCCTTAACCATTTGAAGACTTTAGGCCAGTTATTTTATCAGAAGACCCTCAGTTTGGATTTTCTAATGTTTTCTTATGAGTAAGTTCAGGTTATTTAATTTCAGCAGGATTATCACAAATGACACCTTGCTTGTCTCATTGCGTCCTATCAGCTGACAGACACATAATTACTGATGGTGTTGACTTTACTCCTTGACTTAGGTGGTGTCTGCCACTGTAAAAATGTTCTTCATCCTTTTGTAATAAGTATTTTGTGGAGAAGTGCCTTGAACCTGTAATTATCTTGATTCTTACCAACCTCAAAATTCATTAATTTTGAACTCATAAATATGAACTCATATGAACTCATAAATGGATCATTATCTGTCACTATCATTTATTTTGATGCTCATGTTGTCCCACATTTTGCCAGTAGAAGTTCCTTCAATAACCTTTTCACATGTCCCTGTCATTCTTTGAGCATCTCCTTACTTTCTAGCACAGCAAGACATCTTAGACTAATCTTGTACTTTCCCTAATCTGGAATCAATCATTTCTCTAAGAAACCCTGGTTTCTTTTAGTAGAGAATGGTATTTAGAAACCATGAGTCGAGCACTTATGCAAATTTATTGCTTTTAGATTGTCATTGTTCCCAGACTCTCTCAGTGGACAGTGGATAGAGCTATGAAATATATGAGTACGCACGAAAACATACACATACGTACATACACACATTTGCAATTATATTGATTTTCATATTCAGCAATATAGACAGCTATGCAGGTGACGGTCCCTCGACCATGTATGCTTTTCTCAGCCCACCTATTGCCTTTAAGACTGAAAGAAGAAGGTCTCAAAGATTACTTTTTAAATATCTGAATAAAAACTAACCAGATGTTATGGTTTCTCCATGTTTTATCTTTTTCTCCAGACCAACCTGCATTTCTCTGGGTGTATGATAGGAAGAGTTCTGCTTCAGGGGAGAAAGAATATAAAAAAGCGTCAGTAGTTTCTTTTATCAAAAGTTTGTGTTTATTTAGCTCAATATTTCTCAACTAGAGCACTATTGACATTTTTTTGGCAGGAAATTATTGTAAGATGGCCCCACGTGCTGTAAGATGTTTTGTATCTCTGACTCTCCACTCACTATGGCCATCAGAGGTACCCTCCCACCCCAACTAAAACACTTGAGGTAACTAGAAAACAAGAACAAAGTATTTGTATGCATTTCCAGCTGCCTCCTAGGAAGGCAACCTTCCCCTACCTGAGAATCCCTGGAGCTCTTTGCAGTTTGTATAATAGCTGCTTCCTAACACATTCTTAGGTTCATACTAGTAATTCATGTGGAAACACAAAAAGAACAGCGTTACTACCTCAGTCTGTTCTACATCAAGTGTGTTGGTCTTGTCAAATCAATGCTCCCTTTTTTGATGAAGAATAATTACATGATTTTGTCCTAGTAAGTGACCCTTGTTGATCCTACTTTGGGTTCTGAGGCCTAAAGCCAAATGTTGCTTTGTAGAAATTTTCTTCTGTCACTGACATGTCCTTTAAATTAATTGAAGTATGTAAGCCATAAGTACAAAGCTGACTGAAGCAACCGTGTTATCAATGTTTTAAATAAGTCCCCAGTGCCATGTATGAAATGTATGTTGTTGGCTTTTTAGTTGTCTATTTTTGTAGGAATGGTAGGTTTTGGGGTTTAGGCAAATGAACTTCTAGTTAGGAGTCAGGGCTAACCCAGCAAGGCTAAATAGGAATAGAGGGCCTTCTCTCCAGGGCCCAAGCCTGTCACACCCGCTGATGTGCTGAAGTCCATGCTGTTCTTCCCCTGATGAGACAGGGGCAGGCCACATTTGCTCAGGGCCCATGGGCTGTTGGAACAAGTTTACCTCCCCCTCCACCTTCACTGTTGGTGTGTACAGCACAGTGGAAAGAAATTGTATTCTTCAGCTACAGATCTGTTCATTTCTCACTGTGTCTTAGTTCATTTGGGCTGCTATACCAGACTGCCATAGACTCGGTGGCTTATATATAAATAGCAGAAATTTATTTTTCATGGTCCTGGAGGCTGGAAGTCTAAGATCAGGGTGCCAGCATGGTGGAGTTCCGGTGAGGGCCCTCTTCTGGGTTGCAGACTGCCATCCTCTCTGCATCTTCACATGGCAGAGAGAAGGAATGAGAGCTCTCTGGGGTCTCTTATAAGGGCACTAATCCCATTCATGAAGGCTCCACCTAATTACTTCTCAAAGGCCTTGTCCACTAATAGCATCGCATTGGGAGTTAGGATTTCAACAAATAAATTGGCAGGGCAGGAGATGGAGGATGGGAAAGTGGATGCAACGTTCAGTCTGTTGCACACTGGGACTCAAAAGAATAATATCTTGCTTGTGTTTTTCCATTATGATTCGAGTTCTTATTTAGAATAGAAAAAAATCTACTTTCATCAACTATACAAATACAGAAAGAGGAACTAAAGTTCACCCCATGCTATGTTAGACTTGAGAGTAAGCTCTGTGTAATAGTGGAGTGCACCTGCTCTGTTTTGAGTAGAAGCTGTGACAGATATTTACTGCTTACCAAATATGTAAGTGCTCCCCTACACTTCACAGCCCTCTTGGAATTAAATGGCACCATGTGACGAGTTCCGTTAACTAGTGTTATCTAGAGCTGTAAGAAGAAGTGACATGTGTCACGGCAGCCTCAACTTTGGAAGGATATGGTTCATTTTTATGCATGCTTTCAAGTGAACTAAATTTGAGTTGTGCTAAAACTGTACATAGAATGTTTCTAAGATAATTTCAAACCATCCCAGGAAATGAAAGACATTATTGAACTGGTCTGATACGACCCCTTCATTTAGAGACTAATGTATGTTTTATTTCATTCAATTGTGAACAACTTTGAACCAGAGTTGATATGATCCATTAGCTAGAAGGACCTAATCTGAATGGGATCAATTCAGTAATTTAAAGACAAAAGCAAACTAGAAAATTGTGTCAACATCACAATGTTTTAGTGCTCTTCAGTTAGTGGTTTAAACCATAGCAAATTTATTTTAACTCAAAGTGCATAATCCATTTTCTTTGCATCCATTCTCTTACTTTCCTTGACAATATGATACATGTCATTTCAAGGGCATTCCCAAAGACTTGCATCAGCAGACTCTTTTCTACACCTGTGAATTGGCTTCTTTCAGTTCATTTAGGATCATGGACAGATGTAACACACACACACACACACACACACACACACACACACACACAAAACCTTTAGGGTGTTTTATCAAATCAAATATTTCTTCACCTGAGAACTTTGTAGAATTTTGATTACTTGGTGCTTTGGAAAAAAGAAGATTTTGTACATTGTGTCCTTATGACCATTTTTTTTTTTTTTTTGCATTTGGTAAACAACAAAAACAAAGAAAAAACACAGAACAATTTCACACCTAAAATTGAAGGAGTTGATTACTGTCATTTTGATGATGTGCCTTTTATACGTTTGCAGTGGTTAAGAAAGACTTTATGGTTTGGAGCATGAGCACTTTAAAGTGATTCAAAATTATTGAAGAGCTACAAATTTTATAAAGTGCTTCAATTTGTTACTGACTAGAGCAGCAGTGGAACAATTCAGTAGAGCTTTTAGTACTATGCACAGCCTGCAAATGCTCTCATAATCTTCCCAGGTGTCGCTCCTTTACACGTGGGGGCTCTGAGTGTTCCTGCCCCAAGACTCTCCATCACTAACAGCAACAGGGCTTCTGTTCTGGAGACCTGTATGCCACAAAACCAGCACTCACACATGGGTACAATTTGTGCAGTGCTGCAAACTTCAAAGCAGGCTTCTGTTATTTGGCTTTGCTAGAATTAACAACTATTGGTCTAAAAAACTACTGGACTGTTGGTCACTAAATTTGGTATCTGAATGGGCATTGGCATGTGGCAAGTAGAAAATAGGTGGGGTAAGGGTGGGCAAGGTGGCTTAGACTCTGAAAAATAGGGAAATGACCTTTTAGTCCCTTTGAGACACACAAGAAACTAATGTTTAAAAAGGGTGGTTTTGAGAGAGGCTGAAACTTTGTAAAAGTTGGTTTTCATGATTTCTTTCTGCCTTATCATTAGCTTGCATTATTTTACTGGACTTTGGTTTGCATGTTTTAGAGCAATAGCAATCCCTGCTATGTAAAATAGGAAAAATGAGACATAATCTTTGAAATTTAAAATGACTGGATGGTTTAGATATTGACTTCTAATGCAGGATTCCACTAAAGCACATGTATAATTTTGCTTTTTAAAATGGATTTACACAGCCAAGATGCATCCTGAATAGCACATGGCTCCTCCATGTGATGGCTGTAAATGGCACAATACTTCATTTATTTAGAACTAGAGTTGTAGAGCTCAGCTACTTTATTAAGGAGAAGGCAGTCTTAAATCAGAACAAAGCTAAATGCATAAAAGTCAGTTCAGAGGTATAACCAATTCAGGAGCAGGAGTGGGGTGTGGAGGGGGGGGAGGTGGCATTTAGCAGATCTCTAGTATGTGAAACACTGAGAGTGTCTGAAAAACCTTAGTCTGTATGCTTACCTCACAGATGGTTCTTGCCAGAGTTGAGATGAGTCCACATTTCAAAGACTCTTACCTCACCAGTATGCTTCATACCACCATGCTGTTTACCATTTATTCTATTTAAGAGCATGTTGCACCCTTTTAGAAGGGGACTTTACATGTTAGAATATAGCTTATAAATAATTTTTAAATGCAACATGTTATTACAGTTTCTATGCATAAGAAATATAGAATTTCCATTGAAATTTATGAATGTAATTGAGTGCCCATCACCCCAAAATTTAAAGGCACTCAGCATTTTTTCCCATCTGGCTGTCGGGTGGAGTTTCCAGTGAATAACTCTGTGAACACCTCTTATCTTATAATATAAGATATAAAGCCAGTCTGATTTCTGACAAAATATAAAGCCAGTCTGATTTCTGACAAAATCCAAAAGTTCTGAGCCACAATATTGTAAGACAGAGAATCCAGTTCATTATACTTCTTCAAGGACAACAGCAGAAAGATAATATGTCATTTTAAGGTCAGAAATTTCTAGGAAAATCTCTTTTCCCCCTCTTTCTGCTTTCCTTCTCTCCTTAAATGAACTAATACATATAAATAAGAATGTTGACTACTATTATTTTATCACTTGTTTTATTATTTCCTTCTCTTCTTTCCTTACATTCTTTCTTCAAATAATTGTGTGTATCCCTATATTTTTTGAGATGCTGCTTTCTTTCATCAGGAAAATTACAATTGATGGTGACTCCCACCTCTCTGAAAGGGGCCCCAGATGATACTGTTTCGAATGTGTGCACTGACCCCCCACAGTGTCACTAACTGTCCCTCGCAGTGCTCTGCTGGAGAATTTCAGCCAGATTCATTTCATTCTGCCTGATCCACTTTGTGGTCTATTTCATTAAAGTGCAAGCACCTAGATCGATTATTGTTTGTAAACAGAACATTAAGATACCCGGGAATTCTGTCTTTATTAAGAAAATCTAATAGCTACAGGTTGAAATTGCTATAATTTAGTAAAATCAGAAATGGGAGATATCTGTCCTTATTTCCAAAAGAGTTAGCCAACAGTAAGTAAGGGACCTTTGAATATTGAATTAGTTTATATTTTAATTCTTCTCCAAGGCCAAACAGATATGATATGAAACTCTTTAACTGTGCCTCAAGAATGTGGTTTTATATACCAAAAAGATTATATCTAAATGTTCATTCAGTAACTTATTAAAGTTGATCTAAGAAAGAAAATCTTACCTACCTTCAGTGTTTCTTTATGAAGCTACTATTTTCGAATTCTGTAAGTTGGGCATTTGTTTTTAAGTTAAATATATTGAGTGAGTGCAAACATTTTACAAGCTGGATATTATTTTGACTTAAACATTTATGCTGTGTAGAGCTCTTCCCTTCTCATTTCTACCTATCGAAATCCTATCCCTCATTTTCTACTGGATATTGCAATCATTCTGGCTTAAAGCAATCTTTCCCTCCTTTGAATGCCTATCATTGCACTTGCCCAGGTGACCCCCTATAACATTTATCACACACTGCAGACTCTTATTCTTAATACATCTTAATACATCTAATTTCCCAAACCTAAATGTCAGTTTCAGAACCTTGTCTGGACACATAATTCATTCAGCATTCACTCCACACATGTCAATTGACCACAATGTGCAAGAGCTATGCTAGGCACTGGAGATTCAGTGGTGGAACACCGATATGACAGCAGCCCCTGCGGAGCTGATCTATAAGGTAAATAGGTTAATTAGGGTCAAAAATATGTATCATTTGCAGTAACAAGTGTAATGTGACTATTGTGAGGGTACTGCAGATACTTTTAAGGAAGGATCTAAGATTCTGTATTTGTTGGTAAGCAAACTTACACCTAGTAATGGAATTCCAACTGTTGATGTGTACACTTTTGCTACAAGTAGGATTTTCTAGTTTCTTCAAGTAGCTTTGAAAAAGATGTGTGGCATAAATAAATTTCAGTAAATCCAACGTTGTCTTTTCTAGGCTCCTAATACTAACATAAGAGAAATAAATATTTCATATCCATTGCACATTAAAAAGCATAAGTTTGAAAAAGAAAGTTATGATTAGTCATTCAGATCATCAAAGACCATCTTAGAAGTAACTGTCTTTTCAATTTATACTGTAAATTAAGCTCAAGTTCATGACTGAGAAGAAACTGCCCCCCAAAAGCAATGAATTAGGAATAGCATGAAATAAGTATAGTATAGACAATATAATGTTTTTTTTAAATTTTTTTAAACATAAATTTCTGTTCAATATGGCAGTCTGACCTTCCTAAAACATTCATAAATTAGAGAAAACCATCTTTAAAGGTATAAAACAAAGAACATAAGAGTCTAACAGCAAAAGAAAAATCTTGAAAACGTTCTGGATGTTAAAAAATGGATGGAATAGCAACCGACAAACCAGGGAAGAAGCAGCCACTACCTAGAATATGTGCAGAGATGACTATAGGTAAAGAGGAGGCCAATCTAACCTGTGGAACCTGGAAGTCCCAGAATTCAGAAATAGCAGGGTGAGAGATGATGAGTGTGAGATCTTGTCAGAAATCAGACTGGCTTCATATTTTGCATCAAATAAGATGTGTTCACAGAGATGTTCACTGGCAACTCCACTGAGACAGCCAGATGGGGAGAAATACTGAGTACTTTTAAATTTCTGGGTGATGGGCACTCAATTACATTAATAAATTCCAGTGCAAATTTTATATTTCTTATGCATAGAAGCTGTAATAACATGTTGCATTTAAAAATTATTTGTAAGCTATATTCTAACATATAAAGTCCTCTTCTAAAAGGGTACAACATGCTCTTAATTACACAGTCAATTTAATGCCCCCACCCCACTGTGTAGATTATAGGCATTTTACCATTTCTCAGACAAATATAATGAAGGGCCTTCTTTAGAGATATTGCCAAAATTGGTTCAGGGAAGTTTGTACAGTCATTGACACCCCAAAACAAACAACTCTGAATTTTGGCAAGTATGTGATCTTCAATAAAATGGCCAGTTTCCCAATCACATTTCATTAATCGAACTGCCAGTAAATAAGACACTACCTGTGTTCAGAGAGCTATCAGTCAGCTGTTTTAATATATTCTAGTTATAAGTAGAAACCAAATATCACTAATAATTTGAGAAAAGCAGACAACATGAATGGGAAAGGCCAAGGAAACCAGTCATAAAAAAAGAAACCAGTCATTCCAAAAAGAATCACATGAGCTCCAATGGAGAAAACATTGGCTACAACTCAGGAAAGTAATAAAGGGATGTCTCAGTCTGTTGTACAAACATCTTGGAGATAAGTTTGTCAAGACTGGAGTAGAAAATTGGAAGGCTCATGGAGGGAGATTTTAGACAAATAGTAGATTTCAAAGATTTAATACCATCCTTGAGAGGCTGCAAAACTTATGGAGGCAACGAAGACATTTAAAGGAAAAAGAAAGGCAGTGGGAAACTCCGGGAAAAACAAAAAGCTGTACAAAATGAAATATGGTTGTGCAATATATAATATTTACATTGTCATAACAATTTAAAACCTTTATTGACTTTGAATTTTATATTCAACTTGTAAAAAACTACATAAACTTAACTTTATGAATTAAAACAAAATGTATCAACTTTGGTAAGACAAATACAAAGAACTATTTTAGTGATAAAACGTGAGAGGAGAGCTAAAGTGTAAAATCAAAGAATATTATCTGTGGTTGATATATCAAGAAATACGTGAAAACATGTTATTTAAAATTAAAAAGACAAACAACATAGAAACCAAAAAAATAATGATAAAACTGTATTCGGGGAAAGTTGTGGGAAATGGTACAGGTAAGCTATATTTGCATTTCTCGTGGCAGGAACTTTATGACAATGTCTAAAATTAATAAAAAAAAAAGTACAAATCTATTATTTAGCAATATGATGATAATCTCTAGAAAAGGAAAATCAGAAACAGTTTAAAATATTTAGAGTGATTCTTTAAGAAGGGCTATAATGGCAGTAGAGAAAATTAGGACAGGAAATTATGGCTTTTTATTGTAAGTCATTCTGTACTATTTTCTTAACCATGTATATGCTTTACTTTGATAAAAGTTAAAAATATTCATCAATATGTAATTAAATAACATGTAATTATATAACAAATATATTATTACAAATAGGTAGATAGGTAG